>NC_068433.1:15171304-16371304 GCF_023373465.1 Oncorhynchus keta
AACCAAGCTTGAACTCTTTGGCCTGAAAGCCAAGAGTCACGTTTGGAGGAAACCTGGCACCATCCCTATAGTGAAGCATGGTGGTAGCAGCATCATGCTGTGGGGATGTTTTTCAGCGGGATGGACTGGGAGACTAGTCAGTATCGAAGGAAAGATCCTTGATGAAAACCTGCTCCAGAGCGCTCAGGACCTCAGACTGTGGCAAAGGCTCACTTCCCAACAGGACAATGACCCTAAGCACACAGCCAAGACAACGCAGGAATGGCTTCGGGACAAGTCTCAATGTCCTTGAGTGGCCCCGCGAGAGCAGGGACTTGAACCCGATCGAACATCTCTGGAGAGACCTGAAAATAGCTGTGCAGCGACACTCCTCATTCAACCTGACAGAGCTTGAGAGGATCTGCAGAGAAGAATGGGAGAAACTCCCCAAATTCAGTTGTGCCAAGCTTGTAGCGTCATACCCAAGAAGACTCGAGGCTGTAACCACTGCCTTAGGTGCTTCAACAAAGTACTGACTACTGGGTCTGAATACTTATGTAAATGTGATATTTCAGTTTTATTTTTTTATTTTTTTTAATAAATCTAAAAACGTATTTTTGCTTTGTCATTATGGGGTATTGTGTGTAGATTGATGGGGGACGACGACGACAATGTAATAATTTTTTGAATAAGGCTGTAACATAACAAAATGTGGAAAAAGTCAAAGGGTCTGGATACTTTCCGAATGCACTGTATATATCCCAATGCCCCAGGGCAGTGATTGGGGACATTGCCCTGTGTACAGTGCCCTCTTTCAGATGGGAAGTTAAACTGGTGTCCTGACTCTCTGTGGTCACTAACAATCTCATGGCACTTATCGTAAGAGTTGGGGTGTTAACCCCGGTGTCTTGGCTAAATTCCGAATCTGCCCATCATGGCCATCTAACCATCCCCAGCTTCCAATTGGCGTATTCCTCCTCTGCCCTGTAACTATTCCCCAGGTCATTGCTGTAAATGAGCATGTGTCCTCAGTCAACTTACCTGGCAAAAAAAGGGTAACATAAAATAACAGTTTCGCCTGATTTTCAAAAAAGACTTACTTTTCAACTGAATTCCTTAAGAAGTCAATGTTCTACTTTGGATAAGGTTCAACAAGTGTGTATGTATCATACATACAGTGTTGAACCTGAGCCAGAGTAGATCTGATCCTAGATCTGTCTAAAGTTGCACAAAACCACATATCTAGGATCAGATTTACCCTATATGCTAAATGTAGCCGTTAGGGGACTAAATAACTATCTGATCCTGGACCTGTGGTTATAGACGCATGTTAGGTTTACCATGGAGGCGGTCATGAAGAAGTTCCATGGTAGCAGCGTCCCGAGTCCCAGGATGAAGAAGATAACCCCCACCAACCAGCCCCTGGGTTAGGGAGGGAAATATTAGAAACAAGCAAGTAATTCATAGGTTATTGATGTGTATTTACCATGTAATTTCTTAATAAATAGACAGTCATTTATGTAGCGTGAAATAAAGTGCTACCAGCCAAAGAGCATTAGCGGATTTTATAAAAGTACATTGGAAATGTAATCTATTCTCTACATTAATTGATTGAAAACAGTACAAAGTCACTTTTCAGTACCATAGCTTTGCTTAGAGGCAATGCCACACATTGCAATCCCCCACCCCAAATACGACTGGGGTTCAGAGTGAGAGCGGAAGCCAGAAACAAGTGAGAGGAAGAGGCACCATGGGCAGAACTGATGGGAAGTTTGGCTCTTTTACTGACTCCGATCTTTTCGACTCGTTAAATCAACAGAAGAAATCTCTCGACTAATTTCGTTCATTTGAGTCAGTAATGCCTAGAGCCCACAGGACCCCCTACCGGCGAACGATGAACTGAAAACATGAAAGAGTCATGTTTCTACCTCCTACAAGCCACATTTCGTTCACCATAGGGGGCTTATTGGAGCTGTCATTTGTGACCGATACTTGTAAACGTCTGCTCTAAACAATGTAGAGTTGTTGATTGGTAGGCAAACAAATAAGATGATTTATTGATACATTTGACAGTTGGTCTAGCTGTGGACGAAACCGGACGAGATTGTGAACAACTATTGTCGGAATGCATTGCTTAACTGCCATGAGTGTGATCAGCACAACATCGTTCGCGAACTGCAGACCCCCAAACGATTCGTTCTTGTGTATGTTTTAATTCTACAAAGCCGTGTCCATCATAACATTCAATAATCAATGAATCCCATTCATTCTTGCACCATGCCATCAATTAACATTTCTAAACATATTTTGTATTCTCAATGCAGTCTGCAGCATGATCTATATTCCGATCATGCAGGTCAAACGAACGACTAAAATTAACGAGTCACTCAGAAAAAAACTAACCATGATTGTCAAGTTTTAAAAAAAGGTAGACCCTCACCTATCGCGTGGGGCGTCTGTCCGACCCTTCATCCTGTGCTCGGGGGATCGGTTGAAACTAGGGCAAAAGAGTGGGAAACACGATCAACATCTAAAAGACAGAGAGTAGATTTGTCTAATCAGCTCTAAGCACGTTATTTACATAATACAAATACAGGACATGTTCTACATACTAGCACATTGCTGCAAGGAGGAGATGGAGCCATTCGCACTACACTAGAGCACTGTATGTCCGAGACCCACTGGATTGTAGCTTGTACTGTTAGCTGTGCTGAGATATCCACCCCTCTGGCAGGTCACAACTTCACACTCCATTTATTTAAATATGTACGGTCTATAAATCGCTTGGCATTTGAATCAAAGACGAGGCCCGAATACCTGTTCTCCCTTTGTCTGTAGATTAAGCAAGAATTCAGAGCCCACTCCTTGTGTATATTCTTGGTCCTCAATGCACAGAAATGCGTAGGTTCCGCACTCCGACCCACTAACACAAATGTAACAGGAGCAGAGTGAAAAGTTGTGAGTGATATTTCAATTCAGAATGTGAGTGTGTGAGAACTGGGGAAAGTATTTATGCATTCAACCCCTACACTCATTGCTTTGTTTTGTGTCATTTCACCAAAAGCAACATTTCTGCCAGGAGGCATGCTTTCACTAAGAACCAACTCTAGTTTCTAATTGATAAGATTGTTTATTCATACATTTCCTCTGAAATTCATACAAATGCCTGAAAGTCAATGATAAATGATATAGTAATAGACATGCGGTAGGCCTATCGCTTGGTCATGCTGTGAATCGGTCTGGTCAAAGTCATTATAATCTAACTTCACTCTTACTCATAATCTAACGACACTACACTCTCACCTTTAAAAAAGTCTAGAACCTTAAAGGCGAACCCTTTGTAAAAACCCTTTTTAGTTGCAGGTAGAACCATTTTGGGTTCCATGTGGAAACCTTTCTACAGAGGGTTCTATATGGAACCTAAAAGGGTTCTCCTATGTGGACAGCCAAATACCCATTTTGGATCCCTTTTTTCTAAGAGCGTAGATGACAAGCTTGAAGCAGTCAAGCAGAACTGATAAAACTGGGTAAATCGTGGACAATGCTGCATTATGAAGGAGTGAGTGAGAGAGACCTGTTCTACCTCCTCACCCAGAGACCTGCTCTACCTCCTCACCCAGAGAGACCTGCTCTACCTCCTCACCCAGAGACCTGCTATACCTCCTCACCCAGAGAGAGACCTGCTCTACCTCCTCACCCAGAGAGAGAGAGACCTGCTCTACCGCCTCACCCAGAGACCTGCTCTACCTCCTCACCCAGAGAGACCTGCTCTACCTCCTCACCCAGAGACCTGCTATACCTCCTCACCCAGAGAGAGACCTGCTCTACCTCCTCACCCAGAGAGAGAGACCTGCTCTACCGCCTCACCGAGAGACCTGCTCTACCTCCTCACCCAGAGAGACCTGCTCTACCTCCTCACCCAGAGAGACTTGCTCTACCTCCTCACCCAGAGAGAGACCTGCTCTACCTCCTCACCCAGAGAGACCTGCTCTACCTCCTCACCCAGAGAGAGACCTGCTCTACCTCCTCACCCAGAGAGACCTGCTCTACCTCCTCACCCAGAGAGAGACCTGCTCTACCTCCTCACCCAGAGAGAGAGACCTGCTCTACCGCCTCACCGAGAGACCTGCTCTACCTCCTCACCCAGAGAGACCTGTTCTACCTCCTCACCCAGAGAGAGACCTGCTCTACCTCCTCACTCAGAGAGAGACCTGCTCTACCTCCTTACCCAGAGAGAGACATGCTATACCTCCTCACCCAGAGAGAGACCTGCTCTACCTCCTCACCCAGAGAGAGAGACCTGCTCTACCGCCTCACCCAGAGAGAGAGACCTGCTCTACCGCCTCACCCAGAGAGAGAGAGACCTGCTCTACCGCCTCACCCAGAGTGAGAGACCTGCTCTACCTCCTCACCCAGAGACCTGCTCTACCTCCTCACCCAGAGACCTGCTCTACTTCCTCACCCAGAGACCTGCTCTACCTCCTCACCCAGAGACCTGCTCTACCGCCTCACCCAGAGAGAGACCTGCTCTACCTCCTCACCCAGAGAGACCTGCTCTACCGCCTCACCCAGAGAGAGACCTGCTCTACATCCAGATCCCAGAGAGAGAGGGACCTGCTCTACCTCCTCACCCAAAGAGAGACCTGCTCTACCTCATCACCAAGAGACCTGCTCTACCTCATCACCCAGAGACCTGCTCTACCTCCTCACCCAGAGAGACCTGCTTTACCTCCTCACCAAGAGAGACCTGCTTTACCTCCTCACCCAGAGACCTGCTTTACCTCCTCACCCAGAGAGACCTGCTTTACCTCCTCACCTAGAGACCTGCTTTACCTCCTCACCCAGAGAGAGACCTGCTCTACCGCCTCACCCGGAGAGACCTGCTTTACTTCCTCACCCAGAGACCTGCTTTACCTCGTCACCCAGAGACTTGCTTTACCTCCTCACCCAGAGAGAGACCTGCTCTACCTCCTCACCCAGAGAGAGACCTGCTCTACCTCCTCACCCAGAGAGAGCTGCTCTACCTCCTCACCCAGAGAGACCTGCTCTACCTCCTCACCCAGAGAGAGACCTGCTCTACCTCCTCACCCAGAGTGAGACCTGCTCTACCTCCTCACCCAGAGAGACCTGCTCTACCTCCTCACCCAGAGAGAGACCTGCTCTACCGCCTCACCCAGAGAGAGAGACCTGCTCTACCTCCTCACCCAGAGACCTGCTCTACCTCCTCACCCAGAGACCTGCTCTACCGCCTCACCCAGAGAAAGACCTGCTCTACCTCCTCACCCAGAGAGACCTGTTCTACCTCCTCACCCAGAGACCTGCTCTACCGCCTCACCCTGAGAGACCTGCACTACATCCTCACCCAGAGAGAGAGAGAGACCTGCTCTACCTCGTCACCCAGAGAGAGACCTGCTCTACCTCCTCACCCAGAGAGAGACCTGCTCTACCTCATCACCAAGAGACCTGCTCTACCTCATCACACCAGAGACCTGCTCTACCTCCTCACCCAGAGAGACCTGCTCTACCTCCTCACCCAGAGAGACCTGCATTACCTCCTCACCCAGAGAGACCTGCTTCACCTCCTCACCCAGAGACCTGCTTTACCTGCTCACCCAGAGAGACCTGCTTTACCTCCTCACCCAGAGAGACCTCCTTTACCTCCTCACCCGGAGAGACCTGCTTTACTTCCTCACCCAGAGACCTGCTTTACCTCCTCACCCAGAGAGAGACCTGCTCTAAACCTCACCCAGAGAGAGACCTGCTCTATCCCATCACCCAGAGAGAGACCTGCTCTACCCCATCACCCAGAGAGAGAGTGACCTGCTCTACCTCATCACCCAGAGAGAGAGGGTGACCTGCTCTACCTCATCACCCAGAGAGAGAGGGTGATAGTCAGAAGATCAAAACAAAAGCAAGTACAGAAGCACTGCCCCTGTGGCAATTTAAGCATTTCTGAGAATTATTTTTCGCTGATAAAACAGCAACTTGGAGACTGAGAATTGTAGTCTCATTCTAGAGTATAAGGGTCCGGGAATAAGTCGAAAAAAGGTTTATTAAACTAATGTTAGAATTCCTGAAAGAAACATGAGATGTATCCTCAGTATCCTATATCCTGAGGCTTCTTAAGAAAATAAACTGAACAGAACAACCTGATTCTGTGGCATGAAAGAATCATTTCAGTGAAGTTGTCCTTTGAGTTGTCAACAGTTTTTCAAGCTTGTTGCCATTTCAGTAAAGTCAAGCCAAGTCACATAAGGTCATAGACAGGCAAGGTCTCCCGACAGTAGGTGAAGGTTTCACGGTGGCCAGTAATATGTGATAACAGGAGTTAACAGGAAAGTTTGATGGAATCTGTCAAAAAGAATGGCAAATATTACTCCTATGTTCACAGACCTTGTCATTGGCTACTGTCAAACATGTTTTGGGTGAAAATGAAATCAAAGCTCACAATCAAATCAAATTGTATTGGTCACATGCACATATTTTTGCAGGTGTTGTGAAATGCTTGTGTTCCTAGCTCCAACAGTGCAGTAGTATCTAACTATTCATAACAATACACACAAATCTAAAAGTAAAATAATGGAATTAAGAAATATATCAACATTAGGATGAGTAATGTCGGAGTGGCATTGACTAAAACACAGTAGAATAGAATACAGTACATACATATGAGATGAGTAAAGTAGTATGTAAACATTATTAAAGTGACCAGTGTTCCATTATTAAAGTGACCAGTGATTCCATGTCTATGTATATGGGGCAGCAGCCTCTACGGTTCAGGTTTGAGTAACCGGGTGGTAGCTGGGTAGTGATGGCTATTTAACAGTAATCCTTGAGATAGAAGCTGTTTTTCAGTCTCTCTGTCCCAGCTTTGATGCACCTGTACTGACCTCGCCTTCTGGGTGGTAGCTGGGTGAACAGGACGTGGCTCGGGTGGTTGATGTCCTTGATGATCTTTTTGGCCTTCTTGTGGCATTGGGTGCTGTAGGTGTCCTGTAGGGTAGGCAGTGTGCCCCCGGTGATGCGTTGCGCAGACCGCGCCACCCTCTGGAGAGCCCTGCGGTTTTGGGCGGTGCAGTTGACGTACCAGGCGATCTCAATTGTGCATCTGTAAAAGATTTAGGTGCCAAGACAAATTTCTTCAGCCTCCTGTCTGTGTCAGTGATGTGTATGCCGAGGAACTTTCCACATTCTTCACTTCAGTCCCGTCACTTTGGATATTGGCGTGCTCCCTCTGCTGTTTCCTGAAGTCCACAATCAGCTCCTTTGTTTTGTTGACGTTGCGGGAGAGGTTATTTTCCTGGCACCACACCGCCAGGGCCCTCACCTCCTCCCTGTAGGCTCTCGTCATTGTTGGTAATCAGGCCTACTACTGTTGTGTCATCTGCAAACTTGATGATTGAGTTGTAGGCATAGATGGCCACGCAGTCAAGAGTGAACAGGGAGTACAGGAGGGGTCTGAGCACGCAACCTTGTGGGGGCCCAGTGTTGAGGATCAGGAGGGGGGGGCAGCCCGTCAGGAAGTCCAGGACCCAGTTGCACAGGGCGGGGTTCAGACCCAGGGCCCCGACCTTAATGATGAGCTTGGAGGGTACTATGGTGTTGAAGGCTGAGCTATAGTCAATGAACAGCATTCTTACATAGGTATTCCTCTTGTCCAGATGGGATAGGGCAGTGTGGTGTGCGATTGTATCGTCTGTGGATCTATTGGGGCGGTATCCAAATTGAAGTGGGTATAGGGTATATGAGGTGATATGATCCTAAACTAGCATCTCAAAGCACTTCATGATGACAGAAGTGAGTACTACGTAGCGATAGTCATTTAGTTCAGTTACCTTAGCTTTCTTGGGAATAGGAACAATGGTGGACATCTTGAAGCAAGTGGGGACAACAGACTGGGATAGGGAGAGATTGAATATGTCCGTAAATACATACACCATCCAGCTGGTCTGCGCATGGCCTGAGGACGTGGCTAGGGACCACCGTCTGGGCTGGCAGCCTTGTGAGGGTTAACACGCATAAATGTCTTACTCACGTCGGCCACAGAGAACGAGAGCCCACAGTCCTTTAGCGGGCACCGTCGGTGGCACTGCATTATCCTCAAAGCGGGCGAAGAAGGTGTTCAGCTCGCAAATTGATGTCAGGGATTAGTATTATGACTTAGCTATGCAAATAATGTGTAAGAAGATGAATTGGTACTTTGAGGTTTAAAACCTAAATATAATCTGTTACAATATGTGTTCTATAAAAACAATGATGGACTTTTGGATATATGATGAGATATGAAAGGGTGATAGGAAAAACGCTTTGTCCAACACTTGAACAGTAAGACACAACATAACAATGGTCTACTAATCATCAGCTCCACTCATCTTTTCTGATTTTCATTAGCTTTTCCAACCCTCCATTTCCCTTCAAATGCAGAGTATTTTGCTATGTCCAAATGAGTCGTTTCTTTGTTGAAAATGGACCATTGGGAAATGCCATTTTATTTATCTTACCTTTCATATACAACGTCACAGAAACAAATATCAGAAAAGTGACCAAAATCATTAAGTAAAAAACTGAGAACGAAATCTGGGGAGGCCTGATACTACATCTGGGGAGACAGGATACTACATCTGGGGAGACCAGATACTAAATCTGGGGAGACCGGATACTAAATCTGGGGAGACAGGATACTACATCTGGGGAGACCAGATACTAAATCTGGGGAGACCGGATACTAAATCTGGGGAGACCGGATACTACATCTGGGGAGACCGGATACTACATCTGGGGAGGCCGGATACTACATCTGGGGAGGCCGGATACTATATCTGGGGAGACAGGATACTACATCTGGGGAGACAGGATACTACATCTGGGGAGACAGGATACTACATCTGGGGAGACAGGATACTACATCTGGGGAGGCCGGATAATAAATCTGGGGAGGCCGGATACTACATCTGGGGAGGCCGGATACTACATCTGGGGAGACAGGATACTACATCTGGGGAGGCCGGATACTACATCTGGGGAGACAGGATACTACATCTGGGGAGACAGGATACTACATCTGGGGAGACAGGATACTACATCTGGGGAGACAGGATACTACATCTGGGGAGACAGGATACTACATCTGGGGAGACAGGATACTACATCTGGGGAGACAGGATACTACATCTGGGGAGGCCGGATAATAAATCTGGGGAGGCCGGATACTACATCTGGGGAGACAGGATACTACATCTGGGGAGACAGGATACTACATCTGGGGAGGCCGGATACTACATCTGGGGAGACAGGATACTACATCTGGGGAGACAGGATACTACATCTGGGGAGACAGGATACTACATCTGGGGAGGCCGGATACTAAATTTGGGGAGGCCGGACTCTAAATCTGGGGAGGCAGGATACGAAAGTCTCAGTGCAGAGTGGTTCCCTAGAGCAGCACACGGAAAGTCATTAGTACACTACCCCACACACAAAACGGAACAAACACTGAACACAAAGAGCTAAACCTGAATCTTATCAAGCTATACTTACAGTACCAGCAATGCCACTGACTCTGGCCCACAGGTTAATTGTTGTTACTGGAGTACACAGGGGTGGAGTGAGGTTAGTGGACAGAGGTGGAGTGAAGGTGGGTGGATAGAGGTGGAGAGAAGTTGGGTGGACAGGGGTGGAGTGGAGGTGGGTGGATAGAGGTGGAGTGGAGTTGGGTGGATAGAGGTGGGTGGATAGAGGTGGAGTGGATAGAGGTGGATGGATAGAGGTGGAGTGGAGGTGGGTAGATAGAGGTGAAATGAAGGTGGGTGGAAAGAGGTGGAGTGGAGGTGGGTAGATAGGGGATAGAGGTGGAGTGGAGGTGGGTGGATAGAGGTGGAGTGGAGGTGGGTAGATAGAGGTGGAGTGGAGGTGGGTGGATAGAGGTGGAGTGGAGGTGGGTGGATAGAGGTAGAGTAGAGGTAGAGTGGATAGAGTTGGGTGGGTGGATAGAGGTGGAGTGGAGGTGGGTGGATAGAGGTAGAGTGGATAGAGTTGGGTGGGTGGATAGAGGTGGAGTGGAGGTGGGTGGATAGAGGTAGAGTAGAGGTAGAGTGGATAGAGTTGGGTGGGTGGATAGAGGTGGAGTGGAGGTGGGTGGACAGAGGTGGGTGGATAGAGGATAGAGGTGAAGTGAAGGTGGGTGGATAGAGGATAGAGGTAAAGTGATAGGGTAAGTAATCCTTCTCACCCCCCTAAAAATATTTAGATGCACTATTGTAAAGTGGCTGTTCCACTGGATGTCATAAGGTGTATGCACCAATTTGTAAGTCGCTCTGGATAAGAGCGTCTGCTAAATGACTTAAATGTTCAATGTAAATGTAAGGTGGGTAGATAGAGGTGGAGTGGAGGTGGGTAGATAGAGGTGGAGTGGAGGTGGGTGGATAGAGGATAGAGATGAAGTGAAGGTGGGTGGATAGAGGTGGAGTGGAGGTGGGTGGATAGAGGATAGAGGTGAAGTGAAGGTGGGTGGATAGAGGTGGAACGGAGATGGGTAGATAGAAATGAAGTGAAGATGGGTGGAAAGAGGTGGAGTGGAGGTGGGTGGATAGAGATGGAGTGGAGGTGGGTGGATAGAGGTGGAATGGAGGTGGGTGGACAGAGGTGGGTGGATAGAGGATAGAGGTGAATTGAAGGTGGGTGGATAGAGGTGGGTGGATAGAGGATAGAGGTAAAGTGAAGGTGGGTAGATAGAGGTGGAGTGAAGGTGGGTAGATAGAGGTGGAGTGGAGGTGGGTAGATAGAAGTGGAGTGAAGGTGGGTGGATAGAGGTGGAGTGGAGGTGGGTGGATAGAGGTGGAGTGAAGGTGGGTGGATAGAGGTGGAGTGGAGGTGGGTAGATAGAGGTGGAGTGGAGGTGGGTAGATAGAAGTGAAGTGAAGGTGGGTGGATAGAGGTGGAGAGGAGGTGGGTGGATAGAGGTGGAGTGAAGGTGGGTGGATAGAGGTGGAGTGAAGGTGGGTGGATAGAGGTGGATTGGAGGTGGGTGGATAGAGGTGGAGTGGAGGTGGGTGGACAGAGGTGGAGTGAAGGTGGGTGGGTAGAGGTGGAGTGAAGGTGGGTGGATAGAGGTGGAGTGGAGGTGGGTAGATAGAGGTGGAGTGGAGGCGGGTAGATAGAGGTGGAGTGAAGGTGGGTGGATAGAGGATAGAGGTAAACTGAAGGTGGGTAGATAGAGGTGAAGTGAAGGTAGGTGGATAGAGTGGAGGTGGGTAGATAGAGGATAGAGGTGAAGTGAAGGTGGGTGGATAGAGGTGGAGTGGAGGTGGGTGGATAGAGGTCGAGTGGAGGTGGAGTGAAGGTGGGTGGATAGAGGATAGAGTTGAAGTGAAGGTGGGTGGATAGAGGATAGAGGTAAAGTGAAGGTGGGTAGATAGAGGTGGAGTGGAGGTGGGTGGATAGAGGATAGAGGTGAAGTGAAGGTGGGTGGATAGAGGTGGAGTGGAGGTGGGTAGATAGAGGATAGAGGTGAAGTGAAGGTGGGTGGATAGAGGTGGAGTGGAGGTGGGTAGATAGAGGTGAAGTGAAGGTAGGTGGATAGAGTGGAGGTGGGTAGATAGAGGATAGAGGTGAAGTGAAGGTGGGTGGATAGAGGTGGAGTGGAGATGGGTAGATAGAGGTGAAGTGAAGGTAGGTGGATAGAGTGGAGGCGAAGTGAAGGTGGGTGGATAGAGTGGAGGTGAAGTGAAGGTTGGTGGATAGAGTGGAGGTGTAGCAGCCCAGAGCCGTCAGAGTGGGGTTGAAAATATGCTGCTGCTCTGTGCAGAGGGAAGCAGGGCGCTCAGGGTCTCCATGAACAGGACACCACACTCTCCTGAATAAATCATGTGTGCAGAGGTGAGCCTGGGTTATTTTCTCGAAAGGCTGTCACTGCCCTAAAGCAGCCCCAGGCACCATTTCAACGCCTCTAGAAGACACACTGGCAGCCTAGCAACCACAGACCTATTAGTAGGGTAAATGTCATTCATTCCAGTTATTTAAAGCCACGATTGAGCAGGTTTGAAGCAGGATGTTTTCTATACAGAACAGCCCTCCATCAAATTGAAATGATTTTTATTGCGGACATTTGAACAGCAGGACTACAAAGAGTTATTTTCCAGTTTTCCCAAGCCATTAACGTGTCATAGCAATGTGTAAATGTCTAATTACTCCCCCCACACCTTATCATTCCAGCCACTAGTAAACCAGACAGCTGCTCCACTACCAAATATATCAGTGTCTCCGAGCACCAACTGCCCTGTCATAACAAAACCAGAAAGATTAGGCCTTCCATCTGTTCAAACGGTCTCTGTTTTCATATCTAACATGATAAAAACGTGGAATTTTCTCATTTCGTCTCCATTAATAGATTTTTCAAATAAATGTACTCAAATAGCTCATTTGACATATTAGGCTTATTTATTTAGGCTATACAGGGAGACAATCAAAATAACCTAGATGTAAATCTAGCCAGCTTGAGCCCATGGTTTATGAACTGATACACACAACTAAGCTGGATTCAAAACTTTCTTGAAACCAATATAATGTTATATATATGGGTGATACAACCATACCAGCTCTTCAGATTTTGCTGTGAGGAGGCAGAGTCATTAGATCATTTGTTTTGGTACTGTCCATATTTTTTGGCTGAAGAAATTGCAACATTTACCTGGAGCCAACTCTGCAAATAGCACTGCTTGGTGATTTAAAAAGTCATAGTCAATCGATCAATAATACTCTTAGCAAAAAGGTTTATCTTTCATTTACAATCTGTAGAAACTACGAGAACAGAAAAGGTTCAGAACTGTTGTGGAACATCGCAGAACAGTTCAAAAATATATGGCAAATAGACATGAAAACTGGATGTGTTCAGATAGATGGGAGGTTGAGGGTCGCTGAAGGACGGGACTATAAACAAACAAAATATAATTATTGTAAAATATACTGTGTCCGTAAAATGTATATAGTATGTATAAGCTGGATGTAGAAGGCTGTTGTTGTCCATTAGTTTGCTCCAATTAGGTGAGGGGTGGTAGGGTTAGGGGAAAATAAGGGAATACATATGTACTAAAAAATATATGGGCGATTTGTAAATTATACAATTACATTGATGGAATCTATCTGTGGGGAAAATTGTGATCCCCAAAATAATAATTTGGGCCCTTCTCAGTAGAACTGTAGATTTTCAGTGCTGAACATTTCCAGTTCCAAATCATATGGCAGAAACCCTTATGAAATAAATCTGTCTGGTCACCAAGAAGAAATGGAGTACAAGCCACGCGGTTTATCACCTATCAGGGAGTAGGAGTAATCCTCCATTGTGTCAATCTTGGCCATGTGGTGTCTAGAAAGCAGCAATGTCGCATGGTGGACTACGGCAATTTCCATTCAACATGATGAATATTCAAAGATAGCCTACATGTCCTTGGTGATGATTTCCATGAAGGAGTGACCAAGAACTTCGTCAAGGCGGATGATGTGACAGATTCCATTTGTAAAGGCTGACTGGCTGAATGACGACCATGAGGGCATGGCCTAACGCCTCGATCACACGGACAGCATCATTGCGTTTAGGTACAACAGAAGCACAGTACCAATCAAAATGGTATGCAGCAGCATCATATGTATGTAACAAAAGTTCAACATTCACCTTCTGCTATAATTTCTGTCAAGCCGTCTACACATACAGTTTAATGCATGTGTTCGATAAATCGAAAGTATGCACCACACAGAACGCATTGCAACTGCTTCTGCAACGCAATGCTGCAAGGCAAACGGAGCGCTCCATTGGAAATGAATAGTACCAGTCAAAAGTTTGGACACACCTACCCATTCAAGGGTTTTTCTTTATTCTTACTATTTTCTACATTGTAGAATAATAGTGAAGACATCAATACTTTGAAATAACACATATGGAATCATGTAGTAACCAAAAAAAGTGTTAAACAAATCAAATATATTTTATATTTGAGATTCTTCAGTGTACACACCCTTTGCCATTTTATTTTATTTATTTCACCTTTATTTAACCAGGTAGGCTAGTCGAGAACAAGTTCTCATTTACAACTGTGACCTGGCCAAGATAAAGCAAAGCAGTTCGACACATACAACAACACAGAGTTACACATGGAATAAACAAACATACAATCAATAATACAGTAGAAAAATCTATATACAGCATGTGCAAATGAGGTAGGATAAGAGGTAAGGCAATAAATAGGCCACGGTGGAAAAGTAATTAGAATATAGCAATTAAACACTGGAGTGGTAGGGTGTGCAGAAGATGAATGTGCAAGTAGAGACACTGGGGTGCAAAGGAGCAAGATAAATAAATAAATAAAGTATGGGGATGAGGTAGATTGGATGGGCTATTTACAGATGAGCTATGTACAGGTGCAGTGATCTGTGAGCTGCTCTGACAGCTGGTGCTTAAAGCTAGTGAGGGAGATTTTTTCAGTTCGTTCCAGTCATTGGCAGCAGAGAACTGTAAGGCAGAATTTGCTTTGGGGGTGACCAGTGAGATATACCTGCTGAAGCGCTTGCTACGGTTGGGTGCTGCTATGGTGACCAGTGAGCTGAGATAAGGCGGGGCTTTACCAAGCAGAGACTTGTAGATGACCTGGAGGCAGTGGGTTTGGCGACGAGTATGAAGCGAGGGCCAGCCAACGAGAGCATACAGGTCGCAGTGGTATATGGAGCTTTGGTGACAAAACGGATGGCACTGTGATAGACTGCATCCAATTTGTTGAGTAGAGTGTTGGAGGCTATTTTGTAAATGACATCACCGAAGTCGAGGATCGGTAGGATAGTCAGTTATACGAGGGTATGTTTGGCAGCATGAGTGAAGGGTGCTTTGTTGCGAAATAGGAAGCCGATTTTAGATGTTTTTGGGATTGGAGATGTTTAATGTGAGTCTGGAAGGAGAGTTTACAGTCTAACCAGACACCTAGGTATTTGTAGTTGTCCACATAATCTACCGTAATTTCTGGACTATAAGCCGCTACTTTTTTCCCACGCTTTGAACCTCGCGGTTTATACAATGACGCGGCTAATTTATGGATTTTTTCCCGCTTTCATAAGATTCATGCCGCCAAAAAACTGAGCACCGTCACATAATGTGACGTAAATCGAGCGCGCTCAAACTTCCCATCATTCTGATTACGGTAGTCATTTTGTCACCCTCATCATGGCAAAGACACGGAGAAATGCATATGATGCAGCTTTCAAGTTGAAGGCGATCGATCTGGCTGTTGGAAAAGGAAATAGAGCTGTTGCACGGGAGCTTGGCCTTAATGAGTCAATGATAAGACGTTGGAAACAGCAGTGTGAGGAACTGACTCATTGCAAAAAGACGACAAAAGCTCTCAAAGGGAAGAAAAGCAGATGGCCCGAACTAGAAAATGAGCTTGAAGACTGGGTCAACACACAGAGAGCAGACGGCCGAGGTGTTTCAACTGTGCAGATCCGACTGAAAGCCAAAACAATCCCCACCGCAATGAAGTTTGAGGATTTTAGAGGTGGACCATCGTGGTGTCTAAGATTTATGAGACGTAAAGGCCTGTCCATCAGGGTTACGGACGAGTCTGTGTCAGCAGCTCCCTCCCGACTACGAGGAAAACGTTTCAAACTTCCGCAAATTCACTGATGCAAAGATAGAGGAGCATTCCATCGGCCCGCACGATATCATAAATATGGATGAGGTTCCTCTGACGTTTGACCTGCCTCTCACTCGGACTGTCAACAGGAAAGGCGAATCATCCGTCACGCTGAAAACAACTGGGCATGAAAAAAGGCACTTCACCTGTGTTCTGAGCTGCACGGCATCGGGAGAAAAGGCACTTCACCTGTGTTCTGAGCTGCACGGCATCGGGAGAAAAGGCACTTCACCTGTGTTCTGAGCTGCACGGCATCGGGAGAAAAGGCACTTCACCTGTGTTCTGAGCTGCACGGCATCGGGAGAAAAGGCACTTCACCTGTGTTCTGAGCTGCACGGCATCGGGAGAAAAGGCACTTCACCTGTGTTCTGAGCTGCACGGCATCGGGAGAAAAGCTTCCACCGATGTTGATTTTTAAACGCATGACGATGCCAAAAGAAACATTCCAGAGAGGAATTGTTGTGAAAGTCAACAAGAAAGGATGGATGACGGAAGGCCTAATGCATGAATGGCATAAGGAGTGTTACGGCAAGCGACCGGGAGGATTCTTTCTCAAGAACAAGGCATTGCTCGTGTTGGACAGCATGAGGGCCCACATAACAGATTCTGTGAAAGAAGCCATCAAGAGGACAAACTCAATTCCAGCTGTGATTCCTGGGGGCACAACAAAGTATTTGCAGCCACTGGACATCAGTGTAAATCGTGCATTTAAGGTGGCGCTCCGTGTTCAGTGGGAGGCTTGGATGACAAGTGGGGAGAAATCCTTCACTAAAACGGGCCGCATGCGAAGAGCCACTTATGGTCAAGTCAGCCAGTGGGTCCTGACAGCGTGGAGCATTGTCAAAAAATCCACTATCATCAACGGGTTTCGAAAGGCTGGACTGCTGCGTGTTGTTGAGGGCAGTTCAGCGGGGAATTTGCCTCCGGATGAAAGTGATGAGAGCGACAATGAAAACGATCCAACATCGGATGAAGCAATTCTGAGGCTATTCAACTCCGACACCGAAGGAGATGACTTCAGTGGTTTCAGTGAACAGGAGGAGGAAGATAGTGACCAATGACTTTACTGGTAGGCTACTGTTTAATTTTTGTTACAAGCCGTGTTTCGTTTAAAGGCTGTGTAAAGTTCATTTGTTTCAATGTACCGGTAGGCACCTGCGGCCTATAGACATGTGCGGCTTATTTATGTACAAAATACTTTTTTTTTAAAAATCAGTTGGTGCGGTTTATATTCAGGTGCGCTTAATAGTCCAGCAATTACGGTTAAGTCAGAACCGTCCAGAATAGTGATGCTGGACGGGCGGGCAGGCGCACGCAGCAAAACGTTGAAGAGCATGCATTTAGTTTTACTTGCATTTAAGAGCAGTTGGAGGCCACGGAAGGAGAGTTGTATGGCATTGAAGCTCATCTGGTGGTTAGTTAACACAGTGTCCAAAGAAGGGCCAGAGGTATACAGAATGGTGTCGTCTGCGTAGAGGTGGATCAGAGAATCACCAGCAGCGAGAGCGACATCATTGATGTATACAGAGAAGAGAGTCGGCCCAAGAATTGAACCCTGTGGCACCCCCATAGAGACTGCCAGAGGTCCGGACAACAGGTCCTCCGATTTGACATACTGAACTCTTTTTTAAATTGTATAATATGTTTATTATTTTACAATAAAAAATCAAATAAAAAAGACAGCAATACTAACAATGCCATTCATTGTACTGTTGAATGGGGTGGCCAAATTTAGAGGACAAAACAAAACTTAACTCACACATACACAAAATAAAACTAAATCCTATTAGGTGGTACATGTATATGAAGACAGCATATAGTCATTACAAGCAGTGTAGTTAAGCCAAAAATAAATGTTGAGTGGAGTACAGCACAGAGTAGCAGCAGATCGTCAACCCAGTTATGAAGCGGGACTAGACCATTTATCCAGTATCGGCTTCCATATTTTGTAAAACATTGGACTTTATTGGAGGTATTGTATCGAATCTTTTCCATATGTATTACATTCCCTAAATCCCGTAACCACATTTCAAAGGTAGGTACAGTCTCCAGTTTCCAAAATTGCAATATGAGCCTTTTTAATAGAGTACAAAGAGAGACAGCTTTCCCTTCGTGGTTATTCCCATCAACTGTACCAAACAGAGTGGTCAATGGGTCTGGGGCTAGAACTCTATCAAAGGCTCTAGATAAATAATCAAATATGAGAGCCCAGTAAACATGTAACTTAGGACATGTCCAGAATAAGTGGGTCAACGTCCCCTCATCCTGCTTGCACCTCTCACACGGTGGTGAGGTGTCCGGGAATATTTTATGCAGTTTTACTTTTGAGTAATGTAACCTGTGTATCACCTTAAACTGTACAAGGTTGTGTCTGGCATTCACTGAACTGTGGTTTATATTCCTGGGAGCTTCTACCCAGTCCTCATCTGAGCTTTCTGACCCAAGTTCTTGTTCCCAAGCCCTTTTAATGGTGTCTGTGGATACCTCTATGTGGGCCTGTAGCACATCATACAGTATAGAGACCGACCCTTTTGAATGGGGTTTGACAAGGATCAAGCTATCTAATGTAGGACTATTTGGCTTCATGCCATACTGTGGGATATGTGTCCTTACGAAATTCCTGATTTGGAGGTATCTGAAAAAATGTGTTGTTGGCATGTTGAACTTTCCCTGCAATTGTTGAAATGAAGCTAACTGACCATCTATGTATAGATTACCAATTGTTGTGAGCCCCTTCTCCCTCCACTGTGAAAACACCACATCATCCAATGCAGGGTGGAAAGCATGATTCAGGCAAATCGGGCTGTCAATGTATACAGTGGGTATGTTAAGAAAATACCTCATCTGTTTCCAGATCCTAAGCATATGACAAATGACTGGGTTAGAGTCATAAGTGGATTTTTTCACATATGATGGGCTATTAACAAGTGCAGGGAGTGAGGAACGTTGACAGGAGGCCTGCTCAATCAAAAGCCATGCAGGCATATCCTTCTGTCTCATCGCAGGTAAGCTTTCCCTCCAGAAAGACACAATGTTCAGATTAGCAGCCCAATAATACAGTTTAAAGTGAGGAAGGCCAAAGCCACCCTCTATTTTGTACTTGCATAAATGCTTCTTTGAAATTCTGGCTGCTTTGTTATCCCATAAAAATGGAGCTACTATTGAATCCAGTTTCTTAAAATAGCTTTGTGGTATGAAATTGGGTAGACATTGGAAGAGGTAAAGAAACCTGGGTAGGACAACCATTTTTATACGACCAACCAAGGAGATTTCCAAAAATCTATATTTTGTTTAAGCTGATATATTTTCATGTCCCAATTCACTTTCAATAGCTGATCAAGGTCTCTTGTCACTACAATGCCAAGGCTTGTGAACTTGTCCATCACTGTTCTAAACGGGGTAGATTGCAGAAATTGCATATCCACAGGCCGTGATATTGGCATCAACTCACTTTTTTGCCAGTTTATCTTGTAGCCAGAGAAGGAGCCAAATGTGTTTATCAAGTTAAGTAAGGGTGGAATAGAAGTTTTAGGTTTGGACAAAAACAAAAGAACATCGTCTGCATATAGGGAAATTTTGTGCTGTGTGTCCTTTATTTTAACAGAAGCTATATCAGGCACATGCCTAAATGCCAGTAGCAAGGGGTTCCATGGCTATAGCGAAGAGAGCAGGTGAAATAGGGCACCCCTGTCGGCACCCCTTGAACAAGCGGAATGACTGCAACATTTCTTGATTGGTTACCACGGACGCCATTGGGTGTGCATAAATAATTCTTATCCAATTAATAAATTCCTTTCCGAACCCGAAGTGCTCCAGAACCGACATCATATATTTCCACTCAATCCGGTCAAACGCCTTCTCTGCATCAAGAGCTATTACCACTGCCTCAACCTTATGATCGTGATACATTACATTGAAAAGACGTCTCAAATTGTAGTGTATATGTCGGCCCGGGATAAAACCTGTCTGGTCAGGGTGTATGATGTCAGAAATATATGTTTTCAATCGGTTTGCCAATATCTTTGTCAACACCTTGTTTTCTATGGGGAGTAACGACACGGGGCGATAAGACGACATCTCCATGGAATCTCTATCTTTTTTCAAGATCAGTGCTATTGTAGCCTCATACAGTGTTTGCGGGAGTTTGGCATTTTCTTTGGATTGTTTAAACATTCGCAACATAAGTGGAGCTTGACTGGCACAGTACTTCTTATAGAATTCTATTACATATCCATCAGGCACAGGGGCCTTGCTGTTTGGAAATTGTGCTATCGCTGTGTTCATTTCCTCTAAAGTTATCCCTGCATCGAGTGCAGAAGCTGCCCCCATGTCTAGTTAAGGAAGTTCACATTCAGCGAGAAAGCGTTCCATAGTTAGTGGATCAGTAGCATCGCATTTGGATTGGTATAGCTCTGAGTAAAACTGTGCAAAGCATTTATTAATATCATGCGGATCTGTTACTATTTTACCCTTCTTGTCTTTTATTTTGTGAATAGCTCTAGATGCCTGTACATGCCTTAGCTGTCTTGCTAATAATTTATGTGGTTTGTCACCCAGTTCAAAATAACTTTGTTGCGTTCTAGCAAGTAAAGAGCCCACCCGTTTCGAAAGGATGGTATTGTATTCATATTTTAACTTTGTGATCTTCTCAAGGACTGTATACGAGGAATTCGTCCTAAAAACTCTCTTTCAATTTCTCTTAGCCTAGTATTGGCACGTTTCTTCCTCTCTGATGTATAAGACATAATGTAACCTCTAATCACAGCCTTTAGAGATTCCCGAAGGGTGGAGTCGTCAACATCCCCCGTGTCGTTAGTTCCGAGGAAAAAGCCAATCTGCTCCTTCAAATACTGACAAAAAGCCTCATCTTTCAACAGGTATGCGTCTAAGCGCCACGGTCGCCGACCTGTCGACATATTGTCGAGTTTCAGCACCATGGACACAGGAGAGTGGTCCGTAATTAGAATAGGGTGATAGGTAACCGACTCAGCTGCTGAAATTAGTTTGGAGTCCAACAAAAATTAGTAAATTCTGGAATATGATTTATGAACTGATGAAAAGAAAGAGTAATCCCTGTCTGTTGGGTGCGTCAGTCTCCAAATATCGACAATGTTAAGGTTTGTCATCAATGTATTTAGACAGACACTGGCATTTTATTGTTGAAGTGACCTTGATAGCTGTTTATCTAAAAGAGGATCTAACGTACAGTTAAAGTCCCCTCCCACAATAACACTTGTATCCGAGATATTTGGTATGTCCTTAAATACCCTTTGAAAAAATAATGGATCATCGAAGTTGGGTCCATATAAATTGACCAAGGTTACTGGTTTCGAATTTCGAATTCAGTGTACCAGCCACAATAATATACCGATCATTAGGATCTGAAATCGAGGATGAGTAAACAAACGGAATGTTTTTCCTTATCAGGATTGCTACCCCTCTCGCTTTTGCATTAAAGTTAGACTGGTATATCTGACCGATCCAGCCGACTCGTAGCTTGGCCTGAGCGAAGCGTTTAATATGAGTTTCTTGAATAAACACTATGTCAGCACCCAGTGATTTAAGATGAGAGAAAACCTTAGCTCGTTTCACCACATGCCCTAAGCCATTACAGTTCCGGCTGACTAACTTTATTCCACCTGGTCTACTCTGTGCTCTGTCACTATGTGGCATTTCTTATTTTAGAGCAAATTGTTGCTGTCATACAAAACTCAGAAGAAAAACGTCCCGCCGTGCGGGAGCTTGTCATGCCACCTGTACTAATAATAAACGTGAACATAAAACACATACCCCATCCCCCCTCCCGTCCCTTTACTGAGTGACTACCCCAAACTAAGCACTCCTTGGCTAACACACAAACCTTAGGGTGTCTAGACATACAGCTTGAACTAACTCGTTGTCTATAGATGTTCCGCATATACGCTAATATTAAATAACACTTAACTCTCACGTTAGGGGGTGAGTGGCGCTAAAACATGATGTGCCAAACAATGCTATATTAGCCACAACATCTCACCAATCATAAGTCCCAAATTCTGATCTTCTAATCGAAAAGCCATAGTCCGGAAATCCAAACACATTCCTGGCCTGTATTTGGTCATTTAGCCGGCTGACACAGCCGTTCTGTATCCTCAGCCAGGGAGCTTGCTTGTCAAGAACAGTTCAGCCTCTTTTGGGTTGTCAAACGTACGTGTTGATCCTTCGACTGTCACCTTAAACCGGGCTGGGAAGAGGAATCCATATCGGATGTTGGCCGCCCTGCATTTGTTGCGTACCTCATCATACTCTTTCCGTTGGTTCCTCACCTCCAAGGTAAGATCTGGGTAGAAAGACACCCTGGCTCCGTTGAAGTTAAGGGGGAACTTTTGACTAGCCAGCTTGAGGATGAGACCCCTGGTCTGGGGATAGTGCAGCCGTACAATGAATGACCTTGGTGGCTCGCCCTTGGCCGGCTTCGTTGCCTGAGATCTGTGTGCGCGGTCGATCAGGATGGCCATTTTGAAGTGTTCACTCCCCAGCAGGGCCGGTATCAGCTCCGAGACAAATTCAGTGGGTTTCCCTTTCTCAGTGTCCTCCTGGATGCCACATATTCAGATGTTCTGGTGTCTTGAATGCGACTCAAGCATTTCCAGTCGGGCTTTCAGGGTTTTGTTGTCATTTTTGAACGTTGCGCACTGTTTCTCTATGTCCTGTAGCCTGGCCTCGTGATCGACTGTCGTCTGCTCAACCTCATGCACCCTTCTCTGAGTTGCCTTCACAGTTTCGGCCAAAGTCCCAATACTCTTTGAGATATCAGCCAACCTTGTGTCCACCTTCTTGCTTAGTGAGTTTATGGCAGCCAGTATGTCACTTTGCATAGGCTCTGTGGGGGACTCTTGGAAGCTAGCCTCTTCAGCTAACTCCTCGTGGGTTGGCGACGTTGAAATTGGTTCGCTGTCTATCTCATTCAAGTTATCTTGTTTAGCGCTCCCTTTTCTGGTGCCTTTTACTAATTTGTTTCAAAATGGAGTGGAGCTCTAGCAAAGCACGTCTACTCCATAGCACTCTCTCTAGCGCCCCCCGACATACTGAACTCTATCGGAGAAGTAGTTGGTGAACCAAGCGAGGCAATCATTTGAGAAACCAAGGCTGTTGAGTCTGCCAATAAGAATGTTGTGATTGACAGAGTCGAAAGCCATAGCCAGGTCAATGAATACGGCTGCACAATATTGTCTTTTATCGATGGCGGTTATTATATAGTTTAGGACCTTGAGCGTGGCTGATGTGCACCCATGACCAGCTCTGAAACCAGATTGCATAGCGGAGAAGGTACGGTGAGATTCTAAATGGTCGGTAATCTGTTTGTTAACTTGGCTTTCAAAGACCTTAGAAAGGCAGGGTAGAATAGATATTGGTCTGTAGCAGTTTGTGTCTAGAGTGTCTCCCCCTTTGAAGAGGGGGATGACCACAGCAGCTTTCCAATCTTTGGGAATCTCAGACGATATGAAAGAGGTTGAACAGGCTAGTAATAGGGGTTGCAACAATTTTGGCAGATAATTTTAGAAAGAGAGGGTCCAGATTGTCTAGACCGGCTGATTTGTAGGGGTCCAGATTTTGCAGCTCTTTCAGGACATCAGCTATCTGGATTTGGGTGAAGGAAAAGTGGGGGAGGTTTGGGCGAGTTGCAGTGGGAAGCGCAGGGCTGTTGACCGGGGTAGGGGTAGCCAGGTGGAAAGCATGGCCAGCCGTAGAAAAATGCTTATTGAAATTCTCAATTCTCGATTTATCGGTAGTGACAGTGTTTCCTAGCCTCAGTGCAGTGGGCAGCTGGGAGGAGGTGCTCTTATTCTCCATGGACTTTATAGTGTCCCAGAACTTTTTTGAGTTTGTACTACAGGATGCAAATTTCTGTTTGAAAAAGCTAGCCTTAGCTTTCCTAACTGCCTGTGTATATTGGTTCCTAACTTTCCTGAAAAGTTGCATATCACGGGGGCTATTCGATGCTAATGCAGAACGCCACAGGATGTTTTTGTGCTGGTCAAGGGCAGACAGGTCTGGAGTGAACCAAGGGCTGTATCTATTCCTGGTTGTACATTTTTTGAACAGAGCATGCTTATTTAAGATGGTGAGGAAGGAACTTTTAAAGAATAACCAGGCATCCTCTACTGACAGGATGAGGTCAATGTCATTCCAGGATACCCCGGCCAGGTCGATTAGAAAGGCCTGTTCGCTGAAGTGTTTTAGTGAGCGTTTGACAGTGATGAGGGGTGGTCGTTTGACCGCAGACCCATTACGGATGCCCGTAATGTTAGGATGATATCTATGAGGGTGCCGTGTTTACAGATTTGGGGTTGTATCTGGTAGGTTCATTAATAATTTGGGTGAGATTGAGGGCATCAAGCTTAGATTGTAGGATGGCCAGGGTGTTGAACATGTCCCAGTTTAGGTCACCTAGCAGCACGAGCTCAGAAGATAGATGGGGGGCAATCAATTCACTTATGGTGTCCAGGGCACACCTGGGGGCAGAGGGTGGTCTATAGCAAGCGGCAACGGTGAGAGACTTGTTTCTGGAAAGGTGAATAGAAGCTTAGACTTATTTTGGTACAGACCTGGATAGTAAGACAGAACTCTGCAGGCTATCTCTGCAGTAGATTGCAACACTGCCCCCTTTGGCAGTTCTATCTTGGTGGAAAATGTTATAGTAAGGGATGGACATTTCAGGGCTTTTGGTGGTTTTCCTACGCCAAGATTCAGACACGGCTAAGACACCCGGGTTGGCAGAATGTGCTAAAGCAGTGAATAAAGCAAACTTAGGGAGTAGGCTTCTAATGGTAACATGCATGAAACCAAGGCTTTTACGGTTACAAAAGTCAAATGAGAGCACCTGGGGAGTAGGAGTGGAGCTAGGCACTGCAGATCCTGGATTAATCGTTTAGGATCCTGGATTAATCTCTACATCACCAGAGGAACAGAGGAGAAGTCAGATAAGGGTATGGATAAAGGCTATGAGAACTGGCCGTCTAGCACGTTTGGAACAGAGAGTAAAAGGAGCAGGTTTCAGGGCACGATAGCATAGATTCAAGGCATAATGTACAGACAAAGGAATGGTAGGAAGAGAGTTCATTGGAGGTAAACCTAGGCATTGAGTAATGATGAGAGATAGTCTCTAGAGACGTTTAAACCAGGTGATGTCATCGCATATGTGGGAGATGGAACAACACGGTTGTTTACGGCATATTGCACAGGGCTAGAGGCTCTACAGTGAAATAACACAGTAATCACTAACGAGGACCGTAATGGACATGGCATATTGATATTAGGGAGAGGTATGCGCAGCCAAGTGAATTGTATCGGTCCAGTGAATGGTTGTGCTGGCTGGGGACACGGCGATTCAGACAGTTAGCAGGCCGGGGCTAGCAAGCTAGCAGTTAGCAGGCCGGGGCTAGCAAGTTAGCAGAATGGCCTTAGAGGGACGTGGGGGAAACTCTGTTTTTGCCTCCTCGTGCGGTGACATCGTGTCACGACTTCTGACGAAGTCGTTGCCTCTCCTTGTTCGGGCGGTGCTCGGCGTTCGACGTCACCGGTCTTCTAGCCATCATTGATCCTTTTTTCATTTTTCATTGGTTTTGTCTTGTCTTCCCACACACCTGTTTTCTATCCCATTCATTACCTGTTGTGTATTTAACCCTCTGTTTCCCCTCATGTCTTTGTCAGAGATTGTTTTATTGTCAGTGTAGTGTGTTTGTTGTAGAGGTGAGCGTCGGGTCCTCGTACCCATGTTTGTTTGTTTATGTACGTTTAGTGTTATGGAGCACACTCCGTGGACTTTATTAAAAGACTCCATTTGACACTCCATTTGACTCTCCTGCGCCTGACTTCCCTGCCACCTATTACACCTATGCATGACACATCGATAGACCAGTCATGGAATTAGTAGGGTTCCATGAAGGTCAGTCAATACGGAACATTTGAAGAACTTTGAAAGTTTCTTCAAGTGCAGTCGCAAAAAGCATCAAGCGCTATGATGAAACTGGTTCTCATGACCACGACAGGAAAGGAAGACCCAGAGTTACCTCTGCTGCAGAGGATAAGTTAATTAGAGTTACTAGCCTCAGAAATTGCAGCCCAAATAAATGCTTCACAGAGTTCAAGTAACAGACATCTCAACATCAACTATTCAGAGGAGACTGCATGAATCAGGCCTTCGTGGTCGAATTGCTGCAAAGAAACCACTACTAAAAGACATCAATAAGAAGAAGAGACTTGCTTGGGCCAAGAAACATGTGCAATGGACATTGACCGGTGAAAATCTGTCCTTTGGTCGGATGAGTCCAAATGTGAGATTTTTGGTTCCAACCGCTGTGTCTTTGTGAGAAACTAGGTGAACGGATGATCTCCGCATGTGTGGTTCCCACCGTGAAGCATGGAGAAGGAGGTGTGTTGGTGTGCGGTATTTTTCAACAGGACAATGACCCAACACACCTCCAAGCTGTGTAAGGCTATCTGACCAAGATGGAATGCTGCATCAGATGACCTGGCCTCCACAATCACCCGACGTCAACCCAATTGAGATGGTTTGGGATGAGTTGGACCACAAAGTGAAGGAAAAGCAGCCAACAACTGCTCAGCATATGTGGGAACTCCTTCAAGACTGTTGGAAAAGCAATCCAGGTGAAGCTGGTTGAGAGAATGCCAAGTGTGCAAAGCTGTCATCAAGGCAAAGGTTGGCAACTTTGAAGAACCTCAAATATAAAATATATTTAGATTTGTTTAACACTTTTTTGGTTACTACATGATTCCATATGTGTTATTTCAAAGTATTGATGTCTTCACTATTATTCTACAATGTAGAAAATAGTAAGAATAAAGAAAAACCCTTGAATGAGTAGGTGTGTCCAAACTTTTGACTGGTACTATTCATTTCCAATGGAACGCTCCGTTTGCCTTGCAGCATTGCGTTGCAGAAGCAGTTGCAATGCGTTCTGTGTGGTGCATACTTTCGATTTATCGAACGCATGCATCAAATTGTATGTGTAGCGCCTCCCGGGTGGCGCAGTGGTTAAGGGCGCTGTACTGCAGCGCCAGCTGTGCCACCAGAGACTCTGGGTTCGCGCCCAGGCTCTGTCGTAACCGGCCGCGACCGGGAGGTCAGTGGAGCGACGCACAATTGGCATAGCGTCGTCTGGGTTAGGGAGGTTTTGGCCGGTAGGGATATTCTTGTCTCATCGCACACCAGCGACTCCCGATGGAGGGCCGGGCACAGTGCATGCTAACCAAGGTTGCACGGTGTTTCTGCCGGATAAGAGCGTCTGCTAAATAAGAAAAAAAAAACATTTTTTTCAAGAAGCAGTGCGGCTTGGTTGGGTTGCGTATCGGAGGACGCATGACTTTCAACCTTTGTCTCTCCCGAGCCCGTACGGGAATTGTAGCGATGAGACAAGATAGTAGCTACTAACAATTGGATACCATGAAATTGGGGAGAAAAAGGGGGTAAAATTCAACAACAACAACAAAAAAATGTATGTGTAGACGGCTTGACAGAAATGATTGCAGAAGGTGAATGTTTAACTTTTGTTGCATACATATGATGCTGCTGCATACCATTTTGCTCAATAACGAGGCGTAACAAGCTGATCAGACAGGCTCCGCACGTGCACCAACCTGTGCATGTTGATTTTGTCTATCTCCACCAGACATGTTCATGACACGCAGGTTAATGCACGATGCGCTGCAAGCTCCGCACCTCCCAGCTACTCATTGGTTAATCAACTGTGAACCAACTATATTAATTTGGGGATAGGTCGAAACACACATGAAACATTCATGGACATTTAGCTAGCTTGCTGTGGCTAGCTAATTTGTCCTGGAAAATAAACATTGGGTTGTTATTTTACCTGAAATTCATATGCTCCTTAAAAAAAATGTTTTTGTTATTTAGCAGACGCTCTTATCCAGAGCGACTTACAGTTTCATTTTTTTTATACAAGTCCCCAGTGGGAATCGAACCCACAGCCCTGGCGTTGCAAGTACCATGCTCTACCAACTGGATCTTTGTAGAATTTTGACCCATGTTGATTCAAACAAAATCATGTGTTCTCTACTCCGACAATTAATCCACAGATAAAAAGAGGAAACCTAGGTTAGCTTTGTTTGTTTTCTTTGATAAATCTCTCCTCCTTCATCTGTCTTCTTCTTCTGTGGATTTTATATGGCGGTTGGCAAACAAATTAAAGGTGCATTACCGCCACCAACTGGACACCTAGTTCATATTTTAATCACCCACCCGTGTACATGCTTTTAAAAACCAATGAGTAGCTGGGAGAGGCTGTTTGAATGTTAAATGACGAGACAGAGGCATTGGTGCGAGTAACCAGTCTTGTTCAGTACATCACAACACATCCGGGTATCTCAAGCACCCCGGTAAAACACAAGAGTTGCAGTAATGAACATTTACCAACAGATGGCATCACTGTGCTCTTACACCAATAACATCTTCCATTTAATAAAATAGGACAGGGGTCAATTCACTAACAAAACAAACCTAGTAACAATTTCCAACATGAACAGTTTAGTATTTTTTAAATATTTTTTTTTCAGGTAACAACAACACATTTTGATATTCTCTTCACTTTTATCTCTGTCAACAATCCCTGATGGGAAACCTACATATTAAGTCTTTTTGGTGGCTGGGACAGACGTCCGCAGCGTGAAAAGACAGGGAGCTTGTCTGCGAGGACTGCGGGTTCCCGCACAGGCGTGTCACCTGAATGTCTAAAGGGAGAATTGATGGGCGAGGGAGCGGCCGACCTGTGATCCCCTGGCTCTTCGCCCAGTGCCTCAGGCCCCATGTGACTTGCTGGGGTTCTGTCTTTTGTCATGCGACCCCTTTGGCCATCAGGGTTCTGAGTAGGTGCTGGCTCAGCAATCCGAAGGTCAACCCTGTTACAACGGTACAGTGATCCATTCACTTCGACCAAGTAGGAGCGTGGTGCCACTTTCTGTACACAGGATCCGAGTCTCCAGAGGCCTGTCCGGTCCCCTGGCAGTGGCTTCATTCGCACCGTTTCACCCACCCTGAGCTCAGGTAAGTCTTTTGCTGATTTGTCGTAGATGAACTTGGAGACCTGTCTTCTGTGACGTAGCTTCACCAGCACGTCTGTCACCACACATGGCTCCAGGAGAGTGCTGGCTACTGGCAGAGCTGCTTTTAAGCGCCGTGCCATGAGGCGCTGTGCCGGGCTGCTATCCATGCCTTCTGTCGGCGTATTGCGCCACTGCAGGATTGCTTTCCAGGCATCTTTGCCCTCTCGCAAATTTTCTGAACTCAACTCCGGAGAATTGGGGTCCATTGTCTGAAATTACCCTATCTGGCTGGCCATAGCGGGAAAACTGAGCCTTGCAGCGTTTGATCGTTGTCTCTGCTGAGAGCTCGGGGAGGAGGTCGATCTCCCAAAAGTCTGAGTAATGATCGACTACCAGCAGAAAGTCTTTGCCACTGTGCTGGAAGAGATCTAGACTTACTATCTGTCAGGGGCGCATCGGTAGCTCGTGGGACATCATCGTCTCTCTCTGTTGCTCAATGGCATATTCATTGCAGGTTGTGCATTTACTGACATAGTCTTTGATTTCACTCTGCATTCCTGGCCAATACAGTGTGTCACGTGCTTGTCTGTAACAGGCCGCACCTCCTATGTGAGTGCACGCGTGCCAACATCTCAGGGAGCAGAGACCGGGGAATAACGACTCTCTGACTCTTGAATATTACTCCGTTTTGAACACTGAGCTCCTCTTTGACTGGCCAATATTCTCTGACGGCTAAAGCAGTTTCTTCCCTGCAGTCGGGCCAGTACATCAGAATCACAGACCTCAATGCCTGGAGTTGCCCATCCCTGTCTGTGTGCTGTCTGATTTGTATAAGGCGCTGGTCCGTAACATTGAGGTAGTCAGCCTGGTTGATGTGTTCAACATCCACTTGCTCTGTTTGTAAGCTGCACACTGCGTGTTGTTCATGCATGGAGCGTGTGTGAGTGCCTGATGCAGTAGCCCTGCTGAGCGTGTCACTCACATACATCTCTGGCCTTGGCTTATACACCACCTTGAGGTTGTAGTTTTGTAGGGCCAGTAGCATGCTCTGCAGTCGTTTTGGGGCATTCAGGAGAGGCTTGCTGAATATAGCAATAAGGGACTTGTGATCTGTCTCTGCGGTAATATTGTCGCGCCCGTACAGGTAGTGGTGGAAGCGTTGGCATGCAAACACACTGCTGAGGCACTCCTTCTCTATCTGGTCATAGTTCTGCTCTGTTGGGGTGAGTGCCCTAGAGGCGAATGCCACAGGCTGGCCCTCCTGCATGAGGCAACAGCCAAGTCCATACTGGCTTGAGTCACTCTGAATCGTGACAGGTTTTGACACATTGTAGTATCGCAGTACAGGTGTCTGGTTGACCAGTTGTTTAATTTCCCTCACCGCTGCGTCATGTTTTGGGAGCCAATGCCAGATGGTGTCCTTGTCCATGAGCCTCCTCAGTGGCTCACACTTCAGAGAGCCGCAGTAGGAATTTGGCCAGGTAGGTGACCAATCCGACAAAGCGCTGCACTCCCTTCACGTCAGATGGGCATTTCCAAGACAGCCTTCACTTTTTCAGGATCCGCCTTCAATCCGGTGGAGGACAAGATGTGCCCATGAAAGCGGACCTCTGGCACTTTAAACTGAAGCTTTTTTATGCGTAGCCTTAGCTTGACCTGTCTGCATCTGACCATCAGGGCCAGCAGCTTGGCGTCATGGTCACATTCTGCCTCCTCATCACTGTCCCCACAGCCCACTACGAGGATGTCATCTGCTATGGGTTCCACGCCACTGAGTCCCATCAACAGCTCATGCTGTTTCCGCTGATACACCTCTGGAGCCACAGAGACACCAAACGGAAGCTTCAACCACCTCTTCATGCCCCAGGGTGTCATGTAGCTGCTGGGCTTGTTGAGCTTGCACTGCAGGAAGGCATCTCTGGCATCCACGAGCTTGTAAAGAACATCCTCCAACGTGGGCATAATGTAATGTGAGCGTCGCAGAGCCCGGTTGAGGTGTTTAGGATCAATGCATATCCGTAGCTTGTCTGGTTTCTTGACGATAACCATATTACTTATCCAGTCCGTAGGCTCTGGTGACGGATATGATTTGTCAAGCTGAGCCTTCGTAGCTGCTTTCATGGCCACTGGTACATTGCGGGGTGCACACTGGACAGGCTGGATTGCTGCGTCCAACTCAAAGTGGACTTCCCCGGGAACTGACTCGACCGGTGCGTTGAAGACATCATGGTCCTTGCTTAGGAGTGTCTCCTTGCTCAGGGGCCCAGCCTGGACTTTGTCTATAATGTTAAGATCAGCTGGGATGGTGAAGTTAATAAGTCCAAGGCGCTCGCATGTAGAAATATCGATTGTGCAACCAGGGGTGGAAAAACCTTGGATCATTGTTACTCTAACTTCCGCAACGCATATAAGGCCCTGCCCCGCCCTCCTTTCGGAAAAGCTGACCACGACTCCATTTTGTTGATCCCTGCCTACAGAGAGAAACTAAAACAAGAGGCTCCCACGCTGAGGTCTGTCCAACGCTGGTACGACCAAGCTGACTCCACACTCCAAGACTGCTTCCATCACGTGGACTGGGATATGTTTCGTATTGCGTCAGATAACAATATTGACGAATACGCTGATTCGGTGTGCGAGTTCATTAGAACGTGCGTTGAAGATGTCGTTCCCATAGCAACGATTACAACATTCCCTAACCAGAAACCGTGGATTGATGGCAGCATTCGCGTGAAACTGAAAGCGCGAACCACTGCTTTTAATCAGGGCAAGGTGACTGATAACATGACCGAATACAAACAGTGCAGCTATTCCCTCCGCAAGGCTATCAAACAAGCTAAGCATCAGTACAGAGACAAAGTAGAATCTCAATTCAACGGCTCAGACACAAGAGGCATGTGGCAGGGTCTACAGTCAATCACGGACTACAAGAAGTAATCCAGCCCAGTCACGGACCAGGATGTCTTGCTCCCAGGCAGACTAAATAACTTTTTTGCCCGCTTTGAGGACAATACAGTGCCACTGACACGGCCTGCAACGAAAACATGCGGACTCTCCTTCACTGCAGCCGAGGTGAGTAAGACATTTAAACGTGTTAACCCTCGCAAGGCTGCAGGCCCAGACGGCATCCCCAGCCACGCCCTCAGAGCATGCGCAGACCAGCTGGCCGGTGTGTTTATGGACATATTCAATCAATCCCTATACCAGTCTGCTGTTCCCACATGCTTCAAGAGGGCCACCATTGTTCCTGTTCCCAAGAAAGCTAAGGTAACTGAGCTAAACGACTACCGCCCCCGTAGCACTCACTTCCGTCATAATGAAGTGCTTTGAGAGACTAGTCAAGGACCATATCACCTCCACTATACCTGACACCCTAGACCCATTCCAATTTGCTTACCGCCCAAATAGGTCCACAGACGATGCAATCTCAACCACACTGCACACTGGCCTAACCCATCTGGACAAGAGGAATACCTATGTGAGAATGCTGTTCATCGACTACAGCTCGGCATTCAACACCATAGTACCCTCCAAACTCGTTATCAAGCTCGAGACCCTGGGTCTAGACCCCGCCCTGTGCAACTGGGTACTGGACTTCCTGACGGGCCGTCCCCAGGTGGTGAGGGTAGGCAACAACATCTCCACCCCACTGATCCTCAACACTGGGGCCCCACAAGGGTGCGTTCTGAGCCCTCTCCTGTACTCCCTGTTCACCCACGACTGCGTGGCCACGCACGCCTCCAACTCAATCATCAAGTTTGCGGACGACACAACAGTGGTAGGCTTGATTACCAACAACGACGAGACGGCCTACAGGGAGGAGGTGAGAGCCCTCGGAGTGTGGTGTCAGGAAAATAACCTCACACTCAACGTCAACAAAACTAAGGAGATGATTGTGGACTTCAGGAAACAGCAGAGGGAACACCCCCCTATCCACATCGATGGAACAGTAGTGGAGAGGGTAGCAAGTTTTAAGTTCCTCGACATACACATCACAGACAAACTGAATTGGTCCACTCACAGACAGCATCGTGAAGAAGGCGCAGCAGCAAAGAAATTCGGCTTGTCACCAAAAGCACTCACAAACTTCTACAGATGCACAATCGAGAGCATCCTGGCGGGCTGTATCACCGCCTGGTACGGCAACTGCTCCGCCCACAACCGTAAGGCTCTCCAGAGGGTAGTGAGATCTGCACAACGCATCACCGGGGGCAAACTACCTGCCCTCCAGGACACTTACATCACCCGATGTTACAGGTAGGCCATAAAGATCATCAAGGACATCAACCACCCGAGCCACTGCCTGTTCACCCCGCTATCATCCAGAAGGCGAGGTCAGTACAGGTGCATCAAAGCTGGGACCGAGAGACTGAAAAACAGCTTCTATCTCAAGGCCATCAGACTGTTAAACAGCCACCACTAACATTGAGTGGCTGCTGCCAACACACTGATACTGACACTGACTCAACTCCAGCCACTTTAATAATGGGAATTGATGGGAAATGATGGAAATATATCACTAGCCACTTTAAACAATGCTACCTTATATAATGTTACTTACCCTACATTATTCATACTGTATATACTGTACTCTATATCATCGACTGCATCCTTATGTAATACATGTATCACTAGCCACTTTAACTATGCCACTTTGTTTACATACTCATCTCATATGTATATACTGTACTCGATACCATCTACTGTATCTTGCCTCTGCTACTCTGTACCATCACTCATTCATATATCCTTATGTACATATTCTTTATCCCCTTACACTGTGTATAAGACAGTAGTTTTGGAATTGTTAGTTAGATTACTTGTTGGTTATTACTGCATTGTCGGAACTAGAAGCACAAGTATTTCGCTACAATCGCATTAACATCTGCTAACCATGTGTATGTGACAAATAAAATTTGATTTGATAAACTTATCCCAGTTCGTGCGCCAATCCTAACGGCGGGAGGGGGAATGTTCGCTGCCATGTCTTACCGGTGCTAACAACACTGAAGCTAACTACCAAACTCACTCTAGCTAAGGCCAATTCCGGGCGAAATTTTACACAAATAAGCATTTGTTTGTAAACCAGAGCAGGTGACTCTAATTTGCGGAAAGCATGGTTAGTTATCCGACTCTGACACCATGTTTGAATGTTAAATGACGAGACAGAGGCATTGATGCGAGTAACCAGTCTTGTTCAGTACATCACAACTCATCCGGGTATCTCAAGCGCCCCGGTGAAACACAAGAGTTGCAGTAATGAACATTTACCAACAGATGGCATCACTGTGCCATCTTACACCCATAACAGAGGCGGAGCTTGCAGCGCATCGTGCATCTAAAATATAACCTAGCTACGCAGACGCCCTTGGCGCGCGCAAGCAGTTTGGGTGAAACAATTTAATAACGTGTACATTTATTTCACAAAGCTCACACACACAACGCAGGTGGACTGGCCACCTGCAATTCATCAACACATATGTACTTTCAGGGCTGCCAACTTTTGAAGAAAGTTTGGAGTGAGATTTGCTGTGTGAATTTCCTTGCCCACTGGCACAAACCCTAGAAGGGAGGACATTTAATATTTTAAAGCTAATTTCCTGCTATTCTACATATTTTGACATGGTTTAGGTCTATGTCCAGGTGGAAAATAAAATAAAAACACAGGTCAGATGCTTTGAACATTAAATGAGCACTCAAAATTTGACTACTTTTTTGAGGGAGGATATTGAAAGTATGCTAATATCTTTTGAAAGATATATATATATATATTAGGTCATTTGGCACTATTCAGACAGTAATGAAATGAGATGGGCAGACAGTCAAATGGGAGAAGGCCATTGTTACATTTGGGAGGCGCTTGGGGATGGATGGAGCTAGATTTGGCTTCCAGACTCCGCTATTGTGCCAAACCCTCAGTACACTCTGGACCCCATTGCCAGAGCAAGCATAAATTGTATATGTATATCAAATCAAATTTTATTGGTCACATACAGACAGTTAGCAGATGTTAATGCGAGTGTAGCGAAATGCTTGTGCTTCTAGTTCCGACAGTGCAGTAATATCTAACAAGTCATCTAACAATTCCACAACGACTACCTAACACACACAAATCTAAGTAAAGGGGTGGAATATGAATATGTACATATAAATGCATGGATGAACGATAACCGAGCAGCACAGGTAAGATGCAATAGATTGTATAGAACCCAGCATATACATATGAGTTGAGTAATGCAAGACATGTAAACACTATTAAAGTGGCATTATTAAAGTGACAAGTGATCCATTTATTAAAGTGGCCAATGATTTTGAGTCTGTATATAGGCAGCAGCCTCTCTGTGAGTGATGGTCAAATGAGTTGTTTAGTTACTTACTCAAAATGCATATGCCAACCAGGCAGGCTGTAATCCACACATGGCTGTTATGTAAGATTTAGCCATGTGTGAATGACAACATGCCTGCGTTGGCATATGCATTTTGAGTAAGTGCTCGGCCTAAAGACCTTGGGAATGTGATTTTGAGAAAAAAATAAAAATCCCGCCCGCACATTTCCAATCATCTAATTTCACTAAACAACCCATTTGACCGTTGTAGCATGCGACATTATTCGAGCAAAATTATAAGAGAGCAGAGGCCCATTTATCCGTCACAGAAACCGCGCAGCCAGGCAAACAAGAGCCGTTGTCGTGTCGCATCACCTAACGACCAATAACAAAGAAAACCTGCCAAACGTATGGACTGTTGCCCGTTTACACGATTGTAAAACAATTCATTGCTACAATTAAGTTTAACACTGTAACAATTAATTCCCGCCTTTCATGTCAAATCGTGGTGTAGGCAAGAAGAGTCATGTCATGCCTACTAACCTTGTAGAGATGAGAAGTGCGGCAGTCAGATCACTGTGTTTTCATTATTGCAACGCAACAAATAAAGACGTTTGTTGCTAAAAACCAAAGCGATAACATGTAGGATAAAATGTAACACGATAAATGTAGCCTTTCGCTCCACGTGGCGCGAGCGCTAAATAGTTACGAATGGCTGTGCTACTGTAACAATTTTACATAGCGCTTAGGCTAATCTTCATCATCTCCCCGACTCGGAGTTACACACACTGAGGTATAAATAAGAAGTTACACATACAACCAAATACAACATAGCTCACTGCTCGGATGCCCCTCCCATATGTCATTATAGCGCACTACTAGTTTTTCGGCCATAGGCAATAGGTGGTGATGGGCTCTTTTCAGTGAGTCAGCTCGTTCGGCTCGGCTCTTTTGGCTCCCAAACGGCTCTTTAAAAAAATACGTCTTGTATTTTTTCAAGTCAAACCGTTTGCGATAGTTTGACTATGATTTCTGTGAAAACAATTATAATTAAATTATTAAATGAAATCATAATCTACCTTAACCACAATGTATTTAAAAATGCATTGGTTTGTTATGTAATATAATACTATTAAACATTTGCATTTAAATTATAAATTTGTAATGTATATAAACAAAGTGCATATAAATCTAAACATTCAAAACGAATACAATCTGAACAGCATAATAGAATATTGCACAATATCAAATAAAAATAAATAACAATTTGCAAAACTGCAGCATCCCACAAATTGAAATAAATGTAAAAAGGATGTTTTTACACATGTGCATTTAAAGTATAGCTTTTTTAATGTATATAAACAAAGTGCATATAATTGTAACAATTCAAAACGAGTACAATCTGAACAACATAATAATAGAATAATGCACCATATCAAAGAAAAATAAATAATGTGTAAAACTGCAGCATCCCACTTAAAACATTAAACTGGCCCCTCTTCTCTCTCTATTCTTTATTGCCATGTTATAACCAGCAGCACACAGCAATGCTGACCATATTTTGCTTTTATGAGAGATTTGCATTCAGAAGTGCAAGCTGCCTCACTTTCGAGGGGCTGATGCGGATTCTTCTCTCAGTAATTATTTGTCCCGTTGTCAAGAAGACCCTCTCAGAGGGAACGGATGTGGCCACTATGCAGAGTCTCCCTGTCATGACTTAGTAAGCCGTGGGTAGACAGAGGCCTTGTTCTTCCACCAGCTCAGAGGATCTGCAGATCTTTGGAGGGGCTCCTCCAAATAGGATCGGACCTCCATTATGGCATCTGCTGAGCGATTCCTTCGTGCTGCATCCCCAGTTGCTCTCTCGTCAAACAGCAGACGTTTGTGGCACTACTGCTGGTGCTTCTGCTCCATCTAATCTCTCTTCTTCCTGTTGCCCTGGTGCCTGAGCCAACTGACTGCTGGAGCTGTCCCTCCCTGCTGCTGAGGTTATTCTTTGAAGAGCCTCATCAATCGCTCTGGCATCACTGAAGGCTAACTTCTTAAACCTGGGGTCAAGTGCAGCGGTTTCTGATAGCGCATAATCATATTCCATTCTGTGGAACTTTCTGTCCATTGATGAACATAGGGTGTCCATCAACTCTGTCACATGTCCTGTGGTTACATTTGCTTCTCTCTGGCGGATGGCTGTGATTTGCTGCAGACCCTTACACAGGAGTATCATTTTTGAGGCTATCACATAGCTGAAATGAGAGAACAGTAAGTTATGAGTTCAGGTTCATATTTTGTCTACTGATACTACATTCTCATCTACTGCTCATATACAGTGGAAGTCAGAAGTTTATATACACTTAGGTTGGAGTCATTAAAACTTGTTTTTCAACAACTCCACAAATTTCTTGTTAACTGTAGTTTTGGCAAGTCGGTTACGACATCTACTTTGTGCATGACACAAGTAATTTTATGTTTACGGACAGATTATTTCACTGCATCACAATTCCAGTGGGTCAGAAGTTTACATACACTAAGTTGACTGCTTTTAAACAGCTTGGAAAATTCCAGAAAATTATGTCATGGATATAGAAGCTTCTGATAGGCTAATTTACATCATTTGAGTCAATTGGAAGTGTACCTGTGGATGTATTTCAAGGCCTACCTTCAAACTCAGTGCCTCTTTGCTTGACATCATGGGAAAATCAAAAGAAATCAGCCAAGACCGCAGAAAAACAATTGTAGACCTCCACAAGTCTGGCTCATCCTTGGGAGCAATTTCCAAATGCCTGAAGGTACCACGTTCATCTGTACAAACAATAGTATGCAAGTATAAACACCATGGGTCCACACAGCTGTCATACCGCTCAGGAAAGACACGCGTTCTGTCTCCTAGAGATGAACGTACTTTGGTGCGAAAAGTTCAAATCAATCCCAGAACAGCAGCAAAAAATGAGAAGATGCTGGAGGAAGCAGGTACAAAGCAGGTACAAAAGTATCTATATCCACGTAAAACGAGTCCTATATCGACATAACCTGAAAGGCCGCTCAGCAAGGAAGAAGCCACTGCTCCAAAACCTCCATAAAAAAGCCAAACTATGGTTTGCAACTGCACATGGGGACAAAGATCGTATGTTTTGGAGAAATGTCCCCTGGTCTGATGAAACAAAAATAGAACTGTTTGTCCATAATGACCATCATTATGTTTGGAGGAAAAAGGGGAGGCTTGCAAGCAGATGAACACCATCCCAACCGTGAAGCACAGGGGTGGCAGCATCATGTTGTGGGGGTGCTTTGCTGCAGGAGGGACTGGTGCACTTCACAAAATAGATGGCTTCATGAAAAAGGAAAATTAGGTGGATATATTGAAGCAACATCTCAAGACATCAGTCAGGAAGTTAAGGCTTTCACAAATGGGTCTTCCAAATGGAAAATGACCCCAAACATACTTTCAAAGTTGTGGCAAAATGGCTTAAGGACAACAAAGTCAAGGTATTGGAGTGGCCATCACAAAGCCCTGACCTCAATCCTATAGAACATTTGTGGGCAGAACTGAAAAAGTGTGTGTGCAAGGAGGCGTACAAACCTGACTCAGTTACACCAGCTCTGTCAGGAGGAATGGGCCAAAATTCACCCAACTTAAATCATTCTCTCTACCATTATTCTGACATTTCACATTCTTAAAATAAAGTGGTGATCCTAACTGACCTAAGACAGGGAATTTTTACTAGGATTCAATGTCAGAAATGGTTAAAAACTGAGTTTAAATGTATTTTGCTAAGGTTTATGTAAACTTCCGACTTCAACTATACATATATAATATTGGATTAAATAACGATGTAGTAATAACTGCTTACTCTACCTCTCTCCACTGATCTCCACAGTGACCTGCTCAAAGGGTTCCAGGACTCTTCACACCTCCTCCACCACCTCCCATTCCTCTTGGGTCAGAGTATCTACAGGTGCATTGACAATAGCCAGGGTAGAGATGATGGCATCCTTTGACTCAAGAAACCGCTTAAACATATAAAATGTTGAATTCCACCTTGTAGTGCAGTCTTGTTAATGCCTCAGCTCAGGCATGCCCATCTGGCGTTGTGTAGAGTTTAGTTTTTCAGCACCTACTGTACCCTGTGGAACTATTCCACAGCTGCTTTCACTTTGTCCACAGTGGGCTTCATCACCTTCAGAGCATCTCTTACAAACAGGTTGATTGCGTGGGCAAGACATGGATGATGGGTCAATTTAAACATTTTCATGGCTTTGGTTATGTTAGCTAACATAGCAGTCCAGAAGACAGCTAGACACCGAAAATCTTCAATGAAAAGACATGTAACCGACTTGTAAGAAGTGGTTACCCTTGATGTCCTGCAGTCAGTGGTAAGGCAAACTGCAGTAGCTTTTTGGACTCTTTCCCGCCCTGAAGCCTGTGTGCTCTCGTACAGTTGTGGAATAGGTGATTTTGAAAGAGTTTTCCTGCTTGGAATTGTGTACATTAATTTAGACTATTGCTATAATATCTAAAACCTCTGATCTCCATGATCGAAAATGGCTAGAAATAGTTGGCAATCATTTTAGCCAATGCAATATCAATTTGGCCTTGTTTTGCTACAGACATAGACTTTGGCATAAACTGGTCCATAGGAGACTGTGTTGCTGTGGGTCGAGGAGTAGGCCTACTTGACTGACTGGACACATTGCTGGCTCCACCACTATCACTAGCAGGCCCACTAGTTTCTCGAAGCTCCGCTACAGATAGCTTCATAGTTGGGTGCACAGTTTGCATATGCCGGTGTAGGTTGTGTGTAGAACCGGCTTTATATGAGATTTTGTTTTGGCAAATTCTACACTGTGCTCTAACATGATTTACATGATTAAAATGCATCCAAATGCTACTGTGCTTCAGACTCATTTTCCAGCTGTTGTTTTCATATCTGTCCCTCTCTCTCCTCGGCTGCTAAGTGTGTGACTGAGTGAGTTGGCTCTGCCCTCCCTCACGCATCTTTGGTTGACACTGCATGTCTGATTGACAGGAACAACATGTGAGTCTGTTAGTCTGAGCAGACAGTCAGAACGAATGTGTGCGCTTGAGCATTTAGGCCTATATTATTGTATTTTTTAGTTCTTTGAATTAGTTCATTCTATTCATTTAAATCTTTTGATTATTCATATCCTTATTTTTTTATAAATAGATTAGGCTCTTCTGATATGCGAGCTGGCTCCCAACTTTCACCAACAAGAGCCGGCTCTTAGAGCCGACTCGTTCGCGAACGGCCCATCACGAATAAACTCAGCAAAAAAAGAAACGTCCTTTCACTGTCAACTGCGTGTATTTTAAGCAAACTTAACATGTGTAAATATTTGTACGAACATAATATTCAACAACTGAAACATACAATGAACAAGTTCCACAGACATGTGACTAACAAAAATTGAATAATGTGTCCCTGAAAAAAAGGTGGGGTCAAAATCAAAAGTAACAGTAACAGTCGGTATCTGGTGTGGCCACCAGCTGCATTAGGTACTGCAGTCTCCTCCTCATGGACTGCACCATATTTGCCAGTTCTTGCTGTGAGATGTTACTCCACTCTTACACCAAGGCACCTACAAGTTCCCAGACCTTTCTGGGGGGAATGGCTCTAGCACTCACTCTCCGATCCAACAGGTCCCAGACGTGCTCAATGGGATTGAGATCCGGGCTCTTCGCTGGCCATGGAAGAACGCTGACATTCCTGTTTTGCAGGAAAACACACAGAACGAGCAGTATGGCTGGTGGCATTGTCATGCTGGATGAGCCTACAGGAAGGGTACCGCACGAGTGAGGAAGATTTCTTTCCTGTAACACAAAGCGATGAGATTTCCTGCACTGACAACAAGCTCAGTTCAATGATGCTGTGACACACCGCCCCAGACCATGACGGACCCTCCACCTCTAAATCGATCCCGCTCCAGAGTACAGGCCTCAGTGTAGTGCTCATTCCTTCGATGATCAACGCGAATCCGACCATCACCCCTGGTGAGACAAAACTGCGACTCGTCAGTGAAGAGCACTTTTTGCCAGTCCTGTCTGGTCCAGTGATGGTGGGTTTGTGCCCATAGGCGACGTTGTTGCCGGTGATGTCTGATGAGGACCTGCCTAACAACAGGCTTACAAGCCCTGAGTCCATCCTCTCTCAGCCTATTGCTGACAGTCTGAGCACTGATGGAGGGATTGTGCGTTCCTGGTGTAATTCGGGCAGTTGTTGTTGCCATCCTGTACCTGTCCCATAGGTGTGATGTTCGGATGTACCGATCCTTTGCAGGTGTTGTTACACGTGGTCTGCCACTGCGAGGACGGTCAGCTGTCTGTCCTGTCTCCCTGTAGCGCTGTCGTAGGTATCTCACAGTACAGACATTGCAATTTATTGCCCTGGCCACATCTGCAGTCCTCATGCCTCCTTGCAGCATGCCTAAGGCATGTTCACACAGAAGAGCAGGGACCCTGGGCATCTTTCTATTGGTGTTTTTCAGAATCAGTAGAAAGGCGTCTTTAGTGTCCATAGTTTTCATAACTGTGACCTTAATTGCCTACCGTCTGTAAGCTGTTAGCGTCTTAATGACCGTTCCACAGGTGCTGGTTCATTCATTATTTATGGTTCATTGAACAAGCATGGGAAACAGTGTTTAAACCATTTACAAGGAAGATCTGTGAAGTTATTTGGATTTTTACGAATCATCTTTGAAAGACAGGGTTCCTGAAAAGGAACAGTTTAGAAGGTGAGAATGGGAGGAGTGCATTGAACTTACAGTTGTGCTTTCAATCTCCCCATACATAGCAGCCAAAACACACAATAAGGGAATATGAAAATGTATGACATATCCAAAACAGCAGCAGATAAACTTTACTCGAGATCTATAAAAAACAAAACAAGTAGGCTGCAGTTTGATTAGCCTACATATAGCACAGTAGACTGAAGAGTTCCACTCACATTTTATATAGCCGAATATAATCAAATGAATCAAAGACATGGTACTTGTGTACACAAGAACTAGGCACTAAATAAGGCTAACTACCACCAAACTGAAGTACGACAAAGGTAAAATATCTAATGTGTGCCTTTTGTACAAAGATAAGAGTCAAAGACCTCAGACTTTGGTTTCCTCATATCGTTCCTCCACAGTGCTTGAATTGTTTACTTGAGAATCCCTATCTGATTTCTCTATGATAGTTGTCTTTTTTGAATTGAAAGTCCATTTGGGAAAACATTTCCTCTGTCATTACTCGGACTTCCTCAACGGTTCCCCTTTCTGTCAACAGTGTCTTGTACCTCCACCGTTAACCGTCCTGACTTCCTTGTACTCTTGCTCACTGTCCATCCAGATTAGTTGTATTATTCTGTTTCGTCTTGGCATTTAGTGGTGTACTTAAGAAAAAATACTTTAAACTACTACTTACATAGTTTTTGGGGGTATCTGTACTTAATTTATATTTTGGTACAACTTGTACTTTTTTTTATTTCACCTTTATTTAACTAGGCAAGTCAGTTAAGAACAAATTCTTATTTAAAATGACACCCTACCAAAAGGCAGAAGGCCTCCTGTGGGGACGGGGGCCTGGGATTAAAAATAAATACAATATAAATATTAGGACAAAACACACATCACAACAAGAGACAACACTACATAAAGAGAGACCTAGATAGCAAGTCACACATGACAACACAGCATGGTAGCAGCACAAAACATGGTACAAACATTATTGGGCACAGACAACAGCAAAGGGCAAGAAGGTCAAGACAACAATACATCACACAAAGCAGCCACAACTGTCAGTAAGGTGTCCATGATGGAGTCTTTGAATGAAGAGATTGAGATAAAACTGTCCAGTTTGAATGTTTGTTGCCGCTAGTTCCAGTCGCTAGCTGCCCAAACTGAAAAGAGGAGCAACCCAGGGATGTGTGTGCTTTGGGAACCTTTAACAGAATGTGACTGGCAGAACATGTGTTGTATGTGGAGGATGAGGGCTGCAGTAGATCTCTCAGATAGGGGGGAGTGAGGTCTAAGAGGGTTTTATAAATAAGCATCAACCAGTGGGTCTTGCGATGGTTATACAGAGATGACCCTTTTACAGAGGAGTATAGAGCGCAGTGATGTGTCCTATAAGGAGCATTGGTGGCAAATCTGATGGCCGAATGGTAAAGAACATCTAACCCCTCCAGACCACCCTTACCTGCTGATCTATAACTTATGTCTCCGTAATCTAGCATGGATAGGATGGTCATCTGAATCAGGGTTAGTTTGGCAGCTGGGGGGAAAGAGGAGCGATTACGATAGAGGAAACCAAGTCTAGATTTAACTTTAGCCTGCAACTTTGATATGTGCTGAGAGAAGGACAGTGCAACGTCTAGCCATACTCCCAAGTACTTGTATGAGGTGACTACTTCAAGCTCTAAACCCTCAGAGGTAGTAATAACACTTGTGGGAAGAGGGGCATTCTTCTTACCAAACCACATGACCTTTGTTTTGGAGGTGTTCAGAACAAGGGTAAGGGCAGAGAAAGCTTGTTGGACACTAGGAAAGCTTGTTGTAGAGTATTTAACACAAAATCCGATGAGGGGCCAGCTGAGTATAAGACTATCATCTACATATAAATGGATGAGAGAGCTTCCTACTGGCTGATCTATGTTGATGTAAATTGAGACATTCCTAAAGAAAATAATTGACTTTTTACTCCATACATTTTCCCTGATACACAAAATACTCATTACATTTCAAAAAGTGTGAATCCCTTGTCATCCCTACTGCCTTTGATCTGGTGGACTCACTAAACACAAATGCTTAATTTGTAAATTATGTCAGTGTTGGCGTGTGCCCCTGGCTATCAGAAAATTTAAAATAAAATAAAAAATATTGTGGTTTGCTTAATATAAAAAATGTGAAATATATTTATAGTTTTGATACTTAAGTATATTTTTGCCATTACAAGTATATTTAAAACCTAATACTTTTAGACTTTTACTCAAGTTGTATTTTATTGGGTGACTTAACTTAATAGAAAATTACTTAAGTAAAAGTGTATCTTTACTTTTACTCAAGTATGACAATTGGGTACTTTTTCCACCACTGTTGGCATTGGTATCCCCCAACAATCCTGTTGTTTGTCCTTAACAGACCACAATCTGCCTCTCAAACTCTGGTTATCCTAGCCATGTAATTCTCTTGGCTGCAAAATGAGGAAAGCGTCTCTGTTCAAATCTGACAAATATAAGTATCAATCTGCAAAAAACATGGAGAAGAATGATTTGTTGATTTTAAAACACAAAATGTTTCAATTGTAAAATAACTGAATCATTTGGTTTTGACTATTCATTGAGTGCTATTAAGTGAGCACTGAACATATCCACTTCACAAATCTAAATATGGTTACTCGCCAAACACTTGCACTCCCATGGGTTTGCTCTAGGATGTCCTCATCCTCTTTAATCCAATCATCATCCTCTTTAATCCAATCATCTGCATAATTTACAACTCTCCTTTTCCTTCTCTGTGAAAAGACCAAATAATAAATGAGAATCAATGAAACATTGAAATCAGTTGCCAAAATAATATATGCCTTGAGGATGGAAGAGTGCTTTGGTCTGTTTTATCACCGAGTGCATTGGTGGTTGAAATTAGCCTGGCACCATGAACCTACCATGTCGTATTTTTCTCTAAGGTAAAAATGTCCCTTTAGGTGGCACAATGAAGAATGCTTTTATCAAAGACTTGATTGCATACCACAGCCTGTAGACTATAGGGTAGTGGTTTTCAAACCTCTCCTTAGGGACCCCACCCAGATGCTTCACAATTTTGTTGTAGCCTTGACCCAACTCACCTATTCAAGTGCTTGATGCTTAGGTGACTAGATGAATCAGGTGAGCTAGCTATGGAATAGTTGAAATACATGAAACGGCTGCGGGTCCCCGAAGACAGATTAAAACCCGCCTGCTTATAGGGGATGCTTTGAGTATCCATACAGTAATAACACTAATTCATTCAATGGCTCCTGGTGGTACCTTTGGGAAGTAACATAACCTTTCAGTTTTTCTAAGCCGAAACTACTGCATTGAAAATTCAGGAAAAACTTCTCACACACACACACACATTTGAATAAACCATAGTATTATAGGGCAGAAAGGCTAAGGCACAAGAAAAAAAAATAATCCATTCGCATTACAAAGGATTTGGAGGTAGATATATTGCTTTATTTTCAACTCAACCGAAAAAGAAAAGGTAACAAGTAGAAACGATGTATATAAACCCTAGACTACTGATGCTATGTATTGGCCATTGAGAGGCTTTGAAGCCACCAGTCAGCCATATGACACTCCCTAGTAGAGGCAGTCCTCCATAGGAAAGAAAGGGATTCTACAGTAGTTTAATTAAATGGATTCAAGGACAAAATTACATGTATTTAAGTATTTTTGTTGTTGTAGTGGGGACGGTAACATTAGTCATCTAAAAATAAATGTACTTTAAGGAAAATGTATTTTTTCACTTAATTTTTATGCTAAATAAGGGAGTGCCAAGATGGGGGCAAGGTGGTAGCGCCCCCTATCAGTCTTCTAGAGTATACAGTATAACTCATTGAGTAGAACACACTTGTAATAATCACTGAATTGATCAAAAAGACAGCAACAAGTTTGAATACCTGCCCCACTCATTTACACCACTCACAAAAACATAATCCAAATCGTGTTTCACTATACTGCGTACAGTATAAAGGAAATAATATTTGAAATAAAGTGGATGATTTTTGACATGGTAAAGAAACACTGGCATATGAGGCGACTATGCTTAATTGTTTTAGTGAAAAAGTCACAAATGTCAGTAGTAACAGTTCCACCACCACTTAAGGGCTGATGAGATGAAGTATCACAGCTAGCCAGTGGTGTAATCGGTGACTGATGGTGACTTATTCGACCCATCAATTGTGATCACCAAATCAATGTTCCATCACTACTATGTTGTAAGCGTGTTCTTTTTGCACTGCCGTCACGTTTGCTGGTGCAGATGTACCTCGCTCATCTTTCACAGTGGCCATGCATTTCATTGTAGAGATCTGTTGAGCCAAACTGTCCCTCAACGCCTCTCCGCTGGTCTCATTGGACGCTAGCCACTCCTTCAGAGCCTCTGTCACCTTGCTTCCATCCTCAATCTTCACTGGCTCCAGCAAGTCTCCTGACCTGAGGCAGATGTTATGCAGCACGGTGCACACCGCTAGCACTTTGGGGATGAAGCTTGGGTGGAGCTCAAGAGGCTGCAGGAAGATCATGTGCCAGCGCTTCTTCATGATGCCGAAGGTCCTCTCGATGGAGGAGAGAGCCATGGCGTGGTGCTGGTTGAACTGGACGTGCACCGGGTTCTGGTCAGACTTTGAATAGGGTGTGATGATGCACACAGGCGTCTGTAGGCAAGGGTACCCGCCGTCGCCTAGGAGGAAGCATCCGGGTGGAGGGTAGAGGCCACATTTGTAAAGGGGACTGTGCCTCAGGATCCTCACGTCGGTCATAGACCCAGGCAGCCCCGCAAAGACGTCGATGAAGCTGCCCGTGTGGTCGCAGACCCCTTGGAAGTTGATGGTGGGGAGGGCCTTCTCAGGGAGGGGCTGGTCACCTGGACACTGTTGGGGTTGCGGTACACCGGGGATCTTGACCCTGACGTGGCACCCACCTATGGCCCCCACAACCTTCTCAAACACCGGGTGACGGGCCAGTCTGCCGAACCCTTGCATCGTGAGAGCCAGCTCGCCTGAAGAGGGCTTGTTCACAATCTTCAGAGAGAGCTTGACCAGTTTGTCCGCAACGTCGCGGACGATGCTGGTAGCATTGGACAGAGGGATTCCGAAAGTCTCCGAGACAGTTTTATAGGAGGTCCCGTGGGCCAACCAGTAAATAAAGACGAGGATCTTGAATGTTGCCGTCTGTCTGTCTTGACCAGTCAGTGCCAAGGAGAACAGATAATTCAGAGATTCCCTCTTCAGTCGATAGTCGGGATACGTGTCTAGTTCAGGATCACAGAAGACTTTGAGGATGGGAGTGGAGGGATTCAGCTTACTGCACTGAAGTAGCCCTCCGTTCTGTAAGAAGATGACAAACTGTATGTAAGTAAACACGTAGAGGGACTTGGTAGCCTGCCTGGTAGTCAGAGGCATATGTCGATACAACACGCCACTTCTGTACATTCAAAAAGCGTCATTATTTTTTGTAAAAAATGTTGTGTGTCGGTCTTTGTTGTCTTTTTAGGGGATTGAGTTTGTTGTTCATTTCCAGATGCTGCTGGACCTTTGGAGACACTTAGATGACTGGGACAGGTTCACTTCTTGAATAACTTTTCCATTGTTTGGGTTTGATTATTTGACTGTTGTATTTTACTTCCCTTTCCCATCTTTTGTCATGTCTCTGATTAGTTTTTAGTTTTTTTTTATGACCAAAACATGGCTCAATAGATCTGTATATCTCACAACCAACCATTTCAACAGCATGTGTGTTTGTATCACATAGGCCTTAACTAACATTTAAACATTTAAAAAACTCTGATGGAAAGTGGACTGACCTGATGCTGGGTCATTGATGATCCTGGAGTTTCTTCCTCTGTTCTGTCTTTACTGTCTACCCTGTCGTCTCGCCACTGGCTTTGGCTCCACTCGTTAACAAACACCATGTCCACTTTGGGACACAGCTGCTCATCTGAAACAGACACAGGGGCCATTACACTAAATACAACGTATGAAATTCACTTCAAAAAGCTTAATATGTAGTCTGGGCAAAAGGTTATGCACTATTCTCAAACATAGAACTGTGATACATCAAACTGTCACACTCACCTGTCACTGGAGATGGTGTGTTATGTTCTGTGTCATCATTTAGTTCCTTCTTGATGCGAAGTACTTTCATTCCATCCTTCTCCATGGTAACAACTTTTAACAATTTCCACTGAAAATGTTACAAAAACTAATTTACAGGAAGTGCAGAAGTAAAGTTTGGTAACAGAATGCAGGTCAAATCTTTTTTTTTTTTATGTTACTACATTTTCCGAAAACTCTTAAATATCTACTTTGAATTAAGACAGAATGATGTCTGCAGAAAGAATGAAAAAAAAAAAAACTATTTTAGTTATTGAACTACAGTACATTAAGTGGATTAACACCCTATAACACAATTATAGTGACAGAATGACATCATGGGTCTCTGATTTGTGCTATACAGAAATGCATAATTAAGAATGTCATTCTCTTCATGGTACAAAAATATAATATCATTTTGAGTATTATTCTACATACTGGCTACCACATTTGGTTGGTCCGAGCTTGACCAAATCTGTACCAATCATGGACGTCTATGTTTCACAAGTTTGGACACCACAGTACAAATCGGTAAAAGAACACAAAACTGCAGTAAAAAAAAAAATAAGAAAAGATATGAGTGAATTCTTGACAGCTTCAAATGGTGCCTGCTCTTGGTGAAGGACTCTATTCGTCTGGCAGCCGAGTTAGATGGCACTAGGAAGGGACAGGTTAGATGATGGCAGAGTTAGCTAGCCGGTCCTGACGTTGTTCTCAGTCCCCAGCCCTCGGTAGCCACGTCCTAGTGGAGGACGACTCCTCCACTAGTGATGTGTAACATCCACTTGGGTGACGCTTCTTCTGCTGCCGATACAGCTCTAAAAGCTCACCATACGTCAGTCCAGTGTATAAAGCCACCCTCACTACAAGGGAGCCCTCTGCCATCTCCACACTGTAGTCCTCTCACTTTGGCTGGGTTAAACTAGAAGCGGTGCTGAATGCATCTCTGTAATGCAAACAGTAGTCAGGTAGCTAAGCAAAGCAAACAAATCAATCTGCCATTCCATTGGTCAAGGAAACTAGACATATTCGCTAGAAATTCAATGAGTTATCAAACACACAAAAAGATAATACAATTTTTAAAAAACAACACTTAAATCAACTAAATATGTACAATATTTTACAGGAGTTCTCCGACTGTACTGAGCTATACTCTACTTTTCCCTACTGTTGTCCAAACTTGTGAAACAGATCTCTATGATTGGTTCAGATGTGGATTGACCAAATTTCAACTACTTTTCAAAGTCCATGGAAACCTGGTGCTCAGTGGGTGAGGTGGCTGGTTACAGTAAATAGAAAGAGGGGGGACTCATGGGTTGGCGTCAGTAAGAGCCAAGAGAAGTGACATTAATTGGAGAGAGACAGAAGAGAGACAGGGAGAGTGAGGGGGTTGTCCAGACTGTTTTCACACTCTTGCTGTGAACCCCACTGGACAGAAAAATACATCAATATTATGAGCTGAACATAACAGTTATACCAGTGGAAGGGAGGACAGTAGCAGGAGACACTATGAGCTGAACATAACAGTAGGCTGGTGGAAGGGAGGACAGTAGCAGGAGACACTATGAGCTGAACATAACAGTAGGCTGGTGGAAGGGAGGACAGTAGCAGGAGACACTATGAGCTGAACATAACAGTAGGCTGGTGGAAGGGAGGACAGTAGCAGGAGACACTATGAGCTGAACATAACAGTAGGCTGGTGGAAGGGAGGACAGTAGCAGGAGACACTATGAGCTGAACATAACAGTAGGCTGGTGGAAGGGAGGACAGTAGCAGGAGACACTATGAGCTGAACATAACAGTAGGCTGGTGGAAGGGAGGACAGTAGCAGGAGACACTATGAGCTGAACATAACAGTAGGCTGGTGGAAGGGAGGACAGTAGCAGGAGACACTATGAGCTGAACATAACAGTAGGCTGGTGGAAGGGAGGACAGTAGCAGGAGACACTATGAGCTGAACATAACAGTAGGCTGGTGGAAGGGAGGACAGTAGCAGGAGACACTATGAGCTGAACATAACAGTAGGCTGGTGGAAGGGAGGACAGTAGCAGGAGACACTATGAGCTGAACATAACAGTAGGCTGGTGGAAGGGAGGACAGTAGCAGGAGACACTATGAGCTGAACATAACAGTAGGCTGGTGGAAGGGAGGACAGTAGCAGGAGACACTATGAGCTGAACATAACAGTAGGCTGGTGGAAGGGAGGACAGTAGCAGGAGACACTATGAGCTGAACATAACAGTAGGCTGGTGGAAGGGAGGACAGTAGCAGGAGACACTATGAGCTGAACATAACAGTAGGCTGGTGGAAGGGAGGACAGTAGCAGGAGACACTATGAGCTGAACATAACAGTAGGCTGGTGGAAGGGAGGACAGTAGCAGGAGACACTATGAGCTGAACATAACAGTAGGCTGGTGGAAGGGAGGACAGTAGCAGGAGACACTATGAGCTGAACATAACAGTAGGCTGGTGGAAGGGAGGACAGTAGCAGGAGACACTATGAGCTGAACATAACAGCAGGCTGGTGGAAGGGAGGACAGTAGCAGGAGACACTATGAGCTGAACATAACAGTAGGCTGGTGGAAGGAAGGACAGTAGCAGGAGACACTATGAGCTGAACATAACAGCAGGCTGGTGGAAGGGTTGGACAGTAGCAGGAGACACTATGAGCTGAACATAACAGTAGGCCAGTGGAAGGGAGGACAGTAGCAGGAGACACAACTGTGGTTTGTGTCTACTATGATTTCCTATTGTAGCCAATTCAGTTGCAGTCATTTTGCAAATAATTTTTGGGTCATTCTGTTATCGATTTGGAAACAGAGTGACACGTTTTAATCCCTAAATAAATCATAAACCAAATGATCAGTAAACTACAACTAATTGGTAGCTCTACCTTTAATTGTTACTACTGTAAACTTTCATAATCTTCCCACTTAAAGATGTGGTGTTTTGGTAAAAGTATAAAAATATATTTCTTAAACTTACAGGCTAATGATTTCTGCAAAACTACATTTAAATGTTGATATTAGTTGGTAGTGGTAACATTGTGTTTTGATGCATTTCAAATACCTTGTAAGACTTTTTCTGCTAGATGTCGTTTAAGAAAACATCCACTCCACTTGTTCCACTTCAATTACTGCTCAGCTGAACAGCACCTTATCATCTGAAGCTGTGGAAGACGATTGCCCAAGACCTGCCAGATCTCTACATTGGTTTTGTTTGTTTTCACAGCATCTTTGTGATTCTCTTTGTATTATTATTATTATTATTAGTAGTAGTAGTAGTAGTAGTAGTAGTAGAGGTTGACCGATAAATTGGAATTGCCGATTAATTAGGGCCGATTTCAAGTTTACATAATCGGTATATTTGGACACTGATTATGGCCGATTACACTGCACTCCACGAGGAGACTGCGTGGCAGGCTGACTACCTGTTATGCGAGTGCAGCAAGGAACCAAGGTAAGGTGCTAGCTAACATTAAACCTATCTTATAAAAAACAATCAATCTTAACTACACATGGTTGATGATATCGAGCTTGTCCTGCGGTGCATATAATCGATGCGGTGCCTGTTAATTTATCATTGAATCACAGCCTACTTTGCCAAACAGGAGATTTGACAAGCGCATTCGTGAAAAAAGCACTGTCGTTACTGCCGTTTCTCTCCAATGTGTACCTAACCATAAAACATCAATGCCTTTCTTAAAATCAATACACAAGTATATATTTTTAAACCTGCATATTTAGGTAATATTGCCTCTTAACTAGGGAAATTGTGTCAATTCTCTTGCGTTCTGTGCAAGCAGAGTCAGGGTATATGCAGCAGTTTGGGCCGCCTGGCTCGTTGCGAACTGTCGGAAGACCATTTCTTCCAAACAAAGACCGTAATTAATTTGCCAGAATTGTACATAATTATGACATAACATTGAAGGTTGTGCAATGTAACAGCAATATTTATACTTATGGATGCCATCCGTTAGATAAAATACCAAACGGTTCCGTATTTCACTGAAAGAATAAACATCTTGTTTTCGAAATGATAGTTTCCGGATTTGACCATCTAATGACCTAAGGCTCGTATTTCTGTGTGTTATTATATTATAATTAAGTCTATGATTTGATAGAGCAGTCTGACTGAGCGGTGGTAGGCAGCAACAGGCTCGTAAGCATTCATTCAAACAGCACTTTCCTGCATTTGCCAGCAGCTCTTCGCTGTGCTTCAAGCATTGCGCTGTTTATGACTTCAAGGCTATCAACTCCCGAGATTAGGCTGGCAATACTAAAGTACCTATTAGAACATGCAATAGTCAAAGGTATATGAAATACTAATGGTATAGAGAGAAATAGTCCTATAATAACTACAACCTAAAACCTTTTACCTGGGAATATTGAAGACTCATGTTAAAAGGAACCACCAGCTTTCACATGTTCTGAGCAAGGAACTTAAACGTTAGCTTTCTTACATTGCACATATTGCACTTTTACTTTCTTCTCCAACACTTTGTTTTTGCATTATTTAAACCAAATTGAACATGTTTCTTTATTTATTTGAGACTAAATAGATTTTATTGATGTATTATATTAAGTTAAAATAAGTGTTCATTCAGTATTGTTGTAAATGTCATTTTTTTTTTACAAATATAGATGTAAAAATCGACCGATTAATCAGCTTTTTGGGGCCTTCCAATCGTCCATTTCGGCATTGAAAAATCACAATCGGTCGACCTCTAGTAGTAGTAGTAGGAGTAAGATCCATTTTCCATGTTGGACCAGGAATCAGTCTTTGCTTATTGCTAATTTTTAGGATGCAAAATGGTTGAAACGTTTATATATGCCTTCATTTAACCTCTTAGCTTTCATTTGACACCAAATGTAATGTACTCCTATGAACTAATAATTAGTATTCATGGGCCTTTTACATGGAAATGCCCGTATACAAACCTGGGATTGGCCAGCCGGATCCTGAGATTGCAGCCCTGCACCTGTCTTCTCTCCCTTTCCATCGTCTTTTGTGTGGACAGGTTCATCTATACAATTACCATAAACAAAAGAAACCATAAAATACATGTTTAATTATTTGCCAAAAAAAATAAATCGTGTAACAAAGCAAATGCAATCAACTTAGTTTCCAACCATCCACACGAGTTACATTTCCTGCCATCAGCTTCATGACGACGAGCGACAGAACGCTGCTTTGCCGCCATCGACTTGCCTTCCAAAATGTGCAGCTTCTTTTTATTCGACTCATTTTCGACTTTTAATGCTTCGTTCTCCAATTTACTCTTGGACAACTGTTGGCGAAGGACCACGGCGCTGTCCTCTACAAGTCGAACTATTTCCACGATCGCTGCCGTCACTACCGCGTTCATGAGAGAGGTTAGCTGACTTTGAAAGTGGCCAGCATTCTCCATTGTCATTTGCTAATAAATCTTAAACTTTTTTTTTTAGAAAACAACAATAATGTGATGAACTGTCATCAAAACCTACACGTACGTATTCACGTTGTCTTCTACCTTTGCCTGGCAAATTGTAAACAATGCTTGTGCACGACTTCCTATTTGGGGAGGAGCTATTGACGAGTTGGTCATGCAGTAAGTATGGTGTGGTGCAAGTACCAAAAGGAATTTAGAATTTTATGATTTCAATTTGAGATTAAGATATTAAAATGCATTTAAAATGTACTTGCACAACTATAAAGAAAGCAACAATGAGGTCACTGGTCAAACAATATTATATTAACTTCATAGGCTACAAATTGTCTTTCTATCTTAAAATGTGCCTTCCCACTGTAATCTCAATATTAATCAATTCCAGTATATTTAGAATACCAGTAGAATTTTTTTTAAACACACATTTAAAACATGTCAATAAGCTTATTTTATCTGTTAAGATGTATTTAATTAATGAGTCAAATAACATTATTCAATAGAAAATTAACAGAAATAAAATAACATTTTAATAAATCTGACAGTCCTCTACGAACAGTACGTTGGTATCACAGTACCACACATCTATGGTTGCGACATGAATCATCACTGAGGTAGCATGTCAAATAAAAAACAATTACTCTACACCCACATTGCATTGCCATTTGGACTCATCTGACTCATCTTCCAGATTCCAGGATTTGAATGCTGGGCAACCCCAGATCTGTCCGAACCACTTCTCGCCATAATGATGCTCTTGATTTTGATCTCTGGCCTCAGGTCTACAAAAAGCATCTTCCCAAGCGCCTCTGCAAATCCTGCCAAATGAAAATTCATTTCTATTGGAAACTATTCGCACCACCCCGGTTTGGGTTTCCTTTTCACTTTGAGTCACCCGGATCCCTTATTTGTGATGTTGGTGTTGGAAATTCCCCTTGTTCCTCAGTTTCTCCAGCAAAACTTTCCACTGTCTCGAGGCTACGCCGAGACTTAAAGAAATAAGCCATTTCAGTGTTCTCTTTCCCATGCTGTTTCAATTTTCGATTGGCACTCCCTACATACAAATACACATACTGGTCTTGACGGAAGGAAGAAAAAAAAACATTTTGGAGTGAGGTTCTCTTCTGCACTGTTCAAATGATTATCCGTCTTAGTTGTTTAAGTTCAGATAGTGATTGAACGAACCGTACACATATCCATAACAGCATAAGTTTCGAAAACCGTTTCGCAAGGGATGATTTATGTTTCTAAACGTTGAAACACCGCATCATAATTGTAGTTCACGCGCAGCCAACCATGGGCGGAGCTAACCGCTGTAAACCATATCGATAAGAAGAAAGGTTTTCGAGAGCAAGATAGCAGCTACCTTTACCAGGAGCTGGAAATCCAACATGACGACGACAAAATGGAACATTGTCGATCCCCCGCTGTCGACAATTCTGTTTCCAAACTTTGTCATTTATTTTTGTTAGATTAATTCAACAGTTTCAGTGCTTTGTTGTCAGTGGTGGAAAAAGTACCCAATTATCATACTTGAGTAAAAGTAAAGACGCGTTAATAGAAAATAACTCAAGTGAAATTCACCCAGTAAAATACTACTTGAGTAAATGTAGTATATATGTAAGTATATATGTAAGTATCAAACATATATGTAAGTATCAAAACTGAATGTAATTGCAAAAATATACTTTAGTATCAAAAGTAAAAGTATAAATAATTTCAAATGACTTATATTAAGCAAACCAGATGACACAATTTTTGTTTTTTACTTATTTATCGATAGCCAGGGGGACACTCCAACCTGACATTATTTACAAACCAAGCATTTATGTTTTGGGAGTCTGCCAGGTCAGAGGCAGTAGGGATGACCAGGGATGTTCTCTTGATGAGTGTGTGAATTGGACCATTTTCCTGTCCTGCTAAGCATTCGAAATGTAATGAGTACTTTTAGGTGTCAGGGAAAATGTATGGAGTAAAAAGTACACTATTTTCTTTAGGGGTGTAGTGAAGAAAATTTGTAAAAAATAGTAAAGTACAGATACCACAAAAAACGACTTAAGTCGTTATTTAAAGTATTTTTCCTTAAGTACTTTACACCACTGTAGGTTCTCAAGTTTAATCTTGGACACCTCCAGCCGAAGTTGAAAATGCGCCATCCTCTACAATTCCCAGTTGTTCCAGGACCACAATTTTCAAAAGCAGGTTCAAGACAGATGTTAGCTGAGTTGTTAAATAGTCGCAATTCGTCCATAATTATCGTTTTATACAATGATACGTATGTGAATGTATGAACATACTAAGTCCTTTGAACGTTCTGCTGCTAGCTTCCTTTCCTTAGCATGCCTGTCAAGGAAAGAAATCTACATAAAAACATTGCCATCATAGAGAAAGGAACACTGCCATCTACCGGATAGAAACTGGTCGCACAGGCGCCTTCCTAAAACTACTTTGGGCAGACAGCTCTTGCGGTCAGAAGTAAGCAAATTAAGGTTCATCAAACTTTGATTCTAATACCCCATTGTAAACTTGAAACCCTGTTCTTTTATACTACTCTGGAAAAAGTTACAAAAACCGAAAGGTGAACGAGTCTACGTCGCTTTAGACATGCACTTTTGCCTCATTGAAGAAAGAGGGTTCAGGTTCTGAAGTCCAAGGTAAATTGTCAGTGGCAGATTTGACACAGCTGTGCAGTGTGCAAATATGTACCATGGTTATCTCTGACATAACCTATAGACTTTGAGACTGCAGAGGCGAACACATAACTCTTTTATAGTCAGGTTGATCTTACACAATTCTAGTGAAAACCTGTATGTCGTTGTTGAACGCATAGAAGTCCTCTCTGTCTCTATCTACTCCGCTACAATGGTGTCTGGGAGGTTGTTGATGTCCATGGCCCTCCTCATTCTCTGTGGGTGTCAGGGCGCACAGAGTGGTAATGTGCTGGTCTTTCCTGGGGAGTTCAGTCACTGGCTCAACATGCGTGTGATCCTGGAAGAACTAGTGGAGCGAAACCATAGTGTCACAGTGCTGGTTTGCTCTGCCTCACCTTCAGTCAACTATACCAAACCAGAGGGTTTCAGCTTCAAGGTGTATAATGTTCCTTTTGAGAGACATGATTTGGAGTCTCTCCAGGAGGACTTCCTAAACTTCTGGATATACAAGGCTCAGAACGCCTCAATGTTGCAGGTGGGCCTGAAGATCCGGGAGGTGTTGGGAAGTATGACAGCTCTACATCTCAACATGTGTGATGCCATGTTCCACAACAAAGAGCTTATGGACACACTGAGACAGTGGGAGTTTGACGCAGTCCTTTCTGATCCAATGATGCCCTGCAGTGACTTAATGGCAGATGCTCTTAACGTGCCTTTCATTATCTCGCTGAGGTTTACATTTGGCATGACTATGGAGAGGCACTGCGGGCAGATACCAGCGCCCCCCTCTTTTGTTCCTGCCCCCCCTTTGACGTACACAGACCAAATGAGTTTTTTTGAGCGGGTTCACAATTTTGTTACATACATGATACATTCTACCTTTTTCTCTATACACTGCCTACAGACCATTGATAAGTACTACAGTGGGATCAAGGGTAAGTTGATCAGAATTTGTCAAAAAGTTGGAAGGGTGCTTGCACCACAAGCTCAATCTCAGGTTTGTTTTTTATAAAGATTGGAATATCTACAAGAAGAATGTAATATCATGACTTGGTTTATTTGTGTATATATTTGATTAAGTGGATAAGCTAAATCAGGTTAGGTACTCCTTTGACAGAGCTCTGATTGAAGCAGTGCTTTCCCCATTGATGTTATATATAGGGCTAGGTCTACACTCTACTGAAGCTATTCTGTGTGCAAATCTGCAACATGTTGGTTATTGAATGATTCATATGCACATTGGCTTTTTCTAGTACAATAACTGTTACATTCTGAGAGAGAGAGTCCGCTGTAAAAGTTGTAACAATATAATTACTGATTCGCTTGTATAGGTTTTGTGGACCACTTATTCAGCAGTACTGCGTCTCATTCATAATGCATCTCAACATTTATCAGGCAGACCTACGACTTTATGCGAGATCTTGGGGAAGGCAGATATCTGGTTGATACGGACCTACTGGGACTTTGAGTATCCTCGACCTTTCCTTCCCAACTTTAAATTTGTGGGAGGCCTTCACTGCAAACCTGCAAAACCCCTTTCAAAAGTAAGGCTTTTCAACACAAAAGTATCAACTGTCTTACAAGATAATTACATTTACATTTAAGTCATTTAGCAGACGCTCTTATCCAGAGCGACTTACAAATTGGTGCATTCACCTTATGACATCCAGTGGAACAGCCACTTTACAATAGTGCATCTAAATCTTTTAAGGGGGGTGAGAAGGATTACTTTATCCTATCCTAGGTATTCCTTAAAAAGGTGGGGTTTCAGGTGTCTCCGGAAGGTGGTGATTGACTCCGCTGTCCTGGCGTCGTGAGGGAGTGTTCCACCATTGGGGAGCCAGAGCAGCGAACAGTTTTGACTGGGCTGAGCGGGAACTGTACTTCCTCAGTGGTAGGGAGGCGAGCAGGCCAGAGATGGATGAACGCAGTGCCCTTGTTTGGGTGTAGGGCCTGATCAGAGCCTGGAGGTACTGAGGTGCCGTTCCCCTCACAGCTCCGTAGGCAAGCACCATGGTCTTGTAGCGGATGCGAGCTTCAACTGGAAGCCAGTGGAGAGAGCGGAGGAGCGGGGTGACGTGAGAGAACTTGGGAAGGTTGAACACCAGACCGGCTGCGGCGTTCTGGATGAGTTGTAGGGGTTTAATGGCACAGGCAGGGAGCCCAGCCAACAGCGAGTTGCAGTAATCCAGACGGGAGATGACAAGTGCCTGGATTAGGACCTGCGCCGCTTCCTGTGTGAGGCAGTAATCTATTGTCTACAGTCTATTGGGCTGATAACATTGAACCATAAGAAAACAGATTGTGTTGAATTTCAGGCCATGGAGGACTTTGTGCAGAGTTCAGGAGATGATGGAATCGTGGTGTTTTCCCTGGGATCCATGATCAAGAACCTCACGAATGAGAGGGGAAACACCATAGCCACTGCATTGGGACAAATACCACAGAAGGTTAGTCTGTTGCTTATAACATTGTTATAAATAGAGGTGTCATCGTCTCCTTGATCCCGATATTGGATCCATTTGTACGATTCAAACAAGCTAGCTTACACTTTTCCTTTACATAGAATTCTGTCAGAGATATTGCATTTGGCCATCAGGGACCATTCAAAAAAAACATAGCTTCTTGTTATAAGTACCGTTTCATTGCAGGTTCTCATTCATATTCATGTTTTCTCACCATAGGTGCTGTGGAGATACGATGGGGAGAAACCAGAGACTCTCGCCCCCAACACAAGAGTTTATGAATGGATTCCACAAAATGATTTACTTGGTGATATGTCCTTCTTGATAACAGTCATAAACATATTAACATTCCTTGCGTACAACAGTGTTCAACAACCCTGCTTCCTCCCGTTGTGCTGTATCAAAAAGGTCATCCAAAGACCAAAGCCTTCGTCACCCACGGTGGGACTAACGGACTATATGAATCCATTTACCATGGAGTCCCAATGGTGGGCATCCCCTTGTTCGCTGACCAGCCAGACAATATCATCCACATGAAAAACAAGGGAGCTGCTGTAATGGTGGACTTCAACACGATGACATCCAAAGACCTTGTGGATGGCCTCAACAGTGTGATCAATGATCCATCGTAAGTCACAAATACACAACTGTGGTTTCCTCACGTCAAACTTTTGGGCAACTGTTGAAAATGTGCAGTGAAATAACTGTCTCTATTCCCCTTTCACCAGGTATAAAGCAAGCATGATGAGGCTGTCAAGAATCCACCACGATCAACCAATGAAACCCTTGGATACAGCTGTGTTCTGGATCGAGTTTGTGATGCGTAACAAAGGGGCTAAGCACTTGAGGGTGGAGGCCCATAACCTGAGCTGGTACCAGTACCACTGTCTAGATGTGGCAGCTGCTCTGCTCACCATAGTGGCACTTGTCATAGTGGTATCCATTAAAACATGCATTTTCTGCTTCCGCAAGTGCTGCAAGAAAACTAAATCGAGACAGAAGACAGAGTGACCCCTTGAAATAATGTGAAAGGGTCATTCCACCAAATTAGTACCTTGTTGGGTAGTGTAACTTCGTGAAAAATAAATGTTTTATTTCACCTCATTTTAACATTCTGTCACAAATATGCATGTTGAACTTTACTTGAAAAAATGTTTTGCCCATTAAGGTTAAATGAAAAAAATACTATGGTAAGTGCCTATTATTAATTGCCAAATCAAGTATAGCCGAGTTGACTGTAACAGGGTTGATGATGTCGTTTTAAATCTGCCATAAATCCCGTTGCGACGGGTAATCAAAGCTTGTTGTGTGCAACAGGGAGAACCGAAGACAGAAGATAAGAGTGACCACCTGGAATAATGTTCATGTCAGGTATTATTGCAGTGAAAGAATCATGTGCACGTTTGTGAAGTCTTAAATACTATTTGGAATGCATTCACATGCTTTGAACTTGTTGAGAAACACTGATTGGCTAATAGCCTACAAACTGTGTCAACTATAAACCAAAAGCACAGCTATCATGCTTGTAAACCAATCGTAGTGTTCCAAATCCATATGAATAGATTGTTCTTTATAAATAATGGTTTGTTGTTACATTTAACTGCCGAAAATGCTGTTTACACATGCCCTTATGGTGATGACCTTTTGCAAATCCAATCAGTTTTCCACGTTCAGGTCATCACATTGATAAAAATACCTTAAATGACATAGAACAACGTTGATTCAACCCGTTTTTTCCCAGTGGCACACCCCTAAGTCTCAATATACACAGAACACCCACACTCTTTACTTGTGCATATATTTAACATTATGCCAAATGTATGGCAAAGTCAATTGAACATATGGCATTCTCTTATGTACCAGTCATAATTCTACATTTATAGAGTGATACAGCTAAATGTGGGTGAGTTCAAACCAGTGGAGTAGAGTTAGGGTGACCTGACACGCTCTTTCCGCCCACTGTCACGCCCTGACCTTAGTTAGCTTTGTTTTCTTTATTATTTTGGTTAGGTCACGAGTGACGAAGGTGGTATGTGTGTTTTTTCTTTTCTAGGGATTTTTGTATATCTATGGGGTTTTGGTATGTCTAGGTATGTAGGTCTATGGTGGCCTGAATTGGTTCCCAATCAGAGACAGCTGTTTATTGTTGTCTCTGATTGGGGATCCTATTTAGGTTGCCATTTTCCATTTTGGTTTTGTGGGTTATATTCTATGTTTAGTTGCCTGTTTGCACTAGTCATATACGTAGCTTCACGGTTCATTTTGTTGTTTTGTATAGTTTTGTTCAGTGTTCTCTCTTTTATTAAAGGAGTTATCTACGCTTATCACGCTGCGCCTAGGTCTCATCGTTACGACGAACGTGACAGAACAACCCACCATAAAAGGACCAAGCAGCGTGAAAAGGAGGAGCAGCGTTTGATGGAGCAGAAAGCATGGACGTGGGAGGAAATACTGTCAGGAGAGGATCGCCTACCATGGAGGCAGGTGGAGATAGCACGGGAGGAACGGCGACGATATGAGGGTACACGTCTAGCACGGAAGCGCAAGAGGCAGCCCCCAAATTCTTTTTGGGGGGGCACACGAGGAGATCGCATGAGTCAGGTCGGAGACCTGAGCCTACTCCTCGTGCTTACTGTGGGGAGCGTGCTTTCTGTGGGGAGCGTGTTACTGGTCAGGCACCGTGTTATGCGGTAGAGCACAGGATGTCTCCAGTGCGCTATTCTATTCTAGCTCCTCTAATTGGCCGGGCTAGAATGGGCATCCAGCCAGGAAGGAGGGTGCCGGCTCAGCGCTCCTGGTCTCCAGTGTACCTCCTTGGACCAGGATACCCTGCGCCGGCTCTGCGTACTGTGTCTCCAGTGCGCCTCCACAGTCCAGTATGTCCTGTGCCTGCTCCCCGCACTCGCCCTGAGGTGTGTGTCACCAGCCCAGTACCACCAGTGCCGACACCACGCACCAGGTTTGCAGTGCGCCTCCAGAGTCCAGTACGTCCTGTTCCTCCTCCCCGCACTCGCCCTGAGGTGCGTCTCACCAGCCCGGTACCACCAGTGCCAGCACCACACACCAGGCCTATAGTGCGCCTCGGCAGTCCAGTACGCCCTGTTCCTCCTCCCCGCACTCGCCCTGAGGTGCGTGTCACCAGCCCGGTACCACCAGTGCCAGCACCATGCACCAGGCCTACAGTGCGCCTCGGCAGTCCAGAGTGTCCGGCGACAGTACCCCAGAGCGTCCGGCGACAGTACCCCAGAACCTCCAACGACGGGCCACAGTCCAGAACCTCCAACGACGGTCCCCAGCCCGGGGTCTCCATCGACGGTCCTCAGTCCAGAACATCCGGCGATGATACACTCAGCGAGGGTCCCCAGGGCCTACGGCGAGGATCCGCAGGGGGGTACTGTCACGCCCTGACCTTAGTTATCTTTGTTTTCTTTATTATTTTGATTAGGTCAGGGTTTTTACGAGGATGGTATGTGTGTATGTGTGAGTTATGTACGCTTATCACGCTGCGCCTTGGTCTCATCGTTACGACAAACGTGACACCCACAGACTACTGAGCAAAGTCTCTTTCACTGCGCCATTCAGTTTCTCTGTATTACAGTAAAGGTAATCTCAGTTAGCCCAGAAATAAAATCATGCGTAATTTGGTCAGATGTTTCATTTACATAGTCTGCCCACAAGAGATTACAGTAAAGGCAATACTACAAACAATATTGTATATTTTCCCAAATCTAATGATAATGAACCTAGAAAAGGAATAATGAGAAAAACACCTTGGACCTCATTTGAAACCTGTACATTTTCAGTTGTGAGAGAATTTTTACGTACCTTTCGGTGTTCGTTCCCTTGTCCCTCAGCTTCCAATCCCAGCAAAGTGAGACATAAACCCAGCAGCAGTCCACCTGACATCATCTTCAACGAGCCACCCTACCAGTATCCAGAACCACACAGTAGTTGATCCATTCCACTCACTCTGAACTAACCCTGTGGTAGTAGTGGTGGGGCTAGTGATCTACCGTGACACTCTGACGCCTGACTTGAAGTGAGCCAGAGCTACGAGAGCCCGCCAGAATCCTACCTTCAAAGCAGTGGAGGCTGCTGAGGGGAGGACGGCTCATAATAATGGCTGAAATGGAGCAAATGGAATGGAATCAAACACATGGAAACCATGTGTTTAATGTATTTGATACCATTCCAGCATTTTGCTCCAGCCATTACCAGGAGCCCATCCTCCCTAATTAAGATGGCACCAACCTTCTGTGCTTCAAAGAGACCATAGGGCAAATACACTATACATACAAAAGTATGTGGATTCAGCTATTCCAGCCACACTCATTGCTGACAGGTGTAAAAAATTGAGCACACTGCCATGCAATCTCCATAGACAAACATTGGCAGTAGAATGAATGGCCTTGCTGAAGAGCTCAGTGACTTTCAACTTAGCACCAGTCAGTTCTTCAAATGTCTGCCCTGCTAGAGCTGCCCCGGTCAACTGTAACCGCTGTTATTGTGAAGTGGAAACGGCTAGTTTGTGTGGTAGGGCACACAAACTCACAGAACGGGACCGCCGAGTGCTGAAGTGTGTAGTGCGTAAAAATAGTCTGCCCTCGTTTGCAACACTAACTACCAAGTTCCAAACTGCCCCTGAAAGCAACTTCAGCACAAGAACTGTTAACTGAGAGCTTCATGAAATGGGTTTCCATGGCCGAGCAGCCGCACACAAGATCACCAAGCATTGGCTGGAGTGGTGTAAAGCTCGACGCCATTGGGACACTGGAGCAGTGGAAATGTGTTCTCTGGAGTGATTAATCACGCTTCACCATCTGGCAGTCCGACAGTTCCAGTGGAGGGAAATCTTAACACTACAGCATACAATGACATTCTAGACCATTCTGTGCTTCCAACTTTGTGACAACAGTTTGGGGAAGGCCCTTTCCTATTTCAGCATGACAATGCCCCCGTGCACAAAGCGAGGTCCATATAGAAATGGTTTGTTGAGATCGGTGTGGAAGAACTTGACTGGCCTGCACAGAGCCCTGACCTCAACCCCAGTGAACACCTTTGTGATGAATTGGACTGCGAGCCAGGCGTAATTGCCCAACATCAGTGCCCAACCCCACTTATGCTCTTGTGGCTGAATGGAAGAAAGTCCCCGCAGCAATGTTCCAACATCTCATGGAAAACCTTCCCAGAAGAGTGGAGGCTGTTATAGCAGCAAAGGGGGGACCAACTCCATATTCATGCCCAGGATTTTGGAATGAGATGTTCCACAATGAGGTGTCCACATACTTTTGGTAATTTAGTGTACATGCAGTGGCTATTGATTCCCAGGAGTATTTGTTGCTTGTTTATGTCTAACTTTAAGTCACTCTGGATAAGAGCGTCTGCTAAATTGCTCAAATGTCAAATGTAACTGTTTGTAGGTGAGAGAGAGGGAAAGTGCAAGGGGAAACACAGAAAAGCAGTGAAAATAAAGCGAAAGGCTAATAAAAAGACAAGAGGGGGAAAGAGGAAGTGTCAGTGACCGAGAAAACCAGGACAAAATATTGATGAGCTCATAGGCCATCCGAGACCAACTTTTCAATACGGAATGTTCTTTTACAGAACAAGAGATCCTGGCATGATTTTTCTCAACTGATAATGAGATCGCAACTACCTCTCTATCTATGGTCAAACAGACGTCAGCGTCGACTGATGGTTGTTTACCAGTTCCACTGAGACCTTGACTGTTGGCTGAGAGAGCAGTGGCTAAGTGTGTTGGGGTGTCTTTACGCTGCCGTCTTGGCAGCATTCCTGTATGGTCATCTGAGGACACACTCCGCTTCCAGGAAGGGTACGGTGATGCTGACAAGAGTAGTCCTCTCATGCCCTGCAATGGGAAAGCTATCACCAGACGAAGGAGTCAAAATATTTTGTCTGATTGGTTTTACGTCACAGTGTCCCGACATCTTGCTGTGTTTGACATCCCCAAGTTTTTGCAAAATATTAAATTATTTCTTTAGTGCACCTAAAAATAAATCTGTAAATTGCTTTAGTTATTGACAGTTGAGACCACTTCCAGATCAGCACTGTTCTACTCCTGCAGTGCAAGCCAAATGCCCTGATTAACATTTTTCCCGTCAGCGTATTACTGGAAAGCTCCTTTAATAACCAGACAACCTGGATTCCACAGAGTTAACTGGAGAAGAGTTCAACGGTTTTACGTTACAGGGATATAATCTTGCAGTACCTTCTTGTGCCACTGTGTGTCACTCTTAAGAGGGGTTTCAAAAAGTTACATGTTCTCGGAAATAGACATTGGTCTTGGAAATCACTTCCGACCTCAAACAAAACTTTTCACTAACTACCTCCTAATAACCCTATCCTTTCACTAACTACCTCCTAATAACCCTATAATTTCACTAACTACCTCCTAATAACCATATCCTTTCACTAACTACCTCCTAATAACCATATCATTTCACTAACTACCTCCTAATAACCCTATCCTTTCACTAACTACCTCCTAATAACCCTATAATTTCACTAACTACCTCCTAATAACCATATCCTTTCACTAACTACCTCCTAATAACCATATCATTTCACTAACTACCTCCTAATAACCATATCATTTCACTAACTACCTCCTAATAACCCTATCCTTTCACTAACTACCTCCTAATAACCATATCCTTTCACTAACTACCTCCTAATAACCATATCATTTCACTAACTACCTCCTAATAACCATATCCTTTCACGAACGTACTCCTAATAACCCTATAATTTCACTAACTACCTCCTAATAACCATATCCTTTCACTAACTACCTCCTAATAACCCTATCCTTTCACTAACTACCTCCTAATAACCATATCCTTTCACTAACTACCTCCTAATAACCATATCATTTCACTAACTACCTCCTAATAACCATATCCTTTCACGAACGTACTCCTAATAACCCTATAATTTCACTAACTACCTCCTAATAACCATATCCTTTCACTAACTACCTCCTAATAACCCTATCATTTCACTAACTACCTCCTAATAACCCTATACTTTCACTAACTACCTCCTAATAACCATATCCTTTCACTAACTACCTCCTAATAACCCTATCCTTTCACTAACTACCTCCTAATAACCCTATCCTTTCACTAACTACCTCCTAATAACCCTATCCTTTCACGAACGTACTCCTAATAACCCTATCCTTTCACGAACGTACTCCTAATAACCCTATCATTTCACGAACGTACTCCTAATAACCCTATCCTTTCACGAACGTACTCCTAATAACCCTATCATTTCACTAACTACCTCCTAATAACCCTATCCTTTCACGAACGTACTCCTAATAACCCTATAATTTCACTAACTACCTCCTAATAACCATATCCTTTCACTAACTACCTCCTAATAACCCTATCATTTCACTAACTACCTCCTAATAACCCTATACTTTCACTAACTACCTCCTAATAACCCTATCCTTTCACTAACTACCTCCTAATAACCCTATCCTTTCACTAACTACCTCCTAATAACCATATCCTTTCACGAACATACTCCTAATAACCCTATCATTTCACTAACTACCTCCTAATAACCATATCCTTTCATGAACGTACTCGTCATAACCCTATCATTTCACTAACTACCCCTAATAACCCTATCCTTTCACGAACGTACTCCTAATAACCATATCCTTTCACGAACGTACTCCTAATAACCCTATAATTTCATTAACTACCTCCTAATAACCATATCCTTTCACGAACGTACTCCTAATAACCATATCCTTTCACGAACGTACTCCTAATAACCCTATAATTTCATTAACTACCTCCTAATAACCCTATCCATTCCCAGTTTTAACCCAATAACTGCCTTTAGTGAAAAACTATGTGTAATTATGATTAGGTTTAAGGGTGAAAAGCCATGCATATGTTGATTTAGTATGCCCCCCTCCCCCCACAGGTGTAACTGCTAACTGTATTACTTGGTGGTGTAGTACAACACCAGTAACAGCTAACTGTATTACTTGGTGGTGTAGTACAACAACAGTAACAGCTAACTGTATTACTTGGTGGTGTAGTGCAACAACAGTAACAGCTAACTGTATTACTTGGTGGTGTAGTGCAACAACAGTAACAGCTAACTGTATTACTTGGTGGTGTAGTACAACAGTAACAGCTAACTGTATTGCTTGGTGGTGTAGTACAACAATAACAGCTAACTGTATTACTTGGTGGTGTAGTACAACAACAGTAACAGCTAACTGTATTACTTGGTGGTGTAGTACAACAACAGGAACAGCTAACTGTATTACTTGGTGGTGTAGTACAACAACAGTAACAGCTAACTGTATTACTTGGTGGTGTAGTACAACAGTAACAGCTAACTGTATTACTTGGTGGTGTGGTACAACAGTAACAGCTAACTGTATTACTTGGTGGTGTAGTACAACAACAGGAACAGCTAACTGTATTACTTGGTGGTGTAGTACAACAGTAACAGCTAACTGTATTACTTGGTGGTGTAGTACAACAGTAACAGCTAACTGTATTACTTGGTGGTGTGGTACAACAGTAACAGCTAATTGTATTACTTGGTGGTGTAGTACAACAACAGTAACAGCTAACTGTATTACTTGGTGGTGTAGACCAACAACAGTAACAGCTAACTGTATTACTTGGTGGTGTAGTACAACAACAGTAACAGCTAACTGTATTACTTGGTGGTGTAGTACAACAACAGTAACAGCTAACTGTATTACTTGGTGGTGTAGTACAACAACAATAACAGCTAACTGTATTACTTGGTGGTGTAGTACAACAGTAACAGCTAACTGTATTACTTGGTGGTGTAGTACAACAACAGTAACAGCTAACTGTATTACTTGGTGGTGTAGTACAACAGTAACAGCTAACTGTATTACTTGGTGGTGTAGTGCAACAACAGTAACAGCTAACTGTATTACTTGGTGGTGTAGTGCAACAACAGTAACAGCTAACTGTATTACTTGGTGGTGTAGTACAACAGTAACAGCTAACTGTATTACTTGGCGGTGTAGTGCAACAACAGTAACAGCCAACTGTATTACTTGGTGGTGTAGTACAACAGTAACAGCTAACTGTATTACTTGGTGGTGTAGTACAACAGTAACAGCTAACTGTATTACTTGGTGGTGTAGTGCAACAACAGTAACAGCTAACTGTATTACTTGGTGGTGTAGTGCAAAAACAGTAACAGCTAACTGTATTACTTGGTGGTGTAGTACAACAGTAACAGCTAACTGTATTACTTGGTGGTGTAGTGCAACAACAGTAACAGCTAACTGTATTACTTGGTGGTGTAGTACAACAGTAACAGCTAACTGTATTACTTGGTGGTGTAGTACAACAGTAACAGCTAACTGTATTACTTTGTGGTGTAGTACAACAGTAACAGCTAACTGTATTACTTGGTGGTGTAGTGCAACACCAGTAACAGCTAACTGTATTACTTGGTGGTGTAGTACAACAACGGTAACAGCTAACTGTATTACTTGGTGGTGTAGTACAACAACGGTAACAGCTAACTGTATTACTTGGTGGTGTAGTACAACAGTAACAGCTAACTGTATTACTTTGTGGTGTAGTACAACAGTAACAGCTAACTGTATTACTTGGTGATGTAGTACAACAGTAACAGCTAACTGTATTACTTGGTGGTGTAGTGCAACAGTAACAGCTAACTGTATTACTTGGTGGTGTAGTACAACAACAGTAACAGCTAACTGTATTACTTGGTGGTGTAGTACAACACCAGTAACAGCTAACTGTATTACTTGGTGGTGTAGTACAACAGTAACAGCTAACTGTATTACTTGGTGGTGTAGTACAACAACAGTAACAGCTAACTGTATTACTTGGTGGTGTAGTACAACAACAGTAACAGCTAACTGTATTACTTGGTGGTGTAGTAAAACACCAGTAACAGCTAACTGTATTACTTGGTGGTGTAGTACAACAGTAACAGCTAACTGTATTACTTGGTGGTGTAGTGCAACAACAGTAACAGCTAACTGTATTACTTGGTGGTGTAGTACAACAGTAACAGCTAACTGTATTACTTGGTGGTGTAGTACAACAGTAACAGCTAACTGTATTACTTTGTGGTGTAGTGCAACAACAGTAACAGCTAACTGTATTACTTGGTGGTGTAGTGCAACAGTAACAGCTAACTGTATTACTTGGTGGTGTAGTACAACAACAGTAACAGCTAACTGTATTACTTGGTGGTGTAGTACAACACCAGTAACAGCTAACTGTATTACTTGGTGGTGTAGTACAACAGTAACAGCTAACTGTATTACTTGGTGGTGTAGTACAACAGTAACAGCTAACTGTATTACTTGGTGGTGTAGTACAACAACAGTATCAGCTAACTGTATTACTTGGTGGTGTAGTACAACAACAGTAACAGCTAACTGTATTACTTGGTGGTGTAGTAAAACACCAGTAACAGCTAACTGTATTACTTGGTGGTGTAGTACAACAGTAACAGCTAACTGTATTACTTGGTGGTGTAGTGCAACAACAGTAACAGCTTGGTGGTGTAATACAACAACAGTAACAGCTAACTGTATTACTTGGTGGTGTAGTACAACAGTAACAGCTAACTGTATTACTTGGTGGTGTAGTGCAACAACAGTAAAAGCTTGGTGGTGTAGTACAACAACAGTAACAGCTAACTGTATTACTTGGTGGTGTAGTACAACAGTAACAGCTAACTGTATTACTTGGTGGTGTAGTGCAACAACAGTAACAGCTAACTGTATTACTTGGTGGTGTAGTGCAACAACAGTAACAGCTAACTGTATTACTTGGTGGTGTAGTACAACAGTAACAGCTAACTGTATTACTTGGTGGTGTAGTGCAACAACAGTAACAGCTAACTGTATTACTTGGTGGTGTAGTACAACAGTAACAGCTAACTGTATTACTTGGTGGTGTAGTACAACAACAGTAACAGCTAACTGTATTACTTGGTGGTGTAGTACAACAACAGTAACAGCTAACTGTATTACTTGGTGGTGTAGTACAACAACAATAACAGCTAACTGTATTGCTTGGTGGTGTAGTACAACAGTAACAGCTAACTGCATTGCTTGGTGGTGTAGTACAACAACAATAACAGCTAACTGTATTACTTGGTGGTGTAGTACAACAACAGTAACAGCTAACTGTATTACTTGGTGGTGTAGTACAACAACAATAACAGCTAACTGTATTGCTTGGTGGTGTAGTACAACAGTAACAGCTAACTGTATTACTTGGTGGTGTAGTACAACAACAATAACAGCTAACTGTATTACTTGGTGGTGTAGTACAACAACAGTAACAGCTAACTGTATTACTTGGTGGTGTAGTACAACAACAATAACAGCTAACTGTATTACTTGGTGGTGTAGTACAACAGTAACAGCTAACTGTGTAGTACAACACCAGCTATTGTTATGCTATTGTTATTGTTATGTACTTTGAATTTGCTTCAACAAACACAGTACCAACCACCACTTCACCTTGTGGAGAACAAAGAATGTTGAGGAACACGTTATACAGTGATTAAAATAATAGGGCAAATCGGTTTTTATCTCAGTGCAGATGTTCAAATCAGACATGAGACTTTCTTTCTGTTGGGTCATCAGGTTAATACTTTATTTGTTTGATTGTAGCGAAGAGGAGAGAGGAGAACAAGAGGAACGAGTTAAAGAAACAAGGAAGTAAACAAACAAGAGACTTTGGGAAAGCTGTGGCTACAAGCCTTTGTATCAAATCCAGAGACAACGTTATCAGGCAACAGTAAAACATTTGATATATTTGAAGAAGAAAGAAAACGGTAACGTATTTGTGGACTCTAAAAACTATGGCACAGTATTTACCTAAACATACACGATACCAAACTGTTTAGCCACACCCCTAGAACTATGACCAGCTTCATAGCACTCTAAACCACATGGTTTTTCTTCAAGTTATTTGCCATTTTGATCAATTCAGCCATATACCATTTACATTTCTTATGCCATAAAAAGGCACCTTGTCTGAAATCTGGAAGATCCTCACCATTTCAATACAGCTACGTTTCAATATATCAAAGCGGAGGCACAATTCATTTGAACTTACTGAACATACTGTAAATGTGTATATCATCACCAGAATTCACTCTTTATGTCTATTTGCAGGCGTTTGGTCAATGATTGATTGCCATGATGGCAAAACTATGGCATAAGAAATGTTTTTTTACAAAACACAAATATGTCCATATAGTGAAATGGCCTTTGATAGGTATAGTATGGAGAGAGTCTTTACAGCTGGGTAGGGAGGGGGGGTCTTTACAGCTGGGTAGGGAGGGGGGGTCTTTACAGCTGGGTAGGGGGGTGGCTCTGGAACAAAACCACTGAAAAAGGCAACAAAAAAAATACAGGAGGTCCCTATTCCCCGAGGGATATGCTGCATAGAAGCAGATTTGTTTTGGTTTTCCTTTTTCACAGACACACACATACACACACACACAGAGATACGCACACACACACACACACACACACACACACACACACACACACACACACACACGAGACGCACAAAAGGCTTGTAACCACACCCAAGTGGAGGCCGCAAGCCCCTGCGGTTGGTCACGCTGTGTTTTCGTCCTCCTGCCCGAAACGAACAGCGCAGCGGTGGCATCATACACACATACCCATTACACACTTCAAAGAGGTGGTGTAAAGTGTGTGTTTGTTTGGGGAGGAAGGGGGATAATTGGACAGCTCCCATACTGATTCTGAGAAATAAACGTGGCAGCTGCTCTTTTTGAGGGGGTTATACTCCGGAACAAATACAACCGAGACAAAACCGAGATTGAGAGCTGAGATAATGGGGAAAAGGACAGGATGTGGAAGGAAAAAGAAAGAAAGTAATGGGGAAGAGAAAGTGAGTGATTTTGGATACCTAGGAGGATATAAACTGTTAGGAAGCGAGTGTTGCTCATGCTTTAGTGGATACAGAACCCAAGTTTCTTGACGTTCCTAGGACTGTACAGTATATATGCATACCAGACTTCATAATGACTCTTTACACATGTTATTTTTCAAGTCAGAAAAACTGAAATCCATCTACCTTTAATGCATTTTGTACTTCAATAACCTCTTGACTAAAATTACATTCATATTTATAAGTGTACTCAAACCCCCTTTTGCTGAATCCACTTTTGTCTCACTAGCTAAAAAGGGGTAGTAAAAGTTAAACAAATCCAAAAATGTAGTGTAACACATAAATCACACAGAGAAAGACTCAGAACAGGAAAAAGTCCCACAGGATTCTGGGAAACTCAAAGCGGCACAGTGGATGCTGCTAAGCCCGGCCCTTCAACACCAGCTCTGTGGGAGACGATTACGTCACCTCTCGCTTCTCTACCCCAGAGCGCAGAAGGAGGGAGGGAGGAGAGGAGCTATTGGAACACAAAAAGCTGTCTGAGACAAGCAGACCTCAGTGTGGCGTGATCTTACTGCGTCTTCCGACTCCATTCGCCTTGTCCTTTTCTATCTCCTTTCAGTGGAGGGGGAGGGGTCTTTTTTGATTCGACATCAAGATGTAGGAAGCTCCGTTGAGGGTACTGGCCTAGGTGCGCCCTGGCCTCTGTGTTTCTCTTTTAATCTCTCTCTTAGGATCACAGAAATTGCCCTGCCCTGATTCCATCTCTATGTATTTCCTTGTACACTCCCTCTCTTCAACACAGCCTAGCAAATGGAGTGGGTCTTTGGTGGACACCAGGGGGCATCAGGGGGAGGGAAAAGGCCACAAGAATAAAAAGGTTGACTGATTCTTGTTTTATTATTTTCAATCCTTGGAAGAAATGAGATGAGTACAAGGACAACTGGAAGTGTATGGTCTACACTAGCCTATGATTGTCACCCAGTGGCCAGCTACAGTACATGTGCATAACACCTACAAGTGTCAAGTCCCCCCTTTTCTAGGAATGTTTTCCAGTTGTTATGCACAAGGTAAAAACTAACATGAACCTCGAAGCAGACCTGGGTCATCTGGCCACTCTATGGTCTTAGGTTAGTGACCTGGACTGAAAGTCATCTGGCCACTCTATGGTCTTAGGTTAGTGACCTGGACTGAAAGTCATCTGGCCACTATGGTCTTAGGTTAGTGACCTGGACTGAAAGTCATCTGGCCACTATGGTCTTAGGTTAGTGACCTGGACTGAAAGTCATCTGGCCACTATGGTCTTAGGTTAGTGACCTGGACTGAAAGTCATCTGGCCACTATGGTCTTAGGTTAGTGACCTGGACTGAAAGTCATCTGGCCACTATGGTCTTAGGTTAGTGACCTGGACTGAAAGTCATCTGGCCACTCTATGGTCTTAGGTTAGTGACCCGGACTGAAAGTCATCTGGCCACTCTATGGTCTTAGGTTAGTGACCAGGACTGAAAGTCATCTGGCCACTCTATGGTCTTAGGTTAGTGACCTGGACTGAAAGTCATCTGGCCACTCTATGGTCTTAGGTTAGTGACCTGGACTGAAAGTCATCTGGCCACTATGGTCTTAGGTTAGTGACCTGGACTGAAAGTCATCTGGCCACTATGGTCTTAGGTTAGTGACCTGGACTGAAAGTCATCTGGCCACTCTATGGTCTTAGGTTAGTGACCTGGACTGAAAGTCATCTGGCCACTATGGTCTTAGGTTAGTGACCTGGACTGAAAGTCATCTGGCCACTCTATGGTCTTAGGTTAGTGACCTGGACTGAAAGTCATCTGGCCACTATGGTCTTAGGTTAGTGACCTGGACTGAAAGTCATCTGGCCACTATGGTCTTAGGTTAGTGACCTGGACTGAAAGTCATCTGGCCACTATGGTCTTAGGTTAGTGACCTGGACTGAAAGTCATCTGGCCACTATGGTCTTAGGTTAGTGACCTGGACTGAAAGTCATCTGGCCACTATGGTCTTAGGTTAGTGACCTGGACTGAAAGTCATCTGGCCACTCTATGGTCTTAGGTTAGTGACCTGGACTGAAAGTCATCTGGCCACTATGGTCTTAAGTTAGTGACCTGGACTGAAAGTCATCTGGCCACTATGGTCTTAGGTTAGTGACCCGGACTGAAAGTCACCTGGCCACTATGGTCTTAGGTTAGTGACCAGGACTGAAAGTCACCTGGCCACTATGGTCTTAGGTTAGTGACCTGGACTGAAAGTCATCTGGCCACTCTATGGTCTTAGGTTAGTGACCTGGACTGAAAGTCATCTGGCCACTATGGTCTTAGGTTAGTGACCTGGACTGAAAGTCACCTGGCCACTCTATGGTCTTAGGTTAGTGACCTGGACTGAAAGTCATCTGGCCACTCTATGGTCTTAGGTTAGTGACCTGGACTGAAAGTCACCTGGCCACTCTATGGTCTTAGGTTAGTGACCTGGACTGAAAGTCATCTGGCCACTCTATGGTCTTAGGTTAGTGACCTGGACTGAAAGTAATCTGGCCACTATGGTCTTAGGTTAGTGACCTGGACTGAAAGTCATCTGGCCACTCTATGGTCTTAGGTTAGTGACCTGGACTGAAAGTCATCTGGCCACTATGGTCTTAAGTTAGTGACCTGGACTGAAAGTCATCTGGCCACTATGGTCTTAGGTTAGTGACCCGGACAGAAAGTCACCTGGCCACTATGGTCTTAGGTTAGTGACCAGGACTGAAAGTCATCTGGCCACTCTATGGTCTTAGGTTAGTGACCTGGACTGAAAGTCATCTGGCCACTATGGTCTTAGGTTAGTGACCTGGACTGAAAGTCATCTGGCCACTATGGTCTTAGGTTAGTGACTCGGACTGAAATTCATCTGGCCACTATGGTTACTGGAGGTAACATAAGCTCACAAGATCGGTAATTGACAGATTCTACTCCAGGCAAAAGGTTTGCTAGAGTTGCTGCTTTGTGAACGGGAAATAGAGGAATTCCTTCTAATGCTTCTATGCACTGACCTATAATGCCTAGTCCATCTAGTGTTAGAATGTTGCTAACACCTCAGAACCCCATGGAACGATCAGCACTCAGATGGCAGCCATACAGCCACTCACACACATCCACACACACATCCACGCCAAACAAGCAGAATCCCACCTCAGCGATCACAAACAGAATTCCTACATACTGTGCATGTTACCTGTTCATATAAAGCTCTCACAGACACTTGGAGCACAAGTTTACTAAAGCAATCACACATATCACACACTCACACAGTGTAATTTAATGCTCCGACTCCCACCGCGGCGAATCATGTCCATTTTGGCTGATCCCTTCTGTCCCTAAGACAAGGCCTCCCCTGTATTTATTATGCGGTCAACAGAATGGGAAGCGGACCGAAACAAATGATTCGCAAAACACACCCTGTTAGCTGTTGTTATTCTCATATTATAGATATTGTCGTAACAAGTTTGAGAGGACAATTAATCAAGCTCTAGAACTATTACTACTGAAAGACGTGAGAACAGAAACCAGAGGTGAATGGGGCGAGCCAGAGGAAAGGAGAGGGGAATGGGGCGAGCCAGAGGAAAGGAGAGGGGAATGGGGCGAGCCAGAGGAAAGGAGAGGGGAATGGGGCGAGCCAGAGGAAAGGAGAGGGGAATGGGGCGAGCCAGAGGAAAGGAGAGGGGAATGGGGCGAGCCAGAGGAAAGGAGAGGGAATGGGGGCGAGCCAGAGGAAAGGAGAGGGGAATGGGGCGAGCCAGAGGAAAGGAGAGGGGAATGGGGCGAGCCAGAGGAAAGGAGAGGGGAATGGGGCGAGCCAGAGGAAAGGAGAGGGGAATGGGGCGAGCCAGAGGAAAGGAGAGGGGAATGGGGCGAGCCAGAGGAAAGGAGAGGGGAATGGGGCGAGCCAGAGGAAAGGAGAGGGGAATGGGGCGAGCCAGAGGAAAGGAGGGGAATGGGGCGAGCCAGAGGAAAGGAGAGGGGAATGGGGCGAGCCAGAGGAAAGGAGAGGGGAATGGGGCGAGCCAGAGGAAAGGAGAGGGGAATGGGGCGAGCCAGAGGAAAGGAGAGGGGAATGGGGCGAGCCAGAGGAAAGGAGAGGGGAATGGGGCGAGCCAGAGGAAAGGAGAGGGGAATGGGGCGAGCCAGAGGAAAGGAGAGGGGAATGGGGCGAGCCAGAGGAAAGGAGAGGGGAATGGGGCGAGCCAGAGGAAAGGAGAGGGGAATGGGGCGAGCCAGAGGAAAGGAGAGGGGAATGGAGCGAGCCAGAGGAAAGGAGAGGGGAATGATGGATCTGTCTTTTTTCTCTCCTCCTCTTACTTCACTCCCCCACTTCCCATCATCCCTCCTCCTGATTCAACGCTTTGGCTCTGATCGCTACTTTACAAAAGAGAGGCAGGGGACTGTGCAAGTGTACACACTACAAAGGAGCCGATGGCACCCTTCCTTCTCCACTACAGGGACTGGTCGTCCGCTTTGAAATATTCCTCAGATGTCATTTCTATATACACCTTCTACAACTTTCCGTTACTGTTGTCCCGCTGTTTCTTGCTGCTGCCACCGCTGCTGTTGTAGAGGCTGGGGTTCCCCACTAGGTGGTGTGGCGCCATGCCAGCGTAGGGACCAGCTGCAGCAGCGTAGTTGAAGAGGGCAGGGAGGAAGGGCAACGGCTCCACCTTCTCCCCCCCGGGGGCCATCATGTTCAGAGCCATAGGCAGGGTGGCCAGGTTGTAGGGGTAGGCCAGCAGCTGCGGCCCGTAAAGCAGGTGGTAGGGGTCGGGGTAGAACGGCAGTTTGGCAAGATCCCCAGTAGGCACCATCTTCCCCAGCGGCCCGAAGGAGAGAGGCCCCGTCGGGTAGGACATGAGCAGGTTGTCCTCCTGCTTCTTGCCAGAGCGGTAGCCACCCTGGACGATGAGGGGCAGCGGGTAGTCCTGCATGGGGTATCCCCTGGCAGTGACCTCCCCTCTGTGAGGGTCACTCGATGGCGCTGGGGAGTGGTCCAGGGGCTCTTCTTCGGACGGTGTGGGGTCCCGGGGGAGCAGCAGGGCATGGGCAGAAGGGCGGTCGCTGCCACTGACCGACCCAGGGGGCAACTGAAACCTCCCGAGACCCTGTGTGCCACGCAGGGACTGGGCAACCTGTTGATTGGCCTGCATCAGCAGGTCCATAGCAGTGGGGAAGCGTCGGGGAAACTTGGAGGGCCGCCTCTGCAAGGGTGGGCTGTTAATAGCAGTTTGAATAGGTGTGTGTATCGGGGACGGTGCGGGACTAATCGGCTCCTCTTTGGGTACCAGGAGGGTCCCCTCCATGTCTCTGGGCTGCTCCTGTAGTGATGCTCCCCTTGACTGCTGAGCCCTCTCCATCTCCCTTTCTCTCTGCCTCTCCCTTCCCAGCTCTCTGTCCATCTCCCTCTCCCTCTGCTTCCTCCTTCCCAGCTCTCTGTCCATATCCCTTTCCCTCTGCCTCCCCCTTTCCAACTCTCTCTCCATATCCTGTTCCCTTTCCAGCTCTCTCTTCATCTCCCTCTCCCATTCTCTCTGCCTTTCCCTCTCCACCTCCCTCTCCCTGGCTAGAATCGAGGACATGGTCAGGTCTTGTGCTTGGTTGGGACTGGGGCTCCTGGACAAGGGTGGGACCCTGAGATCTTGGGCCACTGGTGATTTCTTAAAACCAGCATGATGGAGGAGGCCCATCCCACATCCCTCCCTCTGTCCTTTTCCCACAATATCACCCTCCAGCTTCACACCACAGACCCCTTGGAGGGGCACTGTTGTCATGGCAACGGACAGAGGAGCAGCAGTATGGCTGATTCTCATCTGCAAGGTCGGGGCCATATTTGGAGAAGTAACAGGTGCAGGGCTGGTCCTCCTGTGGTTCTGCCCCTCCAGACTCCTCTTCCTGGGGGTCCGGTAGTCCAGACATTCAGCTCCGCTGCTCATGACCAGCACACCCTGGAGGGCCGAGGAGCAGCAGAGGGAGGGAGATGGTGTCGGCCGGTCGGCTGTGGGGATCTCTGGAGGGGGCTGAATAATCTGAGGACTGGGCTCTCTGTCAGGAATGGGAGTTGTGAGTTCATTAAGTTCTTTGAGTTCAGGGCCGCTGCACAGTGTTGGAGTTTGGTGCTCTGCTTTCACCTCGCTAGGCTGGCTCGCGCACTGCAGCGGCCCTATGGCCTCGCTACTATGCTGTGTCTCTGGGATAGGGTAGCTGATAACGGGGACAGAGTGAACAATGGGAACATGGTCCCTCGTGGTGTCTACGTCTTTGCTAACAGTGCTAACTGTTGTCTCTGCTGCTGCTGCTGCTGTTTTTGACTCTGTTTGCGTCTCCTCCTTTTCTCTCTCCGGGGAGCTGCTTAACTCGTGGCGCCTCACGTGGCGGTTTAGCGCTGAGGATGTCTTGCACACCTTATGGCACTGGGGACAGGTGTGTCTCGCCAATGACCTCCTGCTTAGGCAACTTGGACTTCCCTTTCCTAGTATAACCCTCTCTCTCGCCCTGTCTACCTCTGTTAACTCCGTCTCTGTCTCCATGCCCTCATCTCGAGACTGACACCCCGCTCGGGATGGCACAGACGAGGGGTTGGGGGCTTTGGGGTGCTGGGCTCTCTGGTGGTCCTCTAGTTGGTCCCTGGAAGGGAAGGGGGCCCTACAGAGGAGGCACACAAACTCCAGCAGGTGGCTAAGCTCGTGTTTATCCCGCTTCCTGGAACTGGAGAACCAGCGACCACACGTATCGCACTCCGACGCACTTCCATCGGACCAGAGCCGGCGTTTTGTGTCCATAGGGGGGACTGAGGTAGACAATGGGGGCTGGGGAGAGACCAGGGGAGGATCAGCGAGCTTAAGGTGGGCTTCCCCGATTTCTTCCTCCCCCTCTTTGTCCTTCTCTTTTGAAGGTATAGAGGATGTACTGAACGATTCAGGTGCCTCTCCCTCCTCCTGCACCATGTGATCTTTCACCTCCCCCACTTCCTGCTCCACCTCATCCATCTTTCCATCCTCCTTCTCTTGGTCTTCCTTATTCACATGGTCCATGAGTCTCTCTGCCCTCCTCATTAGCCGGAGGGAGCGTTTGTAGTGGAGTTTGCGTTGCCAGTTCTTTGTTTTGTGGGCATGAGGGGCCTTCCTCTTGGGCTTGTATGAGTAGTAGGGCCTCCAGAGGTTGTCCTCATCATCCTCACTCTGCCCCTGCTTGCGCACCTCCTGGCGGAAGTAGTACTCTCTGACCTTGCCCGTGGCTTTTGGGCTTTTCTTCCGGCTGTCCCCCTCTCCATTTTCTCTCTCCCCATCTCCTCCTCTCTCCCCCTCAGCTTCGACACTAGAGCTGCGATGGGAGCGGTGTTTGTGGTGGTGGTGGTGGGAGTGGCGAGGTTCCTTGGAGTCATGTGGGGAGGAGTCCATCCTTTTGGCTCTGGAAGGAGGGGGGCTCCTGTCCCTCTTGAGGTCCGTCTCGGAGATGCTGCGTTTGACCATGGCCTCCTCGCCTATCCGCACCGTGATCTGGCACAGCGGCCCGGCCCCTTTGCCCTCTGACCCTGTGGACAACTGTTTGGCTGAGGAGCTGTCACTCTTGCTGTGCCCCTTGCGGGACTTATGATGGGACCTAACTGTTTCTGACCTCCTCTCCCCCTCCTCTGTGGCATCTGAACTATCCACTAATTTAGCTCTCTTCCTATGGCTCTCCGTACTTTCCCTGTGAATTTTAACAGGCTTTGCACTGACCTTGGGGAGTGTCTGGCTGTTGCTAGCTTCAGGGGAGGGACTGCTCAGGGGGCCTTTCCCGGCCCCAGAGGTGACCTGGTTGCTATGGACAATGACGGATGGCGCCGCTGTGCCATGCACTATGACGGAGGGCTTGGAGTGGCCGTATGTGATGACAGAAGACAAACCCAACTCTGGGCTACCGCTGACCTTTGGAGTTTTGACTTTGTTACGAACGGATGCTTTGGAGCTGCTGCCACAGCTATCTACCTGCTCTGACTCTGTCTCTCTGTCAGCTACTCTCCCTAAGGCCATACCTGTTAGGGAGGGGGGCAGTGTGGGGATCTCTCCCTGCTCTAGGCCCACTGAGAGGGGGAAGCCAGCAGGGAACTCGTCAGGGTCAGACTTCACACCCTTGGGTAGAGAGCAACTGATGAGGCTGTGAAGGTCCAGGGAGCCGGGCAGGCTGCAGTCCAGGGGCTGAGGCAAGGGGACGGCAGAGGGGTCAGACGGGGGCAGCAGCAGGCTGTTGGCCAGGGAGTCACTGTAGGTCTTGTAGGGTCTCTTCTGGGAACGCATAGGAAGCAGGCGGTAGAACTTGAGGGCATTGACCTTCTGCTTGTAACCGCCGTTGACTGTCTTTTCGCTGGAGATGAGGCCCGGGCTGATGCCGTGGAAAGCCTTCTGGTGGGTTTTCAGGTTGTAGTACGTTGCAAAGGCCTCCCAGCAGAAGATGCACTGGTAGCGTCGCTCGCCCGTGTGCCACACCTCGTGCTTGGTGCGGTACTCGGCCAAGGCGAACACCTTGTCACAGAAGTGGCAGGGATACTTGCGGCGCCACGAGTGCACGTTGGAGTGACGCTTGAGGCTGGACAGGGTCATGTAGGAGCGCTCGCACACCGAGCAGAAGTAGATGACATGGCCGTCCACCACCTTGACGAAGTGGTCCTCGTCCCCCACCAGCTCTGACACGTCGCCTTCATGCCGAACCAGGAGACCTCGCCCTTTTTTCCCTTTCCCAGGCTTCATATCCTCTTCACTTGCCCCCACAATCTGTCCTCCCTCCACCCTAACCTCCCCTTCCTCCAGGGGCTCCTCTTTGGCCAGGATGGGGAGAAGGGGGATGCTAGATGGGAGGGCCGGGTTCAGAGCGTGCGTGCAGGAGGCCTCGTGGGACTGCAGTCTCTTGTTGTGGATGAAGGCTTTGCCACAGTGCTGGCAGCTGAGGGCCCGGCCGCCACGGTGCAGCCGCATGTGGGCCGTGAGAGACAAGGCGGAGCTGAAGAGGCGGTGGCACACCCCACATATCAGCTCTGGCTCGGGGCCATCTGGGGGGGTGGAGGAGGAGTGAGGAGGAAGAGTGAAAGACTCAGAGGGGTGAGGAAGAGGAGGAGAAAGGTGGAGGTTGGGTGGACGTAGGTTTGTTCCAACTTGGGGGCTGCTCACCCTCCCTCCTTTTTTCCCTGTTTTCTCCTTTCTGTCTGTGCCCCGCCCCCCCTGGCCCCGATAGGCCACGGTACTCAGGTTGAACAGGATCTGTGCAGTCTTTGAGGGTGAGGCCGTGCCATTGGTCAGTCTGTGACCCTCCCCTGGGTAACCACCTAAAGGCCCATTGGAAGACCTGGGGGGGAACCTGTGGAACTGGGAGTCCAGACCGGCTTTGAAAAGAGGTGGGGGGGATTTGATGTCCTTTTTGACCAGTGCGGTAAGATCCATAGGAGAGGAAGAGGAGGAAGGGGAAGAGGAGGCGGAGGAAGAGGACGGGGAGCTGTCCCGCTGGGGGGGGTTAAAGGGCCGCCGTTTGTCTGTGGTGGTGGCATCCAGTTTCCACGCTGACACCTCGTTGGACGCCTTGGAGGCTGAGGAGGAGTGTCGGCGGCGGGGGTAGGATGTGGCTGAGGAGGGGCGGTGGTTGTGAACGGTGAGGGCGGCGGGCAGGGCGGCACTGAGGGGGAAGCTGAGGGTGATCTTAGCGTTCTCGGGGCCGTCTGCCTCATCATTCATCAGCCCCTCCATCATGGCCTCCCCTCCTCGGCACTGCCGGCTTTTACCCTTCATCTGCCCTGGTTCCGCCTCCTCTTCTTCCTCAACCAGATTGGTCAAGATGGGCACCCTAAGGCTGAGGCCCGCCTCCGACAGATGCCTGGTCCCCTTGGAGCCCTTGCGGGCAACACGGGAGGAGTAGATGAAGTCAAGCAGGTTGGACAGCACACAGGACTGGAGGTTAGGCAGGTCCAGCTCAGCCCCCTGGATGAGCCTGGAAGAGGGGGTAGACGGCGGGTGGTGGCTGCCTAATACAGGAGTCGTAGGCGGTGGGGAAGACGTCGACAGCAGCAGCTGGCGGAAGTACTGGCAGCAGGCGGCCAACTTGGCGTCGCTGGTGGCGATGAGGTTGACGTCACAGAAGAGGGTGGGCCCGGCGGGCAGGCGCTGCTCGTTCAGGCGTAGCAAGAAGAGACCTGCGTGGAGGGGGTCCAACACCTCCAGCCAGGACACCATGACCAGCCCCCAAAACCTGCGAAACGACAAGAAGAGATGAGTGTTACAGCTAGAATGGATCCCTGCATGCGAGTTTTGTAAGTGGCTGTGGATAAGCACTACATTTGAATGTATTATACAAGAAAGAAAATGCCGATTCCTATCCAAAAAAAGATTCCTTCATGATGCTAAGGAAACGATGCTAAGGAAACGATGCTAAGGAAACGATGCTAAGGAAACGATGCTAAGGAAACAATGCTAAGGAAACAATGCTAAGGAAACGATGCTAAGGAAACAATGCTAAGGAAACGATGCTAAGGAAATGATGCTAAGGAAATGCTTAAGTTGCTTAAGAGCGCAACAAACGTCAGCTGATATTAAAATCCAAAAAGGAATGGCGAGAGCAGGGAAAGAGAGAAGAAGAAGGAATATGTGGTAATGCTGGTTTAGATTTCAGCACACAGAGACTGGAAAGAAATTCCAGGGATCCATCTTGGCTGTGTCACAACATTCACGTCACCTAATTGGAAGGCGTTCAGATTTAATCAAGATTCCCTTGGAATAGAGTGTCGACTTGCATCCCATAGCCCTGTGGACTTAAAACAAATAGGTCCCGTTTAACAGACATGGTGGGGGGGAAAGGGGAGTGATTCTCATCACAGCCTGCTGGCCCATTCCTGGTAGTGGTCAGAATCTGCCGGCCATGACTCTAACCATTATTTGTGAAGGCAGAGGGAGAGAGAGAGGGAGGGAAGGAAAGTGGAAGCCAGGGAGAGAGGCAGGGAGGCAGGGTAGGGGAGGATAGTGGAGGAGGGGTGTTTTTCCGCCCGCTGCATCCGGTTCTGTCGCAGTTAAGCTCGAGAGGACGAGCAAAGAGCGACGGGGCGCTTCCCATTTCCATTCTAATTCTAGCAGCGATTGCGGCAGATCCACTCGCCTGCTATCTATTCATACACGCCAGCTCGCAGATTCGCCTGCAATAGGCAATTTTATTGTAATTACTTATTTAGCACAGGCCGTTCTGTGGGGTCTGCAGATTGGGGAGATGGATGTTGAGGCCTTAATGATGCGACAAAAATAAAAATCCACAGTCATGCTTTTCTGCTTGTGTTTTCAAGCAGCAAGGCAGAAAGGCCTCTGTAAAATTCCACAGGCAGCCCTGAACAGGCAGAAACTAGGTCAGCACTGTTATTGCAGAGGGAAGAGGGAGAGAGAGTGAGGGAGAGAAAGGAAGAGAGAGGGCCAAGCTGGAAACAGGAACACACATACACACAGCACAGGCCGACAGAAAGGCAGATAGCGCACAGACAGACAGACACAAACACATCCCCATTGGCAGAAATGCACGCAGTCATATATACAGGCACGGCAAGCACCCACAGCTACAAAAACAAACTACTGATGCCATGGGTGTAAAACTATAAGTAAAACAATGGGGAGAAGCAGGGGCGCAATCCGCAACAGACAGAACAGAATTACAGAACAGAATTACAGAACAGAATAAGAGGAGCTTTGAAGAAAGAGGATATAAAGGGGGAAAGGGACACGCCACCCATACCCATACGCACAACTACGCTGCTAATCCCACTTGCTCTGTATTTCCCTGGATATACAGGCAAACACAGTGACTATTTTGGCAACCTACCTCTATAGCCCTATTCGCACAGGACTAGTATTACTATACAATGTCGGTTATGTAATGGTTACTCCAGCACAAAACGGACGGAATTCGTTTTCCCAAACTGCCACTGTATTTTTTTTTTTTTTTTTTTTTTATTCGTTCAAATGGACCGTTATGACAGAAGCCTGGAGGCTCTTCTTGTCGTAAAGATATTTCAAATGTCTAGGGATGGCCTAATGTTGACCTAATGACCTTCAGGTCAAAGACAGTCAGCTTAACAATCCATATCAATGACAACCATGAACTAACCTACGCAGACATTTAACTACCTGACGGATTTGGCAATTTATCAATTCATTGGCACAATATCGTCCACTTCATCTTTTAAAAAAAAGAGAAGTACGGCACTAGGAAAGTTGATATGTGACAAAACAGTTTGTTCATCTGTAGGCTACGGGCATAGCACTTTGTTTTACGCCTCAATTTGGTCCTGTGTTCTTCCCCAACCTGGGTACAGCACCTGCTTAACTCTTTTAATATCCCTCAAAACACGGAGATGACGATTCACACGGGACTATCAGAGGACCTGGGAGTTCAGCCAAAAAACAGGGTTTTTTTCAGGGCTGGAATAATAACTACATGCCAAGTAAACATGACTGACATGGCAGATTCAGACGGGACTAAAATGACAAATGTGGTGGGTTGTGCTCATGCCCAGTAAACCATATCCTGTCCGCACACGGCTTAACTTCCTTCATACTGGACACAGAGACATAAAAGTTCATCTGACTCTGGGGAAGTAGATAAAAGGCCTCATTGCCAAAATCCTGAAGTCTCCCTTTAAAGTAGATGTGTCTTCTTGAGAAATATGTGGATATGTTTACTGTGCAGTCTGCTCTGACAACACACTGTCACTTGGTATTAGTCCCGTGTAGTTCAGTTGGTAGCGCATTGAGCTTGCAAAACCAGAGCTGTGGGTTCGATTCCCATGAGGGACCAGTACGAAAAATGTCTGCACTCACTACAGCAAGTTGCTCCGGATAAGAGTGTCTGCTAAACGACAAACAAATGTCATTTAGACGCCAGCTACTCGTAGGCAGACACACCGTGAGACGGTGTGAGGGCAAAAAAAATGGCACGATTTCATATGGTGTTTACGCCGCAAATGGGAAAATGCGTCTGCTGCCCTCTCTCTCTTCATCTCGCTGTGACGCACACAACTGCCTCTCCACAAACAGGCCCTGAATGACTGTCTGGCCAAGCATGACGGGGAGCTTTACACACACACACAACACAATCACGCACCACACACAGTCACGTGCAGGCATACACCCCCTCCCCCCTCACACGCAAGCAAGCATCTGACCCTCAGTGTGCCAAGGACCCAGCCTCGCCCCCCACAAAATACAGTGCCCTTCTGAAGCACAGTGTTCCGCACAAACAAACATGTCCGCTGAAGGATTGTACATCTATTTTCACCCACAGTGCTGAAAAGAGAAAAAAAACACACAAAAACAGAACAGCAAGTGCAAGTACGGTTTGTGTGGCACAAATGACGGACTAAGCTACGTAGATGAACACAAGGCAGAATCACAACGTCAGCAAGAGGAAAAACATTAACGCTACACTCGGGTCACAGTGACCATGCCACTATTAAAAGTACCTAGAGTCCTAATCAGTTAGTATGCAATGGCTCTGATCCCATCTCCTTTATATGTACAGCCCAGCCATAGACTAGTGACTGCAAGAGCCTGGTGGGTGGGTTTCAGCCAGCACGCGGGGGGAAATGTGGGGGGCCGGATTGGAGTGTGTGTGTGTGTGGGGGGAGTTTACTCGTTCCGCACTGTGAGCGAGTGGAGTGGGATTGTGGAAATAGGAAGGTGTCGGTTGGGTTCTCCCCAGTGTGGAATGGCCAGCAAGGGGGGCACCAGTTGGGTCGTGAAAAGGGGGCTGTCGTTGGAGACAGAGAGAGGGAGAGACACTGAACTCTCCATAACCCCCCGGCCCAGAAAACATGGAGGAGCCAGCCAGATGGGCAGAGGGAGGAGGAGGAGAAGAGCAGGGGAGGAAGGGATGATGGTATGGGTCGGGGAGTGGTGGGTGGAGAGAGGAGGGTGGAGAGAGGAGGGTGGAGAGAGGAGGGTTGGAAGGGTAGATAGTGTAACTTCAAACACATCTCTTCCTGGTCCAGATTTCATGGTTTCCTTGTCTTTCAGATCCTGCTCAGCGTGTCAACATGGCCCCCCCCTCCCCGTCAGTGTAATCTGTGGTATCGCTACAATTTGGCATGCCACTCCACGCACCAGCGAGCCTGCTCCATGTTAAAACGCCACACTCCATGGTCCGTTGGCTCTCAACCCGGCACATAATTATCATCATTCTGACCCCTGTAATAGAGAATGGAAACAACACCCACTGACCTTTTTGGGGTAATTTTCCCCAAAACCATTTTAAATTTTGCACACAGTCCCTCTGAAGACACAGTGCAGGTCAGTTAGGTTTGTGCAGCGTAAAACAATACAACTTTATTGTCCACAGTTACAGCGAACAACGGAAATGTGTCTTCTGCTCTCCTCATTTCTCAACCGTACGACTAGAGCGCATCAACCAGCAAAGGGACAAATCCTGACTTTATAGATGCATACATAACTCAAACCTCTGGTCAAATCATACTTCTGCGGAAGTCATTCATATCAACGAGAGATTTATGCGCAACATTGCACGCTGAAATCTCCATTTCCGAACTGGACAACTGGAATGGCTTAAGTGGAAATTGTACGCAAAACCAACATTGCCAGGGTATTCAAGTCTTCCATTGCCAGGGTATTCAAGTCTTCCATTGCCAGGGTATTCAAGTCTTCCATTGCCAGGGTATTCAAGTCTTCCATTGCCAGGGTATTCAAGTCTTCTATTGCCAGGGTATTCAAGTCTTCCATTGCCAGGGTATTCAAGTCTTCCATTGCCAGGGTATTCAAGTCTTCCATTGCCAGGGTATTCAAGTCTTCCATTGCCAGGGTATTCAAGTCTTCCATTGCCAGGGTATTCAAGTCTTCCATTGCCAGGGTATTCAAGTCTTCCATTGCCAGGGTATTCAAGTCTTCCATTGCCAGGGTATTCAAGTCTTCCATTGCCAGGGTATTCAAGTCTTCCATTGCCAGGGTATTCAAGTCTTCCATTGCCAGGGTATTCAAGTCTTCCATTGCCAGGGTATTCAAGTCTTCCATTGCCAGGGTATTCAAGTCTTCCATTGCCAGGGTATTCAAGTCTTCCATTTCCAGGGTATTCAAGTCTTCCATTGCCAGGGTATTCAAGTCTTCCATTGCCAGGGTATTCAAGTCTTCCATTGGATGCCATTGACATAATCTCGCCAGTATACAAACAACAAGTCAAACAGAACACTGTTGGCTGGAAATTCATCAACTGCCACTGGCGCTAAGCAACGAGGCTCCCTATAACTCCTGACCTCTGACCCCTAAAGCCCTGTGGCATTGTAGGTCATATTTCCCATACAGTGAAGGCAGAGGCTTGGTGGCCATGGTGACCAGGAATGTGGAAATATTTGGCAGAGGGACTGTTGTTTTGGAAAAAGAAAGCAGGGTTGGTTAGGGAAACAACAATGGGTCTGTGACGTTAAAATGCCCTCCAAGGCTTAGCAAGAACCTCCTTCCGCTTCCAAAATAACAACCTGGCACTAGAAGGATATTTTGATGACACACCAAAGAACAGACAGGAGAGGCGAGAATAATTTAACCTCGGCGCTAGATTCGCTATCAGGGATGTGTATGTGCAAGTTTTTCACCAACTCCTTGTGTCATTTTGGGAGTTAAGTCGGCTGACCAGTCACAGTGAGAAAAGGTTTCTCACACAGAGCCCATGTCATGCTCACGTCTACCGCCTTGCTCTGATACACATTAGCTAGACCCCCCAATCTGGAGTGTTTCATGCAGATGCGAAAGACGCAGAGATTTTTTAAGTTTCATCACAATCTCTGAACGAGTCATCGCTCCTGAAAAAGAACTGCGTGGTACGCCAGCGAGACCGAGGAGGAGGAGGGAGACAAGGCCTCTTATTGGCCCCACACACACACACACACACACACACACACACACACACACACACACACACACACACACACACACACACACACACACACACACACACACACACACACACACACACACACACACACACACACACACACACACCAACCAACCCTTACACACACTTAAAACAAATATTACATTTCTCCTGACATACAAAACAACCAGGCAATGGCGTGACTGAGAAAAACAAGCAGACGAAAAAGAGAGAGAAACATATCAGCCTCCCTTTCACTGCTAGGCAAGCACACAACAAGACAACGTACCTCGGAAAACCTCCTGCTGCATCTCTGCTGCGATGTGTTCTCCCTCCTCTCTCTCTTGCTCGCTCTATCCGCTCTCTCCCTCAGTCTGTGTGAGCGTGCGTCTGCGTGAGTGTGTGTGTGTGAGAGAGTGCAGGCAAGGAGAGACGGCGCACACACAGGCAGCAGTGTGTAAAGACAGAGGGCAGGAGCGACTCTCACACTCTGTCTCTCTCGGTCTCTCTCACTCACTCTCTCTCTCGCTCGCTCCCCCTCGCTCTCTCTCTCCCCCTCACTCACTCTCTCTCTCTTACTTGCTCCACTCTCTCTCACTTGCTCCACTCTCTCTCACTTACTCCACTCTCTCTCACCTGATCCACTCTCTCTCACTTGATCCACTCTCTTTCTCTCACTTCAGTTGTGCACATGATTGTCAGTATTTTTGCCTTTTTTTCCAGCAAGTGAATTCCCCCCCACACCCCGAATCCAATCCTCTTTTTATTTGGAAGTGTTGTTCTCCAACCACACACACAGACACACTACTTTATATACACAAAGCCCGGCAAGATAGGGAGGGCGAGAGAGAGAGAGAGAGAGAGAGAGAGAGAGAGAGAGGGAGAGGGAGAGGGAGAGAGAGAAAGGCAGAGGACGCCATTTAAGCAGTTTGTTACGAGCACTGCCAGTCCCCAAAATGGCTGAAAACAAACAGGAGCAATGCCAACAACAAAAAAATCCTGGGCACTAGGAGAGAGAGAGAAAGGGGGAGGGGGGAGAAAGAGAGAGACTACAGACAATAGTTGGATGGCCGATGGAAGTGAAGTTGCCGGAAAGAGGGAAGCAGAGATCAAAGAGAGTTCGAGAGAGTGAGGGGGTGGGGAGAGAGAGGAGAGAGGGGTGATGGGGGAGAGAGAGAGAGAGAGGGGGGAGAGGGAGAGAGAGAGGGGTGATGGGGAGAGAGAGAGAGAGGGGGAGAGGGGGAACGGCAGGGACACACTGTCTTTGTTTTTATTGCCTCTGTTTAAAGGGTTCAAGTTTATGGGGAGCGAGCGATGGAGAAGAAGTCAGGTGTGTGTTTGGGGTTCACTGCATGATTGAGTGACCCTAAATCCAACTCCACCCTGCTCTGCTGTATGATCGATTGTTTGACTGACAGTCAACAGACATCTGCGTGGCCTTGCTGTGTTACTTTATGTCAAAATGATAACATCTTCCCTTGCCGTTGTCAGAATGTCTTTGAGACAAATGGAAGAAAACAAAGCGGGGGGGGAACTACCTCAACTTGTCCAACAACAAACTCATTTCCGTTGAAATAAGTTTTGCTACGGTGTGCATTAGTGAATACACCCTTGGTTTGGGAACCATTAAAAAACGGTGTGAATCTTATGCTGGGGGGGGGGAGAAAGAGGGGTAGTGAGGGAGAGAGAGAGCTATATTGCATGCTCCAATTTTTGGGAAAGTATGATTATTTTATACTAATATAATTGCTCAGAGAATGAGATTTTCTTTAACAAGTCATTTTTGTTAAATTATTGGCAACCCTGCTTTCAGTACTCCAGGACCTTACCCATGTGAGGATAATGACACAGCCTTTTTCTAAAATTAAAACCACAGGTTTTCAATGGGGTTCAAGTCTGGAGGCTGATGGTGGTAAATGAACCATTTCTTTGTGGATTATGGGTTATTGTCTTTGCTGGAAGATCCACTTGTGGCCAAGTTTCAGCCTCCTGGCAGAGGCAACCAGGTTTTTGGCTAAAATATCCTGGTACTTGGTAAACTTCATGATGCCATTGACCTTAAAGAGATTCTCCGGTTATTTTGTATACTTTTTAGCCAGTAGTTCTGAAGGTAAAGCTCACGAGCCAAAAGTAGCCTCCGAAAATTGCGCATTAGGTCACATACAGTGATCTCCAAAAGTATTGTGACTGTGACCATTTTTGTTATTGTTTTGGCTCTGTACTCCAGCACTTGGAATTTGAAATGATACAATGACTACGAGGTTAAAGTGCAGACTGTCAGCTTTAATTTTAGGACATTTTAAATCGACATTGGGTGAACCATTTGGAAATTACAGCAGTTTGTGTACATAGTCCCCCCATTTTAGGGGGGGGGGGGGGACAAATTCACTTGTGTATTAAAGTAGTCAAACGTTTGGTATTTGGTCCCAGATTCCTAGTACACATTGATTACATCACGCTTGTGACGCTGCAAACTTGTTGGATACATTTGCTGTTTGTTTTGGTTTAGTTCTTCAGATGATTTTGTGCCCAAAAGAAGTTAATGGTAAATTATTATAGATTGTGTAATTTTAGAGTCACTTATTGTAAATAATGTTTCTAAAAACTTCGACATTGATGTGGATGCTACCATGATTACGGATAGTCCTGAATGAATCGTGAATAATGAGGAGTGAGAAAGTTAGACACACAAATATCATACCCCGAAGACATGCTAACCTCTCACCATTACAATAAGAGGGGAGGTTAGAACTTTTTTGGGGGGGGTATGATATTTGTGCGTCTGTAACTTTCTCAATCACCATTATTCATGCCTCTCTGAATTATTAACAGACTTCATGTCTGTGACAGAGACACGCCTATGTAGTGAATTGTGCCAAGGCCTATCAAATTTGTCACTGTCTGAAGAGTCACAGTGACAGTTCAAAGAGGCAAGCGTTATTTTAAAGGCTGTATACATTATATAGGTGTGTCAGGGGTTACTGGAGGGTTTATTCATTGCATCCGGGTCGCGTGTGCAATCCGGCAGTGTCCATGTTTATTTTTTTTATGGCAACTTTGTGTGCAGTACACATGTTAGACTAAAGGCTTCCACAGACAACATGTTCGGATAATGTGCTATTTTACGTTTTGCTAATCTGATACTGTGAATGTTGTGTATTTTGTGGAATTGCATTAGTGGTGACACTGGTTTACTCATCTAATATGTATATACTGTATTCTACACTATCTATTGCATCTTAGTCTATGCCGCTCTGATATTGCTCATCCATATATTTATATATTCTTATTCCATGCCTTACTTATATTTGTGTGTATTAGGTAGTTGTTGTGGAATTGTTAGATATTACTTGTTAGATAATGCTGCACTGTCGGAACTAGAAGCACAAGCATTTTGCTACGCTCACAATAACATCTGCTACCCATGTGTAAGTGACCAATACAATTTGATTTGGGGGAAATGTAATTTCCCAGGTCTTGTCATTTTATTTTTTCAGGAAATGTGAAGAGTGTTCCCGGGACAGTCCCGAGATCCCAATTACCCATGTGATTCCCTAATGCACATACACTATATGTACAAAGGTAAGGGGCACGCCTTCAAATTAGTGGATTTGGATATTTCAGCCACACCCGTTGCTGACAGGTGCATAAAAATCAAGCACACGCCCATACAATCTCCATAGACAATCATTGGAAGTAGAATGGCCTTACTGAAAAGCTCAGTGACTTTCAATGTGGCATCATCATAGGACGGCATGCCACCTTTCCAACAAGTCAGCTTCTCAAATTTCTGCCCTGCAAGAGCTGCCCCGGTTAACTTTAAGTGCTGTTACTGTAAAGTGGACACGTCAAGAAGCATCACTGACTTAATTGTGAAGTGGTAGGTCACAAAAGCTCACAGAATGGGACTGCCAAGTGCTGAAACGTGTAGAGCGTAAAAATCTTCTGTTCTCGGGTTGCAACACTCACTTCCGAGCTCCAAACTACCTCTGGAAGCAACATTAGTACAAGAACTGTTCGTCAGGAGCTTAATGAAATAGGTTTCCATGGCCGAGCAGCAGCACACAAGCCTAAGATAACCAAGCAAAATGCCAAGTCGGCTGGAGCAGTGTAAAGCTTGCCGTCACTGGACTCTGGAGCAGTGGAATCACGTTCTCTGGAGTGATGAATCACGCTTCAACATCTAGCAGTACGACGGATGAATCTGAGTTTGGCAGATGCCAGGAGAACGCTTCCTGTCCGAATGCATAGTGTCAACTGTAAAGTTAGCAGGAGGAATAATGGTCTGAGGCTGTTTTTCATGGTTCGTGCTAGGCCCCTTAGCTCCAGTGACGATTAATCTTAATGCTTCAGCATTACAAAGACATTCTAGACAACAGTTTGGGGAAGGCCATTTCCTGTTTCAGCATGACAATACCCCTGTGCACAAAACGAGGTCAATACAGAAATGGTTTGTCGAGATCGGCTTGGAAGAACTTGACTGGCATGCACAGAGACCTGACCTCAACCCCATCGAACACCTTTGGGATGAATTGGAACGCCGACTGCGAGCCAGGTCTAATCGCCCAACATCAGGGCCCGACCTCACTAATGCTCTTGTGGCTGAATGGAAGCAAGTCCTCGCAGCATTGTTACAACATCTTGTGGAAAACCTTCCCAGAGGAGTGGAGGCTGTTATAGCAGCAAAGGGGGGGGGGGGCAACTATATTAATGCCCATGATTTTGGAATGAGATGTACGACTTGCAGTTGTCCACATACTTTTGGTAATGTAGTGTATGTGTACATCAATACTCTCTCTCTTGCACTGCTGTGTGTCACTCAACTGGCAAGTAAAATAAAGGTTAAATAAATTAAAAATTAAAAAGAGGTCGAAGCTCATTGGCTAGGACTCGCAGCATATCTTCCAGGAAAACAGTCGCTTTCAAACTAAGGATTTTGTTGCTAATTGTGGTAAAACAGTAATTCTGCTCATAGATATTGCATGTATGAACTACACATTGATACATCCAGCCTAAAGCTGGAGGTTAAAAAAATACTTAGTAGTCGCCAAAGTTCAGGAGCATGTCTCCAACAAGGGTCCCAGGACTCGTGGAAGCAAAATAGCCCCATAACATCAAAGGTGCACCACCATGTTTTACCGTTGGTATGAGGTATTTTTCTGCATATGCTTCTGTTTTTTTCCGACACCACTGGTGTGCGTGGCTAAAGAGCTATACTTTCACGTCATCTGACCATAGCACAGTCTGAGAGGTATACTACGAAGCAAGCTACATCTACTCAGGGTTTTCTAAAGTTAGACAGCTTCAGTTTGCTTCACATTCCAGCTCCGGCTTCATCCGATGGTGGATATTGTTCCCCCGCCTGCCGCTAACTCTAGCAGGCTTGTAACTGCGCGTGGACAATTCAGTGCCACATTTTCATTTGTGCCCAAATCAAAAAGAAATAAAAGTTATCTTCCAAATTCAGGAGGCTATGGTGTGAAATTAACTTTAAGAAGTGCAGTCTTTATTGTATTACTTTGGTGTGCTTATCGATGCAAAAGCAACGTTTTCCCACTCTTAACGATAAAATAATTGTATTAAGTCATACAAAAGTTTTACTCTGCATGTAGTTTAAACTGTCGTTACTAAATGTGTATTTTGATAGGTATAAAAATTTAAACACAAAACACATTTGATGAATAAACAATGTAATCAGTTGTCTTCCCCAAAATGTTTATCCAAGCACTAATCAAAATCCACAAAGAAATAGTTTAATTGACCACAAAAATCTAAATTTTGCAATGGTCATCTCAGTCTCCAGACTTGAAGAGAGCAGACGATGGATATCAGGGATCTGGAATGATTCTGTATGGAGGAATGGTCCATCCCTCCCAACGTGTTCTCCAATCTCACAAAACATTTGAGTGAAAGGCTCAGTGACGTTCTCTTCACAAGGGGAGTGTGCAGGAGTATTGAAAACGGGTGCCGATAACTTGTTTGAGCCCTATGTTTGAGATTTTTTTTATATTACTTAAACAAAATCTCTTTCTCTGAGCAATTGTATTAGTATAAAATAATATAACTTCTCAATTGTATTGTGTACAGCTCAGTATTTGTATTATTTCTTGTATGCGGTATTTTTTGCTCATGTTTATCAGGGGTGCCAATAATTATGGACCTGACTGTATACCAGCACACTTGTCTCCATGGGAACGGTGCTGGGATTGGGTGATGCTTCTGTAACCTCTCCAGCTCTTCAAGGAACTTTGTTGCTTTTCTCTCCCCTCCAATACACTCGTTCACCAATGGAGAGAGAGAGAGTCAGTGGGTTACAGAGTATGAGTGTGCCTGTGACAGTGTGTGCGTTTTTCACATAAAGTGGTGAGTGTGTGTGATTTGGGGGTTGGGTAATTGCGGCTGTTGGCGGTAATTATAGTGAGGGGTGTGCACACATGCTCACGTTACTGGAGTGTGGCTGACCAGTCCCATGAGTGTTTTTCCCCTGTCTTGTTGCAGTGGCGGCCGGCCACAAACTGTATTCAGAGGGAGGCCCGTCGTCCAGCCGTCCCTATTCATGCCCGTTTGCCCAAACATTATCATGGCTTTTCATGCTGTGCTACAAAGCGACACACACATCTGAATACACAGAGATGGAAGCGCCGAGACAGCCATCTTGCTGGAAAACCCGAGCCATTATGGAGTGATACTTTTGGTCGAAGAGTTTAGAATGAGTTTCATTGTAAAACCATTCACCATTCATATCGTTTTAAAAAGTCATGCCCAACTACACAAAGGCAGTCTTGAAGTAAGTGTGTTGAAAACAGTACAAGAAAAAATACCTTTTGGCTGTTTTGCTGGGAAATCTATATGGAGTGTGCAACTATTTTTATTTATTTTAATAGTTTACAATCTATAAACACAACATGAATATATTTTCTCGAAATGCATCATGGTTATTGTCAGGTTTGACAGAACGACTGAAAAATAGGGACCTGAAAAGCATTCAATAATTTCAACAGTGCAATTGATTTCAACAGTGAGTGGACATCATACATCCAACAGCACTTGACTTCGTATTCAATAGAATCCGGTCTCTACAGTATCTTTCATGAGTCCTGCTTGAAACCGCCAGTACTGTGGTTGATACTGATACAGAGACGGCAACTACTGCATTTCAATGTATTTGACTAGCAGCTTTGAATTCATGGTGGAAGCCTAGAGAAAAACTAGAACCAAAACTACCCCTAAAGAGACAAATCTGCTGAAGTGGGAAGTCCAGAGAAGTTTACCTCAGGTTAAAAGGTCAGGGGTCATCTTAAATGGGAACAGGAAGTGAGTCACCCCACGAAGGGGTTAGGTTGGCGAACATTCACTCTGTCCAGCAGACATTTTTTTAAATTAGAAAATCAATTACACATATATACTTACATGGGCAACACATGCACACCCACAAACATGCAGAATTGCATGCAAGCAAATTTGCAAAAATACACACATATTGGAACTCTTCAACGAACACACAAATACATACTCTTGCATAAATGCACATGATTTATAGCGCACATCATGTCTGCCAAATGATTACCTGCATCAATTTGGCAGATGCTCCAAACCAGCAACGTGATCAAACATGCAGCATGTCACAGCAGATTAGGGTGGCATGCCTTCTGTCTGCGCAACCACAGCTAGTGTGGAGTCACACAACGTGCGCCTTGTGAAGACGGGAAATTCGAACTGGGCGGCGGTGACTAGTGGATAGTGATTTAGTTTAAGACAGGGGTGAATAGTGGATAGTAATTTAGTTTAGTTTAATACGGAGGTGAATAGTGGACAGTGATTTAGTTTAGTTTAATACATAGGTGAATAGTGGATAGGGATTTAGTTTAGTTTAATACATAGGTGAATAGTGGATAGTGATTTAGTTTAGTTTAATACATAGGTGAATAGTGGACAGTGATTTAGTTTAGTTTAATACATAGGTGAATAGTGGATAGGGATTTAGTTTAGTTTAATACGGAGGTGAATAGTGGACAGTGATTTAGTTTAGTTTAATACATAGGTGAATAGTGGATAGGGATTTAGTTTAGTTTAATACATAGGTGAATAGTGGACAGTGATTTAGTTTAATATGGAGGTGACTTATAGTGATTCATATTATTTTAATATAAAGGTGACTAGCTGATACTGATTCAGTTTAGTTTAGTACGGAGGTGACCAGTGGACAGCGATTTAGTTTAATATGGTGGTGACTAATAGATAGTGATTTAGTTTAGTTTAATACAGAGGTGACTAATAGATAGTGATTTAGTTTAGTTTAATATGGTGGTGACTAATAGATAGTGATTTAGTTTAGTTTAATACAGAGGTGACTAATAGATAGTGATTTAGTTTAGTTTAATATGGTGGTGAATAATAGATAGTGATTCAGATTATTTTAATATGGAAGTGACTAGTTGATAGTGATTTAGTGTAATAGGGAGATGACTAGATGATAGTGATTTAGTTTAGTTTAATATGGAGGTGACTAATAGATAGTGATTCATATTATTTTAATATGGGGGAACCTAGTGGATAGTGATTCAGTTTAGTACGGAGGTGACTAGTGGACATTGATTTAGTTTCATATGGAGGTGACTGGTGGATATTGATCTGATTTAATATATAACCAAAAGCAAACCTAAAACACATGGTTGCTTTGAGGGGAAAGGAAAGGAGAGGAGGAGAAGGGGAAAGGATAGGAAGACAAGGGGAAAGGAAATGAGAGGAAGAGAAGGGGAAAGGAACGGAGAAGAGTGAAAGGAAAGGAGAGGAGGAGAAGGGGAAAGGAACAGAGAAGAGTGAAAGGAAAGGAAAGGAGAGGAGGAGAAGGGGAAAGGAACAGAGAAGAGTGAAAGGAAAGGAAAGGAGTGAAAGGAAAGGAAAGGAGTGAAAGGAAAGGAGAGGAGGAGAAGGAAAGGAACAGAGAAGAGTGAAAGGAAAGGAAAGGAGTGAAAGGAAAGGAAAGGAGAGGAGTGAAAGGAAAGGAGAGGAGGAGAAGGGGAAAGGATAGGAAGACAGGGGGAAAGGAAATGAGGAAGAGAAGGGGAAAGGAATGGAGAAGAGTGAAAGGAAAGGAAAGGAGGAGAAGGGGAAAGGAACAGAGAAGAGTGAAAGGAAAGGAGGAGAAGGGGAAAGGAATGGAGAAGAGTGAAAGGAAAGGAGAGGAGTAAAAGGAAAGGAGTGAAAGGAAAGGAGAGGAGTGAAAGGAAAGGAAAGGAGAGGAGGAGAAGGGGAAAGGAAAGGGAACACCTCTAAAAGAGGCTGGAAAAGATTGATGGAAAATCATCTGGGAGGGGTGACTGATATGGTTTGTGGTGGTGGTGGTGTTGAGGAGGAGGAGGAGGGAGAAGGGGGGTGAATTTTCCACTGCCAGGGAAAGAACGGCTAAATCAAATTAATTAGCTTCTTCATCTCCAGGCAGCTACTCAGGCATGCTGTACTGGCAAAGAGAGGGAGAAGGAGAGTGTACACAAGAGAGAGAGTGTAGAGAACTTGGTGGAGGAGTGAAGAGCCTGTTATATGTGCTCGATTCAGGAGAGCTGGGAGGGTGGGGGCAGTGGGGCCTGGGTATTGGTGAGGGAGGAGTGGGGCATAATTCTCATATAATCAGGAGAGGAGGGTTGTTTTGCTGGTGTTCAGCGGCGAGTAGGACGTAGCTGTGCGTTGACTGTGTGGCGGGCCTTTAGTGCTGCAATCCGGGTTTATGATACTTCCTGTTCCTAAAACGGCATACTTTTTCAGAGCGCTGTCAACACCCCAGCTCTTCCGCAATGCCTCTTTAAATAGCAGGCACACCTCAATTTGACACAGAGAAAAGAGAATGGATGTGAAGAACAGCAAAAGAAAGAGAAAGGGAGTGTGAGGGAGAGCGGGGAGTGACTAAATCAAATCATTCCCCAGTGATAAAAAAAAGGACAAACACTATGATAATACCGTTGACATCGGGAGAAAGAGAGCGAGAAAGAAAGAGGCAGATGGTCAGAGGCGGTGGCACCAAGCCAGAGAAAACATAAGAGGCAGAGCAAAAAAACAAAGAGAGAGAGAAAACAGTGGTTGGGCAAGGGGAGAGTCCGTGCAGCCAGCATCTGGTAGTCTCTACAGCTCAGTATGAGAGAGGGAGGGGGAGGCAGAGAAGAGATGGAGAGAGAATATGGGTGAAGCGAGGTGGTATGGGAGAGAGTGACAGAGGGAGGAAGAACATAAGAGGGAGAAGAAGAGAGAATAAAGGACAGGGGAGGCGGTGCGGGTGTGAGCGAGGCAGCAAAAAAGGGGAGAGGTAAATAGAATTAGGGAAAGGGCAGGGCGTGAAGGATAGACAGACCAAGAGAGGGAAGGGGAGATGGCCGGAGTCAGGGGCAGTCCTCTGGGGGAGGATAGGAGGACTCAACCGTGCTGCTTGTGCCAGACTTTGTCGCACCGCACGGAGCCCAGATTAACACTAAACCGATTGTGACGGGAGGTGGGATCAAGTGCAATTAATTTAGCACCTCAGATAGTTCCGGAAAAGAAAGAGGCTCTAAAAGCCTTCACACAATGGAACATCACATGTGTGAATCTCCTCCAAAAGCACTCCGTGCCTCCTGCAAGAAGACAAAGTGTTCCCTCAGACTTGGATCCTTCAATATCAAAGCATCTTAAATTACTAGCATGTTTGCCAGAAGACACAAGAATGAAAATAAAAAAATGCCTACATGAGACATTAAGGTTGGATCTGATGGGTGGATGATTAGGGATGTCTAAAAGAGAGCCACTTGGTGACATCATCAACACAAACAGTAAAGGAGACAGGACATTCCCTGGGCTCCCTGTGAAGGTCTGGGATGCCTTTCAAGAGAACAGCTCGCTTGTTCCGTTTAGATTTGTTAAACAAGCAAGAGCGTGCCTCTTACTAAATGTCATGATCCATTTTATTACGAAACAGCAGGCCAGTGTATATAAACTGAAACGTAATTTGTTTTTATGGAGTTGGAAGCTAAACATTTATGCTTGACCAATTAGTCTGTTAGATACTAATATTATCAGAATGGGCTGAATCCAAACATACATTTCTCTTTTGATCATGTGATTAGACACGGGGTGTAATTCAATAATTGCGGATAATGGATTTCCACAAGGCACCTTCAGAAGTGCTTTGCACAGCAACGTGTCCTGAATGGAAGGAATTCACAATTGATTAAGAAACCGCAGTCCCATGTTGTGACCCGGTCAGGTGGCCTACTGATGGCAAACCTGGCTGAGAAATCATCAGGCACATGTAACAGGGCTGACCATTTCTAAATAAAGTGCGAATAAACAATGAGTATGATAGAACCACATTTACCTATGGTATTACATAGTATGTCATCTCATGTGTTTAGTTAAGACGCTTTATGCGTATCTTTAAAGTGTGGCAGACAAAGACAAGAATACACACACATAGTAAACCAAGCCCAATAGTTAGTAATAGGCCTGCACTACAGGTGCGTGTGTACCTGGGACATCGGTGGTAAAGGCAGGCATAAAAAGCTACATAATCTAACACTCCCTCCCCACTATTTCCTCCGGCTCTTAGCCTACCTTCCGTCGGAGACGTTTAAACAGGGGTCCAGAATCTCAGAGTCAAAATGGAGTCACTTCTATCTCCTCCCCTGCTGTTCCTGGGTCCCTCCCCATCTCTGAACGTCCCTCCCTTCCTCACTGTGCTAGAGGACTCCCTCGCTTACTCACCCAGCTGTCGCTGGCTCGCACACTGCCAGGCAAACACTGAAAACGAGAACTCCTTCTGGACAAGGATCATTTTAATCCCTTCAATAACACACAAAAACAAGCACACTCATGTACGTCACCCATCCCACTGAGGACACTAGTCTCAAATTTAAAGTGTTACACACACCCACAAATGACATACTCACAGATCAGTATTCACATGGTAGATTAGTCACCCTCTCTAGGAAAATAAGTCACAATTTACAACTCAAAGTGCCTGAGTGATAAGGTCCATAATCTGGGCCTATGTGGCTCAACATAAAATGTGAGCTAAGATTGTCATATGATATAGGCCTAAGAAATTAGAATCCATTGACAACTTTAGGACCATGCAAGGGGGGTGGTGCTAATGAATCAGAGTATTTTGGACCAGGTTACCTGTTTTGAATAAGCATTATATACATATACTAAGCTGTTGGCATAATACAGTATATTGGACCAGGTTACCTGTTTTGAATGTAGGCAACACCAGTAGGAGGCTGAGAGCAAGGCAGGGGACATTTCTGCATATGAACTGTTGTTGCGCAATTTCATTACCAAGCATGCCATTGGCATCATAGACCATAAGGGGGAGCCAAAAGACTAATAATGGTTTGTTTGTATAACAGCACAGTGGTATCCTTTTACAGGCCATCAGAAAGTATTCACAACCCTTTACTTTTTTCCCACATGTTGTTACAGCCTGAATTTAGAATTGATTAGAGATGTCACTCACTGGCTTACATACAATACCCCATAATGTCAAAGTGGAATTATGTTTTATCAACATTTTTACTCATTAATTAAAAATGAGTATTCAACCTTTTCGTTATGGAACATTCACGAGTAAAGATGTACTTAAGTCACAAAGTTGCATGGACTCAGTGTACAATCAGTGTTTAGCATGAGTACTACCTCATCTCTGTACCCCACACATTCCACAAAGACCAGAGCAAAAGCAGACATTGAATATCCCTTTGAGCATGGTGAAGTTGTTCATTACCCTTATGATGGTGCATTAATACAGCCAGTCACTACAAAGATACAGGCGTCCTTCCTAACTCGGAGAGGAAGGAAACCGCTCAGGAATTTCACCATGAGACCTATTGTGCCTTTAAAACAGCTAGAGTTTAATGGCTGTGATAGAAAACTGAGGATGGATCAACACTGTAGGGGCTCCACAATACTAACCTAATTGACAGAGTGAAAAGGAAGCCTGTACAGAATAAAACATTCATCCTGTTTGCAACAAGGCACTAAAGTAATACGGCAAAATATGTGTCAAATCCAATACAACACATTAGTGAGTAGCACTCTCCATATTTTCAAGCATAGTGGTGGCCACATAGTATGGGTTTGCTTTTAATGGAAAGGGCTGGGGTTTTTGTCAGGATATTAAAAAAAGAAACAGAATGGTGCTAAGCACAGGCAAAATCCTCAACCTTTCAGCAGGACAATAACCTAAAACACAAGGCCAAATATGCACTTTGAGGGTGGGAACTTGACAACTGTCATATACAGAGTCTGCCAAATAAATGAGAGCAAAGTGGCATGTTCATGCTGTCAACAGTGAAACACCCTTCAATTCCCAAACACATAAACAGAGTCAATAAGTAACTTTGATTTCTTTATTACTTTAAACAAAATACAGTTACTACAATCCTTTCATTTAAAAATCACTCAACAATTGGGGGTGTACATTTGCAACTACCATTCTATACTTTAAAAAGGAGCAGCATACAGAAGAGCCTAGCCACTAAGAAAAGTATTTGCAAATCGGTAATGCAAACTGATTGGTTTATGGACGTGCCGTTTAAAAATCAACCGATGCAGTGCAATCAATGTGATCATATATCTAACAACTTCCCTGTTAAACCTACTTGCTCTAGTCTTTAAAAAGTCCTCCTGGCTACACACTCATGCAACAAACAAAAAAGTTGTTAAGGGGGACAACATTCTACAATATGTTACATCAGCTTTTAGGTGTACATTTTTAGTTGAAGACCTCTTGGTCTTGTGGTAATGTTCTGTAGCAAGAGTTTTGTGAACAATGTCTACAGTGGCTGGTCCACTCCTGGGCCAGTCAGTGGCAACAACCAGGTCCTTCCATGGTGAAAACACTTCTGGTACCTAGTGACACAGGAAATTCGTGAAACGGAGAAATAGCTCGCTACCTAGTTAGTACAATCCCTGAACTCAATTTAGATGGTACCTGAATATGTAAGCTGTCAACGTTATACAACACATCTATTATTTAAAAGTATATCAAACAACAGGTCTGCTTGAACGCTAACTTTCAGTTTCTCTGGTAGCTAACAGGACTCCATTTTTCTTGCCAACAAGAAGCACAAGCCACAACACCGCCATGTTGAGACGGGGTTTCAACGTTAAATGTACAACGTTAAATTAGTTGGTAGTAGTTGGCAATTAAAACGGGAAACAAAATGGTCCCAAAAAAAACAAAACATGAATTAACATTCAAGTATCAACCAAAATAAATGTATAGCAACGATATTGAAAAAAAAAACAAGACGACCAGAGAATGTCATGAGCTGCTAGTTAACTACTCCGTCCGAGAGACAGACAACCAGCAGTGTTTTGACCATGTTGTATAGATTAAAGTTAGCATGCCAACTCTGCTAACTAGCAAGATTACGCAACACGTATACAAATAACTTAAGCAATTCGGTAGCCAACGATCGTAACTATATCAAAACTAAAAAACTCCGTGCCAACCTTTTTTCTATGAATTTACAGACTTAGCCAACATATTTATACATCTGACCAACAGGGTAGCTAGTGACTGAGGTTGGCCAGTTAACGTTACCTGGTCGCTCCGGATGCCATTTTTCTTGTAACTAGCTAGGTATATTAGCTAGATGTTTTCCTATTTAAAAAATGAAACTAGCAAGCCATTGAGTCTATTGTACTCGGTGATATTTAAATAAAACCAGCGCTAAAAATAGTATAAAACGTGTGTTGCTAATTTTCCATCGTTAGTTACATAGCCTATTCAATCGCGGGTTTTAACAGTGCCTACAAAGGGATACCGACGTTAGCTAGCTGGCAACTAACATGAGCTACATCGTGCTAACTACTTAGCCAGGGGTAGGCAACCCGGGTCCTGGAGTGAAAGGGGAAAGTGTGTTGAATTTGGGCAATCGCCGAAATAACCAATTAGTTGGTCAGGTGTGGTGCCTAATTGGAACAAACTCTTGTTTTCTGCGGCACCAAATATTCTAGTACTACTATGTGGAAACCTGATTTTACAGACTTTGGCTTGCCGTCTAGACAGTTACCGCCAAAGCCAAGCTGGGTCACTTCGTTTTAGACGTGGCCTTCCAAACTCGTCCCTATTTCAGAATATAAATAAAAATGTACATAACATTAACGAAATGTACTCTAAAAACTAGTATTTCAAGCTTTCCCGTTATAAATTACGGTAACGTATTTCACCGTTATTGTATTAAACACCGCAGGCTTTTGTCGGATTTTCCCAGTTGGAGTACTTCAAATAACACTGACCACGCCGGCATGGTTTCCACTTGAGACCGAGGATTCTCGCGTAGTCCCGTAAAAAAACAAAATGTTGTTGTAAAGTAATAGTAACTTCGACATCTTCTTAAAAAAATAAGAAAAATAACTAGTTTTAACTGGTTTAAAAATAATAATACTAAGCGAAAAACCACTTGAAATATGTCTTTGACTTCCGAAAGGTCGAGGTAGGCCTCGTGAACGAGCTTCTTTTCCAAGAGTTGTAGCCGATCCAGAGCGAGACGAACGAGACAACACGGATTTAAAAAAAATAATAGCTTAGAGAGGAAAAATAAGAATCGGTGAAGTTCGGCAAACATCGGAAATAAGGCGGGTTTTTCCAACGCCATCGTATCTCTATAGCCATTGGTTAATCTCTGCTTATTAATGTATATTAATGATGTAATTGACCAACCACATTGCATTTTATTGAATATTTATAGAACTACAACCATATTTACATTGTAGCCCCGCCTCTGCTCTGTTCTGACCAATGGTGAGCATTTCAATCAATTTAGTGCCTGCTTTATGTTTCAATTGGCTAAAGAAGAGAACGTAAGCTACAATTGGTCATGCGTCTTATGAAATGTATTATTCATGTTATGATCTTGTGTAGCCAATTAACGTTTTACTACAAAGATCCATAACCCGCCTCCTGACTGTTCAGCCCCTGCTTCGTTGAGTGTGTCAACCTGTACCAAAGTATCCAGTCTATATAAACACGCGTTGGCTCCTTTCAAACTCAGATGCGCGTAGAGCGCACTGGAGTGTAGATCAGAAAAAGGGAAGGGGTTAGCTGGTAGCCATAGTGGATAGGAGTAAAACGTAAATAAATAGACTCCAAGGGCAATAACCAACGTGGGTCTTCGTGATATCGCCTTCGGAGACATTCCGGTCACCGTTGGCGGCTTGGCCAGAGTCCTGGTGGCATTTAAAGCTGTTCTTTCTTACAAAAGCGGCGTGCCGAGGGAGGACGCTTCTCTTTGAATAGACAGGATGCACGGACCGCCCTCCGGCGACAGCGCATGCCCATTGCGCCTCATCAAGAGAGTGCAATTCGGCATCATCAGCCCAGATGAGCTTGTAGGTTTTGCTTTGGGGTGGGGGGATTCGTTTACTTTATGAACGTTCACATTGATCTTACCTGTACATGATAATACCTATAATGTATTATGACAATGAAATGGATGTAGCAATTCGTTTGCAGATAGCCTAGCTAGCTAAGCCATGTTGGAGCTTGAGCTAGAAACAGCATGTTGTAGGAAGTTCGACCAACTTTCAGCACACACAGTATTTTTCATCTGAGCTAAGCCATATCATGAATCAAACTCCCTTTTTATATAGAAAGTTCTACATGTAAACAAAGACAACTTTTAGCTACTTTTACTGAACTTGGCTATTTTGCTCTGCTATATTGGTGTTCCCTAAAAGTTAAATGCACAAACATTAGCCAAGTCTAGATGTTCCCTCTTGTTATGACCTATATATGTGGGAGCTACATCGTAATAAAAGGTCACGTCAATAAAGTCAAAGTTATGCATGTTTCTTTACTTTGTTTTATTATTAGTTTGGTATAATAGAGTACGTTGTTTACACAGTCCGTAATCATTGCATTGTCAATTCCTCGCCTCCAATTGATGTTCATCTAATGAGTTGGTCCTCACACAAGTGATTTGTCAGATAGTACCCAATATTGGTTTAGAAATGCAACTGATCGAAGTGTACCACCATGTTCTAATTGAAGTGTAGGTACTGTCATATCTTGATTCAGTTACCCATTTTGTAGCAGTTATTTATTTGAATTTAGTTTCCCATGTGGCCTGAAAGAGGTTGGTTTTTCCAATGTTGTTGTAAACTTGTGACAGCCTTATTGTTTTGTGTATGTATTTGGGCTATTCATATTTTGGAACCGGATTTGATGTTGACCATGGATGTGTCACTGTAGAAACGGATGTCGGTCACAGAAGGGGGAATCAAGTACCCCGAGACCACAGAAGGAGGACGTCCTAAACTTGGTGGGCTGATGGACCCCAGACAAGGGGTCATCGAACGATCCGGAAGGTGTCAAACGTGTGCAGGTACCGAAAGTTACCAGGCAATCAATTTTCATCTCAATGATAATAAAACACTTGTTTTGAATTTGATAGTCTTTTTATTTTTTATTCTCAAACCCAAACAGTTGTGGTTAAGGTTAGGTCACCACTACTGTATTGAAATGTTGTCAACAAAGCATTGTTGTTTTTGCTATTCAGGCAACATGACAGAATGCCCGGGCCACTTCGGCCACATAGAGCTGGCAAAGCCTGTCTTCCACGTGGGTTTCGTCAACAAGATCATGAAGGTTCTCCGATGTGTCTGCTACTCGTGCTCCAAGCTTCTGGTCGACACGGTCAGTAACCCTCCATTCCTCACTCATATCACTACCTACAGTGCAGCTACGCAACCTATATGTAACATTTACTAATCTGCTCCAGCATTCGATTCTCTTGTGAGGCTAATGGAAATTGACCAGCGCTATACCTCCAAACATCTGCGCTGCACAGCATACACACAGAATATATAGCACTACATTAACTCCTGATATGTGTAATTGATTGTCATTTTATGGGTATAAGCACTATTGAATAAATCATGCTAATGATTGCATATTAGTCCTGGGAATTGCGTTACACATTCCAATGACTTGTTGATTTTTATTTTAGATAATTTTTTTTATTTAACCTTTATTTAACCAGGCAAGTCAGTTAAAAACAAATTCTTATTTTCAATGACGGCCTAGGAACAGTGGGTTAACTGCCTTGTTCAGGGCCCTAACAACATATTTTTACCTTGCAACCTTTCAGTTACTGGCCCCAATGGTCTAACCACTAGGCTACCTGCTGCCCCATAAATTATGTGATGGTGTGATGTGATGGTCTTTCCTTCCTTCTAGAATAACCCAAAGATCAAAGACATCCTGCAGAAGTCCAAGGGGCAGCCCAGGAAGCGTCTGACCCACGTGTACGACCTGTGTAAAGGCAAGAACATTTGCGAGGGCGGAGAGGAGATGGACAACAAGTTTGGAGTGGACCAGCAGGAGCACGACAGTGAGGACATCACTAAGGAGAAGGTACTTTCACCGGCGATGCTTGTCGACATGTCATTTATAGGCCATCGATACTTAAAACATGTCTTTTTTTTTGTTCTCTTTGTCTGCTTCATCTCCCTTAGTCACATGTGTCTGATTCTGTTTCTTCTTGTAACACACACCCTCTCACTCTCTCCCATGCACACACACTCTCTCCCTGACACTCCCAGGGGCACGGTGGCTGTGGGCGCTACCAGCCGCGTATCCGCCGGTCGGGCCTGGAGTTGTACGCCGAGTGGAAGCACGTGAACGAGGACTCGCAGGAGAAGAAGATCCTGCTGAGCCCAGAGCGCGTCTACGAGATCTTCAAGCGTATCTCGGACGAGGAGGATGTCATCCTGGGCTTGGACCCCAAGTTCTCCCGGCCCGAGTGGATGATCGTCACAGTACTCCCCGTGCCACCACTCGCTGTCCGGCCCGCCGTTGTCATGCAGGGCTCTGCTCGTAACCAGGTGGGCCTGGAAAGACTAACTGTTAAAGAGAAAGAGATTGTTTAAGTTTTTACCTCTGTCGTTTACCTCTGTTTAACCACATCGTATCCTTTTTGTTTCTTTCGCCCAGGACGACTTGACACACAAGCTGGCCGACATCGTCAAGATCAACAACCAGCTGCGGCGGAACGAGCAGAGCGGCGCGGCGGCCCACGTCATCGCCGAGGACGTGAAGCTGCTGCAGTTCCACGTGGCCACCATGGTGGACAATGAGCTGCCAGGCCTGCCCAGGGTACGCACGGCTGCAGTGACACTTGGGAGGGCACCAATTGGCACAACATTACTGTACTTCTTGCCGATGTGTAGTGTTACTATAAAGATTTACTCTTACTGTTTTTGTTTGAATTGAAGACTATTAAATTAAATTAGAAGTAACACCAAATAAAATTTCAGAATACATTTCAAAATACATTCACAGACTACTGGATGCTTTAAAATTGTTATTTTGTTATGCTGATAAGACGGACAACTATTCAACCCATAACTGGGTTTATTTAGTTTTCAATGATTACTGATAGTTGTAAAGGATCATCTGTTCTGAATATGCCTGTGCTGATCTCTGACTTCCATCTCAACTCCCAGGCGATGCAAAAATCTGGCCGCCCACTTAAATCCCTCAAACAGCGCCTGAAGGGGAAGGAGGGGCGAGTCCGAGGTAACTTGATGGGGAAACGTGTGGACTTCTCCGCCCGAACCGTCATCACCCCCGACCCCAACCTCCAGATCGACCAAGTGGGTGTCCCGCGCTCCATCGCAGCCAACATGACCTTCCCAGAAATCGTCACACCCTTTAACATTGACAGGTACACCCTTTAAAGTTGACAGGCACACCCTGAAATGTTGACAGGCACACCCTGAAATGTTGACAGGCACACCCTGAAATGTTGACGGGCACACCCTGAAATGTTGACGGGCACACCCTGAAATGTTGACGGGCACACCCTGAAATGTTGACGGGCACACCCTGAAATGTTGACGGGCACACCCTGAAATGTTGACGGGCACACCCTGAAACGTTGACGGGCACACCCTGAAACGTTGACGGGCACACCCTGAAACGTTGACATCTACCTATATTTCATTGAGATAAAGTAATTGATTAAACTGACAGAATTGTGTATTGGTTCTAATGCTGGCTGTCCTATGTCTCCAGGTTACAGGAGTTGGTGCGCAGAGGCAACAGTCAGTACCCCGGAGCCAAATATATCATCCGCGACAACGGGGACAGAATCGACCTGCGGTTTCACCCCAAACCAAGTGACCTTCACCTGCAGATTGGCTACAAGGTAACCCTCAAAAGACCAGATGGTCGTAATTTATCATGTAATGTTTTCTAAGGAATATGATTGACATGAACTTGATGTAATGCAATGTCACTTTTACAAACTCATTGTTGCCTCCCTCAGGTGGAAAGACATATGTGCGACGGTGACATCATTATCTTCAACAGACAGCCCACGCTACATAAAATGTCTATGATGGGGCACAGAGTCCGAATCTTGCCCTGGTCCACCTTTCGAATGAACCTCAGGTACTACTATCAAGTCCTGAATGATCCATTCAAGTCTGTCAGCCAGTTACAGGACACGCCCAATTTTCTCTAATTGAAAGCAAATGTTAACGCATAAGACACATTACATATCATTGAACATATGACATCAAACAGATCCTGAATGGTGACATTAACCACTTTGGATCCCTCCTCCCTCTTGCTCCACAGTGTAACCACCCCGTACAATGCTGACTTTGACGGGGACGAGATGAACCTGCATCTACCCCAGTCCCTGGAGACGAGAGCTGAGATCCAGGAGCTTGCCATGGTGCCTCGGATGATCGTCACCCCCCAGTCCAACAGGCCCGTCATGGGCATCGTGCAGGACACCCTCACCGCGGTGCGCAAGTTCACCAAGAGGGATGTCTTCCTAGAGCGGGTAAGGAGGGCATTACGGATTGATCAGCCCAAAGTCAATGTTTGTCAGGAATTTTAGACATCAATACACTGCACTATGTTGTACATGTTAAACAAAAATGTAACACTTGTAAAAGTTGGAGTAAGATTGTTGAAGACGATCACAAAAAACACACACACACTTCGGAAAAACACACTTATCTTCCTACATCTTCTGGAACATGATCTGTCCCCAAGGGCGATGTGATGAACCTCCTGATGTTCCTGTCCACGTGGGACGGCAAGGTGCCCCAGCCAGCCATCCTGAAGCCCCGGCCACTCTGGACGGGCAAGCAGATCTTCAGCCTCATCATCCCGGGCCACATCAATGCCATCCGAACACACAGCACCCATCCAGACGAGGAGGACAGTGGGCCATACAAACACATCTCCCCTGGGGACACCAAGGTAAAATACTGAACACTCAGCTGGCAAAACACCCTGAGATGCTCATGTGGTAATGAGGATTTGGAGGGGAAAAATCCTCTTGTATTGTTAGTGTGTGCAGAATACAGGGTCTTATTTCTGTCATTGTGTACATCCCAGGTGATAGTGGAGAACGGAGAGCTGATCATGGGCATCCTGTGTAAGAAGTCCCTGGGTACCTCTGCTGGCTCCCTGGTCCACATCTGTTTCCTGGAGATGGGCCACGACGTCACCCGCCTCTTCTACTCCAACATCCAGACGGTGGTCAATAACTGGCTGCTCATTGAGGGTAAGGACCTGGGTTGGGCTGAGCTGGGTGGGTACTGGAGGAGGGCATCAGTGGGTGGAATGGTCAGATGAGGAAAAGGCAACTCATTTGAAATCCACTTGAAGTAAACTGGTTCCATTTTGTGTATAAGCTCATCTAAATGCAGATATTTTAGTCAATATTACCTCCATTTGTTCTTAATTATCATATACTCTCTCTAGGTGCCTCTATTGGTATTGGTGATTCTATTGCTGACGCAAAGACTTACCTTGACATTCAGAACACCATCAAGAAGGCCAAGCAGGATGTAATAGAGGTAAGTTCCTTCTCTCATCGGGAGCTTTCTTCAAAGTTCCAGAATATTCCTTTAAAAATAATTCCTCTTGTACTCACGAAGAGGGAATCCCCTGAAAATTCCTTAGAAAAAATATAGAATGGAGTAGAATAGATGTGATCCCTAGCCAAGCTCCACTATCTAACTCTGTCACATTTTCTTCCTGCATTCCTCTCCAGGTCATTGAGAAGGCCCACAACAATGAGTTGGAGCCCACCCCTGGTAACACGCTGAGGCAGACCTTTGAGAACCAGGTGAATCGCATCCTGAATGACGCCCGTGACAAAACGGGTTCCTCCGCCCAGAAGTCCCTGTCTGAGTACAACAACTTCAAGTCCATGGTGGTGGCCGGCTCCAAAGGGTCCAAGATTAACATCTCTCAGGTACGTCCAGGGGTCTTAAAAAACAGGGCTGTGTTCAGAAAGGTGAACATTTTTTTGAAACAGGCAGGGACTACCTCAACCTATCCAATAAGAAATGCACATTTTAGTTTCCCATTAAAAATGCTTTAAAGATGTTCACGAGGGTGTGCTCTACCGAGCACGACCCAGGGTTGTTTCAGACATCGATGGGTCACTATGGCACAAAATCATTGGCACTTTATTCCTATATGGATGACGGCAGAAAACAGTCCTCAATTTACACCCACTAACTTCAATTGTCTTCTTTGTCTCACCATCACTCTCTCTGTGGCCCTCAGGTTATTGCTGTGGTGGGGCAGCAGAACGTGGAGGGTAAACGTATCCCCTTCGGCTTCAAGCACCGCACGCTCCCCCACTTCATCAAGGATGACTACGGCCCTGAGAGCAGAGGCTTCGTGGAGAACTCGTACCTGGCTGGCCTCACGCCCACGGAGTTCTTTTTCCACGCCATGGGAGGCAGGGAGGGGCTTATTGACACGGCTGTGAAGACCGCCGAAACTGGTGAGTGAAGGGGCTGAGGCATGAGCGATGTTAGGGACAGAGACGGGTAGGGGTTAGGGTTCAGGGTTTAAGCTGGTTAGAAGCACTGGTTAATGAAGGGTACGAGGGGTAAGAAGGGGTGAAGGTTACGACCCCGACACGATTAGGGAGAGGGGACTACAGACGTGATCGCATAGCTAGTTGACCCGGTGGTTGAAATGCTCTTCAAACCTCTTTCCTCATCTGGTTCCTTCAGGTTACATCCAGCGTCGTCTGATCAAGTCCATGGAGTCTGTGATGGTGAAGTACGACGCCACCGTGAGGAACTCCATCAACCAGGTGGTGCAGCTGCGCTACGGAGAGGACGGCCTGGCCGGAGAGGCTGTGGAGTTCCAGAACATGGCCACGCTCAAACCCTCCAACAAGGCCTTCGAGAAGAAGTGAGTGGTGAAGGGAAGTGGGATTGCCGGGGAGGACAATGACGGCTAGAGTTTTGGGTGTGGTGTAATTCGGCTCACCTAACCCGGTACCAGATTTGTTTGAGCTGTCTTGCCAACGCCTAAGGTCATGGCAACAAGCATAGGAGTTAGCTGTATGGGAAAGACAGATCTGGGACCAGACTGGGGCTCTCACTGAATTCTGTGTTAATGTCATATTGCATCTTAGTCATTCGAGGATTCACTAAGGTTCTTCTCTTCTCGTAATGATTGACAGTGTAACGACAACCCCAAACACTGGATTTCATAGTCTCCACCTCTCCACGACCATCTTATTTATCACATAGACTCTAATGCCAACACTCTTAAGGATCGCAGCTCACTGTCCACAGGCCACACATTCAGGGTCCCCCCTTTAAGATTTAGATGCACTATTGTAAAGTGACTGTTCTACTGGATGTCATAAGGTGAATGCACCAATTTGTAAGTCGCTCTGGATAAGAGCGTCTGCTAAATGACTTAAATGTAAATGTAAATGTAACTCTCCACTGTCAGTCTGTCGGTCTCCCCTCCTAACTCATCCCTCCCTAAACCTCTTCCCCTCTTATCTCGTCCCTCCCTAAACCTCTTCCCCTCTTATCCCGTCCCTCCCTAAACCTCTTCCCCTCTTATCCCGTCCCTCCCTAAACCTCTTCCCCTCTTAACTTGTCCCTCCCTAAACCTCTTCCCCTCTTATCCTGTCCCTCCCTAAACCTCTTCCCCTCTTATCCCGTCCCTCCCTAAACCTCCTCCCCTCTTATCCCGTCCCTCCCTAAACCTCTTCCCCTCTTATCCCTCCCTAAACCTCTTCCCCTCTTATCCCTCCCTAAACCTCTTCCCCTCTTATCCCTCCCTAAACCTCTTCCCCTCTTATCCCGTCCCTCCCTAAACCTCTTCCCCTCTTATCCCTCCCTAAACCTCTTCCCCTCTTAACTCGTCCCTCCCTAAACCTCTTCCCCTCTTAACTCGTCCATCCCTAAACCTCTTCCCCTCTTATCCCGTCCCTCCCTAAACCTCTTCCCCTCTTATCCCGTTCCTCCCTAAACCTCTTCCCCTCTTATCCCGTCCCTCCCTAAACCTCTTCCCCTCTTATCCCGTCCCTCCCTAAACCTCTTCCCCTCTTATCCCGTCCCTCCCTAAACCTCTTCCCCTCTTAACCCGTCCCTCCCTAAACCTCCTCCCACGACCACTAGGTTCAGGTTTGACTGCACCAATGAGCGGGCGCTGCGGCGCACCCTGCAGGAGGACGTTGTGAAGGACGTGATGACCAATGCCCAGGTGCAGAGTGCCCTGGAGAGAGAGTATGAGAAGATGAAGGAGGACAGAGAGATTCTGAGGGCCATCTTCCCCACTGGGGACAGCAAGGTGAGAGGGAGACTGAGACGCACGCACACACAAGCATATGAACACACTTGGGCCTCCCGGCTGTACTGCAGCACCAGCTGTGCCCCAGAGACTCTGGGTTCGCGCCCAGGCTCTGTCGTAACCGGCCAAGACCGGGAGATCCGTGGGGCGACGCACAATTGTCCTAGCGTCGCCCGGATTAGGGAGGGGTTGGCCGGTAGGGATAACCTTGTCTCATCGCGCACCAGCGACTCCTGTGGCGGGCCGGGCACAGTGTGTGCTAACCAAGGTTGCCAGGTGCACGGTGTTTCCTCCGACACATTGGTGCGACTGGCTTCCGGGTTGGATGTGCGCTGTGTTAAGAAGCAGTGAGGCTTGGTTGGGTTGTGTATTGGAGGACGCATGACTTTCATCCTTCGTCTCTCCCGAGCCGTACGGGAGTTGTAGCGATGAGACAAGATAGTAGCTACTAAACAATTGGATACCACGAAATTGGGGAGAAAACGGTGTAAAAAAAAAGCATATGAACACACACTGGCTTATTTGCGCACCTCCTGATTCTCCACACACGTACATATCTCCACACATGCACACTCATTCACTTCCATGTCTTCCCAGGAACTCTCCCACTCCCACATGTCACCACTGCAAGCATATCCCACCGATTCAGCCCAATGCATTAACTTCTTTAGTATTGTAAAGACCGATGTCCCTGCTCCCCACTAGGTGGTGCTTCCATGCAACCTGGCCAGGATGATCTGGAACGCCCAGAAGATCTTCCGGATCAACCCCCGCACCCCCACAGACCTCAACCCCCTTCGAGTGGTAGAGGGTGGGTACCACAGTCATACACTCTGCAGTCACCACAGACCCATATTGTAGACCGTCTAAAGATGTGCTAGAACACTTCTGTTTGTAACCCAGGGACTGATTCAGACCTGGGACACCAGGCGAGTGCAATTATAACTATAGTTAGAAACGCTAAGCAGACCGGTACTGATTAGCCCTGGTGTGTTGTAAAAGGTTGATGCCATTCATTTTCTATGGCCACTTGGATTGTGAATAGGCCTCTGAGCTATCACACCACCACACCAGCTATCACACCATCACATGAAGTGACCTTGATAGGTGAAAGTTGATCACACCCATTGTCAACCATGTCATTCATTGGAATGATTCACAAATCATGTGGACAAAGTGATTCTAGTCTGGCCTGTGGCCTACTCCCAAGCTGCACTCCTTACAGACGGCTTCTGGTGCCCGACCATAGTCCTAACACTGAAGACTAGGGTGCTGAGAGATGTGGTGTGATCCTTTACTCAGTACTGCACTACACGGCGTACAGTATTGTGCTTCAAGGGCCCTAATTCAGACTTGGAAGTAAGTTGACTTGACATGTACTGAAGTCAGAAAATGTTGGACTTGTTTTATTAACTTAAATCCACGTTAATTCTACGTATCTCAAGCCTGAATTGGCCACCAAGTGCCTCGGTCACAGTAACGTTTGTTGTCATGAAGACAAAGACGTGTTGTGTTTAGAAGACCATAGCACTTGATATGCTACAGTAAGAGGTTACCCGATTCATTTAGTCATTCCAATGACTAACCTTTTAGTGTACAATGCATCTATCTAGATTTTAAAAAATAAGGACTTGCTGCACTTCGTTCAGTAACTAAGTAAATGTTGTTGACATATCTGTCATCTTGGTACCAGATTTCTCTCGCATAAAGCAATTTTAACTCAGCCACTAAGCCAGGCTAAATAATCCTAAAATAAAATGACACGGTCTGACATTCTAAAACGTCTCCCCGCCCCTTTACACGCCGCAGGTGTCCAGGAGCTGAGTAAGAAGCTGGTGATTGTGAACGGCGAGGACCACCTGAGCAGACAGGCCCAGCAGAACGCCACGCTGCTTTTCAACATCCACCTGCGCTCCACGCTCAGCTCCCGACGCATGACAGACGAGTTCCGACTGAGCACTGAGGCTTACGACTGGCTACTGGGGGAGATCGAGAGCAAGTTCAACCAGTCTATTGTGAGTAGAGCTATACACGCACAGCATGCTGGGAGAGACTGGAAGGTGGAGGGTCAACACCAAAACTGGTTGCTATGAACTAAAGATGTTATTAGATTGAAATGGACCGTGTAAATGGATAGTGGATAGCCTAGAGCTTGATGGGATATTTTTTTATTACACTAATCTAATTAAATCATAATAATTTAATGTAATTACTTCTCTACCTCCCTCTCTGTCCTCTAGGCCCACCCGGGTGAGATGGTGGGGGCGTTAGCAGCCCAGTCGCTGGGAGAACCCGCCACCCAGATGACCCTGAACACCTTCCACTACGCTGGTGTGTCGGCCAAGAACGTCACTCTGGGCGTGCCGCGTCTCAAGGAGTTGATCAACATCTCCAAGCGGCCCAAGACCCCCTCCCTAACCGTGTTCCTGCTGGGCCAGGCGGCCCGCGACGCCGAGAGGGCCAAGGATATCCTCTGTCGGCTGGAACACACCACCCTCAGAAAGGTGAACAGTGGAGAATGTGATGTGGTAGACCACAGTCAACAACTTTCGGCCAACTATCTCCTTTCTTAGGTTGTTCCTTTTCTTTGCATACTGATTTATACAACGATTATCAACCTCTCTCTTTCTCTCCTCCTCTCTCCAGGTGACGGCCAACACAGCCATCTACTACGACCCTAACCCCCAGAGCACGGTGGTGACGGAGGACCAGGAGTGGGTCAACGTCTACTATGAGATGCCCGACTTTGACGTGACTCGCATCTCCCCCTGGCTCCTCCGCATCGAGCTCGACCGCAAACACATGACTGACCGCAAGCTGACCATGGAGCAGATCGCAGAGAAGATCAATGCAGGTGGGGATGAGTGAACACAATCAAACACCGATTGATGGATCTATAAGGAAGTGTTGTAAGTAAAAAGGACCATATAATCCCTACACAACCTACTGCAAAATGCAACCTTTTTTCTCCCTGAAGGTTTCGGAGATGATCTGAACTGTATCTTCAATGACGACAACGCCGAGAAGCTGGTCTTGCGAATTCGCATCATGAACAGCGACGAGAACAAGTTCCATGAGGATGAGGAAGTGGTGGACAAGATGGACGACGACGTGTTCCTGAGGTGCATCGAGTCCAACATGCTGACGGACATGACACTGCAGGGCATCGAGCAGATCAGCAAGGTCACCGAGGGGTCACGTGCACACACACACACTCAAAATACACCATAATGTCTGATGTCTTAACTTCAGTAGGGCACCATTTGACATCTCAGCCCCTAATACTCCTCAATTCTTTTGGATGAATCCCGGAACATATTCCAGTCTGTGCTAGTAAAACAGTCCTGTAGCATCCGCGTCATCTGACCACTTCTGTATAGAGCGAGTCACTGGTACTTCCTGCTATAGTTTTTGGATAGAATTATGGTCAGATTTGCCAAATGGAGGGCGAGCTGAAGTTTCTGTGTGTGGAGTAAATGTGGTCTAGAGTTGTTTTTTTTTGTCCTCTGGTTGCACATGTGACATGCTGGTAGAAATGAGGTAAAACTGATTTAAGTTTGCCTGCATTAAAGTCCCCGGCCACCAGGAGCGCCGCTTCTGGATGAGCATTTTCTTGTTTGCTTATAGGCTTTTGCACTCAACGAGCTGTATAAAGCCATAAGCAGTCAGCATCGTTTGTGGAGGTAAATAGACGGATACGAAAAATATAGATAGTGTGGTCTACCTCGAGACTTAATATTAGACATTGCACACCAGCTGTTATTGACAAATAGACACCCACCCCTTGTCTTACCAGACGTACCTCACTTATCTACCTCTTCGCTACCTCCCTTATCCTTTACTACATTACCATCTAATACTCTAAGCTACCTCCCTTATCTGTTACTACATTATCACTGACTTAACACACACTGGTTGACCTTAACAATATGGCTGAAACCTATCCAGATCGTTAACCCATCAGCTATTGATCTTCGTCCTGTCTGTCTCCTCTCCCTAGGTGTACATGCACTTGCCCCAGACCGACAACAAGAAGAAGATCATCATTACAGAGGAGGGAGAGTTCAAGGCCCTGCAGGAGTGGATCCTGGAGACAGATGGCGTGGGACTGATGAGGGTCCTCAGTGAGAAGGACGTGGACCCTGTCAGGACCACCTCCAACGATATTGTAGAGATCTTCACGGTACGGATAGATTCCATAGTTACCGATAGCTATGCTAGTTGTGATAGTTACCGATAGCTATGATGGCAACCGATTGCTACGGTAGTTATGGTGTTACGAAACCTATTAACTAACCTGCTAATATTGTAGCACCCGCTAAGACTAGGGGTCGTAGGCCTACCTAGGTACATGGTCTGTAACCAAAATGTGTGCATTAATGTGAGAAATCAGCATTTTTATGACCGTGTTCGATGCACATGTGCCCAGGGAGACAACAACCTTCCGTTGTGTCCAGGGCCAGCTCTGTCTTGACTCCTTTGGGTCGGTGAGCCCTAGTGAATTATGTTTGGGTGGTGACAGAAACCAATAGATACAGGAAGGAAAAATACAAACAGGCATGCCTAAAAAATCTCACAAAAGGTCTAATGGCCACCAAACTCACAGCTTGCAAGCTGGGACATTGACTCACAATCTTAAATGATAACAAATAAAGTTTAAAAAAATATATATATATATACAGTGCGGCAAAAAAGTGTTTAGTCAGCCACCAATTGTGCAAGTTCTCCCACTTAAAAAGAGGAGAGGCCTGTAATTTTCATCATAGGTACACTTCAACTATGACAGACAAAATGAGGGGAAATAATCCAGAAAATCACATTGTAGGATTTTTAATGAATTTATTTGCAAATTATGGTGGAAATAAGTATTTGGTCACCTACAAACAAGAAAGATTTCTGGCTCTCACAGACCTGTAACTTCTTCTTTAAGAGACTCCTCTGTCCTCCACTCATTACCTGTATTAATGGCACCTGTTTGAACTCCACTATGGCCAAGACCAAAGAGCTGTCAAAGGACACCAGAAACAAAATTGTAGACCTGTACCAGGCTGGGAAGACTGAATCTGCAATAGGTAAGCAGCTTGGTTTGAAGAAATCAACTGTGGGAGCAATTATTCGGAAATGGAAGACATACAAGACCACTGATATAATCTCCCTCGATCTGGGGCTCCACGCAAGAACTCACCCCGTGGGGTCAAAATGATCATAAGAACGGTGAGCAAAAATCCCAGAACCACACGGGGGGGACCTAGTGAATGACCTGCAGAGAACTGGGACCACAAAGTAACAAAGCCTACCATCAGTAACACACTACGCCGCCAGGGACTCAAATCCTGCAGTGCCAGACGTGTCCCCCTGCTTAAGCCAGTACATGTCCAGGCCCGTCTGAAGTTTGCTAGAGAGCATTTGGATGATCCAGAAGAAGATTGGGAGAATGTCATATGGTCAGATGAAACCAAAATAGAACTTGTTGGTAAAAACTCAACTTGTCGTGTTTGGAGGACAAAGAATGCTGAGTTGCATCCAAAGAACACCATACCTACTGTGAAGCATGGGGGTGGAAACATCATGCTTTGGGGCTATTTTTCTGCAAAGGGACCAGGACGACTGATCCATGTAAAGGAAAGAATGAATGGGGCCATGTATCGTGAGATTTTGAGTGAAAGCCTCCTTCCATCAGCAAGGGCATTGAAGATGAAATGTGGCTGGGTCTTTCAGCATGACAATGATCCCAAACACCGCCCAGGCAACGAAGGAGTGGCTTCATAAGAAGCATTTCAAGGTCTTGGAGTGGCCTAGCCAGTCTCCAGATCTCAACCCCATACAAAATCTTTGGAGGGGGTTGAAAGTCTGTGTTGCCCAGCAACAGCCCCAAAACATCACTGCTCTAGAGGACATCTGCATGGAGGAAAGGGCCAAAATACCAGCAACAGTGTGTGAAAACCTTGTGAAGACTTACAGAAAACGTTTGACCTCTGTCATTGCCAACAAAGGGTATATAACAAAGTATTGAGAAACTTTTGTTATTGACTAATACTTATTTTCCACCATAATTTTCTAATTAATTAATAAAAAATTCTACAATGTGATTTTCTGGATTTTTTAAATCTCATTTTGTCTGTCATAGTTGAAGTGTACCTATGATGAAAATTACAGGCCTCATCTTTTTAAGTGGGAGAACTTGCACAATTGGTGGCTGACTAAATACTTTTTATACACACACACACAGTGCCTTGGGAAAGTATTCAGACCCCTTGAATTTTTTCACATTTTGTTAGGTTACAGACTTATTCTGAAATTGATCGTATTGTTTTTTTCCCTCATCAATCTGCATACAATACCCAATAATGACAAAGCAAAAACAGTTTTTAGAAGGAGAAAAAAACAGAAATATCACATTTACATAAGTATTCAGACCCTTTACTCAGGACTTTGTTGAAGCACCTTTGACAGCGATTACAGGTCGGGTCCAAGTCCGGTCTCTGGCTGGGCCACTCAAGGACATTCAGAGACTTTTCCCAAAACCACTCCTGCATTGTCTTGGTTGTGTGCTTAGGGTCGTTGTCCTGTTGAAAGTTGAACCTTCACCCCATCTGAGGTCCTGGGTGCTCTGGCACAGGTTTTCATCAAGGATCTCTGTATTTTGCTCTGTTCATCTTTACCTCAATCCTGACTAGTCTCCCAGTCCCTGCCTCTGAAAAACATCCCCACAGTATGATTCTGCCACCACCATGGTTCACCGTAGGGATGGTGCCAGGTTTCTTCCAGACGTGACACTTGGCATTCAGGCCAAAGAGTTCAATCTTGCTTTCATCATAGCAGATAATCTTGTTTCTCAAGGTCTTTAGGTGCCTTTTGGCAAACTAAGCGGGCGGTCATGTGCCTTGGTCACTCGACCACAAAGGCCTGATTGGTGGAGTGCTGCAGAGATGGTTGTCCTTCTGGTAGGTTCTCGCATCTCAACAGAGGAACTCTAGCGCTCTGTCAGTCACCATTGGGTTCTTGGTCACCGCCCTGACCAAGGCCCTTCTTCCCCGATTGCTCAGTTTGGACGGGCGGCCACCTGTAGGAAGAATCTTGGTTGTTCCAAATTTCTTCCATTTAAGAATGATGGAGGCCACTGTGTTCTTGGGGACCTTCAATTCAGCAGAACCTTTTTGGTACCCTTCTCTAGATCTGTGCCTCGACACAATCCTGTCTCAGAGCTCTACGGACAATTCCTTTGACCTAATGGTTTGGTTTTTGCTCTGACATGCACTGTCAACTGTGGGACATTATATAGACAGGTGTGTGTCTTTCCAAATCATGTCCAATTGAATTGACCACAGGTGGACTCCAATCAAGTTGTAGAAACATCTCAATGATGATCAATGGAAACAGGATGCACCTGAGCTCAATTTCGAGTCTCATAGCAAAGGGTCTGAATACTTATGTAAATAAGGTATTTCTGTTTTACATTTTTAATAAATGAGCAAACATTTCAAAAAATCTCTTTTCGCTTTGTCATTATGGTGTATTGTGTGTAGATTGCTGAGGATTTTAATTTATTTAATACATTTTAGAACAAGGCTCTAATGTAACGAAATGTGGAAAAAGTCTACTGAGTACTCTCCGAAGGCACTGTACTGTGTATATATGAAAAATGTTGCTCCACTGCTAAACCTGAAAAGTACATGAATTGCCGCATAGCCCAAACATGTCAGTCAGTATTTTTGCGATATTCATAACTCATTCCCCTCCTTTCTAGGTACTGGGTATTGAGGCTGTACGTAAGGCGCTGGAGAGGGAGTTGAACCACGTCATCTCCTTTGACGGTTCCTACGTCAACTACCGCCACTTGTCGTTGCTTTGCGACACCATGACGTGCCGCGGTCACCTGATGGCTATCACACGTCATGGCATCAACAGACAGGACACGGGACCTCTCATGAAGTGCTCCTTTGAGGAGACGGTAAGAGTCACGTGAGGGGACAGGGAAAAGTGGAAGGGCGGGGGGAGGATGTTGCAGATGTATTGGTATAAGTTTGTTTTTTCATTAGAACATATTTACGACTTGCGTAACAATTCTAGTCACCATCCTTAATAGTAGGAGTACTCAAATGTCCAGTACTTAACCTGGGGGTCCAGGTGTCACTGATTGGCCAGAGATTCCACTCACCTTGTTCCCAGGTTTGGATCGGACCTTAGTGGGGAAACAATGAAAATCAGCATTAAGCTACTTTTGACCTCGAGGTCTGGATTTGAGAAAAGGGGGCCTCCTGTTCTTACACTCCCTCCCTGTCCCAGGTGGATGTGCTGATGGAGGCGTCATCCCACGGGGAGAGTGACCCTATGAAGGGTGTGTCTGAGAACATTATGCTGGGCCAGCTTGCCCCCTGCGGGACGGGCTGCTTCGACCTGCTGCTGGACGCTGAGAAGTGCAAATACGGCATGGAGATCCCCACCAACATCCCTGGGATCAGCGTGGCTGGACGTGAGTGGCTACAAATATTCCACACAGTGAATAATACAATTAAGCAAGAATTTAAATGGAATTGTTCACCCTATGGACGTTTTCAATCACCAGATTTACATTTTCGATTGTATGTTGAAATGTATTTGTGTGGACTCATTGAACAACATAGGAAATGTGTACACGTATGTTCTCAGAATGTCTGTTTGACTTCAAAGTATCCATGCATTTATCAAGTCATGTATATGGATACATCTCAATGAAGATAGATTATGAAGTATGCACATATGAAATGTGGTCTAAAATGTGTCTTCATTTCCACAGCCACCGGAATGTTCTTTGGCTCGGCGCCTAGCCCCATGAGTGGCATGTCCCCTGCCATGACCCCCTGGAACACTGGAGCCACCCCCGCCTATGGTGCCTGGTCCCCCAGCATTGGTAAGGCTCAACCTGGGTGGACTTTGACAATATCCCGGGGGTACAGCATGGTCCATCCCACCTGACCCTACTGTTCCATTGACTCATGCCCTGACTCTCTACTGTTCCATTGACTCATGCCCTGACTCTCTACTGTTCTGTGACTCATGCCCTGACTCTCTACTGTTCCGTTGACTCATGCCCTGACTCTACTGTTCTGTGACTCATGCCCTGACTCTCTCTACTGTTCCGTTGACTCATGCCCTGACTCTACTGTTCTGTGACTCATGCCCTGACTCTCTACTGTTCTGTGACTCATGCCCTGACTCTCTACTGTTCCGTTGACTCATGCCCTGACTCTACTGTTCTGTGACTCATGCCCTGACTCTCTACTGTTCCGTTCATGCCCTGACTCACTGTTCCGTTGACTCATGCCCTGACTCTCTACTGTTCCGTTGACTCATGCCCTGACTCTCTCTACTGTTCTGCCCTGACTCACTGTTCCGTTGACTCATGCCCTGACTCTCTCTACTGTTCCGTTGACTCATGCCCTGACTCTACTGTTCCATTGACTCATGCCCTGACTCTCTACTGTTCTGTGACTCATGCCCTGACTCTCTCTACTGTTCCGTTGACTCATGCCCTGACTCTACTGTTCTGTGACTCATGCCCTGACTCTACTGTTCTGTGACTCATGCCCTGACTCTACTGTTCTGTGACTCATGCCCTGACTCTACTGTTCTGTGACTCATGCCCTGACTCTACTGTTCTGTGACTCATGCCCTGACTCTCTACTGTTCTGTTGACTCATGCCCTGACTCTCTCTACTGTTCCGTTGACTCATGCCCTGACTCTACTGTTCTGTGACTCATGCCCTGACTCTCTACTGTTCTGTGACTCATGCCCTGACTCTACTGTTCTGTGACTCATGCCCTGACTCTCTACTGTTCTGTTGACTCATGCCCTGACTCTCTCTACTGTTCCGTTGACTCATGCCCTGACTCTCTCTACTGTTCCGTTGACTCATGCCCTGACTCTCTCTACTGTTCCGTTGACTCATGCCCTGACTCTTTCTGACCTCCAGGTAGCGGGATGACTCCCGGAGCAGCAGGCTTCTCTCCCAGCGCAGCGTCCGATGCCAGTGGCTTCTCTCCGGGCTACTCCCCGGCCTGGTCCCCTACCCCTGGATCTCCTGGGTCCCCGGGGCCAGCCAGCCCCTACATCCCCTCTCCAGGTTGGTCACCATACAAAACAACCAGTTTGGTTCGAAATACCAAATGACACAGGAGTGACTGCATTACCTTTTTCCATGTTATAGAAATAAGACTGAAGCTTGATGTTCTGTGTACAAGTTTTCTTTATTTCTCATGTCTCTACATTTCTACTTTTCCAGGAGGTGCGATGTCTCCCAACTACTCGCCCACCTCCCCGGCCTACGAGCCCCGCTCTCCTGGGGGATACACCCCCCAAAGCCCGGGCTACTCCCCAACCTCCCCCTCGTACTCCCCAACCTCCCCCTCGTACTCCCCCACCAGCCCCAACTACAGCCCCACCTCACCCTCGTACTCCCCAACCTCCCCCTCCTACTCCCCAACCTCTCCCTCCTACTCCCCAACCTCTCCTAGTTACTCCCCCCGTCCCCCTCCTACTCCCCAACCTCCCCTCGTACTCTCCAACCTCCCCTAGTTACTCCCCCACGTCCCCCTCTTACAGCCCTACATCCCCAAGCTACAGCCCTACGTCCCCAAGCTACTCCCCCACCTCGCCTAGCTATTCCCCCACCTCACCCTCCTACTCCCCCACCTCACCCTCCTACTCCCCCACCTCACCCTCCTACTCCCCCACCTCACCCTCCTACTCCCCCACCTCACCATCTTACTCCCCCACCTCTCCAAGCTACAGCCCCTCTTCACCCAACTACACCCCTACCTCCCCCTCCTACTCCCCCACCTCCCCCTCCTACTCCCCCACCTCCCCAAACTACACCCCCACCAGCCCCAACTACTCCCCTACCTCCCCCTCTTATTCCCCCACCTCCCCATCCTACTCTCCCTCCAGCCCACGCTTCACCCCCCAGTCGCCCACCTACACCCCCAGTTCTCCCTCTTACAGCCCCAGCTCCCCCTCCTACTCACCCACCTCACCCAAATACACCCCTACCTCCCCCTCATACTCCCCCAGCTCTCCAGAGTACACCCCCACCTCCCCCAAATACTCCCCCACCTCGCCCAAGTACTCTCCGACCTCTCCCAAATACTCACCCACCTCCCCAACTTACTCACCGACGACGCCCAAGTACAGCCCCACTTCGCCCACCTACTCACCCACCTCGCCCACCTACACTCCCACCAGCCCCAAGTACTCCCCTACCTCCCCAACATACTCTCCAACCTCACCCAAATACTCTCCCACCTCCCCCACCTACTCACCAACTAGCCCCAAAGGGTCCACCTACAGCCCCCTGTCTCCGGGCTACAGCAACCCCTCGCCCAGCTTCACCCTCACCAGCCCGGCCATCAGCCCAGATGACAGTGACGAGGAGAACAACTGAGGGAGCCAGGAGAAGAGGGGGCTGACTGCCCCAGTCCAAGTTCCTGGGCTGGATAACTGAAGGATCGCCTTTCTGCTGGAGGTGTCGCTGGTTTGGGTGGACAAAGAAAAAAACTAAACCCTGGGCATCCCACTTGTGAATTTTATATTTTGGGGACCATTGTACCCCCAGCCTTGTCCAACTTGGGGGGTGGGGGGTCCCTAAAAATATTTCCTACTATTGTATTTGATAGACTTGAACAGTTTAGCCAGGAGAAATGGCTGCCTTTTGAACTAGAAGTTTTGTTTCTGTTATTAATTTTCATGCAGGGGGCTGAAGCAGAGTTCTAAGTACCTAGAGGAAAGCAGAGGGGAGGGAGATGTGGTTACCACATTGACAAAAACCTCCCTCCTTTTCACCCCCCTGTTTCCCAGCACCCAGTCTCTCTCTCTGAACTTCACTGTTGGATGTGTAGTTGTAGGGGAGAGTATTGCCAAAAGCCTTGAAAAATCTACCAGTGGATTGTATTTCTCTCCTTAAAAAGCATTTAAGCTTCCAAAAAAAGACAAGAGTAGAAGAGTTGAGGTGATCTTTATTGCATATTTTACTAAAACTTATCTTTTAGTTTTTCTAAATCTACAGTTGCTGTTTTGGTTGGAAGAAAAAATTGAGCTAATGTTTCTAATTTTATTTGTCACATGCACCGAATACAACAGGTGTAGTAGACCTTACGGTGAAATGCTTAGTTACAATCCCTTAACCAACAATGCAGTTCAAGAGTTAAGAAAATATTTACTAAATAAACTAAAGAAGACTGGCCAGCGTTGAGGTGAACAGCATAAAAGATTACAAATGTGCAGTTGAGAACAGTGGAAGTAGAGTAGTGGAAAGGGTTGCCATGATATACTGCAGCTGTATGTATTCCTTGCAGCACATAGTCCAGGGCTGAAGACTGCCGAGGACGACAGATGGTCAGGTCATGGATGCAGAAACCCGAAAGGGAGATGGTGACGTATTGTCACCTCTCTATGACATTCCAAATAAACCCCTTTACCCTCACTTCCAAAGACAAGCCTGAAAGATGTCAAAACCAGCCACCAGCATCCCTGTGCTCTTCACCATTAGATGAGACTTGTGTACAACATTAAAAAGCTGATTTTTCCAGCAAACCACTTCTTTCTTAAAATACTGGGAAGTATGAGGTTTATGAAAGACTTAGAATGAGATAATATTATTACTATTTGATTCTGTTTGGTTTCAGGAGAGAATGGGGCGTTTCTAGGTGGAATAGGGAAACTAGTTGGTCGGTGTTGTTGCTTCTGTCATTGTTTAGGAATGAGTAGCAACCTGCTAATACATTTTAATTATCCAGATTTAGGTTGAAGCGCTCTTATTTGAAATCCCTCCCACCTTTCAATAATACGTGTTCCATAATTCTAATTAGGAAATGTAAATGAGTTCTCAATACTTTGTTCAATACTCGTTCAATTTATTTAAGAAAGAAAAGAGAAACGTACTACTTGTGTGAATCAGTATAGAGGATAAATTGAGAATCCAATGATTTTTTTGTACGTTTTTTTTCTCATTTGCTTCTGACTTGGTAAGAGCGGTTTGCAAAGAGTGTCTGTGTTCAGGTACTTTGGATGAAGGGGCAGGGAACGGAGGGGGTTTGTTCGATTTCTCCCCCTTAAGGTCTCTTCCATTCTGTTTCCCAATCGCCCTGTTCAGTTTCTGCCATTCCGGCTCCAATTTGGGCCAAAATGGCCGCCGCGTTCTCTTTCAGTTGTAGAAAGGACAATTTTGCATGCAGTCCATTCATGAGGCTTCCGCTAAGTGGCTCTACTGCAGTTAAGGAAGAGAATTCAATGTTCAGCTTAGTGTTTTCAGTTACGCGCTTGACCACTAGAGGGCGACATAGGCCCTCAGTTGAGTTCACTTCTCTAGAAGCGTCAGTTTCAGTTCAGTGGTTTTTAACAAAGGAGACCAGCCATTTCGGAGCACTTTTGGCCTCTACATCCCCCTACCCACTACATTAGTGTGCCAGTGAATCCTTGAAGCTTATGAAAACCACGGACCAAGCATAGACAAACTTAACATTCACTTCTGGGTGCTCTTTACACTTTACTAGGCCTAGTTTGATTGATGAAGTGGACAAGTGTTTGATTCTCTTGCCTGTATGACTATGGAACACAGATTGTGTTTCCTCTGGTGTTCCCTCCAAGCAATAGGACATGCTTTTGATTGGACTAGCTGGCTTTCCCTCCCCCCTCTTCATCCACAAGTGATACTGATTATTTTCTGAAATCGGTGTTTGTCCTTTTTTCTACCAGTGTATGTACCTGTGATTGGTAATCTCGGCGTGGGTGGGAGGGAAGGCGGTGGAGTACTGTATGGAACTGGGAGTCCTGAGGGAATGGAATTCGATGCCTGTGGACTTCCATGGTGGGACTGGTACTCTGATGCAGTCTGAATTTGTCGGGATCTTAATCTGAATCATGGTCGGGAACGTATGCGTTTCAACAGGGGTGATTTTGAATTGACTGGACTGTACCACCTGCATTGGATACAGGTGTTGGCAATACACTGTTGAAATCCATGCAGTTGGTCTCTCCCATCATCGCCTCATGACATGGTGACTTTGTCCACTACCATCATATCCCATTGATTTACCTGTCGTCCAGTCAATTCAAACATACCAGGACTCGTGTGTGTGTGTGTGTGTGTGTGTGTGTGTGTGTGTGTGTGTGTGTGTGTGTGTGTGTGTGTCGTAGGAGAGACAGGGTTTTCTTGAGTTGGAGAACAGACTGGACAGGGTGTCTGGGGAAAAGGAAGGATTAAAATTGCCACTGTATTGAAATCAATCCAATATGTCATTCTCTGTATGTTTTGTTTTTTTGACTTGAGAAAAAAAATAAAGTTTTACTACAGGTTGTGTGTCTTATTTGTAAGAGTTGTCAGCACTACCAGTAAGCTGAGTGATTTAACAAATCCCTTTTATATAAGTGGAAATGTGTAAGAGGAATTATTCCATAGATCTTACCTTCTACTGGGTAAACCTAGAATTTAGGGTTAGGGTGAACGCATTCTGGATCTGAGGTTTTGATCAATAGGCCCCATATGACTATACAATAAAACCGCTATAAGGGGCTATTGGTTTCTTTTTCAGGGCACATCACTATAGATATCATAGCTACTGCTATACAAGTCATCTCCAAGTTAACAACCCTGCATGACAGGAGAGCTTGCTTCACTTCCTTACACATCTTCTCCTTGGTTGGTGGTTTAGTGACATAGAGCCAGCTGTCGCCATGGCTACAGATGTTAGGGCCTAGTTCCATTTCAAACATCCGCTAACCCTAGCCCCTAAACGTTCCGTGTCAAAAGATCTGGAAAATATGAATAGGTGAAAGGAACATGGTAGACACTCCATTAAGCCTGTGAGACCATTGGTTATTTAAGATCTGTGAACACAAAGTGTAGGGGCTGAAATGGAACTGGAGCCTAATACTGATTGAATGCCAAAGAGGACTATTTTCCAGTCACCTGATAGTACACTGAATCACAGTCACACACTTGAGTCTATTTAGAATGTGGACTTCTCTTTTTCCATCTTGGTTGGTGTATTTGGTAATCCAAATGGGATGTTCCAGGGAAATACTGAGGATGTAGACGGGCCTCAAAATGTGCAGTTTAGGTTGCCTTGATTAAATCAATACATATCAATATAAATATAACAGTGAAATATTGACCAAATGAGAGGAACTACAGATGTTCATATTTAGCAGACACCATTGTCTGGATTGACCTTACAAAAAACGTACTATGTGGAACAAGGTTCAAGTTATGGAGTTTGCTGGACACCACTCCTAAAAATCAGTGCCCCACATAAGTAAAAAAATGTAAGTGTTAAGAAATAGTAATGTCAGCCTAGCCCACTATCATCATTAAGGAATCCCCCAAGGGTCAAAGTGTAATTAGGTCCCTGTAGAACCACATAAGAATGTCCTGGCTGGTGATTGTGCAGTTTGTCACTGTGTAGGAGGTCATATCACTATATATTGGGCACTCAGTCAGGTAAGTGTTCACCATACAAGGTGTGTCTATGGGAGAGGCCATATGAATACTGGTTAGTTTGGTTATGTTGCTATGGTGAAGGAATAGTGGCTGAATCATAAAGATAAACACATTCTCATGCCACAAAGTCATTCACAACTCTTTCTTATTCTATTCTGCTAATTTTGTCTCACTAATGCCACACTCTCACACCCTGTTCTTACTCTTTCCAGCCCTTCTCTCACTCTCTGCTTCCTTAGCTTTTCTCTCTCTCTCTCATTACTTTTTCTGCAGGTTATTTTTTCTGTAAACCAGGGGGCTGGGCTATGACTGTTTGAGACAGAGACAGGAAGAATGTGTGGTTGAGATTGTTTGTGTGTGTGTGTGTGTGTGTGTGTGTGTGTGTGTGTGTGTGTGTGTGTGTGTGTGTGTGTGTGTGTGTGTGTGTGTGTGTGTAGACGTTCCCTTTGCATGACTACATTTCCTCTTTCTCTCTCTCTCTCCACAGACGTGTCCTCATCCACTACCTCCTCAACTAAAGTTGCAAGGTAAGATCTACAAAATAACTTGTACTTTTTTTCTTCACATTTCACTTGTCTTTTGTCTTTTTCTTTTCTACCCAACTTGTCCTGAAACAGGATGCATCCATCTTGCGTTCTTTCTTCAAATTAGCTGAGGAATCTGAGGGAACACTGAAACTTCACTTACCTCCCTTTTCCACCCCTGACTTTAACACCCACCATCCTCTCTCGATATCTCTATTAATCATATTGTTAGCCATCTCTTCATTCTCCTCTCTGTTTCTCTCTCTCTCTGTTTACAGATTGTTTATGGACTCTGGTCTGCACGTATTCCTTTATCACTTGTTATCTCAAATTATTTCTCCCTTGAATTTAATCCCTCGCTATCGACCTCACACACACACACCTTGCACACACCCCAGGAGGTTGGTGGCACCTTAATTGGGAAGGATGGCTCGTGGTAATGACTGGAGCGGAATTGGTGGAATGGTATCAACTACATCAAACACATGGTTTCCAGGTGTTTGATTCCATTCCATTTCCTCCGTTCCGGACATTATTATTAGCTGTTTTTTCTCCTCAGCAGCTTCCATTGGCACGCAGACTCACACACACACACACACACACACACACACACACACACACACACACACACACACACACACACACTGTCATTTGACAAATTGGGCCCCCGAGTGGTGCAGCGGTCTTAGGCACTGCATCTCAGTTCAAGAGGCGTCACTACAGTCACTACACTACAGGGGCTGCCGGTAGCTTAATGGTTAGTGTCGGAGGTTGCTGGATCGAATCTCTAAGTTAACAAGGTAAAAATCTGTCGTTCTGCCCCTGAACAAGGCAGTTAACCCCCTGTTCCCCGATTGCTGTCATTATAAATAATAATTTATTCTTAACCGACTTGCCTAGTTAAATGAAGGCAAAAAAATAATCATTACACTCATATCTCCCTCTGTCTGTCTGTGTATTGTCACTCCCTCTGATTAAGAACGCATGAATGATCTGATTGGCTCCGTGACCCCAGCACCCTATCTCTGACCCCGTCTCTCTCTTTAACCTGAAGCCAAATGCCCTCTGCTGCCCAGGGCCAAAGGCCTAGCCCAGCTCAGCTAACACATAATGTTCTGAGAACCATATGTTGGTGAGAGCGTGGTTGTTCCTATGGTTATTTAGCATACAAACTACCCACAATATTCTGGGAATGGTACAGGATACCCAGATAGCTCATAAAGTTCTAAACGCAGCTAGCACATAATGTTCTGAGAACCATATCTTTCTTAAGTGAGAATTTCAGTACTTCACTATAACATTTCCTACAGGTTCTCATACCATTAAGAAAACTTTCCATAAAAAAACACAAGAAAACATTAGTATTGTTCAAAAAAGGTTCTACGGATGTTATTTAAAAACATACACATTCTGTTCTCGGCATCAACAAAACTCTTTCTATCCTCTTAGCTTGTTAAGTGTGTTCACACCTGATCTTAATGAGTGTTTTTTCTTTGCAACGAGGCCTGTTAGAATAGACTAAAATGAACAGCTTGAATGAGTTTAAAAAACGGCCATGCTAGCTCTATCCTAGTGGTGCAATGGATTGATTCCATGGATAGAGAACAGAAGACCATGGGTTTGAATCCCACTGATGACATTCCAAAATAAAAATGAATTGTGTTTGCATGATTAATGCCTAAGCGAATGCATTTCTGTGTGCCTTACGAGTGCTTGGAGTTCAACACAGTTCAACTAAGCTGGCAGTGTTATTAAAAGTCATAGTGAAACATTCTAAAAACTTTATTTAATTACCTTCTCAGAGCGTTAATAATACCTCACAGGAAAACTTTAAGAAACCATAGCAAAATGTTCTCAAAACCTCCCTTCAACCTAAAAATGTATGTTCCCAGAAGAAACTAAATGTTCACTTCCATTCTCAGAACCTTTAAAAAAATGTCCAGTTTTACATGCCAGTAAGCATATGGCTTTGTTTCCAGAAATAATGGGAAACCAAAAATGTACGTTCCCACAACTTCCAAGGAACCAAATGTGCTAGCTGGGAGGTTCCTGTCTCTTGGGTTACATCCCAATTATCTTACATGGTCTCCTTTGCTTGTAACCTTGTTTATTTTTGTTTATCACTGATCTGGTTGGGAGATGCAATGGAGACGAAGGATGTGTTTACACTAATTGGTCTTTGACCAATCAGATCAGCTCTGAAAAAGAGCTGATGTGAAAAGATCTGATGTGATTGGTCAAAAGACCAATTAGTGGAAAAAATATCATAATTGGACTTGTGTATATGCACCCCAATTGTACTGTCCTGTCCTGTCCAATCAATGCTCATGAGAGACATGAGATGAGGAAAGGAGGGTGCTCATTTGTTAGGGACTGTGTACAAATTGCCTGTCGCACAAGTTACACATCTGTCAGTGTCAGGGCGCATCTTCTTTTTTCCTCTCTCATTACTCTGCTCTGGCCCATGGCAAGTGGTTAGGCATTGAAGATGGGGGAGCCTGCCCAGCAGTCATCATTGTCACCGTGGTGTTTAGCGTTTGTCAGGAACCCGACTCTTCCCCCATAGGGCGCCCTTGCCAAGGCTGCTCAGATCACTCTCGGGGCTCACGTTGCCTTCCTCATATAATCTAACCAGGCCAGCTGACGAGCAACGATACACTGTGCCTCGCCCAGGCCTCCTCTGTCCACTTACAGTCACAAACACTCGAGCAGCCATCAGGCAGAATGGAGCTGGAGTCAGGTGCGGTGCCGGAGCTAGCCGAGGGGATCATGCAGTTAAGTTTCTCTCGTCTAAACCTCCTCTTCACCACGCTGTCTAAGCGTTGTAACCCTAAACCCCACCGCCGGACACCTGCAGCCCTATGTGCAGTGGTTGGTGTCCCCTTGGCTTTGTGTCCTACATAGGCTAGCATGTGTGTTCAAATATTTACTTTTTCTATCTTTGTATCTGCCAATCTTTCTCTGACTGGTTACTTTTACCAGCTTGTTTTTGTTCTGTTTATTGATTATTTGGAGCCGGCCAATAAATTGTATCTGTTTTGCTAATTGGAATTAGGGCGCTTCTGTTTTTTTACGAGGGCATGGCCTTGCTGATAGATAGCATGAAGGGTAGGCTCTATTTTCACTGGGTTGTTGCTACGTGCATGAACTTCCTTATACCTACATCCTTACCTGTGATGCAGAGACATTTTATTTGGGTTAGGTGAATATGTTAGTTTTAGTATGATTGACTCCGCTATAGTAGTATAAGGAAAGAGGTTGTGCTTATGGTATCCTCTGATGTGGCTACCCGGGGGTAGGGAAAATACCTGAGAAAGTAACGAGAATTATTCAAGTAAAAGTATTTGGGTTTTAAATATACGATACTTCAGTATCAAAAGTAAATGCAATTGTGGAAAAATACTTATGTATCAAATGGCACAATTTTATTTTTTTAATTTCTTGATAGCCAGGGACACTCCAACACTCAAATATAATTTACAAACAAAACATGTGTTTAGTGAGTGCCAGATCGGAGGTAGTAGGAATGACCGTGAATTGGTTATCTTGATAAGTGCTTGAATTGGACTTTCCCTGTCCTACTAAACATTCAAAATGTAACAAGTACTTTTGGGTGTCAGGAAAAACGCTTGGAGTAAAAAGTACATTTTCTTTAGGAATGTAGTGGTAAAGTACAGATACCCCCCAAAATTACTCAAGTAGTACTTTAGTAAAACAATTTAAAGTACTTTACACCACTGTGGCTCACCAACACTGAAATACAATCGATCAAATGTATTTATAAAACTTTTTTTTTTACATCAGCAGTTGTCACAAGTGCTTCTACAGAAACTGAGCCTGAAACTCCAGAGAGCAGACGATGTAGTAGCATGGTGGCTAGGAGAAACTGAGCCTGAAACCCCAGAGAGCAGACTATGTAGTAGCATGGTGGCTAGGAGAAACTGAGCCTGAAACCCCAGAGAGCAGACGATGTAGTAGCATGGTGGCTAGGAGAAACTGAGCCTGAAACCCCAGAGAGCAGACGATGTAGTAGCATGGTGGCTAGGAGAAACTGAGCCTGAAACCCCAGAGAGCAGACTATGTAGTAGCATGGTGGCTAGGAGAAACTGAGCCTGAAACCCCAGAGAGCAGACTATGTGGTAGCATGGTGGCTAGGAGAAACTGAGCCTGAAACCCCAGAGAGCAGACGATGTAGTAGCATGGTGGCTAGGAGAAACTGAGTCTGAAACCCCAGAGAGCAGACGATGTAGTAGCATGGTGGCTAGGAGAAACTGTCTGAAATGAGAGCAGACTATTTAGTAGCATGGTGGCTAGAGAAACTGTTGAAACCCCAGAGAGCAGACTATGTGAGCATGGTGGCTAGGAGAAATATGCAACCCCAGAGAAAGATTGCTATGGTGGCTAGAAAACTGAGCCTGAAACCCCAGAGAGCAGACATTTAGCATGGTGGCTAAAAACTGATTGAGGAGACTATGGGCATGGTGGCTAGGAGAAACTTCCTGAAACTTGTTGAGCAGACTATGTAGTAGCATGGTGGCTAGTAGAAACATTGCCTAGAAACCCCAGAGTGACTTTAAGCATGGTGGCTAGGTGAAACTGTTTGAAACCCCAGAGAGCAGACGATGAGTAGCATGGTGGCTAGGAGAAACTGATCCTGAAACCCCAGAGAGCAGACTGTGGTAGCATGGTGGCTAGGAGAAACTGAGTCTGAAACCCCAGAGAGCTGACAGATTGAAGTTTTATTGGCTAGGAGAAACTGAGTCTGAAACCCCAGAGAGCCATCTTAGCATGGTGGCTAGGAGAAACTGTCTGGTGAAATGTCTCCTTTTTAAGTAAGCATTTCTGAACCTGTTAACCATACCTTGTGATGAAATATGCAATTGTGAAAGATTGCTATTGCGAAAATGCTCAACCGGATACATTTCATCTAAAGATTGAGGATAGGGAGGAGGACTTCATCTTGTTGGCACCTCTATCGTTCTCAGTAAGAACCATTGTTAGACACAGTGGTGTTTTAAGCTCTAGGTGAGTGTTTGGAGGGAGAGTATGAGTCAGATTAGCAGCTGATCAAACGGCCACAATCTCTGTTAATGGGGGTGAAGCTTTATCTAAAAAAAGCTGCAGATTGAAGTTTTATTGTCTGAAGCTACTCCCTGTAGCCATCTTGCCTCACAATACATTATGTCGTTGTGCCAATCAAACGTTATCAGTACTGGGTTTTTCACTGGCCCCTGTGAGTGCAAAACTGAAATGAATTGAGAGCATTTTCATTTCTTTTTCATTACTGTTAGGGCTAACCTACTGTTAGGGTTAACCTACTGTTAGGGTCAACCTACTGTTAGGGTCTGCCTACTGTTAGGGTTTGCCTACTGTTAGGGTTAGCCTACTGTTAGGGTTAACCTACTGTTAGGGTTAACCTAGTGTTAGGGTTAACCTACTGTTAGGGTTAACCTACTGTTAGGGTTAGCCTACTGTTAGGGTTTGCCTACTGTTAGGGTTAGCCGACTGTTAGGGTTTACCTACTGTTAGGGTTTACCTACTGTTAGGGTTTACCTACTGTTAGGGTTTACCTACTGTTAGGGTTTACCTACTGTTAGGGTTTACCGAGTGTTAGGGTTTGCTTACTGTTAGGGTTAAGCTAGTGTTAGGTTTTACCTAGTGTTAGGGTTTACCTAGTGTTAGGGTTTGCCTAGTGTTAGGGTTTGCCTAGTGTTAGGGTTTGCCGACTGTTAGGGTTTGCCGACTGTTAGGGTTACCCGACTGTTAGGGTCACCCGACTGTTAGGGTCAACCTACTGTTAGGGTCAACCTACTGTTAGGGTCTACCTACTGTTAGGGTCTACCTACTGTTAGGGTCTACCTACTGTTAGGGTTAACCTACTGTTAGGGTTAACCTACTGTTAGGGTTAGCCTACTGTTAGGGTTTGCCTACTGTTAGGGTTAGCCTACTGTTAGGGTTAACCTACTGTTAGGGTTAACCTACTGTTAGGGTTAACCTACTGTTAGGGTTAACCTACTGTTAGGGTTAACCTACTGTTAGGGTTAACCTACTGTTAGGGTTTGCCTACTGTTAGGGTTTGCCTACTGTTAGGGTTTGCCTACTGTTAGGGTTTACCTACTGTTAGGGTTAACCTACTGTTAGGGTTTACCTACTGTTAGGGCTAGCCTACTGTTAGGGTTTACCTACTGTTAGGGTTAGCCTACTGTTAGGGTTTGCCTACTGTTAGGGTTTACCTACTGTTAGGGTTAACCTACTGTTAGGGTTTACCTACTGTTAGGGCTAACCTACTGTTAGGGTTAACCTACTGTTAGGGTTTGCCTACAGTGTAATTATAGTGCAGCACCACATGTTCTGTGAGAGTTGGGTGTTCCCTTTGGTGAGTGTCACATAGCTGGCCAAAAGGTTTCCGGAATGAACTAACTCCGAATGTTGTAGTTTTGTTTGCTCTAAATCGTTTATAGGACACTAAAATGTCAGTCTGCATGGCGTGTGTGTGTATATACAGTACAGGTGGATCTCAAACCTTTTATTTCATTGTGATCCCCCTTAAAGGCTTTTGTGTTTTTCTATTTGTTCTGTTTTCCATAGTCTACTCCATTTCAAATGTCTAACAGTGCATTTACTACAAGTGTAATACACCACATAGTAGGCAGAACCTGCATGCTTATTGACCCATCTACACCTTACACTTGTTTGTTTGGCGTATAATGTGACAGGATATCCCGTTGAATGTGGATAGACCGTAGAAACAATCAACATGGTGCTGTGATTCAGGGGGAATTATTTCTACTGGACAACATCAATACTTACCTGTCTCAATGATTCCACCTGCCTGCTGTTTGATAGAAAAACAAATGCCTGGCAAGGGACACTGTGCACCTTCAGTATAGACCAAATCAGTGTTTAAGGCTTGGTGACTTGAGTTTATCAAATGTTTCAACATTGATTTATCTTTGAATATGACTAATTTGTTGAATCCGATTGTTACAGGGAGTAACATTGACAGAGGTGATCGGAGGAATCATAAGTGGTTGTTTTTGTCTGCGTAACATCAGGAATGCTTAAACATGCTCTGCTACAAATCAATAAAGCGTGATATAGCTTTGGCAACTGTGGCTTGAGAGAGAGAGAGACTTAGTTTTCAGTGTCGGCATGTGAGACGTGATAAGACCTGCCCTATAGACACACCCTCTTTTGTACAATGAATGACTAGTGCATTATGGGTTGGTATGCCTGCTCTGGTATTGTATTACACAACAATGATGTAGCCCCATCTACCCTTATGGTCTTTTATCAAGCAATATGCACACACTGTATATAGACTTTCTATTGTGTTATTGACTGTACGCTTGTTTATTCCATGTGTAACTCTGTGTTTGTCGCACTGCTTTGCTTTATCTTGGCCAGGTCGCAATTGTAAATGAGAACTTTTTGTCAACTAGCCTACCTGGTTAAATAAAGCTGAAATAAAAATAACTTGACCCCTCATTTGGGGTTTTCTCCTATTTATTTATTTTTCCTGTTTCTGAGTTCCTGCAGAAATAGTTATTCATGTCATGACATGATGATGAGTTCTCACCCATCCTCCACTGCCGCTTTCTGTGTTTTTTTTGTCTGGACTCCAATATGGAAATAAGTATTCTTGCCACGACAAGTAAAAGCAACTTTCTGCCACCTCTAGCGGCAACAACTCCCCATGTCTATTTGTCTCACTCATTTCATAGCAAAGAAATACACCCCCCTTCCCCACCCCAAATAATAAAACACTCTACTTCTTTATTATCAATTGCATCTTAGCCGCTTTCACTGCTCATCCATATATTTTAGACTTAAATATTGTTTGTATTAGGTTTTGTTCTGGAATTGTCGGCTCTAGAAGCATAAGCATTTCGCTACTCGTAATAACATCTGCTAACCATGTATGTGACCCATAACATTTGATTTGACTTACACCCTCGCTCTTCCAACTCTTCCCTCCCCAATCTATCATTTGTTTATCCTCCCCTGACCCCCTCTACCCAGTGCAGAATGCTCCCTATCCAGGCAGCCCCCTCCACCATACTCCTACATCCATCCTCCACTGACCCGCTCTCCCTCTATCTACCCAGTGCAGAATGCTCCCTATCCAGGCAGCCCCCTCCACCATACTCCTACATCCATCCTCCACTGACCCCCTCTACCCAGTGCAGAATGCTCCCTATCCAGGCAGCCCCCTCCACCATACTCCTACATCCATCCTCCCCTGACCCGCTCTCCCTCTACCCAGTGCAGAATGCTCCCTATCCAGGCAGCCCTCTCCACCATACTCCTACATCCATCCTCCCCTGACCCCCCTCTACCCAGTGCAGAATGCTCCCTATCCAGGCAGCCCCCTCCACCATACTCCTACATCCATCCTCCCCTGACCCCCTCTACCCAGTGCAGAATGCTCCCTATCCAGGCAGCCCCCTCCACCATACTCCTACATCCATCCTCCCCTGACCCGCTCTCCCTCTACCCAGTGCAGAATGCTCCCTATCCAGGCAGCCCCCTCCACCATACTCCTACATCCATCCTCCCCTGACCCGCTCTCCCTCTACCCAGTGCAGAATGCTCCCTATCCAGGCAGCCCCCTCCACCATACTCCTACATCCATCCTCCCCTGACCCGCTCTCCCTCTACCCAGTGCAGAATGCTCCCTATCCAGGCAGCCCCCTCCACCATACTCCTACATCCATCCTCCCCTGACCCACTCTCTCCTCTCCTTCTCCCTGTACAGAATGTTCCCCAACATGGCAGCACCCGGACAGTTTGGGCCAGAGACGCAGGAGCCGGGGCTGAAGGTGTGGCGGGTGGAGAAGATGAAGGCGGTGCTGCTGAAGCAAGCTGAGGTTGGAGCCTTCTTCAACGGCGACTCCTACCTGGTGTTGGAGCACAGGGGGGACCAGGGGGCCGACCTACACATGTGGATAGGTGAGATGTAGGAAAATGGATGCATGTTGTGTGTCAAATAAGTAGGGTCAAGAGTTTTACTTGACCAGGGTCTGTATTGACAGAGTAGGAGTACAGGAGTCATTATGATCTAAAAGGCCAGACTGATCCTAGATCAGCACTCCTTCTCTGATAGAGACTCACGTGGCCATGATAAACTTTGCCCCACTAAGGTATAAAAAGCTGTAGAACTTTGTAATAGAATGCTCCACCATTTACCTTTATGGAAGTGCAAGACAATGTTTTGATCCATACTGATATTTGCTAGAACTTCAATAGAAACCGCTATAGGAGCCTTTTAGTGTGCTACTCCTCGATCTGTTATTAAATGGGTGAGTTGTTGTCATCATGGGGGATGGGGAGGACGGGGATATCTGTATACATTAGTAAGTGTGTACATGAGTGGAATGAAACTGTCTCTTGGGATAAGAGTATTTTGTTATCATTTATGGATGGTGTTTCCTACACTCTTAGAAAAAGGTTTCAAGAGTTCTTCGGCTGTCCCCATAAGAGAACCCTTTTTTGGTTCCAGGTAAAATCCTTTTTGGGTCCCGGTTGGTGCAGCGGTGTAAGGCACTGCATCACTACAGACCCAAGTTCAAACCTAGGCTGCGTCTCAGGCGGCCGCAACTGGGACAAGCATGAGGCGGGGCATAATTGGCCCAGCATCGTTAGGGGAGGGTTTGGCCGGGCGGGATGTCCTTATCCCATCGCTCTCTAGCGACTTCTTATGGTGGGGCGGGTGCATGCACGCTCGCTTCGGTCGCAAGTTGTACAGTGTTTACTCCCAACAAATTGATGCGGCTGGCTTTCGGGTTAAGCGAGTAGTGTGTCAAGAAGCAGTGCAGCTTGGCAGGGTTGTGTTTCGGAGGATGCATGGATCTCAACATTCTCCTCTCCTGAGTCCCTCCTGGAGTTGCAGCGATGGGACAAGACTAACTACCAGATTACGAGGTGCAAAAAAAAATGAGAATGAAATGTCCGACAAGCAGGTGTCCACATACTTTTTCATGTAATGTACTAGCCAACCCACTGTTTCCACACCATACTAACCTCTGTGCCGTTGCCAAGCGAATAACCTGCGTGCTAATGGTGATGACATGACACTGACCCAACGATTTATGTGAGGGAGGAGACTAAGACTGACAGATGGAAGGATGATGACAGAAGAAGGGTGGGGGGGGGGAATTAAAGAAGAGCTCCCTAAGGAAGAAGGGCTGGGTTTGTGTGTGTGTGTTCATTAAAAACAATGCACTAAGGTGATTGTCAGTGCTCCTCTAAAAGCCCCCCCTCTACCCTCTCCCTGTTCTCTGTGACCCCTACACCCACCTTTCACATGAGCCCGGCCCGACCCCTATATGGCCTTTAGCCCCCAGGTCCAGAAAAGTGGACCACAATAATAAAGGTCCCGACGTTTCTGCGCATGGGCGGGATTCTCTACTAAGCCACATGCTCTGCTCTAGGCTGCTCGCTTAATAAAGTTAGATCAAAGCTGAATGTCTGCAAGTTCACATTATGATAAGTACAGAATATAGTAACGTAGTATATATTTATTTAACTGTAGCTCAATCATTCGGTATGTACCTTTCTCCTTTTCTGTCCTCCTTTTTCAATTCTTATATAGGCAGGCTTCCTCCATCTTTCTCGCTCCCTTTACCTCATGACTCTAACTCTCCCACTTCTCCCTTCCACAAACCGCTGCTCCTCCTTTCATTCTCCCTCCGCTATGTGTCTGTCACCACACCCCTACTCCCCGCTATGTGTCTGTCACCACACCCCTACTCCCCGCTATGTGTCTGTCACCACACCCCTACTCCCCGCTATGTGTCTGTCACCACACCCCTACTCCCCGCTATGTGTCTGTCACCACACCCCTACTCCCCGCTATGTGTCTGTCACCACACCCCTACTCCCGCTATGTGTCTGTCACCACACCCCTACTCCCGCTATGTGTCTGTCACCACACCCCTACTCCCCGCTATGTGTCTGTCACCACACCCCTACTCCCCGCTATGTGTCTGTCACCACACCCCTACTCCCCGCTATGTGTCTGTCACCACACCCCTACTCCCCGCTATGTGTCTGTCACCACACCCCTACTCCCGCTATGTGTCTGTCACCACACCCCTACTCCCCGCTATGTGTCTGTCACCACACCCCTACCTCCCCGCTATGTGTCTGTCACCACACCCCTACTCCCCGCTATGTGTCTGTCACCACACCCCTGTGTCTGTCACCACACCCCTACTCCCCGCTATGTGTCTGTCACCACACCGCTATGTGTCTGTCACCACACCCCTACTCCCCGCTATGTGTCTGTCACCACACCCCTACTCCCCGCTATGTGTCTGTCACCACACCCCTACTCCCCGCTATGTGTCTGTCACCACACCCCTACTCCCCGCTATGTGTCTGTCACCACACCCCTACTCCCCGCTATGTGTCTGTCACCACACCCCTACTCCCCGCTATGTGTCTGTCACCACACCCCTACTCCCCGCTATGTGTCTGTCACCACACCCCACCTCAGACTCACCCCTCCCCTCTCTTCCTTTCTCTCCAGGTGAGAAGTCATCTCGCGATGAGCAGGTGGCGTGTGCCATGTTGGCCACCCAGCTGGACAGCTTCCTGGGTGGCGACCCCATCCAGCACCGGCAGGTCCAGGGCTACGAGTCTCCGGCGTTCATGAACCTTTTCCCCAGAGGGGTCAGCTACAAGGTGAGCAGGAGAATAGCCCTGGTTCATACTTACTGACAACACAGGGCCCATCTGTTTAAGAAATGTACTTGCATGGGAATTTGTGCACAAACTTTTGTTTCTCTTTGACATCAATGTGTGATTTTCTGTAATCCACGTGTTTCCCACATTAGATTTGGGCCCACTGAGTCATGGATGTGTATCTAAAGTGTTAGGATTGAGTCCTCTACTGATAGCTAATGTATTTTTATTTTTTAAATCCATGATTGATGAAATGACTTTACAAGCAATACTTTTCATGACCTCATCACATGCTTCTGATTTGTCATATCATTCCACATATCTCTTGTTGAAATGACAGTTAGTAAATCCTTAAGACTTTCTGGTTAGATACAATGTTGAGAAAATGTAACCAACATTTTCATATTGTTACCTTTTTTCTTTTTCCTTTTATTCACTCTCCCCCTCAATCACACGTGTAGGAGGGTGGTGTGGAGTCTGGCTTCAGGCGGCCCCAGGGCGGGTCAGGGCCCGTTCACAGGCTGTACCAGATCAAAGGAAAGAAGAACATCCGTGCCAAGGAGGTGGAGCTGAGCTGGGAGAACTTCAACAAGGGAGACTGTTTCATCCTGGACCTGGGAGAGGTGAGTGGGGGGAGGGAGGTGAGAGTGCGTGTTACTAATTCCCTGCGGGAGGCTCTTAGCAGTGAGGGCTTGGAGAACTATATTACATTGCCTTGAATGGCACATCCCTTAATTAGTGATCAGTAAAGTAGGCCTACTAAATCGTACTGTGCATTTGGAAAGTATTCAGACCTCGACTTTTCCCACATTTTGTAACAGCCTTAATCTAAAATTGATTTAAATGTTGTTTTTTTCACCCCTCAATATCCCCTCAACACAATATCCCATAATTACAAAGCAAAAACAGGTTTAGAAATTGTTTGCAAATGTAAACGTGTAAAAAAATAATAACAATCACATTTACATAAGTATTCAGACATCTTTACTCTACTGTGTTGAAGGACTTTTGGTAGCGATTACGTGTCTTGGGTATGACACTACATGCTTGGCACACCTGTATTTGGGGAGTTTCTCCCATTTTTCTCTGCAGAGCCTTTCAAGCTCTGTCAGGTTGGATAGGGAGCATTGCTGTAGAGCTATTTTCAGGTCTCTCCAGAGATGTTCAAGTCCGGGAATCTGACTGGGCCACTCGGACATTGAGACTTTTCCCAAAGTCACTCCTGCAATGCCTTGGCTGTGTGCTTAGGGTTGTTGTCCTGTTGGAAGGTGAACCTTCATCCCAGTTTGAGGTCCGGAGCGCTCTGGAGCAGGTTTTCATCAAGGATCTCTGTACTTTGCTCCGTTCATCTTTCCCTCGATCCTGACTCGTCTCCCAGTCCCTCCTGCTGAAAAACATCCCCACAGCATGATACTGCTACCACAATGCTTCACTGTAGGGATGGTGCCAGGTTTCCTCCAGACATGACGCTTGGCATTCAGGCCAAAGAGTTCACTCTTGCTTTCATCAGACCAGAAAATCTTGTTTCTCATGGTCTTAAAGTCCTTTAGGTGCTTTTTGGTCAATTCCAAGTGGGCTGTCGTGTCTTTTACTGAGGAGCAGCTTCTGTCTGGCCACTCTACCATAAAGGCCTGATTGGTGGAGTGCTGCAGAGATGGTTGTCCTTCTGGAAGGTTCTCCCATCTATACAGAGGATCACTCGTGCAAATGATACTGTTTTCAGGTATAATATAATCATGATGGACTTAATGGCTGGACAATGAGGAAATAATATCTGGGTTTTTGCCATTTGTGAGATCATGCTCGACTCACCTGTGTTTTCAGCCGGGGGTAGTTCATCTGTTGGATGAAGTGATCTGCAATTTTCAGGGGGATAATGGTCTCACCATGTCTTACCTCAGTCTGACCCATAGAGGTCTCAGTAAAGTCTCGACACCATAATGTATATTCACTGTATTCCATACAAACCTTGATTTTAAATTAGTATTTCATTAGACAAGGCCCTTTTCCCCCCCGATTGCTCAATTTGACCAGGCGGCCAGCTCTAGGAAGTGTCTTGGTGGTTCCAAACTAATTCCATTTAAGAATGGAATCCACTGTGTTCTTGGACCTTCAATGCTGCAGAATTCTTTTGGTACCCTTCCCAAGATCTGTACCTCGACACAATCCTGATTCGATGCTCCACGGACAATTCCTTCCACCTCATGGCTTGGTTTTTGCTCTGACATGCACTGTCAACCGGGGGACCTTATATAGACAGGTGTGTGCCTTTCTAAATCCTGTCCAATCAATTGAATTTACCACAGGTGGACTCCAATCAAGTTGTAAAAACATCAAAGATTATCAATGGAAACAGGATGCAGCTGAGCTCAATTTCGAGTCTCATAGTAAAGGGTCTGAATAATTATGTAAATAAGGTGTTTCTGTTTTAATATATAAAATGTTCTAAACCTGTTCTCTTTGTCATTATGGGGTATTTAGTGTAGCTTGATGAGGGAAAAACCATGTGTATAATCAATTTTAGAATAAGGCTGTAATGTTACTTAATGTGGTAAAACTCAAGGGGTCTGAATACTTTCTGAATATATTATATATATTATTATTATGTATATTATTAACTTCAGATGAGACAATAAAAAAACGTCTATGTCTTTAGACCATATTTTCCTGGATCGGCTCGCAGGCCAACATGTTTGAGAAGCAGAAGTCGCGTGAGATCGCTAGCCTGATCCGTGACACTGAGAGACATGGCAAAGCACGCATCACTGACGTCAATGAGGGGGAGGAGACGCCGGAGATGCTCAAGGTACAATCGCCGGCTTAGTCCTTTAAGCTAAGCAAATGAAAACAAAAGTCAGACCTAATGCACAGGAGGCTTCTGAGGGGAGGACAGCACATAATAATTGGCGGAAAGAAGCGAATGGAATGGCAAACGCATGCAAGCTACAGTGTGTGTGTGTGATCTATTTGATACCATTCTGCGCCGTCCATTGTCATGAGACTCCTCCCCAATTAAGGTGCCAACAACCTCCTGTGACCTTGAGACCTGTCAATCCTGTAATATCTAAGCATATTTAGAGACTTTGAAATCGAGTATAGGAAGGTAATGAGTCGATAGTCATGTTTTGTGGGCGGAGGTTGCTGATATGATTAATGGGGATCTAACTTTTAAAATATATACAAACCAGTGGAGCCTGCAGAGGGTAGAATGGCTGGAATGGAGTGAATGGTATCAAAAACATGGTTTGAATTTGTTTACCACTCCATTCTACTCCATTCCAGCCATTTATGTTGAGCCATCCTCCCCTCAGCAGCCTCCACCACAATCCATGTTCCATTCTGCCCTGTGATTGACAGGTGCTGGGACCAATGCGAGAGCTGGCAGAGAGCACTCCAGAGGAGGACAGTCGCGCAGACATCTCCAACTCCGCCTCCCTCTACAAGGTAGCTGGGCATTACAATTCCGTTGGTAAACAGTTCTCTCCAGAACTGTTCTATTGCATCACATAATTACTGTTGGATCGTTCACCCCAATAACAGAATTTGAGATATTTTGGATTATAGACTGCACAGCTATACTTTGGAGATCTTTTTTTTCCAAGATAAACAAGATTTTTGGGGCAAACTAGTTCACAAAGCAACTAAAAGTCATGGCCTGTGTTGCTGTTTTCCACAGGTGTCCGATGCGACAGGTCAGATGAAACTGACCAATGTCTCGGAAAAGAGCCCATTTGCCAAGGACCTTCTGGTGCGCGACGACTGCTTTATTTTGGATAACGGGGCCAACGGAAAGATCTTTGTTTGGAAAGGTGAGGAAAGCACGTGAACCTCGACTAACATTTTTGCTCTGTGAAATGTATCCCTAGAATGTCTGAGATATCCGATGTCTAATGAAATACTAATTTAATCAGGGTTTGTATTGAATAAAGTGAATATACATTATCGTGTCGAGGCCTTACTGAGACCTCTATGGGTTAGACGGAGGTAAAACATGGTGAGGCCATTATCCCACTGATTGACAGGTATGGGAGCAAATGCAGAGGAGAAGAGGGAGGCCCTGAAAATGGCAGATCACTTCATCCAACAGATGAACTACCCCAGGATGAAAACGCAGGTGAGTCAAGCATGATCTCACAAATGGCAAAAACCCAGACATTATTCCCTCATTGTCCAGCCATTAAGTCCACCCAGCAACATAACGTCAGCATCGTGATTATATTATACGTGAAAACAGTATAATTTTTCAAGTTTTGAATTCCATTCAGTCAAACCGAATCCCGTGTATGTCTTCTTCCATTGTCACACTGCAATTTCTGTTGTGTAACCACTAACTAGCAGGTCATGAACCCAGTATCATAAATGTTTTATGCATATACGATGGGGTGGTTTATGTGTATGACGCAGTAGATCCAGTCATGACCGGGTAGTCAAATCTCTGTTCTCTCTTACAGGTGGAGATACTACCACAAGGGAGGGAGACAATCATCTTCAAGCAGTTCTTCAAAAACTGGAACTGAACTACAATGGCTCTCAGAAAAGGGTCTCAATGACGCCCTCGTAAAATAGTATGAAATTGAGACCTGGAAAATAAAATATCTCAATGTTTTGGTCTTCTCAGGAGTGACAGCATCTCAAATTCAAAAACTTTTTCAGAAATGCGTTTACTTATATGTACATATTTGTAAGGTACTATACTCATAGAAAACAATTCTTTAGTCATGCTTAGAGCAAATAAACTCCAGATAATAAGAGCATTTATGATTTCACACCAAATGGAACCCTAAGTCACTACTTCTGCTTCCGACTGGGGAGGAAAACGTGTACTCACTGGTTACTAGTCTCATTTAAAGCCAAGATGACATTCCACAAATCCTATAAGTTGAATTAGTTTGGTTTAGTCTTTTTTACATTTTTTTTTTTACATTTGTTTAAGAATAACAGGACATATTCTACTAATATATGTAGTAGGCTACAGATTATGAAAATAAATGGAAACTGAAACAACACGTACAGTGTGGCTTTGTGCTTTGGTTCCTGACAACTTTATGACATGTCATTGACTGCGTCCCAAACGGCACCCTATATAGTGCACTACTTTAGACCAGGACCCTAGGGCAGTAGTGCACTAAAAAAGGAATAGGGTACCATTTGGGATACAACAATGACTAAGTTGTAATTACTTGTGTCAATTCTCTCCTGCTTGTTTTCATTACTGAAAGAATCAATGTGTTTCACCTTTCACCCGGTGAGATGATGTTGCTTCGGTTGTTACACCTCTTCCCATAGTTCCCTGGATAAACACTTAACAGGTTAAACCTGCCTACAGGGGAACTACCAGTAGACTCAACAGTTTATTTAAGTAACCTTCTGTAATACGTTGGGGTTGTCAAAGAGAGCCTATGTTAATGTCATGTTCTAAAGCTGTATCCAGTGCCTTCAGAAAGTAATCACACCCTTGACTGTAACACTACAAAATGTGGGGGGGGGATTTAATTGTACATTTTGGTCAACGATCTACACAAAATACTGCCCCACCTGGATTGTACAATATTTGCCTTTTATTTTTATTATTCAAGCTCTGAAGTTGACCATTGCTAGAAAGCCATTTTCAAGCCAAAACTGTAACTAGGCCACTCAGGAACATTCAATCAAGTCTTGGTAAGCAACTGATGTGTTTTAAGTTATTGTCCTGATTTTAATTTTCTTGTGATTTAGCAGACACTTATCCAGAGCAACTTACAGTAGTGATTGGATATATTCATTATTTTTCCTGTACTGGTCCCCAGTGGGGATCAAACCCACAACCCTGGCGTTGCAAGCGCCATGCTCTACCAACTGAGCCACACAGGTGAATCTCCCAGTGTCTGTTGGAAAGAAGACTGAACCAGGTCTTCCTCCAGGATTTTGCATGTGCTTAGCTGTATTACGTGTCTCCCTCCCGCCAAAACTAGTCCTTGCCAATGACAAGCATACCCATAACGTGATGCATCCACCCCTATGCTTGATAATAAATAGTAATCAGTGATGTGTTGGGTTTTCCCCAAACACAACGCTTTGTATTCTGGAGAAAAAGTTAATTTCTTTGCCACATTTTTTTGCAGTATTACTTTAGTGTCTGGAATATTTTTATTCTGTGCAGGCTTCCTTTTCACACCCTGATCTTTGGTTGAATCTGTGCTTGAAATTCATGGCTCAATTAAGGGACCTTACAATTACCTGTATGTGTGGGGTACAGAGATTGGGTAGTCAATCTAAAAAAATTGGGCTGTAACACAGCAAAATGTGGAAACTAAAGGGGTGTGAATACTTTCAGAATGACTTTCTTTGACTGGGGACTGAGTTTTTGTCCTGAAGTGGAGGTGACCGTTGGTCTCAGTTGGAACATTGGACTCTGGAGATAATTAGGCTAATAATGACCTTAATTCCATTGACGTATGAGCGACACGCACTGCCGCTCTCTGATGGATAGATCTCACACACACACAGAGCTGGGTGCTGACGCTGCTGCAGTACCCCCTGAAAAATCGTATTTTTTAAAAAGATTTGTATTTATTTTTTCGTCACAAAGTAGTGCCTTTCCTAGTCCTTCCCACGGCTATGCGCTCACACACACACACACACACACACACACACAGAGACAGACAATTTTCACTTATGGAAAAACATATCCACAAGACCTTGATCAATTTCTGACCTATTCCTGACACATCGCCTGGCAACAGTAAAATATTCAGGTGTGTGATGATTGGTCAGTATGATGCGAAGAGTCAAAGCTAATTCTTAACTGTGATCCATATTATTTAAAATGTATTGCCTTTAGGTCTTAGTAACAGTAGGGCAATTATTTAGCAGTTCAGATCAGGAAATGCCAACGTGGCAGTTCTATGATTGTTTATTCAACAGAGAGATACCCATCATAAAGCAACATTAAACCTTACTCTATCATAGGTAGCTTATAGTTTGCGTCACAATGCGGTACCGATGATGTAAAGATGCGTGTAAGGTCTATTAAATGAATGGCCTGTGATAAGCCTATTAATGTGTGAGCTGGCAGGAGTGTTTGTTTGTGTGGCTCTCCCTCGTTTCTAACCAACCGTATTACTGTCGCTGAAATGGATGGCTGAATTGAGAAAGCAGCCACATCATGGGAGAATCAAGTATGAGTGTACACAAGATAAGGGACCCTCTTTTCCAATACCAGAATATGACTCAAATCCTAAATGTATATGCCATCACTAAATTAAACTATGTTAGGCATAGAGCAGAGATTCATACAAAATACAATCCTTTAAAACCTCTTGGCGCACAGATCCCTTTAGCGGAATCATTTTCGTCAACATCTGGTGAATTGCAGAGCGCCAAATTCAAACTAAATCACTAAAAATATTACATTTTCATAATCACAAGTGCAATATACCAAAACACAACTTAACTTGTTAATCCACCTGGCGTGTCAGATTTAAAAAAGGCTTTGCGGTGAAAGCAAACCATGCGATTATTTGAGGACAGCTCTCAGCAGACAAAACATTACAAACAGCTAGCAGCAAAGTAGATTGGTCACGAAAGTCAGAAAAACAATCAAATGAATCGTTTACCTTTGATCTTCATATGTTTGCACTCACGAGACTCCCAGTTACACAAATGTTTTTTGTTTGATAGAGATTCTCTTTATATCCAAAAATCTCCATTTGGTTGGTGCGTTTTGTTCAGAAATCCACAGGCTCGTGCGGTCACGAAGGGCAGACGAAAATTCCAAATAGTACCCGTAAAGTTCGTAGAAACATGTCAAACGTTTTTTAGAATCAATCGTCAGGTTGTTTTTACAATAAATAATCGATAATATTTCAACCGGACGGTAGCCTTTTCAATAAAAAAGAGAAAGAAAAGGTCTCGCTCCAGGCGCGGGCGCATGCACAAATTTGAGGACACTGACGCGGTGTGATCATTCTCGCTCATTTTTTCAGAATAAAAGCCTGAAACTATGTCTAAAGACTGTTCACACCTTGTGGAAGCCATAGGGAAAGGAATCTGGTTGATATCCCTTTAAATGGAGGATACGCTTGCAATGGAAATGTGTAGTTTCAGAAAAACAGCACTTCCTGGATGGATTTTCCTCAGGTTTTCGCCTGCAATATCAGTTCTGCTATACTCAGACAATATTTTGATAGTTTTGGAAACTTTACTGTGTTTTCTATCCGAATCTGCCAATTATATGCATATTCTATTTTCTGTGCCTGAGAAATAGGCAGTTTACTTTGGGCATGTTTTCATCCAAACATCAAAATACTGCCCCCTAGCCTCAAGAGGTTTTAATTTAGACGTGAAAATTGGGATACTGTTCTGTACAGGCATAAGTGTATAGTTGCTAATGATTGATCCACTAAAATAGCATCAAAGATGGTGAATCCGAGTCACATCAACATGTGACCTTCGTGACCCCTTATCGCTATAATATCTCACGCTCTCTCCTTGGTAAAGCCAACAGTGATTGCTAGGAAGGTAGACTGATTATACTTTATATCCTTGCAGAAAAGTCCCCCCCCCCCCTCCATCTCAGTGCCAAGGACCATAAAAAAGTCCAAAGATCAAACTGCAAGCACTGTAACAAAAACAGCAGACTTGGGAGGGTTTGCTGTACAAACTACCAAGAACACGCACCAGACCCGACCTTCACACATAGGGTAGGATTTTGGTTTCTTTTTCATTTTTATCTTAAATGTGTTATTCTTTGTCATTTGATCTAATATAATGATAAACCCATTGTCATGTTTCGTTTTAATTGTGATAAAGATATGATTTTTCCTTATCTACTGAAGTTTTTTTTTCATAGCTTCAACAATGTCACCTGTCATTGTTTCTAGTTCTGCATTTTGAATTTTGTGCATGTTTATTTGATTTCAATGTATATTCAAAGCTTGGTAGTAGACTTTCAGTTTTAAGTTAAGCGTATTTGACATGTGACCGTCAAATTTGCCATTTTGTACAATTCAACGTGGATATGGATAAATTCAATCTTTGGTAGCCTCAACTGTCATATGGAATATTTTGTAAGGAGTCAATTTATGTTCATGCAGGATTAAGGATGGCAACTTTTGAAATGAAGAGCATTCTGAAGGTGTCGAGTAAGTATTTGTCCCCTTTCCTTACTGAGATATCTATATACATACAGTGGGGAGAACAAGTATTTGATAACCTGCAAAATCGGCAGTGCTTCCTACTTACAAAGCATGTAGAGGTCTGTAATTTTTATCATAGGTACACTTCAACTGTGAGAGACGGAATCTAAAACAAAAATCCTGAAAATCACATGATTTTTAAGTAATTCATTTGGATTTTATTGCATGACATAAGTATTTGATCACCTACCAACCAGAAAGAATTCTGGCTCTCACAGACCTGTTAGTTTTTCTTTAAGAAGCCCTCCTGTTCACCTGTATAAAAGACACCTCAGTCAAACAGACTCCAACCTCTCCACAATGGCCAAGACCAGACAGCTGTGTAAGGACATCTGGGATAAAATTATAGACCTGCACAAGGCTGGGATGGTCTACAGAACAATAGACAAGCAGCTTGGTGAGAAGGCAACAACTGTTGGCGCAATTATTAGAAAATGGAAGAAGTTCAAGATGACGGTCAATCACTCTCGGTCTGGGGCTCCATGCATCCATCCTCCCATTTTAGAAAACCCCTTTGTAAGGATGTTAGCACAGCTGAAAACTGTTGTCCTGATTAAAGAAGCAGTAAAACTGTCCTTCTGTAGACTAGTTTTGAGTATCTAGATCATCAGCATTTGTGGGTTCGATTACAGGGTCAAAATGGCCAGAGGCCCTTAAGGATTACTTTATCCTATCCTAGGTATTCCTTAAAGAGGTGGGGTTTCAGGTGTCTCCGGAAGGTGGTGATTGACTCCGCTGTCCTGGCGTCGTGAGGGAGTGTGTTCCACCATTGGGGAGCCAGAGCAGCGAACAGTTTTGACTGGGCTGAGCGGGAACTGTACTTCCTCAGTGGTAGGGAGGCGAGCAGGCCAGAGGTGGATGAACGCAGTGCCCTTGTTTGGGTGTAGGGCCTGATCAGAGCCTGGAGGTACTGAGGTGCCGTTCCCCTCACAGCTCCGTAGGCAAGCACCATGGTCTTGTAGCGGATGCGAGCTTCAACTGGAAGCCAGTGGAGAGAGCGGAGGAGCGGGGTGACGTGAGAGAACTTGGGAAGGTTGAACACCAGACGGGCTGCGGCGTTCTGGATGAGTTGTAGGGGTTTAATGGCACAGGCAGGGAGCCCAGCCAACAGCGAGTTGCAGTAATCCAGACGGGAGATGACAAGTGCCTGGATTAGGACCTGCGCCGCTTCCTGTGTGAGGCAGGGTCGTACTCTGCGGATGTTGTAGAGCATGAACCTACAGGAACGGGCCACCGCCTTGATGTTAGTTGAGAACGACAGGGTGTTGTCCAGGATCACGCCAAGGTTCTTAGCGCTCTGGGAGGAGGACACAATGGAGTTGTCAACCGTGATGGCGAGATCATGGAACGGGCAGTCCTTCCCGGGAGGAAGAGCAGCTCCGTCTTGCCGAGGTTCAGCTTGAGGTGGTGATCCGTCATCCACACTGATATGTCTGCCAGACATGCAGAGATGCGATTCGCCACCTGGTCATCAGAAGGGGGAAAGGAGAAGATTAATTGTGTGTGTCGTCTGCATAGCAATGATAGGAGAGACCATGTGAGGTTATGACAGAGCCAAGTGACTTGGTGTATAGCGAGAATAGGAGAGGGCCTAGAACAGAGCCCTGGGGGACACCAGTGGTGAGAGCGCGTGGTGAGGAGACAGATTCTCGCCACGCCACCTGGTAGGAGCGACCTGTCAGGTAGGACGCAATCCAAGCGTGGGCCGCGCCGGAGATGCCCAACTCGGAGAGGGTGGAGAGGAGGATCTGATGGTTCACAGTATCGAAGGCAGCCGATAGGTCTAGAAGGATGAGAGCAGAGGAAAGAGAGTTAGCTTTAGCAGTGCGGAGCGCCTCCGTGATACAGAGAAGAGAATGCAGTCAGCCAACAATGATTTGCAATTTGCTGAAATTGCTGCTGGCCTGCTGCTGCCTGTGCATGAGCTGAGCACCTGCTGCTGACGTCAATCACAATGCACTTTTGCAGCATGGCACGTGTTGTTACTGAGTGTGACAGAGAAAATAGTTTTTGTGTAATTTAGAAGGAAAATGTGTGCATTTTAGCATTTGAGTCACTTTTCAAAAGTTGCGAAAAGTTCAAAATCCATATTTAAAAGTAGCTAAATGTCTTGCTATGGTGCGGTTTGAAAAAAAGTTGCCAGGGTAGTCTGAAAAGTTGCTCAATCTAGCAACAAAATTGCTAAATTGGCATTTGTAACGATTTTCGTCTGGAGAAGGAGAAGAGGACCAAAATGCAGCGTGGTAAATGTTCGTCATACTTTTAATTAAAACTGAAAACGAAACAGTTCTGTGTGGAAGACACAGAAAACAATCACCCTCAACCAAAATGGGGAAAACAGGCTACCTAAGTGTGATTCTCAATCAGAGACAATAATTGACAGCTGCCTCTGATTGAGAACCATACCAGGCCAAACACAGAAATACAACATAGAAAAAAGAACAGACTTACCCACCCAACTCACGCCCTGACCAAACTAACACAAAGACATAATAAAGGAACTAAGGTCAGAACGTGACATCATTTGAGGACGTGTGTATGTATGTATGTGTATGTATATATATATATATATTTTTTTATTTATTATTTTTTTTATGTGACTTTTTTAGTTGACCACAAATCAAGTAATCTTTCATTATAACTATTTTGAATTGCCTGTCATCCTATTAAACGTGACTACATTGGTAGTTATTTATTGTCGTAATATGAATCTAGAATTGATTCCAAACTGGCATTCAATCTTTATCGGAACACATCACAACCGTCCAATAGTGAGGCAATCATTAAAAACAAGCATAGATCAATCCATTTTAGAACACTACTATCTATCTACTACTTTCTGTGTACTATATAGCACTGCCAGTGTAGGGAAGACCAGAGACTTTTACTCTAATGAACTAGGTCAGTAATTTGACTCCTAATCATTCATACAATTCACAGATCTGTACATCAAACGGTCGGTTCACAATGTTTTAATCCGAAAATTCCGGATGTCACACCCCCCTCCCCCCATGCCAGGGGCACTTGAAATGAACTCTGAAATGTATCTGTGTGTCCCCACCTCTCTAATCTCATTTTATCACTGTTTCACCTCCAGAGCTGAAGTTGGAGAGCTCTACCCAGAGTCACTCCATCGGGGCGGTGCGATGGAACCTTCCTGAAGAAGACCTCCAGGCCCACAGCTCAGCCCCTACCAGCCCCTCCAAGAGCTGCGCCCCCTCCACATGCCGCTTACGGGTAAATTACACACAAACCTCCATCCCCTCACAGTATCACATTTGATTTGTTTATTTAACCAGGCAAGTCAGTTAAGAACAAATTCTTATTTACAATGACGGCCTACCCCGGACGACGCTGGGACAATTGAGCGCCGCCCTATGGAACTCCCAATCACAGCCGGTTGTGATACAGCCTGGATTCGAACCAGAGTGTCTGTAGTGATGCCTCCAGCACTGAGACGCAGTGCCTTAGACCACTGCGCCACTCGGGAGCATCCAGACTATTTTAAATACAGGTCTTCTACCTGTATGTGCTTGTTTGTACTAGTTTTCTACATTTGCCTGCTCATCCTGTATATATGTGTCTCTTGTAGCAACATCGTCGTCAAAACGGCCTGAAGAACCTGCGCAGCCTGCAGGAGTGTGTCCGCTTCATCAACCACTGGAAGGAGCAGGTGGCCGAAGTCTGTCAAGTAAGTAGACCCCTGAGAGGGAAAGAGAGCGAGAAAGAGATTCGGGGACAGGGGAGACATACATTTATAGAAAGAACAAGGGGAGAGGGATGTGGTAAGAGGATGAGGAAACAAAAGCCCCGACAGACCAGGGATGCACATTGATTTCCAACGTTAGTATGATAGTTTTAGCGGTAGTTTTGGCAATTGTATTAATGATACTATTAGCGGTAGTATTAATTTGACCCATATTTTGTATTGCAAAATGCCTCTGGAATTATGGATTGTGAGGGGGAAAAAGGACAAGTAAATGCACAGGGAAGTTCGATGTGCGATGAAGGAGAAACAGTAGGCCTGGTTTAGTGGGGATAGCGTCAATCATTGGGGAACTATGAGACCGGTGTTGAATGAAGCCTAGATAGTGAATAAGGCCTATCTGTCGGTCAGGGATTGTTCACAAAAATTTTGCAACATTTAATTTAGTGACTTTACAGAGAAAGGAATATATATTTTTTTGATATAAAAAAAGGGGACTTTAGAACTGTCGCTTGAGTAAAACAGGGTGAAATGGTTGACTGTCCTCTAGTTAGTCAACATGTTGACAGTTGGACCGTTTAATACTTAGAAGAAAAAGTATTGATTCTCATAACCAAATTGTTCTTAGCGGGACAAACTTAGCTTGTTTATTACCTTTACATTTGACATGTTAGTCATTTAGCAGACAAACTTATCCAGAGTGACTTACAGTTCATTGCATTTATCTTAAGATAGCTAGGTGGGACAACCACATATCACAGGGATATAAAATTAATTATTCCTCAATAAAGTAGTTATCAGAAAAGTCAGAGCTAGAAGGGGAAGGGAGGAAGTCAAGTGCAATTGTTGGTTAACCGATATTGGATACGCGTTGCTAAGCAAGACAGATGACAGTTAAATGAGGTGATGGGTAAGGAGGGTACTGATACAGGGGTTCTTATCAGCCTTTACAGCTCTGTTAACCCATCCCAATGCCCCGTGGGGCGGAGCTGGAACAAACAGGGTTATAGTCAAACTATGTGATTTAGGCAGATACCCCTCCCGGGTGGGAGGGGAGGTTACAGGATTACATGGACAGTGGATTTTTACAATTGGGCCAGGTGGGGATTGGAGGTAAGGCGGGGTCGGGAGTGCTAAGCTGGCCTCTGGCGTATAACTGCCAGGTGGGAACAGGGTTACTTAAACGAAAAACACACTCAACCATCCCAAAAAAAAAAAAAAAAAAAAATAGCATTTATTTGATCTAGCTTTGCAACGCATGGCTAGATGTTCGCCTTGTGCCTATTTTCTTTGTAAATCAAGCTACATTACACGCACAATCACATGCTGTACTATCAATGGACAACACAGTATTGCTACGACAATAGTGAGATGGTTGACATGACATAGCTATACATGCTATTGAGAATGTACAGCATGATATTGACCTTGTTGCTGTTTTGTGTTGTTCCAGAGTGGCAGTGATGCAAGGGAAGGCACCAGTAAAGGAGAGACCTCTGAGGAACTGAAAGACCCAAGAACAGAACGCAGTCTGGAGGAGAGCAGGAAACTCATTCTCCTGTGGGCCAATGAGCTCACAAGTGTCGACAAGGAGTTGATGAAAAGCCCCTGGGTGCAGGAGAGAAGTGAGAAGGTGGAGGAGGAGGAAGAAAACAGGGATGGAGAGGAGGATCCTAACGAGGAAGTGCAGCAGAGGATCATGGAATGGGCCAAGGAGCTGCAGAGCGCCTCAGAGGTGAGAGATCAGGGGTCAAGGATACAAATGTATATAAAGAGTTAAAGGAACACCACTGAGAAAAGAAATGGAGGAAATATGTGTTCCCTAATGATAGTCATTTCTATAACCTAAACAGCCTTGGGCCAGGTGGGGGTTGGAGGTAAGGCTGGGTCGGGAGTGCTGAGCTTGCCTCTGGCGTATGACAGCCTCTCTCAGGCTGAGACAGAGAGACTCTAGCAAAAACTGAACACTTAGCATAAGGGGTAAAAGGTCAAAAAAAGTGTTTATTTTTTACATTTATTTCACCAGGCAAGTCAGTTAAGAACAAATTCTTATTTACAATGACGGCCTACATCGAACCAGGATGTCTGTAGTCATGCCTCTTGCACTGAAATGTAGTGCCTTAGACCGCTGGACCACTCGGGAGCCCAATAGGAGACCCATAGAGATGACTTGGTATTAACGTCCATGTGTCTGTGTCTACACAGAGCTGTGGGGTGCAAAGCGACGAGCTCGGCAAGGTTCTGCGTCTGCTGGGCCTGAGGAAGAAGAGACTGGTCAACCTCCTGCCCTTACTGGAGTTCATTACCTGGTCACTGCTAAAGGAGGACTGCAAGGTGAGTTCCAGACACCGACGCACGCAGGCGCACACAACAAAAAAAGAAGGGGAGAAAGAGGTCAACATTATATATTGGAGAACTAGTTTAATAGTTTATTAGTTTCATAGTTTAATAGTTTATTAGTGGTCATCTCATTAAACATTATGTTATGTTATGTTTACAGCGTTTTATTTTCTGAAGTCGTACCCTCACCTGAATCCATTATAATTAGTTAGCAATGTTCCCTCTTTATCATTCACATTTCTGTTGATTGAGGATCAGCAATACAATTATATAGTCTATACATGCTTAAATATGCATACCTCCACCAGGTTAAAAACAGGTGTTATTTTAGATTCTGTACTAAATTTCGAGTCACACATTAGGAATGTGACCAAAATAGCTTTTTACCACCTGAAGTACATTGCCAAGGTGCGGCCTTTTCTCTCTCAGGCTGAGACAGAGAGACTCATCCATGCTTTTATTACAAGCAGGCTTAAATACTGTGATGCTCTCTGGTCTGGTCTACACAAGAAAGCCATGGGTCAACTACAAAACATACAGAATGCTGCAGCATGGGTACTGACCAAGACCAGACAGAGAGCACACATTACACTGGTTTTAAGGTGTCTGTACTACAAAACATACAGAATGCTGCAGCATGGGTACTGACCAAGACCAGACAGAGAGCACACATTACACTGGTTTTAAGGTGTCTGTACTACAAAACATACAGAATGCTGCAGCATGGGTACTGACCAAGACCAGACAGAGAGCACACATTACACTGGTTTTAAGGTCTCTGTACTGTAAAACATACAGAATGCTGCAGCACAGGTACTGACCAAGACCAGACAGAGAGCACACATTACACTGGTTTTAAGGTCTCTGTACTGTAAAACATACAGAATGCTGCACATGGGTACTGACCAAGACCAGACAGAGAGCACACATTACACTGGTTTTAAGGTCTCTGTACTGTAAAACATACAGAATGCTGCAGCACAGGTACTGACCAAGACCAGACAGAGAGCACACATTACTGGTTTTAAGGTCTCTGTACTGTAAAACATACAGAATGCTGCAGCACAGGTACTGACCAAGACCAGACAGAGAGTACACATTACACCCGTTTTAAAATCTCTGACTGGCTGTCTGTGAGTTTTAGAATTCATTTAAAAATTATTCTATTGGTTTTTAAATCAATTTACGATTGTGCACCCCAATACATGTCAGACATGCTTTTAAGTTATGAAGTATGTCCCAGTATGTCCCTCAGGTCCTCTGGTACTGGCATTTTAACTATCCCAAAGCCTAGAACCAAGGGTATCAGACCTCAGGATAAGACCCAAATGCAGACAGTTCGAAGTAACACAGGTTTATTACAAAAACAGGGGGCAGACAAACAACAGGTCAAGGGCAGGCAGAGGTCATTAATCCAGAGCAGTGTCACAAGGTACAGAACGGCAGGCAGGGTCAGGGCAGGCAGAGGTCATTAATCCAGAGCAGTGTCACAAGGTACAGAACGGCAGGCAGGGTCAGGGCAGGCAGGGTCATTAATCCAGAGCAGTGTCACAAGGTACAGAACAGCAGGCAGGGTCATTAATCCAGAGCAGTGTCACAGGGTACAGAACGGCAGGCAGGGTCAGGGCAGGTAGAGGTCATTAATCCAGAGCAGTGTCACAAGGTACAGAACGGCAGGCAGGGTCATTAATCCAGAGCAGTGTCACAAGGTACAGAACGGCAGGCAGGGTCATTAATCCAGAGCAGTGTCACAGGGTACAGAACGGCAGGCAGGGTCAGGGCAGGCAGAGGTCATTAATCCAGAGCAGTGTCACAAGGTACAGAACGGCAGGCAGGGTCATTAATCCAGAGCAGTGTCACAGGGTACAGAACGGCAGGCAGGGTCATTAATCCAGAGCAGTGTCACAGGGTACAGAACGGCAGGCAGGGTCAGGGCAGGCAGAGGTCATTAATCCAGAGCAGTGTCACAAGGTACAGAACGGGAGGCAGGGTCATTAATCCAGAGCAGTGTCACAGGGTACAGAACGGCAGGCAGGATCAGGGCAGGCAGAGGTCATTAATCCAGAGCAGTGTCACAAGGTACAGAACGGCAGGCAGGGTCAGGGCAGGTAGAGGTCATTAATCCAGAGCAGTGTCACAAGGTACAGAACGGCAGGCAGGGTCAGGGGCAGGTAGAGGTCATTAATCCAGAGCAGTGTCAGGTACAGAACGGCAGGCAGGGTCAGGGCAGGTAGAGGTCATTAATCCAGAGCAGTGTCACAAGGTACAGAACGGCAGGCAGGGTCATTAATCCAGAGCAGTGTCACAGGGTACAGAACGGCAGGCAGAGGTCATTAATCCAGAGCAGTGTCACAAGGTACAGAACGGCAGGCAGGGTCAGGGCAGGCAGGGTCATTAATCCAGAGCAGTGTCACAAGGTACAGAACGGCAGGCAGGGTCATTAATCCAGAGCAGTGTCACAGGGTACAGAACGGCAGGCAGGGTCATTAATCCAGAGCAGTGTCACAAGGTACAGAACGGCAGGCAGGGTCATTAATCCAGAGCAGTGTCACAAGGTACAGAACGGCAGGCAGGGTCATTAATCCAGAGCAGTGTCACAGGGTACAGAACGGCAGGCAGGGTCATTAATCCAGAGCAGTGTCACAAGGTACAGAACGGCAGGCAGGGTCATTAATCCAGAGCAGTGTCACAGGGTACAGAACGGCAGGCAGGGTCAGGGCAGGCAGAGGTCATTAATCCAGAGCAGTGTCACAGGGTACAGAATGGCAGGCAGGGTCATTAATCCAGAGCAGTGTCACAGGGTACAGAATGGCAGGCAGGGTCATTAATCCAGAGCAGTGTCACAGGGTACAGAATGGCAGGCAGGGTCATTAATCCAGAGCAGTGTCACAGGGTACAGAACGGCAGGCAGGGTCATTAATCCAGAGCAGTGTCACAAGGTACAGAACGGCAGGCAGAGGTCATTAATCCAGAGCAGTGTCACAAGGTACAGAATGGCAGGCAGGGTCAGGGCAGGTAAAATGGTCAAAACTGGGAAAACAAGAAAATGGGGTACGGTCAAACGCTGGTAGGCTTGGCGAGACAAGACGAACTGGCAGCAGACAAACAGAAGACAGGTATAATACACAGGGGATAATGGGGCAAATGGGCGACACCTGGAGGGAATTGGAAACAAGCACAAAAACAGGTGAAACAAATCAGGGTGTGACAGAGGTATGGAGAGGCAGCCTTTAGTTATTATGCCTCCAGCCTCTGGAATAGCCTGCCAGAGAACCCGAGGGGGGCTGGAACTGTGGACAAAGTTAAGAGATCTTAAGATTTTAAAAAACAAAATGACAAACGGAACAACTAAAAACCACATCCTATGGAAAAGCAAAGCTAAAAAATATGTTTGTCGTAAATATTTCCGCTTTTATTTTCATTGTTTATTTATTTTTTCGTGTAAAGACATTCCATGTCTGAAATGTGCTGTATAAATAAAGCTTGATTTGATTTCTACCCACCTACTTACCTAAAGTGTTATGAAAGCAGCTTACATAACCAGTGATATACCGCGCCACTAATAAAGCTGTAAAATCATAACTGGGTGGGCTACATAGTGTTAGAGGTGTGCAAATAGTGACAAGGTTTGTGGTGGAAGCATGACACAGATCAATGCTCCACCAGAATCTGTAGGGCTTATCACATAGAACTGATTAGCTACCCACCTGGTCCACAGGAAATCTAGGACTCAACCAATCATAATCTATTTAATCCATGTTTCTGTTTCATAATATTTGCTCGAGGTACTATTTCTTTATTCATAATGGTAGGGAAATTAGGAGCAAAAGTAAAGTTCTTTGGCAAGATCATGATGGATTAGATAAGAGGTATTTTTTTCAATGACATTTAAACCACCATGTCAAAGTGTTTTTTTCCAATTCAATATCTAGTAATAATATTGGGATATGTTACAATACAAAACATTTTAATTGAACATCACAAGACAGCCATCCCAAAACCAAACTCCATACAGCCCTATCTATCTCATCACCCATACAGTGAATGATTGACCATTGTCTTGTCTAAACTTCATGTCCGCCGTACCTTTGCCTTGTTGTGATAAGGACCCAGGTCATTTGATATAGTGCACTAAAACATAATGTCGAGAACTGCCAGTCTAGCATGTCATTTACGTCCTACTTTTCCTCTATCAGCACAGTGTGATCTGCCTTGTTGGTCAGGGTTGACAAGAACATGTATACATTTGAATCTGTTGATCTGGTCTGTGTCACTTTGATCAGTACATTTCAAGTCACAGTAAAAAATGGAGGTGAAAATGAAACTCTTAATGCCAATTGTGTTCCTATTTTCAGGGTGTTATTGCTCATCTGTGGCTGTCAGCCAAGCAGCGCACCTGGAAGGCAGGCACTGCAAGATACATCCCTAACTCGGTGTGGAACTGGATGGTCAGTGCATCAGGTAACTATCCTCCGATTTGGACATGTACTTTAATTTAACATATGAATAAAAAACAATTAAAAGCACTGAAAATAAGAATGAATAGAATATTCAATATAAAGCATTTTCCAAACATTTTGCCCAAACCTTGAACTACAGCTTACATAATGGTAATAGCTACTAGCATAGAAATGTAGAATAGAATAGAAAACAGATGACGATGTCATTTAATATGATGAAAGTAAAAAATGTGCGGCACATTTCAGAAAGCTACCAACTCAACCAACTCTCTCCCCCCTCCTCCCTAAAGCTGACGTGACCCTTGACCCCATGACCAACCACTCATGGCTTCAGCTCTCCGACGACCACCGAAAGGTCCAGGAGGGCATATCCGAGTCCAACCTGCCCTTTAGTCCCCAGCGCTTTGATGCCTGGCCTGGCGTGTTGGGCTGGGAGGGATACGCCTCTGGACGCCACTACTGGGAGGTCGAAATAGCCAACAACGGCTACTGGCGGGTGGGCCTGACCACGGCGGGCGCCAAACGCCACGGCCGCTTCCCCATGAGCCCCCAGATGGGCTATTGGACCCTGTGGCGCAGCACCCACCAATTCTATGCCTGCACCAAGCCTGAGACGCCCCTGCCCCTGGGTCTGATGGCCCGCTGGATGGGGATCTATCTAGACTATGAGGAAGGACAGATTTCCTTCTACAACGCGGAGACCAAGTCACACATCTATACATTTACAGACACCTTCAAGGAGAAGCTGTACCCGGTGTTTTCCCCACTGGACGGGCGCACACTCATCACCGTCATCTCGCCGCACAAGGTCTCTACGTTTTGAAGACATCAGGTTCCTTTGGTTTGTAGGTTCTCCCCAAACATCAGCTCTGTTAGCTTAGTTTCCTTTGACTTTCAATCACTGTCTGATTTGGACATGGAAAACCGTGTGTGTGTGTGTGTGTGTGTGTGTGTGTGTGTGTGTAATGAGCAGCTTGCTCCAGTGACATTCTGTCCGAACTGCACCGTCTGCAGAAACTTACTTCAACAACTTTCTCCCTCTGGTTTTCTCCTAAATTATTACTTTCCCTCCTCTCTCTCTCGCTCTCTCTCACTCACTCTCTCTCTGTCAGCATCAAACTAACTGCCCGGCCAATCAATAACATGAATTAATCAAGGAAGTGCCAAGAAGAAGAGAAAACAATAGGAGAAGCAGTTGACACTGACCATCACAGACTTGGGTTGCGGCATGGGCCCCGTTCCCACATCAATCCCTAGCCTTGGCCTAGACAATTCTGGACAGCCCCTTATAGATCTGAAATAACTGAATGGATAGAATCAAAAAGGAAGGAACTTCACACTCTAATAAAAAGTCTGTTAACACGCACATTTGACAAGTTAGATTTAAACATCAAATGTTTGAACAGCCCCACATTTTTATAACCTTTTTGTAAAATACTGTATGTATATAAATTGCATTATGACACTAAAACAGCTAGCTAAATGGAAGATTGAAAATGTACAATGAGGAGAACTAGTTATTTTAAATCCAGTGGTGTGAAGTACTTAAGTAAATATACTTTAAAGTACTACTTAAGTTGTTTTTTGGGGTATCTGTACTTTACTTTGCTATTTATTTTTTTGACATTTACTTTTACTTCACTACGTTCATAAATAAAATACTATACTTTTTACTCCAGACATTTCCCTGACACCCAAAAGTACTTGTTACATTTTGACAGGAAAATGGTCCAATTCGCACACTTATCAAAAGAACATCCCTGGTCATCCCTACTGCCTCTGATCTGGTGGACTCACTAAACACAAATGCTTCATTTGTAAATGCATGTCTGAGTTTTGGAGTGTGCCCCCGGGCTATCCGTAAATAAAAAATCTAATAAAAATACATTTTAAACCAAATAATTTCAGACTTAAACTCAAGTAGCATTTTACTGGGTAACTATTACTTGAGTCACTTTCTATTAAGGTATCTTTACTTTTACTCAAGTATGACATTTGAGTACTTTTTCCCACTACTGTTTAAATCAACCTATATTACTGTGTATCTACCTATATATGTATGTCTATATTTATTAACTTTATAATGCACTGGCATAATGTGCAAATAGAAAATTGTCACCAAGTACGAATATTTTTGTCTACAAAACATGGATTTATTTGTGTGCATCACATTTTCTCTCTGACTCAAGTCATGGCGCCCATCTCAGTGAACTAATCCACTGGTTCTCAATCCTGGTCCTGGGACCCAAAGGGGGGCACGTTTTTGTTTTTGCCCTATCACTACACAGCTTATTCAAATGATCAACTCAAAACGCTTTGATGATTTGATTCAGGTGTGTAGTGCTAGGGCAAAAACTAAAATGTGCCCCCTTTTGGGTCCCAGGACCAGGATTGAGAACCACTGATTAATCCATTGCGGAGGCCTAGACTAAAAACCAATTTATGCTTTTATCCGAAAATGTGTTCAGAGGGTGTGATGCAATTGCGGAGCCTCCAGGGGCAGACATAGGCCACATCGAGCTCAGTGCCACATCGGCACGCGCCTTCTACATTTTGTAACAATGCGGAGGGCTCTGTATAGGGCGGTACATCCTGTAGAAGACAAACTCACTTCCTTGACAACAGCTCGGCGCTGCTCCGCAAAGCGCAAGAAGTATGAATGAATGCCCTGACTTCTGTTGAGGCGAATCAATGCCCCGACTTCTGCTGAGGCCGTATCACCCACCGTAAGTGCTGCATGGCCAATGCAGACCTCGATTGACCATGCCCAGATGCACAATGGACTTCTCTTTCCAGAATGCGCTTTCTCCCGCCAACTTAATTGTGTAAATTGTTTGCGTTTGATTGTAAGTGTATATCAATGACTCATTACATATCACCAGTAGAAATTCCTATAATTTCCTGGGAATTTGTTAATGTATTCAATATTATTCTAGTCTTCCCGTTTTCATTGTCGGAGTAAGGATGCACATGCATAGAAGTAGGCTAATAGGCTTCCTGGCCTGCGCGCAAATGTATGCATATGAAACTGAGGTAAAGACAGTTTCAAGTTGGATATTCGACGGATATTCGCGCTTTCAAACCACTTGAACCACAGGCTCCAAATAAGTGTCATGATGTTGGAAAAATTGCTCACAACATTGCACGTCTTATTTTCACGAGTTGGACATTAATTCGCTTTCCAAAGCTATTAAATGTGGAATTGTGAGCAGCATTTTGTATTCCTAGTTGAATTAGTTAGGGAGCGTAAACAAAGTACAACCTTTTTTACATTCTAATTTCAATAGCTCCTTGGACATGTGACCTACTGACTTCAAACAAGGTTCAGAATGTCCACTGAGTGGGCCTACATATTGCACACCCTTTAGTTTGTCCATTTTCATCTCACATGGTTTTACATGATTTTTCCAAAATGTAAAATTTCAATAGCTCCTTGGTCATGTCACCTAATGACTTCAAACTAGGTTCAGAATGTCCACTCAGTGAGCCTACACATTGCACACCCTTTAGGTTGTCCATTTTCATCTCACATGGTGTTACGTGATTTTCAGTGGTCACCCCCAAAGCCAACTCCTACTTTGGCCGCCTTTCCTTCCAGTTCTCTGCTGCCAGTGACTGGAACGAATTGCAGAAATCACTGAAGCTGGAGACTCATATCTCCCTCACTATCTTTAAGCATCAGCAATCAGAGCACGTAGCCCATCTCTAAATAGCCCATCCAACTACCTCATCCACATATTGTTATAAATTTATTTGATTTATATATATATATTTTGCTCCTTTGCACCACAGTATCTCTACTTGCACATTCATCTTCTGCACATCTATCACTCCAGTGTTTATTTGCGAAATTATAATTATTTTGCCACTACGGCCTATTTATTGCCTTACCTCCTTAATCTCACTTCATTTGCACACACTGTATATAGATTTTTCTATTGTGTTATTGACTGTACGTTTGTTTATTCCATGTGTAACTCTGTGTTGTTGTTTGTGTCACACGGCTTTGCTTTATTTTGGCCAAGTCGCAGTTGTAAATGAGAACATGTTCTCAACTGGCTCACCTGGTTGAATAAAGGTGAGATAAAAAAATACTGTATATGGGAATGTCTTATGTCCGTCCTACATGTAGTGTTGGTACATGGAATATTCCTCAACTGCATAGATCATAAATTGATATTGCAAATAGAAGTATTTATATTCAACTGACATTTTCAGATATTATTTTGACAAACACACTTTGGGGCTTACAATTCATTCTCTATTGTCATAGAGTTGGTGGGCACCGTCACCTGTGATCTTTGTGATTTGACTTTCTTTAAGCACGTACTGATGAAACTGTCAATTAGTAGTTTTTTCTTAAAGTCTACAAACTATACATTTATTCACTCTGTGTTATGGTTGAATCCAAAATGCTACTTTTATTGTCCTGTAAATGGTTCAGTGCCTTACCTCTACTTGTAAAGAGGTAATAAATTACTACTAGATTATAAGGAATATAAGGAAAACAGCATACAAATTTGGCTTGTGTATTCATTTGCCTATAACTAATCAGAATTCCATTATGTTTACATAAAGAGAATACTTCAAAATGAGAAGATCCTTCCATGGAAAAGACGACTGGGTGGACATAAAGTGGAAATGAGGGTAAATAACTCACACCATGCAGCAGGACACCTTCAGCTGCGAGGTCTTTGTAATGCGGGTTTGATAGTTATATTTTCAATAATGAATGGTGTCTTGACATTGGCCTGTTGGGGGAGGTTTATGACCCCCATAAATACCTTTCCCTCTTCTCTCTCTACTTTATAGAGTTGACTCTTGGAAAGCCTTTGTTAACATAGAGTCTGGTAACATCAAAAGGTGGGAAATGGAACCATGGTAATCCAACCAGTTGAAAACATGCATTGGTACTTAATGAATATGATGTCAGATCAGTTGTTGTCTGAGACATTACTACTAATGATGGTATGACATAAATCGTATCTTGGAAAGTATACACATTCTAGTTATCAGATTCACATGGAATTGTTGTGCAGTTTAAATGTCATTTTAGCTTCTAAAATGAGAGAATTGGTTTGTCATAGAGTAAACTGCTCACTCAGTGGCCCCGCCCAAGTGAACAGGCATCAGTTGTAAACTATGAAACACGCCCTTCTCTTCACCACTATATAAATCCGTTGACGGAAATTCAATATTCTGTTCCAAGGACGTGAGGACTTGCGGTCCCTGCGTTAAAAGGGCAAGATCACCTACAGAACTAAGCCAACCTCAGTGTGAGCTCTGGTTGAACGACAAGAACCTAAAGAATTTAGAATCGAATTTCAATGTGAAGATGACGATCAACACGCCGAAAGGATGAATTTCGACTAAACCAGCCAGAATATAGCATGAGCTTAAAGTATGGCAACTTAGTATGAACTTTGAACTCTTATTCACTAAAGAAGTGATACCTTCTAGCCGATTGAGTTAGCCGCAGCAACTGTAAACGTGGGCTACGAAAGGACGGACAACGTATCCAGTCTAACACACAACAATGATACTATAATGTATCCAGTTTACCACCAGAGACATTCTTCAGAGGACAAGGAAGATCTCTGTTGAGCAACACGGCCTTCCATCTACGACCAACCTATTGAAGCCGCAGCTCAGAGTAAATATTCCTTGCATTTTTTTTCCTCCAAATGGGTAGTTATTTAGAATAAGATTCTCTATTTACGATAACATAGCTTCTCCCTTTGTTACTCAGTCTTCCCGCTCTTTCATTCAAAACCCTTTCTTTGTGTAACCAGCCGTCATATCTGTTCCGTCCGCTAGGGACGTTTTTCTTTATGACATAATTTGTAATCAATGTATGATACATTCTCTGTATATGTAATTCTGTGTGATTATTTAGTAAATAAATAATTAAACCAAATTTTGTATTGCTGATTCAACATGTTAGCCAGGGTTTGTGAAGATAACCAAGAATTTACAACTTTCAGATGAGACTGAATAAGGTGATGATTAATAATTGACTGCTACTGATGTAAAAGACTACCAGGTCTTTAAGAGTTTATTCGGAAGATAACAGCTCTATAAACATTATTTCGTGGTGCCCCGACTTTCAAGTTATTTACATTTACATGATTAGTTTAATAAGGTAATATTAATTACAGAGAAATTATTTTATAGAATACCATGACATATCACTTAATCCGGCATAGCCAAAGACACGACAATGGTTAGCTATTATGTGACAATTAGGTCAAAAACTCTATTTTATTTTTTGGTGTAGATGGCCAAGGAAGTTGCACAGAACTTCCCCAACATCCCCTCCCAAATTGATGTGGAACCTTCAAAAACACATGGAGCAACTGCGAAAAGAAAGGGCTGAGGATATACTAAAAATGTCTGGTATGTAATGACATTTAATTCAAAGTCAATGTAAATTCTTTATTTGTATGTGGTTGTGTGGGACAGCCATATGTTCAGTTCATGCCTATGATTTCAGAGTTCAACAAAGCCAACAACAGCTTCATGTGTGCCGCTGATAAAGAACCTGGATGTAGCCCAAAGACTGACTGGGTTAGTAACTTTATTTATCATGTTTATAATATTTTGAGAACAGTGACGGCATGTAAGACAATTTATGATATAACACAATGGATGGCTGATTTGTCATTCGTCATACTGCATTGATATTTGATATTATTTACAACGTATTACGCTTTGTTTTGATTGAATGTTTTGCATGCCAACGGTGGTCCCATGTGCTGTGCCTAGGAATGAAGACTAAAGAGTTCAACGGAGTAAAGAACACAAACTGGAAGTGCAGTCTTTGTTGTTGAAAATGTAGGCTATACCCCATCCACACTGAAGAGGCTCTGAAATGTACATCAACCAGGGTTAATGTATGCTATACCCCATCCACACTGAAGAGGCTCTGAAATGTACATCAACCAGGGTTAATGTATGCTATACCCCATCCACACTGAAGAGGCTCTGAAATGTACATCAACCAGGGTTAACGTATGCTATACCCCATCCACACTGAAGAGGCTCTGAAATGTACATCAACCAGGGTTAATGTATGCTATACCCCATCCACACTGAAGAGGCTCTGAAATGTACATCAACCAGGGTTAATGTATGCTATACCCCATCCACACTGAAGAGGCTCTGAAATGTACATCAACCAGGGTTAATGTATGCTATACCCCATCCACACTGAAGAGGCTCTGAAATGTACATCAACCAGGGCTAATGTATGCTATACCCCATCCACACTGAAGAGGCTCTGAAATGTACATCAACCAGGGTTAATGTATGCTATACCCCATCCACACTGAAGAGGCTCTGAAATGTACATCAACCAGGGTTAATGTATGCTATACCCCATCCACACTGAAGAGGCTCTGAAATGTACATCAACCAGGGTTAATGTATGCTATACCCCATCCACACTGAAGAGGCTCTGAAATGTACATCAACCAGGGTTAATGTAGGCTATACCCCATCCACACTGAAGAGGCTCTGAAATGTACATCAACCAGGGTTAATGTATGCTATACCCCATCCACACTGAAGAGGCTCTGAAATGTACATCAACCAGGGTTAATGTATGCTATACCCCATCCACACTGAAGAGGCTCTGAAATGTACATCAACCAGGGTTAATGTATGCTATACCCCATCCACACTGAAGAGGCTCTGAAATGTACATCAACCAGGGTTAATGTATGCTATACCCCATCCACACTGAAGAGGCTCTGAAATGTACATCAACCAGGGTTAATGTATGCTATACCCCATCCACACTGAAGAGGCTCTGAAATGTACATCAACCAGGGCTAATGTATATCCCATCCACACTGCTATACCCCATCCACACTGAAGAGGCTCTGAAATGTACATCAACCAGGGTTAATGTATGCTATACCCCATCCACACTGAAGAGGCTCTGACATGTACATCAACCAGGGTTAACGTATGCTATACCCCATCCACACTGAAGAGGCTCTGAAATGTACATCAACCAGGGTTAATGTATGCTATATCCCATCCACACTGAAGAGGCTCTGAAATGTACATCAACCAGGGTTAATGTATGCTATATCCCATCCACACTGAAGAGGCTCTGAAATGTACATCAACCAGGGTTAATGTATGCTATATCCCATCCACACTGAAGAGGCTCTGAAATGTACATCAACCAGGGTTAATGTATGCTATACCCCATCCACACTGAAGAGGCTCTGAAATGTACATCAACCAGGGTTAATGTATGCTATACCCCATCCACACTGAAGAGGCTCTGAAATGTACATCAACCAGGGCTATAAAGAGAAAGTTAACACTGTGAAATGTTTCATACTTACAGTGCCTTGCGAAAGTATTCGGCCCCCTTGAACTTTGCGACCTTTTGCCACATTTCAGGCTTCAAACATAAAGATATAAAACTGTATTTTTTTGTGAAGAATCAACAACAAGTGGGACACAATCATGAAGTGGAACGACATTTATTGGATATTTCAAACTTTTTTAACAAATCAAAAACTGAAAAATTGGGCGTGCAAAAGTATTCAGCCCCTTTACTTTCAGTGCAGCAAACTCTCTCCAGAAGTTCAGTGAGGATCTCTGAATGATCCAATGTTGACCTAAATGACTAATGATGATAAATACAATCCACCTGTGTGTAATCAAGTCTCCGTATAAATGCACCTGCACTGTGATAGTCTCGGAGAGACTATGTGAGATGAAAATGGAGGTGGGGGTGACCAGTGAAATTCATGTAAAACCATGTGAGATGAAAATGGACAAACTAAAGGGTGTGCAATGTGTGTCTATGCCATCGGGTTAGCTACAACCTGTTTTGAAAGTGTTAGGAGTAATGGTTAAAAAGCTATTGAAATTTGAAATGTTTGATTTGTCACGATGTTGATGGTCCCTAACTGCTGTTGGTGGATGTAAGGAAAACTACAGGCAAATATCCAACCTAAAACTGTCTTTACCTTGGTGCAGATAAATGTGTCCATTTGGGGGTCTGATTGTGTTTCTGATTGGCTTAATGCACCACCGCTAATGACCTGTGGAGCTTCTCAAAGTAATGTTTTCTTCAGCTCAAACAGCAAGCAAACAAAGTCTATTTTTACATCCATTGAAAATTACAACAGTTCCTCAATGCATTAGAAAAACTTTCCAGCTATCTCCCTTTCCATAACAACTCAGCGTGAAGGGGAAAAATGTCATGCCCTGATGACAGGAGCTCAAGCAGTAGAACGTTTGAGGTGAGGTTACTCAGCTCCGGTGAGCTCCTGCCAAAGTCAAGCACTGCTTCTTATCCCTTGTGCAAATAGCAATGTTTTTATTTTTTGGCTCTATGCAGGCTATTTTTACATATTTGGCAAAGGTTTATAATTTTAATTTAGAATTGGATAAAATTTTGATTAAAAACATTGCAATGATTTTGAGATATGAAGATGTTATTATAAATTAAATTAAACTGTTTAATGAAAATGCATATAAAAACCATAACTGGCACGCAGATTGGTAGAAATGGTCAAATAACTTGTCATTCCACATGAGAAATGTGGCCGACTCCACGTGTAGCCTAACACCGGCAACTTCTGGAGAGTAACATCAGAATCTGTGACAGCCAGAATGACAATAGTTAAGGTTTTTTCTTATTTTTATCTATATCTCGTGGCGCACTCTCGATGCATTTGTCTTATTTCATCAAACCGTAAGCTTTAAGCATCAGACAAGCTCAATGAATAAAGTGGATTTTATTCAAACACATAGGGTGTGTCTATATACGGAAAAATACAAGTTTAAAAATGTTCAATAAATTGGTCGAAAGAACTTTCGGTTCAACAATATTTTTTTTTAGTCAGGGACGGCCATAGACTCATGTATATGTCCTTTCACTTATCTTTATCCAACCATTTATTGGCAGTTTATAGTGGTGATGGTCATGGTGCATACCAAGGTCACATTACATGTAGTTCTGTCCTTGAGCTGTTCTTGTCTAATGATGTTCTGTATTATATTTTGTGTGGACCCTAGGAAGAGTAGCTGCTGCTTTTGCAAAATCTAATGGGGGATCCTAATAAAATACCAAATTTCATATGAGACAATTCAGTATATTACAAGTGTGGCTGCCAATACAGAAACATCTCTATATAATGTGATACTGATGCCTAGAGTTTCAATGCGTGAGCACACTCCCCTCCCCCTCGAGATAACTACCAATAGTATTGCAATATCTACAAGGGTGGGAGTTGAGTATGTTTTAGTTACTTCAATGAAAAGTTCTAAAAGGTGATGATTTAAACGGGTCCCATAAGTGGGTGTATACCGGAGGTTTTTGGTACCATGTGTTTGGCATTAGGCCTCACACATCTAGGGTCCGTGGGCCTCACAGTCCACATCAAACAGACCCGCCCCGTTGACTTTTCCACATTTTGATACGTTACAGCCTTATTCTAAAAATGTATTTAAAAAAAAATGTTTACTCAATCTACACACACTACCCTATAATGACAAAGCAAAATAAAAAATGGAAATATCACATTTATGCAAGTATTCAGACCCTTTACTCAGTACTTTGTTGAAGCACTTTTGGCAGTGATTACAGTCTTGAGTCTTCTTGGGTATGACAATACAAGCTTGGCACACCTGTAGTTTCTCCCATTCTTCTCTGCAGATCTTCTCAAGCTCTGTCAGGTTGGATCGGGAGAGTCGCTGCACAGCTATTTTCAGGTCTCTCCAGAGATGTTCGATAGGGTTCAAGTCCGGGCTCTCGCTGGGCCACTCAAGGACATTGAGACTTGTCCCAAAACCACTCCTGCGTTGTCTTGGCTGTGTACTTAGGGTCGTTGTATCTATACAGGTACAGGTACAAATGTATCTATATCCACAGTAAAACGAGTCCTATATCAACATAACCTGAAAGGCCGCTCAGCAAGGAAGAAGCCACTGCTTCAAAACCACCATAAAAAAGCCAGACGACGGTTTGCAACTGCACATGGGGACAAAGTTCGTACTTTTTGGAGAAATGTTCTCTGGTCCTATGAAACAAAAATAGAACTGTTTGGCCATAATGACCATCGTTATGTTTGGAGGAAAAAGGGGAGGCTGGCAAGCCGAAGAACACCATCCCAACCGTGAAGCACGGGGTGGCAGCATCATGTTGTGGGGGTGCTTTGCTGCAGGAGGGACTGGTGCACTTCACAAAATAGATGGCTTCATGAGGACGGACAATTATATGGATATATTGAAGCAACATCTCAAGACATCAGTCAGGAAGTTAAAGCTTGGTTGCAAATGGGTCTTCCAAATGGACAATGACCCCAAGCATACTTCCAAGGTTGTGGCAAAATGGCTTAAGGACAACAAAGTCAAGGTATTGGAGTAGCCATCACAAAGCCCTGACCTCAATCATATAGAAAATATGTGGGGAGAACTGAAAAGGCATGTGCAAGCAAGGAGGCCTACAAACCAGCTCTGTTACACCAGCTCTGTCAGGAGGAATGGGCCAAAATTCACCCAACTTATAGTGAGAAGGCTACCCAAAGCGTTTGACCCAAGTTAAACAATCTAAAGGCATTGCTACCAAATACTAATTGGGTGTATGTAAACTTCTGACCCACTGGGAATTTGATGAAAGAAATAAAAGCTGAAATAAATAATTCTCTCTACTATTATTCTGACACTTCACATTTTTAAAATAAAGTGGTGATCCTACCTGATTTAAGACAAGGAATCTTTACTCGGATTAAATGTCAGGAATTGTGAAAAACTGAGTTTAAATGTACTTGGCTAAGGTGTATGTAAACTTCCGACTTCAATTGTATATTGACAATGTACTTTGACATTGAGTCAATAGATCATAATAGCCAACTAACACAGCCGAGATAGATTGATTGCATTGTACATTGCCTTCAGAATGAGTTCACAACCCTTGAATTCTTCCACATTTTGTTGTGTTACAAGGTGGGATTACATTTTTTTTTATCAACTAAGTGGAAGGAAATTTGTTTTAAAAAACAATTGAACAAATAAAACACATATATATATATATTGATTCCTTCGGGAAGTATTCATACACCTTCACTTATTCCGCATTTTGCTAGAGCCTGAATTCAAAATGGATTAAATAGAGTTTCTCACCCATTTTTATTTTTATGAATTACAGAAATATCTCATTAACAAAAGTATTCACAACCCCTGAGTCAATACATGTTAGAATTACTTTGGCATCGATTACAGCTGTGAGTCTTTCTGGATAAGTCTCTAAGAGCTTTGCACACCTGGATTGTACAATATTAGCACATTCATTTGAACATTCTTCAAACTCTGTCAAGTTGGTTGTCGATCATTGTTAAACGGCAATTTTAGATTACTATAGATTGTTTAGACGATTTAAATCAAAACTGGAACATTCAATGTCATCTTGGTAAGCAACGTTGGTGTATATTTAGCCTTGTATTTGAATATTGTGCTGATGAAAGGTGAATTTGTCTCCCTGTCTCTGTTGGAAAGCAGACTGAACCAGACAGCACAACCTGTGACAGTGTGAAGGATTACCTGTCCCTTGCCCTCTTGTCCTTTGCTATCCTCCCAACTTTTTTTTGTGTCCTCTCCTATTCTCGTCCTCTATGAAATGGGACAGACACATATGTGCACCAGTGTTTAGTACCTTTTGAGCAACCCTGTTCAACAAATTAGGTTATGCAAAAAACATTTTTTAAAAGCATTTTCTTCTTTGACATATGTATTTGCCAAGTGTCTACTGTCTAGAAGGGGGTCAACCTATGTTGCTGACTGGACCCTATGCTTAGCCGTTCCAACCTCTTCCTTCTTACAGTCGACTCCCAATCACGGCCTGATGTGATACAGCCTCTTCTCTGCTGTTATGTTTGTGCATCACGTGTATCACATTTCTTCCTGTTTCGATTCCAGCTTTAGACTATTCCCATCAGCGAGCATTATGTCAACTACTCTGTAGGTTGCCTTGTCTCTCAAACAGGAAGTGTCAGCAAGCCACATGCCAGCTTATTCTGAAGGTTCTACCTCGCACTATAGCCGTTTTACTATAGCGGTCCATTGCAATAGATACAAAGCTCTATTAGACAGCTATGGTAATTAACAACTACAACAACTACCTATAGGAAGGACATCAATGGATCTGAGTGGATACAATTTAATTTTCAACATTGCAAAAGTAATCCACTGCCCCGCCTAACATGGCCAACCAATTAAATAAAAAATGAATTAAAAAAACTATTATGTCACATGCTTGCTGGGGGTCCAACATCCAGCAAAGATGTTGAATTGAATAACCAACTTCCAACACATATTCGTCCTTAACATCAGGTGCCTTCTTGATCGAGATGCAAAAATCTAGTTTTAACAAAAACACTAGTAAGAAAAAAAAGATATATACTGTATATAATGCACACCAAGACAGTCAGCCTTTTATTCAGTCATTTGGTCAGAGAAAATACCTTACTAAAATGCATTTGTAAAACATACATCACTTCCTGAAAACAAGGATAGACAAGAAATTCAAAACACATACATTCTTGGCACACATCCAACTCTTCATTTATCTATTTTTAATTTTTTATTATCAAAATACAATTCATCTTAATCTTGACTAACAAATTATATTGAATAGATGGTATGTGGTATGTGTGTGTAATTATGCCCCTCGCCACTCCAGTTCCCAGAACACCTTATCAACCAAAGTTTCATTTTCCATCTTGCTGAACCACTTGCGGAAATGGCTAATCAACTGTAACAAAAAAGTACAGACATAAAAATACAGAACAAAAACTTGTTTTGTATTCAACGTGTAAGACAATATATTCCTTTTGATTTATTCAGTATGTGATGGAGGAAAACATCTGACACTGAACTTCTGTACGTATTTCTCTCTATATTCTCACTAACTACTGTTGCTCATTGCAGCTTTTTACAAAAATATTTTTCTTGCAATTATCCTGCTATGTGGTTGTTTTACCAATTCATTGTATGATGAATGTAATGTAATTGGAAGATGTGGGGATGAATGTAACGTGATTGGAGGATCTGGTGATGAATGTACTGTGATTGGAGGATGTTGTGATGACCTCACATTTTGCAGGACCTCTGTCCGTGTGCCACTATCCTCACAGATGGAAGGTTCGCTGGAGGAACACGCCATAGTCATAGTTCGAACTCTCACCGTAGCACCTGGCAGAGAGAGGGGGGAAGAGAAAGGAAAGAGAGAGCGAGCGAGAGAGAGAGAGAGATCCATGTGAGTTAAGATGTAATGTAAGGGAGTGATGAAGAAAGGTCACCCACAACAAACATTGTCACCGATCATTATTAGATAAGTAAGCAAGATATTTCAACAACATGTAAATATGTCTGATGTGGTGAGTAATTTTACTTGTGGTCTGTGATGTTTGGACGGGCTGGCTTTCCTGGGTTCCCGCCTTCACTCGTACTTCGAAGGTGTAATTGGTCCCAGCATGCAACTCATGAAATGTGTAGTTGGTTGTGTGCGTCTTGTACGTCTGCGTATCATTCCAGAATTCAGTTATGTATTTCACCAGGTACATTATTTGTACACCTTGGGATGCCACGGGGGCTTTCCATGACAGGGTGACATGACTCTTATTGAAGAAATCGATTTGGGCTGATTGCGGTGGGAGAGGAACTAAGGGAAGGAGACAGGGAAGAACGATAAAGAGAGGAGTGACAAAATTAGAAGGGAAAATCATACATTTCAAAGTGCAAAACCTCGCAAAGGTCAAAAGCTTTTCAAATTCACATCAGATGTTGCCCTTTGACACTGTACTGTACATTGTAAGAATAATATTGACTAGATGTCAACAATAAAAAGTCTAAATGTCTTTCTTATATTTTTATACTACTGCTATGTATCAACATTGATGGAATGTGTTAATCTATTCAAAGAGAGAAAGATTAACTAGTAACTCACGAGTGAAATTCGCAGTGGAAATTGGGTAACTCTTGAGATACCCATTCAGAGTGGTGACTGTCACTAAATATTCAGCTCCTGCCTTTAGGTTTGTGAATGAGAGTTGACTTTTAGTTGTATTCTCTGTTTCCACTTCCTCGTTAGAAGAGTTTAGCTTGAGCTGAACACTGAATGTCTCGTAGTTTCCCTGAGGAGGTGTCCAGTACACTGTGATGGTGTCCTCAGTAATGTCCAGCAGTAAGTTTGCAACTTCACCTGGAGCTATGGGGGAGAAAGGGAAAGAAGGATGAATGTGACACAAGAAAAATATATAAAAAAGTGACAAATTGAGAATAATAATGTTAGTGTGAAATGATTAGGCTATTGCTATAATAATATTCAGTTATTATACACCATTCACAAAAATACTATCCACCTTACCAATCAACCACCAAATAAATCCACTACCTAATCAACCACCCTCTCAATGAACTAATGCCTCATTATCGTCACTCCGGCGAGAAGTTTCCCCTAGGTACGGGTCTAGGATCAGCTTCGCCTCCCCAACCTTAACCATTAGTAGGGGAAATGCAAAACTGACCCCCGATCAGTGTGTCCAGGGGTAATTTCACCTTACACCATTATCATCTGTCCATACTCACTGGTGCGGCCAATCGCTTGGCTGGGTTCTCCCTCAACCGATCCATCGGGCACCAGTGCCACAACGCTCAGCCAGATCTTGGCACCTGGCAACTGGTTCCCCACCGTCAGAGTCGTGTTTTTCAGATTCTTCCAGAATATGACAACCGTTCTATACTCAAAATAAACAATGGCCTTGTGTCAATCCTGTTCACATGCGTCCTTGTCATACACTGTAGTTCAGAGTCTGTTCTCTGTTCCATAAAGCAGGGTAATGGAGTGTGTTCTATACATTACATTTCTATGTGAATTTGCATGCCATTTTTACATGCATGTTCTGACTGTTCCCATGACGCAACAGTTGGGTCTGTTTATTTATGAAAGAATTAGCAGTAGAAAGTCAAATGGCAAAGCTGGGACCGAGAGACTGAAAAACAGCTTCTATCTCAAGGCCATCAGACTGTTAAACAGCCATAACTAAATCAGAGAGGCTGCTGCCTACATACACTTAAATCTTTATCCACTTTAATAAATGGATCACTAGTCACTTTAATGTTTACATATCTTGCATTACTCATCTAATATATATATATATGTGTGTGTGTATATGTATGCATGTATATATATATATATATATATATATATATCACACACACACTGTATTTTATACCATCTATTGCATCTTGCCTATGCCGCTCTGTCATTGCTCATCAATTTATTTCTGTACTCAGCAAAAAATGAAAGGTTCTTTTTTCCAAGACCCTGTCCTTCAAAGATAATTAGTAAAAATCCAAATAACTTCACAGATCTTCATTGTAAAGGGTTTATTAAACTCTGTTTCCCATGCTTGTTCAATGAATCATAAACAATTAATGAACTTCTTGACGCTACCCATCCCGTTAGCGGGATCATTTTCTGAATAACATAGCGCCACAGTCAAATAATATTACTAAAAAATATTCATATTCATGAAATCACAAGTGCAATATTGCAAAACACAGCTGAGCCTTTTGTTAATCCACCTGTCGTCTCAGATTTTGAAATTATGCTTTACAGCAAAAGCAATCCAAGCGTTTGTGTATGTTTATCGATAGCATGACATAACATTATGTACACTAAGCATTAAGTATCTAGGTCACGAAAATCAGAAAAGCAATCAAATTAATCGTTTACCTTTGATGATCTTTGGACGTTTTCAATCACGAGACTCCCAGTTACACAACAAATGTTCCTTTTGTTCCATGAAGATTATTTTTATACCCAAAATACCTCTGTTTGTTTGTCGCGTTATGTTCAGAAATCCACAGGAAAGAGCGGTCACGACAACGCAGACGTATATTCCAAATAATATCCATAATGTCCACAGAAACATGTCAAACGTTTTTTATAATCAATCCTCAGGTTGTTTTTAAAATATATATTCGATAATATATCAACCGGGTGTGTAGATTTTTCAATAACACCGGGAGAAACAATGGCCGCTTTACTCTGTAGCGCAAAACTCACTCTGAGAGCCCCCACCTATCCACTTACGCAATGTGATCTTTCACGCTCAGTTTTTTAAATAAAAGCCTGAAACTATGTCTAGACTGTTGACACCTTAGAGAAGCCACAGAAAAAGGAATCTGGTTGATATCCCTTTAAATGGAGGATAGGCATGCATAGGAACAGAGAGGTTTCAAAATAAGAGACACTTCCTGATTGGATTTTCCTCAGGTTTTCACCTGCAATATCAGTTCTGTTATAGTCACAGACAATATTTTTTTTTACAGCTTTGGAAACTTTAGAGTGTTTTCTATCCTAATCTGACAATATATGCATATTCTAGTTTCTGGGGCTGAGAAATAGGCAGTTTAAAATGGGTACGTATTTTAGCCAAAATTGAAAATACTGCCCCCTACACGCATGAATGAACATGCACCTGGGGAACGGTCGTTAAGACACTAACAGCTTACAGACGGTAGGCAATTAAGGTCACAGTTATGAAAACTTAGGACACTAAAGAGGCCTTTCTACTGACTCTGAAAAACACCAAAAGAAAGATGTCCAGGGTCCCTGCTTATCTGTGTGAATGTGCCTTAGGCATACTGCAAGGAGGCATGAGGACTGGAGATGTGACCAGGGCAATAAATGTCAATATCCGTACTGTGAGACGCCTAAGACAGAGCTACAGGGAGACAGGATGGACAGCTGACCGTCCTCGCAGTGGCAGACCACGTGTAACAACACCTGCACAGGATCGGTACATCCGAACATCACACCTGCGGGACAGGTACAGGATGGCAACAACAACTGCCAGAGTTACATCAAGAACGCACTATGCCTCCATCAGTGCTCAGACTGTCCGCAATAGGCTGAGAGAGGCTGGACTCAGGTCTTGTAGGCCGGTTGTTAGGCAGGTCCTCATCAGAAATCACCGGCAACAACGTCGCCTATGGGCACAAACCCACAGTCACTGGACCAGACAGAACTGGCAAAATGTGCTCTTCACTGACAAGTTGCGGTTTTGTCTCACCAGGGGTGATGGGTCAGATTCGCATTTATCGTCGAAGGAATGAGCGTTACACCGAGGCCTGTACTCTGGAGCGGGATTGATTTGGAGGTGGCGGGTCCATTATGGTCTGGGGCGATGTGTCACAGCATCATTGGACTGAGCTTGTTGTGCGCGTTAACGTGTTCAATGGACTGAGCTTGTTGCTGTGCGTTAGAGGGAATACTTCCTCCTCCCTCATGTGGTACCCTTCCTTGCAGGCTCATCCTGACATGACACTCCAGTATGACAATGCCATCAGCCATACTGCTCGTTCTGTGCGTGATTTCCTGCATGACAGGAATGTCAGTGTTCTGCCAAGGTCAGCGAAGAGCCCCGGATCTCAATCCCATTGAGCACGTCTGGAACCTGTTGAATCGGAGGGTGAGGGCTAGGGCCATTCCCCCCAGAAATGTCCGGGAACTTGCAGGTGCCTTGGTGGAAGAGTGGGGTAACATCTCACAGCAAGAACAGGCAAATCTGTTACTTTTGATTTTGACCCCCCCCTTCTTCAGGGACACATTATTCAATTTCTGTTAGTCACATTGTAGAAAAGGCCCATGGAGTTGGTGGAAGAATAATTTAATTCATGGCCACTTGCTCAGCTGGGCTAGGGGCGCTTTAATTACGTCAGGTGGAAATGTCCGACAGATCTCAACTCCATAAAAGGAGGAAACCGCCATGGCCTGATCTCGCTGCTTTCTCTTCCATAACTCTGTCTAATCCAGAAATTCTGTGCATCCATGAATCTACACTACCCAGTAAATATACCACTTTATGGTTAAAGGAATTCCTGCCTCAGTCTCACCCATTCCTCTGTCACCTGACCACCTGTTCACCGTCAGTCATCCTACCTGTCCAGCTAACTCAGATTCCACTAATCTTTCACCCGTCTGTGGAACTTGTTTAGTTTATGTCTCAGTTGTTGAATCTTGTTATGTTCATACAAATATTTACATGTGAAGTTCGCTGAAAATCAAACGCAGTCGGCGTTTCTTTTTTTGCTGAGTTTATGTACGTATTCTTATTCTATTCCTTTACTTAGAGTTGTGTGTATTAGGTAGTTGTTGTGGAATTTTTAGATGACATGTTATTTATTGCTGCACTGTCGGAACTAAAAGCACTAGAAGCATTTTGCTACACGCAATAACATCTGCATGTGACCAATCATTTTATCTGCCGTTTGTTTTTAGCTACGACTTGTTAACGTTCTATAGCGGCCAAAAATACTGGATACAGTTTCTATAGTCTCCTCATTCATTCATTTTATTTAGTTAGCCAGGATACTGCACCCAGTAACAATTGCCACTGTTTTCAAGGGAGTCCTGAGTTCCAGCCTACATACTTGATAACATGTCTATAGTAAACAACATACTTGTTAACGTTCTATAGTAGCCCACATACTTGGTAACGTTTCTATAGCAGTGTACATACTTGATAACGTTTCTATAGTAACCTACATACTTGGTAACATTTCTATAGCAGCCAACATACTTGATAACATTTCTATAGCATTCTACATACTTGATAACGTTTCTATAGCAGCCTACATACTTGATGTTTCTATAGCAGCCTACATACTTGATGTTTCTATAGCAGCCTACATACTTGATGTTTCCATAGCAGCCTACATACCCGTTTTCTTCTCTCCAGGCGTGCGCTCTGTACCCAGAGGTGTTACCTGTCGGCCGTTCCCATTGGAATTCGACACTGTTATTAGTAAGAGCACCCGGCTTTAAGTTTGACACCATTCCTGGTTCTGAAGGGGAAAGGAGAGATCAGTGTGTGTGAGCTGCACTGAACATTTGGATTTTATCTAACTAGGCAAGTCAGTTAAGAACAAATTCTTAACTCCAAATATAAATGTATAAAACTGACCTTTTCAAATCAAATTACATTAACTTTCTCAATGGAATGAAATTAAAATGGAATTTGAAACAGAATGTCTTATTATTTATAGTTTCCCCTATGGAAACGTTCCTCTAGGAAAACAAGTTAAACATTTGCATAGGAAAAACAACAGCCGTGCTCTGACTCACTGGTGTAGGAGGGGATATCCAGCCGATCTCCCTCAATGGACTTGTCCTCCACCTCGGCATTGACCTCAAACATGTACAACCCTCCTGGTATCAGGCCTTTGACCAGGGCGCTCTCTGTGCGTGTGGTCATTTTCAGGTCGGGTTCACCCCTCACCTGAATGGTGTACAAGTCACGGTTGCCCTCAGGAGCGAACCAGGTCAGAAAGATGCTTGTTTCTGAGACATTGGCGACATTGAGTTTTTGGATCACGCCAGGCTCTGAGAGAGAATTCATGATCAGTAGTTAGCATAATCGTCATTATTGATATCGATGTCTTCATATTGTTACAGTAATATCATAATAAATATCTACCGGTACACAAATATATCTGTCTAGGATCTCTACAACTACTAGTATTAGAAGTAGTGGAACAGTAGCAACAACAGCAGCTGTAGTGGTCCTATTCAACATTAACATTTGCTACTGGTGGTATTCCCCATATTCACTGGTGTAGAAGGAGACGTTCTGTGGATTGAGGTCTCTTCCACACTTAATGGGGAACACCTGGACTCTGTACTGGGTTCCGGCGGTGAGGCTAGAAAGGTCATAGGTCTGGTTCAGACTGCTGTGGTTTAGGGTCAGGTTGTAGTCAGTGGACTTGACCTCCATCCTGTATCCGCTGATGTCACCAGGCCCACGGGTCCAGCTCAGAGTCGCGCTGTGTAGTTTCTTGTTGGTCATGGTGGCATTACCGTAGAAACGGTCTACATACACAGGTGAGGTGCGGTTTTTGATTGGGGTGGGTTGAGGTGAGGGGGAAAGAGAAAGAGGGGGGAAAGGGTGCAAGCCAAAGAAAACACATCAATATGTTTATCAGTAAGTTATGCACCCCAAACATCAACATCTCAGTCCACTTCAAGGGAACATCACAGTAAATTAGAAATATTCGTATTATTTTTTTAAAACCACCCCCTACCTTCATAGCAGATATAAGGAAGAAGCTCTGAGCAGATTTTATCGAACCAAAGTCCAAAACTGAGCATGGCTATGCAAGGCTCCTCAATGTACACGTCTGTCTCAGTTTCATTCGTCCCATTGTTCCCACTAGTCATATTGGTGCCATTGATGCCACCAGTAACTCCAGGAAAGAACGTTGATCCCGTCATGACAGACGTCATCTTTGTCACGGCTGGTGTCTTCGTTGACGATGCAGTCATGTTTACCTTTTCTGTGAAGTCCGTACCATGGTAGCTACTATTAACAGTAGTTACTGGGGGAACACTGGTAGAGTTGCTGTTATTGGTGCAGCAACACCCACAGTAATTGGGGGGGGTGGAATAGTAGTTGTTAAAGATGTTCACAGGATTCTTGGGCTTGGAGAGTATGGGGCGACCGGGGTACCAGTTCTGGAAGGCGAGGGGGTTTCCATTGGACCAGCGGGACCAGGGGAAGGAGCCGTTGTTCATGGTTTTGCGGAGGCCGATCCAGTAAGAAGAGGTCAGGTTCTGGGCAAGTTGCTGGATGTTTTCAGGGGTCAGGCTCACCATCTCCTTGTAGCACACCTAATAGGACAAGGATAATATCAGGTATATTGGGTCAGTAATGGTCCTAGAGGGCCACAATGTGTGCCAGCTTCTGTTCCAGTCCAGCAATAATATTTGATAACATCATCATCTAATCATTGTCCTCGATCGAGTCACTGGTTTAACCAGGCGTTTTAAAGCTAGGTTGCGGTTGACAAAAGCCTGCACACATTGGACACTGCTGTTTTACATTGCGTACAAGAAGTCTGTGTGTCCAGGAAAGGTGTCCCATGGGGACAATAAAGATGTTTCCATATTTTAGTGTTCTACCTGGCAGTGTAGCCTGGCCTGTTCCCAAGTGGAGGAGTTGGACTGGAAGAAGTACTGTCTCTCAGCTACACAACACACCACCAACACAGCTGGGAGGAGGGAACGAGGAAGACATCTGAATATGATTTAGAGTTAACATTCATATACAGCTTCCAGTCATTTTCAGTTTCAGTATGATAATCAATGATCCTATTCAGCAAACGTTATAATGCAAGGCTAAAAGTCATTTTAAAATTTGACTGATTGATTTTTAGCACCTGTGTATCATTCAGGGCCATACTCATAATGCATATCAGAATATAAGTGCTGATATAGGATTAATTTAGCCTTTTAGATCATATTGATTATAATTACATGGACACGGGGGACCTGATCCTAGATCAGGGGCCATATCAAGTGTCTCAGTGTAGGAGTGCTGATCTAGGATCAGGTTCCCCCTGCTCATGTAATCGTGTTCATTGTGATCTAGAAGGCAAAACTGTTCCAAAATCAGCACTATTGATTCAAAAGGTAAGTAAACGGACACTACTGTTATTCCATGTCTACAACTGGGTGCCATTAGATTTGTTTGATGGGATGTCTTTGCATGAGTTTGCATATGAAGGAATGCTAGTCCAGGAAGTTTGGGATATATTTTTTCCAAACAGAATATCCATTGTAAATGTCACTTGAACATTTTTTATTAAAAAGAATGAAACAATTCTCACTCTTGCGCCTTTCTTTCTGGTTTAATAACCTGCCAAATACAATATCTGCTTTCCATGTTAGTTTTGCTTCCCTTGTTGGTAGAACTTACTTAATGATTGTTTGTTTTTTAGACCCTAAAAAGGTTCACCTTTCTGTAGACCTTTAATCAACACATGAAAAACAATACATTTGTGAAACGCAAGACTTGAGCTCACCCCATAATATCAGGTGTTGAATCCTGCCCATCCTTCGACTGGAACGATTCAGACTTCTTTGTTCTGGTTACCGTTTTAGATATTCTCACGGGAATACATTTAAATCAGACAAACAGCTGTTGAAATCCACTAAATGTATCCAAGATGAACTGAAGAGGTTAATCAATATCCCAAAAACTTACCAAAAGGAGTGAGAACAAACCAACTGCGGACACAGCATTTGATCTTAACACCTGTGCAGGCAACGTCTGGCTCTCATTTGAATATGGACACACGGACTGCATTCAGAATGAGGGGATGGAGAGAGAAGACTCACAGGGAGTGTCATTGGAGTATTCAGAGTATTATTGGAAAACATATTGACGTGAACAAGTTGAGTCCCCCTAACATGTCAAATTATATTTGATTCCTAGAGCATTTAATATCCCATGCTTATCTGTATGACTTATTCAAAATTGTCCATGAATGGCTGCAAAAATACATAGCCTCATATAATTAATTTACAAAGACAAGTTGTCACATCAGATTTCAAATATGTGATAACACTGGCAACATTGGGAAGTGGAACTATAAAATAAGTGTGGGGAATAACAGTAGTGTTCTTGATGACAAGCACAGGAATGACCCTATATTGTTGCTCATTGTTAAGAATGACAATTGTTCCACTGATCAGACTAAATATAGCAAATATCCCGAAGACAAGATGACAAATCTACCCCTACACACTAAACTAAATTATGTTTCTATTTATTGTCCACCCATAAAATGGACACTTTTGGGTTCATAATCTGTTTGACGAAATTCTTTTTCATAGTTCCAAATCAGGTCACGGTACCAAACGTCCCTGCTAAAACATACTCTGGGTCTGTCACAGCCTAAATGCCAATCACCAAAAACACTTTTGTAAGTGTGGATTAAATATGCTGTCAAAAGGCTGCATTCTGCGATAGGGGCGGGAGTAACAGCAACCTCATTTTGTTGACAACATCGTACATACGTTTTTTTTTTTTACAGTTTTAAACTCTGGGTCTGTCACAGCCTAAATGCCAATCACCAAAAACACTTTTGTAAGTGTGGATTAAATATGCTGTCAAAAGGCTGCATTCTGCGATAGGGGCGGGAGTAACAGCAACCTCATTTTGTTGACAACATCGTACATACGTTTTTTTTTTTTACAGTTTTAAACTCAGCGATAAAGGTTCTAACGCCATTCATTGCCACTCTAATCTTGAGGGGTGTTTCTTTAAAACATGCATATCCTATCCCCTTGATCCTTAACATAACTTCACCAATAATATGCTTCAATGTTCCGCATTTCAGCGTTGTAGCAAGACAGGGTAGATTTTCGCTCGTGATGTTCAATTGCAGTCGCAGATGCTCCGATTTCAAAACGATTTGGAGCACAGTTGAAAAGTTAATGCACTGACTATAATGGCCTAATTAGAAGAATAAAATCAGTATTTTTCAATGCGCGTTAGATAAGGTGTGCCGTGATTAGTGTTTCACGGCCTGAGAGTTGGCGAAAATGTCAAACAGAAACATAGACCTATTTTTGATATCCTGTCCACTTTTTTCCCCCGCAGTCTGTAGGCTACTGCGCATTTTCCATATTTGCGGGTTTGGGTCCAGTGCTGGCTTCAGATTTTCACTTTATTGCAGTGAGTCGGGTGGTTGCGGATGGATCTTTAGCTACTGCAGGTGGGTGCGGGTGAACAAACAGCTCACCCGCGAATTACTAGTGCTCAGCCCATTTCTGTACTCCTTGTACACCCATGACTCCAACACCATTTAAGTTTGCTGACGATACGATAGTGGTGGGCCTTACCACAGACGTAACAGCCTACAGGGAGGTGGTCAAGAGTCCTGGCAGAGAGGTGCGAGGAAAACAGCCTCGGTCTCAATGACAGTAAAACCAAGGAGTTGATGGTGGACTACAGGAAACGGGGTGAAGGGCTGCAGTGGAGAGGTTCAAAGGCTTCAAGTTCCTTGGTGTGCACGTCACAGATGACCGGGTATGGTCCAGTCACACCACCACCGCGGTGTTGAAGGTAACAGCGCCCCTAAGACCTCAGGCGACTGAAGAAATGAAGCATGGGCTCTCGGGTTCTCAAGAAGTCCAACAGAATACAATTTAACGTTATTCCACTGCGTGACCAAGACACTACCCACTTTATATTTGTAAATACCAATAGTCCATTATTACCATGAATACTACCTCTTACTTCTATGACTTATTTATAACTTGACTGTTTTTGTCGTCATTAACTGATAATGTCCTGAACTGCTGAGGGAGCTCCCACAAGCATTTCACAACACCTTTATACCTGCAGTAATCTGTATGTGACGTATAAAATGTGATTTGGAGCCAAAACAACTAATAGAGTTCTTGCCACAGGAGGCTGCTGAGGGGAGGATGGCTCATAATAAAAGCTGTAATAGAGGGAATGGTATCAAACACAAAGAAACCATATGTTTGCCGTTTGACACCATTCCAGATATTCCATTCCAGTCATTACTATGAGCCCGTCCTCCTCAATTAAAGGTGCCACGGCCACCTGTGGTTCTTGCATAAACCACAGGTGTACCACAAAGGTTCTTTTGAAATCAACGACCACTCGATTACAGATGGTAGTTTCTGGTATTTGATAAGATGACTATCTCACTCCCATTTGGGAACTTATCTACTGAATCAACATGGCTCCCACATGCAAACAAAATGGAACTACAAAGAAGAATTTGTTAAATGGATGCAAGAGATACTTGGTTTTGCGTTATTCCTCCACACATGCAAAGCATGCTGGGGTCAATATGTAAACATAGCAGTAGGGGTCCAGAGTGTCGCAGTGGTCTAAGGCACTGGATCTCAATGAAAGAAGCTTCAGTTCCCTACAGTTCCTGGTTTGAATCCAGGCTGTATCACATCCGGCCGTAATTGGGGTTCCCATAGTTAAATAAAGGTTAAATAAATAAAATATACTTAGAGAATGGTCTGGGACAGTGAAGTAGGTCAGCTGAAATAATAGAGTATGCAACATTTGGTTCTGGGTTCCGAGATTACGGGTAGTCTCTAGACAACCTTGTCACGCACCCATGTCACCTTGTTCATCCGCAGGGACTTTGTATATTTTTAAAAAACTCATAACTCAAAAGACTGCAGGTATTGAGAAAGGACTGAGGATTTTAAGTATTACTTAAGAAATTACTTTAATTGATTTTAAAAGTTCCCTGAAATGTTTCCTTTCCCCCTGAACAAAATAGAGCCTCATGTCTCAGCACCAAATGACATCAAAAAGAGTTTCCATCAGAGAACGAGAAATTAAACAAATATACATGTGCTAAGTGTATCATAATCATAGTATCAGACCGCTTCACAAGAGAGAACTCAAATGTATTTTTTTTTAACAATGAAAAAAACATTCTGATAACCAGAGCTACAAGTAAAAACAAAAGGGGCAAAAGAAAGTCAAGGTTTCAGGGGGAGGGATAACAGCAGTTATGTTCAACAGGTATAAAAAATACTAACAGGCAACTGGCCAATTAACTGGTAACAAAGCATCGTGGCTAGGCAGGTCAAGATATGAATACTTGATTTAATTGGTCCAAATCATAAAAGCACAAGCTAAAGTGCTGTTTGGGGGACAGGTGAGGAGGAGGAAGTCCCACCAGATGGTTAAGGCAGTGGGAGGAGGGGTCTTAGCTTACCTAGCTAATTTTAAACAAAACCCTAGGCCCTACACTTACGCAGTTTGTGTTGTACTGAAATTGTTGGACTGGTATCTGAAATATGGTGAAAATCCTAACATGGTACTTGTACTATCTGAGAAGGTCCGGTCACAATTTTCCTAGCTGTCAAAAGATCCGGATGGACAGTAATTTACAGTCATATAAAAAAAACAATACAATAACAAAATAAAACTTTTTACACAGTTTGAACTGTTTTGAAGCTAATTACCTGCAATTCTACACATTTTGCCATGTCTTGCATGTTCATATGACTACATTTATTAAAATGTTGGTCCGTCCCTATTGACCCCTTTCTGGGTCCAGCGTATGGCTGTCTAGGTGGAGCTATTACCATCTTGCTAATATCTATCCTTTCAAAAGTGCCTACATGTAGGGACTAGGGTTTGGTATTGGGCATTTAACTTGGGAGTCGCAACTTAATGTTGGTCTGGAATAGACAGGAGAATAAGGACCGACATGTCCTGGCCTTAGTCCGAGTCGCTCCTGTCTTCCTTTGTAAGCAGCCGCTTTCCGCTCTTCGGGGCCATTGCTTCTTGCTTGACGATCTTTGCGGAACTAAGAAAGACAAATACAGGACAAACAGAGGGTGAGACTGTTTACCATTGAGAGGAGAACATGTATGTTGCAGGTAATAGATGTGGGGGGAGGTAACGCATGTAAATGGTACATGGGGATTTTAGGGAGAAGTTCCTGTCGTCAGGATGGCTGCCGCTGGTAGCTTACCCTTTCTTCTTGTATTTCTCCTGCTCAGCGGGAGGAATGTGGTCCATCAGCTCCAGACTGTCATTGATCTTCTTGAGCCACTCATAGTGCTCTCGGCCACGGACCTGAGAGGAGAGGGAGGAAGTGAGAGGGGATTTCCCTTGGGCACAACCATGCAGTAGAGATACACAAATTCTCCCTCACAAAAGTGCCTCTGTCTGTCAGCTTGTGTGTGTGTGTGTGTGTGTGTGTGTGTGTGTGTCATTCCCTCACCTGCAACAAAAATACATTGTCCTTGTCTTCATCCTCAGTGCTGGAGCCATTCTTGATCTTCTTGCTGGTCCCTGGAGGGGGCAGGGCCTGTTGGGACTCTGAGGGGAGAGGAGACAATGTCAACAATGACATAGGAGACGAGGGTTGAGACGTGGCCCGAGTCTTACTTCTCTTGGAGCCGTTGGTGGTCTTGGTCCCGTTCAGAACTTTGTTTGTGTTCTCTTCTTCGGTCTTGCGGTCCCGGCCCGGACAGGCACACACACGGACCTCGAAACAACGGCGACCCAAAACCTGACCCCTAGAAAGGAAGCAAGGGGGTGAAGAATAGTGAAAGTTAGAGGCAATAAACTCACGGGGAGCAAAACACACTAGGGATGTGCATCTTTCACTTCCAAGATGATTCGATATGCATCTAGATACTGTGCATTCGGAAAGTATTAACCTTTTTGGGAAAGGGGGCAGCATTTTCACTTTTGGATGAATAGCGTGCCCAGAGTGAACTGCCTTCTACTCAGTCCCAGATGCTAATATATGCATATTATTATTGGATATAAAACGCTGAAGTTTCTAAAACTGTTTGAATGATGTCCGAGTATGGCAGGCGAAAACCTGGAGAAAAATCCAACCAGGAAGTGGGAAATCTGAGGTTGTAGTTTTTCAAAGCTTGGCCAACCGAATACAGTGTCTATGGGGTCAAGTTGCACTTCCTAAGGCTTCCACTAGATGTCAACCGTCTTTAGAAACTTGTTCCAGGCTTCTGTTATAAAGGAAGGGGGAATGGGAGCTGAATGAGTCATGGGTCTGGCAGAGTGTCTCAGGTTCGTGATGCGCATTCACGACAGAGTTAGCTCTCGTTCCAGTGCTTTTTTTCAGACAATGGAATTCTCCAGTTGGAACCTTATTGATGATTTATGTTAAAAACATCAAAAAGATTGATTCCATACATCGTTTGACATGGTTCTACGACCTGTAACGTAACTTTGAGTTGACGTAGTGCTCGTGCCTTATGAAGATGGATTACTGGGCTGAACCCGCCAACAAATGGCTATTTGGACATTAATGATGGACTTTATGGAACAAATCAGTCATTTATTGTCGAACTGGGATTCCTGAGAGTGCATTCTGATGAAGATCAAAGATCAAATGTTATTTCTAACTTCTGTTGACTCCAACATGGCGGATATTTCTTTGGCTGGATTGGGCTCTGAGCGTCATACTCAGATTATGCTTTTTCCTTATTTTTTTTTTTTTGAAATCTGACACAGCGGTTGCATTCAGCAGAAGTCTCTTTAATTCTGTGAATAACACTTGGATCTTTTAATCAATGTTTATTATGAGTATTTCTGCAAAATCACTGGATGTTTTGGAATCAAAACATTACTGCATGTAATGCGTCAATGTAAAAAGATTTTTGGATATAAATATGCACATTATCGAACAAAACACATGTATTGTGTAACATGATGTCCTATGAGTGTCATCTGATCAAAGGTTAGTGATTCATTTTATCTATATTTCTGCTTTTTGTGACTCCCATCTTTGGCTGGAAAAATGGCTGTGTTTTTTCTGACTTGGCTATCACCTAACAATCATGTTGTGCTTTAGCTATAAAGCCTTTTTTGAAATCAGACACAATGGGTAGATTAACAAGAAGTTTTTAATTTGCTGTATTGGACTTGTTAATGTGTGAAAGTTACATTACATTTCGCGCGCTGCCTTTTCAGCGGAACGTTGTCGAGGGGTTCCGCTAGCAGAACGCCTGCCCTAGAAAGACCCCTCGACTTTTGACATCGTTACGTTACAGCCTTATTCTAAGATAGATTAAATTGTTTCCCCCCCTTCAAGCTACACACAATACCCCATAATGACAAAACAAAAATAGTTTTTATTTTTTAGCAAAAAATTATAACCTGAAATTTTACATTTACATAAGTATTCAGACCCTTTACTCAGTACTTTGGATGTGGCGCGTCGCTGCACAGCTATTTTCAGGTTTCTCCAGAGATGCTCGATCAGGTTCAAGTCCTGGCTTTCACTGGGCCACTCAAGGACATTCAGAGACTTGTCCCGAAGCCACTCCTGCATTGTCTTGGCTGTGTGCTTAGGGTCATTGTCCTGTTGGGAGGTGAGCCTTTGCCCCAGTCTGAGGTCCTGGGTGCTCTGAAGCAGGTTTTCATCAAGGATCCCTCTGTACTTTGCGCCATTCAACTTTACCCTCGATCCTGACTAGTCTCCCAGTCCCTTCCACTGAAAAACATACCCACAGCATGATGCTGCCACCACCATGCTTCTCCAGACATGACACTTGGCATTCAGGCCAAAGAGTCCTTTAGGTGCCTTTTGGCAAACGCCAAGGGGGCTGTCATGTGCCTTTTACGGAGTGGCTTCCGTCTGGCCACTACTAAAGGCCTGTTTAGAGGAGTGCTACAGAGATGGTTGTCCTTCTGGAAGGTTCTTCGATCTCCACAGAGGATCTCAGGTTCTTGTTCACCTCTTTGACCAAGGCCCTTCTCCCCCAATTGCTCAGTTTGGCCGGGCGGCCAGCTCTAGGAAGAGTCTAGGTGGTTCCAAAATTCTCCCATTTAAGAATGGAGGCCACTGTGGACCTTCAATGCTGCAGACATTCTTTGTTACCCTTCTCCAGAGCTGTGCCTCGACACAATCGTGTCTCTGGAGCTCTACGGACAATTCTGTCAACCTCATGGTTTGGTTTTTGCTGCGACATGCACTGTCAACTGTGGGACCTTATATAGACAGGTGTGTGCCTTTCTAAATCATGTCCAATCAATTGAATTTACCAAAAGGTGGACTCCAATGAGTTGAAGAAACATCTCAAGGATGATCAATGGAAACAGGATGCACCTGAGCTCAATTTCAAGTATCATAGCAAAGGTTCTGAATACTTATAAAAAAATAAAACGTATTTACATAAATTAGCAAAACCCTGTTTTCGCTTTGTCATTGTGTAGATTGAGTCATTTATTTCATTTAATCCGTTTTGGAATAAGGGTATATTGTAACAATGTGGAAAAAGGGGTCTGAATACTTTCAATGCACTGTATACGGGATACAATACATTTTTAGTTTGAAACGATTCAGTGCGATTAGAGAAACAAATTGATTCGGTGTGATAAGATGCACTAACTTCTGTTGCATAAACATTCACTTTCCATTCTAAAGATGGAGCTCATGAGCTGGGCCTCTCCGAGTTGGATCTGTTGGAGCAGACTTGTGCACGTACATGCGTAAATCGTGTGTATGGTTGTCTCTCAAGTTTGGGGTTCAGCTTTTTCGCGCCGGACGCTTTATCTGCTCCACCATGCACCTGTCTGGTAAGGTTGAACGCCTCCTCTCCCACTCAGCCTCCCGACCAAAGCTCTCCCAAGCGGGTGGGCCATCTGCTCCCGTTACCTGCTGCTTGGATCCCACCCGGCGATCTACTCCCAGTCTTCCCTGGCCTGTCTCCCAGTCTGGTACAGGTACCCCCGCCACACTCCCCCGAGCTTTCACTTGGCTCCAGCACACACTCACGCCGTAGACTTTGGACTGATTAATTTTTACCTAGGCTAATTAACTTGTGAATCTTATGTGAGCTTTATTCAGAATTGCTTTTCATTAACTAGTATCGGTCTACTATTTATTAATCTCAGACTTTTATAGCCTATTGGACTCAGAGCCACGTTATTGTGTTGGGGCGATTGACTCAACTTACAATGTCTAGCCTCAAGCCATTTCACTTTTTTCTTGTGCTATTTGCTCCATGACTCCTGCACACTTTGTTGAGTATGTAGTTGCTCATTTACCAGAACGTGGATTAGACAATGTTCGTTCCCACCCTCGCGACAAACTTCTTTATTGGTTACATGTACTCTAGGCCTCCCATCCTATTCTAACCCTCTCTCGCTTGCTTTGTAGTCATGTTACCTGATGAAATTGTGGTACAATATGATCTTGTTGCCACCTGATGCACATTCAAATGTCATTAAAAATATCAACACTGCAGAGCTCTCCCTGTCCTCTACCGTGCCCTGGAAATGTGCATGAACACACTGGCCCGTCTACGGTTGCTAGTCACAATTCTGATATTTGCTTTGATGATTTCTGCCCTTGTAAAAGCCTTGGTTGTCTGCACGTTAACACTAGACGCTTATTAACTGAAATGGATCAATTTAAAGCCTAGCCTAGCGTCATCCGGGTTAGACCGGTAGGGATATCCTTGTCTCATCGCGCACCAGCGACTCCGGACCGGGCGCAGTGCGCGCTAACCAAGGTCGCCAGGTGCACAGTGTTTCCTCCGACACATTGGTGTGGCCGGCTTCCGGGTTGGATGCGCGCTGTGTTAAAAAGCAGTGCGGCTTGGTTGGGTTGTGTTTCGGAGTACGCATGGCTTTCGACCTTCGTCTCTCCCGAGCCCGTACGGGAGTTGTAACGATGGGACAAGATAGTAATTACTAACAATTGGATACCACGAAATTGGGGAGAAAAAGAGGGTCCAAAAAAATGTAAGAAAAGAAAAGAGTATGGCTGAGCTCTTTAAAAATCACTTTATTAAGTTAGGATTCCTATGACTCAGACACACCTCCTTCATATACCAGCCCTTCTAATGTGACTATTCCCAACACTCCACCCTCTTTCCCCCCTGCCCTGCTACACAGCTTCTCCCTAAACTCATTTAGATAGTTTCGTCTGTGTGGTTGTAGTGTTTGGAAGGCAGTGCTTAGTATGCAGTGCTTGGAAGGCAGCCACATTGGTTCCTTTATAATATAATAATATAATAATATATGCCATTTAGCAGACGCTTTTATCCAAAGCGACTTACAGTCATGTGTGCATACATTCTACGTATGGGTGGTCCCGGGAATCGAACCCACTACCCTGGCGTTACAAGCTCCATGCTCTACCAACTGTGCTACAGAAGGACCACCTTTATTTAAAGGGGGAGATCAATCTTAATTGTTATAGGACTATTTTTCAAAAGTGTTGGAAAAACTTGTCAATAAACTGACTGGCTTTCTTGATGTCTATAGTATTATCTCTGGTATGCAATCTGGTTTCTGCTCAGGTCATGATTGTGTCACTGCAACTTTAAGGTCCTCAATGTCACCATTGCCTGTGACTAAGCAATTTTGTGCTGCTATCTTAATGGACAAAGCTTTTGATACGGTACACCATTCCAAACTTCTGGGTCGGCTAAGGAGTATTGGTGTCTCAAAGGGGTCTTTGGCCTGGTTTGCTAACTACCTCTCTCAAAGAGTGCAATGTGTAAAGTCAGAAAATCTGCTGTCTCAGTCACTGCCTGTCACCAAGGGAGTACCCCAAGGCTTGATCCTAGGCCCCATGCTCTTCTCAATTTACATCAACATAGGTCAGGCAGTAGGAAGCGCCCTCGTCCAATTATATGCAGATAGCCTTTTACCCAGCTGGCCCCTACACAGATTTTGTGTTGTAGAGAGTTCAACAAAGCTTTCAGTGTTCAGACAGCTTTCTTTGCCCTTAACATTCTTCTGAACACCTTCGAAACCAAAAAGGTATTGTGGTTGTGTAATAAGATTTCACCACTGTCTCAATTTAATGGTATAGACCAGTGGTGGGCAAACCTTTTGGCTCGAGGGCCACATCGGGATTTTGAAATTCAACGGATGGTCGCATTTTTTGGGGGACCAATTGTTTGTTAAAACAATTTGCGGGGGCCTCCCGAGTGGCGCAGCGGTTTAAAGGCACTGCATCGCAGCGGTCGTCACTACAGAGCCAGGTTCGATCCCAGGCTGTCATACAGCTGGCCGTGACTGGGAGACCCATTGGCCCAGTGTCGTCCAGGTTAGGAGAGGGTTTGGCAGGCTGAGATGTCCTTTTCCCACCACCATCTAGCGACTCCTGTGGTGTACTGGACGCATGCACGCTGACCAGGTGTTTCTGGTGTTTCTGCCGATACATTGGTGCAGCTGGCTTTCGGGTTAAGCAAACAATGTGTCAAGAAGCAACGTGGTTTGGCTGGGTCGTGTTTTGGAGGACGCACGGCTCTTGACCTTCGCCTCTCCCGAGTCCGTACTGGAGTTGCAGCGATGAGACAAGACTAACTTCCAGTTGGATACCACGAAATGTCTCGCGGGCCGGTTTGAAGTGCCGGCAGGCTGAAGGAATGGACGCAGTTGTCACAAAATATGAGGTATTTTCAGAAGGTAGAAAGTAATTTAGCACATTGTTTTTGTAGGCGATTCTTAACGTTTGAACCAATTTTGTGACAGATGCATGCTACATTTGGATCGGAGTCCCGCTGACAGACGCACTCATATCTTACATTTTTCAACCGGGGACAGATCATACATCCCTAAAAAAAACACACATTACGGAAAATGTAACACAAAACTCAGACCCTGATGCGTCATTTCCAAAATAAACAAACACAGTGAGAAGGGATATGGAGAGACACTTACTCCTGGGTCTCCAGGGTCAGGATGGTGAGGATGGGCCGCCTGTTCATACCACCCATGCAACTGGAGTTACACATGAAGTTCAGGAGAACAGTAGTCGTTTCAGAGCCCAGCTATACAAACACATATACACAATGGTAAGCTTCACTTGAACGTACATTGACAAATGCAAAATAGACAGATGTCTCTATGAAAGTGTCAAGAGAAATGGCAAATAAAATACCATTGATAAGAATGAATAGAACGGTCTTGGAAGCTCAAATCCAGCCAATTGAACTGGTAAACGCATGGGTCCATAATGGCTTCCTGGTATGGTTATATAATGATTTCCATGGTAATGTAGAATGTTCATTCAAATGATACAAACTGATGTGGCTATTGTTTAAATAATTTCATTTGAGTTGATTCAACAAATCGCAGAACAGATTGATGGGGTACACTTCCTGCCTTGCTCATCTGGGTACACTTGCAATGGCCGCCAGTCCACCCATTATGCCATCATTTACTTGAATGGGGAGGACCGTTCTATTAATTCTCTTTCTATATGGTATACCTGAGGAGGCTCATAGGGCAGCAGCACACTTTGACGCTTGGTGTTTCCATCCTCCAGGTATTGAGCCCACTGGCTCCCCTCCACCCTAATCAAGTGACTGCGGTGGACCACGCCTAGACACAAAAAAAACAGGAAGTAGACAAGTAGTGAGGGGGAGTCTCCTCTGTTTCTGGGACAATCTTTTACATGGAGTGAAGGTATACCTCATCTCTCTGAGACCATGGAGAATATTATGATTAGATTTGCATGGGTTTAATTTCCTCTTTATTCGTTTACATGGCTAAATACAAAAACCGAGCCAAAATAAAATCATGCATATTAGTCCATTTTTTTCCCACTCTTAAGGTCAAAATATTTATTATCTTCATCAGTTTTGAATGTTTACCTTAGACTATAAACACACACCCACCTTCATTGTTATCTGAGGCGCTCTGGTGGTGGGGGCAGCGCCGGACCACCTCAGAGACATGCTCAGACTTCTTGTAGATAGCGGTGGCCCTGAGGATGGCTCCTGGCGGGGGATCCATGGCCATCAACACCTCCACAGGGCACGTCTTAGCCAGCTGGCAGTACAGCTTGTTCAGCTGCACAGAATACTGGGAGGGGAGCGAAAACAATGAGCAACCAGTTGTATGTGCCTATAGGAATTTTATTTTGTGAAACAAAGTGGTGAATTGAATTGATAAAAAGTGGAAAAAAATAAGCACTTTGGTGAAGTTCTTTCACTTGAGATATTTTGTGTGTGTGAGTATTATCCGTTTATAAAGTTTACATAAAATAGTGAACACTAGCAAAGGGTGGGCTTAACACCTACAGGTATAAGATCATAATACACATGAACAATTATAGTAATATTCTGACGAAATCGTAAATACCCTCTTTATAACTATACATTTTGACCAAAAGGGCTGCATTTTAACCCTTTCCATAATGGAGCCCTTGTGTGGAACATGCCCTGTCATGTCAGACCCATGCATTACTGCAACCTACCAGCATGCAACTCCTCAGTTCCAATGAATGAGTTGCAGGGGGCGTTAGTTTGAGGGCAGCACACCCTAACTCAAGCCTGATAGACCTATCATAGTACGGTAACATGTGAGTCACTGTGGAAACCTTGCTGCTATTGGCTGTTTTAATCCAAATACTTTTTCGCCAAAACCTTGAGTTTCAGCAAATCGTCACAATGAACTGGATTCCAGTTGAATGTAACCACAGGGAATTAGAATGAGTGGAATATCCTTCATCTCTGTCTGAGGTAAAGTAACTGCAATTTACTGTAATTAATTGATATGAGACCATGGATTAAACTGGTTTGAAGCCATTTTACTGTTACTTTTTTGACGATCACAATAGGTACCTTAATCAAAATACTTCAAAATAGATGTTTCCTCCAGAAGAGAAAAGTAATTCTAAAGTTGAAAGAGGGAGATCAATAGAGAGATATATATAGCATGTGAATATACAGAGAGACAAGGCTTCTTAAAGGGTGGGGCTGGACCCCATGGAAGGCTGTGTTTCATTCCTATAGAGTACCACAGTATGAGTCATAATACCCATAAAGCCTAGCAGTCAAACAAGGAAAGGGTTCCAACCATTTGCCCACCATAAAGTTCCCACTGGGCAGTGGTTCCCAAACTGTGGGGCTCATTCTAGCTTTAAACTTCCTCTTGAAAATTAGAATAGTAGAATGCACAAGGTGCAATTTCTATATTTGGCAGTGCATCATCAGTTTATCTTGTCATGTTAGTCATTGCATATCTTAGAAAGCAATTTATAACTTGCCAGAAATGTCCAGATCAACTAGTCCATGTCAGCCAAAGTGTTTTAGGTAGGTTTTGTAGCCCATAGATATTGTAATTTGGGTCACTGAAATATCACATGAATACCCATTAGACATGCCAAAACGTATAGAATTGCTAGAAAATCTGCTTTAAACCTGCTAAATGTTCCCCGCCAACAAGAGGGGTGTGAAAAGTTTTTCATGAACATTGTTAGTGCCCATAGAAATAGACGTGGCGCAGAATGTCCCCCAATGCTAGGGGCCCTGAGGGAAAAAGTGTGGGAACCCCAGCCATAGGGGATTTTAGAAACACTTAAAATAAGGGCTGTGTTTTGTTTAGACTTACCCTGGCGTGACGTTTTGATAACCACGTAAATCGCTCTAGGACAAGGTGACTTATAATATATTCGCCTGTAATTACCCCTCAAATTAAATTTGCAGCTATTTAGTTGGTAATGTGGCTATCGTAAAGAACTATAAATGGCGTGACTGACTTGAGGCAAAGCTAAGAATCTTTGGATTAATTATCTAATGTTAGTTAAAATTTGTAATGATTAAATTTGCTAAATGTCTTTAAAATGTATAATTCTGTGAAGTGTCTTGTGCAAGTTTTAAAATGGGGCGGCAGGTAGCCCAGTGGTTAGAGTGTTGGACTAGTAACTGAAAGGTTGCAAGATCAAATCCCCGAGCTGACAAGGTAAAAATCTGTCGTTCTACCCCTAAACAAGGCAGTTAACCCACTGTTCCTAGACCTTCATTGAAAATAAGAATTTGTTCTTAAAGGTAAAAAAATGTTTTAATGGACACAATACCTGTTAGCAAAGGAGTCAGCTAGAGATGACGTGCAGGAGCTTGCAGGGATTTGTAGTATTCCATCATGTCTACGTTGATGCTAATTAGCATTTTCGAAACGAAATAAATAGAGCCGAATATATTGATTGAAAAAGTCACCTTGTATGAGAGAGATTTACATTTTTACACGCCAGGGTAAGCCCACGCAAAACACATCACTTATTTTAAGTGATAAATGAACATATTATCATGAATTATAAACTGGGTGGTCTGAGCATTGGTAAAATATTTTCACTGTTCTAATTACGATAATAACCCGTTTATAAAAGGCAACTCTGGAGTTTGTGGTATATGGCTAATATACCACAGCTAAGGGCTGTATTCAGGCACTTCTGTTGGGCAGAAGAACAGCCCATAGCCATGGTATATTGGCAATATATACCACACCTCCTCGGGCCTTAACTATACGTCTGTGCATTTATTCAGGCATGAGCATGTGCAGTAAGCCATATGCATGACACTCACAGTGGAGGTGACAGACTTGGCGGTACCCGACTTCTGGAATCGCAGCTGGAAGCCGTGCTTCCCAGGGTAGTCGTTGGTGGAGGGGACAGTGGAGGCGGGGGGAGGCACGCTGTCCAGGGTTGACACAGAGGGCTCCACAACCGGGGGCTCCAGCAGTTCAAACAGCACCTCGTCAAAGACCTTGTGGAGAGTCGCGTCAGGAAGGAGCTGTGAGGGAGGTAAGTGGATGCCATTTATCTACAGAGGAGTAAAGCATTCAAGTTATCAGTTGCTTGTTACATTTCTGTCTGAATAATGAAACTGGAGTGCCCACCATGGAAATCAAATTACCAGAAAAAAAAAAAATAGAACTCAAACAATCACTGGGGGGCTCATTAGCCCATTCTAAAAAAAATGTGTGGCGTCACGAAAATACTTCCTTTACGTCATGAGGTAGACAATCAAACGTACCGAGACATCCAGGTCAGACCAGTTTTCAGTAGCAACCAGTGGAGTACTGGGCCCCTGAGGTGTCATACTATAGAAAAGAAATCACCGGATCAGTCATTATTATGGCCCTGAAAAGACCTATGCAGAAAAGGTGCTTTAATACATTGAACAATGTCTCTGGGCTTCCACTCACACAGAACCACCTCGATCTAGTCTAGAAGTAGCTACCTACCTTGGTAGTCTTAAACATAAGTCTGTGGTCCTAAAGGTTGCTCAAAACTTACTTGCTCTCCCAAAGCTGCTGGAAGGAACATTGGCCCAGGGAGGGTCTGAGCGCTTCCATCCTGTATCCGTTCACTTTATCGACAGCTCACAAGACCGTTTGGGAGGAGAGGATTGGACACAGGGACACAAGGAGGGAGGGAGGAAGGCGATAGGATCTAGGAGAGAGAGCACACCCATGTAATTAGTTAATTAAAAAATCTATGCTAGTTTTAGCAGCTACCGGTGTCTTCAAAACAATACATTTATGGGAATGAGTGGGGAAAGGGGGACAACAGCTCCCAAGTGGCACAGCAGTCTAAGGCAGTGCATCTCAGTGCTAGAGGCGTCACTACAGACCCTGGTTCGGGTCCAGGCTGTATCACAAACAGCAGTGATTGGGAGTCCCATAAGGCGGCGCACAATTAGCCCAGTGTCGTCCTGGTTAGGGTTTGGCCAGGGTAGGCCGTCATTGTAAATAGGAAATTGTTCTTAACTGACTTGCCTAGTTAAATAAATAAAAGTGAAAAGGCTAGAATGCAGACAGGGGACGGGTAATGACCGACTGGGTTGTGTAGTTAGCTAGACAGCAATGTGAGCAAGTGGTGCCACGGTATTAGGCTAATCCTCATCTAAATCTATGATTAACTTGCAACCCACCCTATACAGAGAGAAATAATAAAGGTGTCTTTATGTATGCCATGGGGAAAATAAACATCGTTGTTGTAGGGCAGGGATCATCAACTAGACTTCTACATTTGTATATGATCACATTTTTTTAAGTAAATCACTTGAAGCAGATTTCCTGGGGGTTTTGCAGTCATGTCTGACAATGAAATTTTTTTTTTAAAGACTATTTTTTGCTCAGAGAACTTGGGGGCAAAATAAAACCACCTGTGGGCCAAATCCAGTTGGGGAACCCTGTTCTAAGGTAAAGTTAAATGAATACACGGTGAAAATAACATCTATGGTAAACACAGGCTTAGGATATCTTATTTCTTGTTCTATGAGAACTAGCTAAATAACTTTTTGGTAAATTCTTTAGAATTTATGTACTAATAAAAACGGTTTCATAATTCAAAAATATCATGTTAACTGGCAGAGACCGCTTTCGGTATTCCCAAACATTGCCGCACGAGGGAGATGCGCGCAAATTGTTAGATAAGTTATTATTATAAATATTATAAAGATGAATTTCAGTACCATGCGGAAAGGCCGCAGTTGTACATGAAAAACATTGGTACAGATAAGCGTTTTCAGAATTGACCTTTTTACAAGTATCGACTGAAGGTGGCTCAATCTTGTTTCTGACAAATCGCGCGAGGGTTTGAGCGTTCCTCAGTTATGGCCTAGCATGTCCTAGCTAATTAGCGAGCAGGTTAGACACCCAAAACAGTCTGAAACGTAAGCGATTCGTGATCATCATCCCACTTCCATGTCATATAATACTACAATGTGTAGTGGTTAAATTTGTATTAATACAAAGGAATACAAGACACACCAAACTTCACCCACCATCTTCCACTAAAATCTGCAAGCTCAGCTGTAAGCTTGACTGGCTTTTTCACTAGAATCTCAAATCAACAACGACCACAAACTTTTCCAGGCAAAATAACTTGCTACGCTGCCTAAAATAAATAAAACATGGATTTATACCTCGCCTCCCGTTTATGAATCTTTTCTTGCAGCACCTTGGTTCTCTGTCAATGCAATCCGTAGCAGCTATAAAGCAAAATATTTTGTTTCAGTGAAAAGCGTGCATTTCGGGGATTTCCCCAATAACCAGAATAGGGGAGGGGCTGTGCAGAGTTCACAGGCCACCAATCAGAGGCCGCGCCCACCGAGGTGTATGTTTTTAAATGAAATTGCGCGAAATGTTCCAAAAACAAAATATTAAGTGGATACATTTTACATTTTGGTATTGCTAAAATTATATTAGCTGAATGCAGGAATGAAAACAAATATTGTGGCGTTTGAGGCACATCATTCATTGCACACTGGTTATCAATGCGTTGTATCATCACATTGAATTGCATAGTTCATGTTTTGTGATAATAATGTCTGACAAAGATGTCTAATTTCTCAGATTATGTGCATGTCCAAAGATTATGAACTCATGCAAAATTATTTCCTTCAAAATAAAATAAAAATATTTAAAAAGTTGCATTAATTTAGAAAAGACATGCCTGCTCCTCAAAATGTCCTTATTTCAACTGTTATAACGGCTTAATGTAATTCACCAATATTCATTCTTCCACCCTAGTTGATATGCCTAAATTATGGAATATTGTTGATGATGAGTCGATAGGCTACTAGCATTGATGGCACTAGTAGCCCTGCTATTAAGAGGGATAGCTGACTAGCTGACCTTTGAGTGAATATTCAAGCTTGTTTATTTGTCATGTACACATGATATGAGAATAAGAGCACCTCCTCCCAGCTGCCAACTGCACTGAGGCTAGGAAACAGTGTCACCACCGATAAATCCATAATAATTTAGAATTTCAATAAGCATATTTCTACGGCTGGCCTTGCTAACCAGGTCAACAGCCTAGGCACCCCTCACAGCAACTTTCCGAAGCCTCCCCCATTTCTCTTTCACCCAAAACCAAATAGCTGATGTTCTGAAAGAGCTGCAAAATCTGGACCCCTACAAATCAGCCGGCTAGACAATCTGGACGCTCTCTTTCTAAAATGATCTGCCAAAATTGTTGCAACCCCTATTACTAGCCTGTTCTCTTTGGTATCGTCTGAGATCCCCAAAGATTGGAAAGCTGCTGCGGTCATCCCCCTCTTCAAAGGGGGAGGCACTCTAGACCCAAATTGCTACAGACCTATATCTATCCTACCCTGCCTTTCTAAGGTCTTCGAAAGCCAAGTTAACAAACAGATCACCAACTGTTTCGAATCCCACGTACCTTCTACCCTATGCAATCTGGTTTCCGAGCTGGTCATGGGTGCACCTCAGCCACGCTCAAGGTCCTAAACGATATCATAACCGCCATCAATAAGAGACAATACTGTGCAGTTGTATTCATCGACCTGGCCAAGGCTTTCGACTCTGTCAATCACCACATTCTTATTGGCAGACTCAACAGCCTTGGTTTCTCAAATGACTGCCTCGCCTGGTTCACCAAGTACTTCTCAGACAGAGTTCAGTGTGTCAAATCGGAGGGCCTGTTGTCCGGACCTCTGGCAGTCTCTATGGGGGTGCCACAGGGTTCAATTCTCGGGCCGACTCTTTTCTCTGTAGATATTAATGATGTCGCTCTTGCTGCTGGTGATTCTCTGATTCACCTCTACGCAGATGACACCATTTTGTATACTTCTGGCCCTTCTTTGGACACTATGTTATCTAACCTCCAGACGAGCTCAATGCCATACAATTCTCCTTCCATGGCCTCCAACTGCTCTTAAATGCAAATAAAACTAAAAGCATGCTCTTCAACCAATCGCTGCCCACACCTGCTCACCCGTCCAGCATCACTACTCTTGACGGTTCTGACTTAGAATATGTGGACAACTACAAATACCTAGGTGTCTGGTTAGACTGTAAACTCTCCTTCCAAACTCACATTAAGCATCTCCAATCCAAAATTACATCTAGAATTGGCTTCCTATTTCGCAACAAAGCATCCTTCACTCATGCTGCCACACATACCCTCGTAAAACTGACTATGCTACCGATCCTTGACTTCGGCGATGTCATTTACAAAATAGCCTCCGACACTCTACTCAGCAAATTGAATGCAGTCTATCACAGTGCCATCCGTTTTGTCACCAAAGTCCCATATATTACCCACCACTGCGACCTGTATGCTGTCGTTGGCTGGCCCTCGCTTCATATTCGTAGCCAAACTTACTGGCTCCAGGTCTTCAAGTCTTTGCTAGGTAAAGCCCCGCCTTATCTCAGCTCACTGGAGACTCATATCTCCCTCACTAACTTTAAGCACCAGCTGTCAGAGCAGCTCACAGATCACTGCATCTGTACATAGCCCATCTGTAAATAGCCCATCCAACTACCTCATCCCCCATACTGTTATTTATTTTATTCCTTTGCACCCCAGTATCTCTACTTGCACACTCATCTTCTGAACATCTATCACTCCAGTGTTTAATTACTATATTGTAATTAATTTGCCACTATGGCGTATTTATTGCCATACCTCCCTTATCCTACATCATTTGCACACACTGTATATATAGACCTTATCTATTGTATTATTGACTACATGTTTGTTTATTCCATGTGTAACTCTGTGTTGTTGTTTGTGTCACACTGCTTTGCTTTACCTTGGCCAGGTCGCAGTTGTAAATGAGAACTTGTTCTCAACTGGCCTACCTGGTTAAATAAAGGTGAAATAAATAAAAATAAAATAAATAAATATACATGGATGCAGAGTGCAATAAACTGCTTAGCATTCTTTCAGGTTCACCTCTGGAAAATGCAACAACAATAGAAAAATAAGCTATTGAATACAAAGACTAGGAAAAACACAAACTTTATGAAGTAAAAATAGAATGATAATTTAGCTCAAATATAATACAAGAAGGCACTCAAGTGAATTGACGTTGGATATTTACACATGCATGTGCAGGACCAGGAAATGATATTGATGGTACCAACCAGCAGTAAGAACCTAATCCTGATCATAGTAGTAGGCTACTGTATATAGACATATCTAGGATATAGATACCATGAATGGTGTTAGTAAGGTCACTTCAGAGCAATGCAAACAGACAGAAAATAACTACATTTGAGTTGTACGGTGCACACAAGCACCTAATTCGATCATAACCATATCTAAATGACAAACACATGCTTAACCATTCTGAATGAGACAGCAGTACTAACTGATTAAATAGCAGCGTGTAAAGATATTATAAGAACATAATAAGTACTTACTAAACTCTTATAGTTTTCAGTCTTATAAGTCTTGGCCAAATTTGCGTGAATGGATTTCAGACAGTTTTATGATTAAGGCATTAATAATACAAGTCGATCTATCATCATATTATTATTGTTTAACACAGTGTACAGTAGTTTACAGGGATGGGACTGCATAGTTGAAGTCGGAAGTTTACATACACCTTAGCCAAATACATTTAAACTAAGTTTTTCACAATCCCTGACATTTAATCCTAGTAAAAATTCCATGTCTTAGGTCAGTTAAGATCACCACTTTATTTAAAGAATGTGAAATGTCAGAATAATAGTAGAGAGAATGATTTATTTTAGCTTTTATTTTTTTCATCACATTCTCAGTGGGTCAGAAGTTTACATACACTCAATTAGTATTTGGTAGCATTGCCTTTAAATTGTTTAACTTGGGTCAAACGTTTGGGGTAGTCTTCCACAAGCTTCCCACAATAAGTTGGGTGAATTTTGGCCTATTCCTCCTGACAGAGCTGGTGTAACTGAGTCAGGTTTGTAGGCCTCCTTGCTCGCACACGCTTTTTCAGTTCTGCCCACACATTTTCTGTAGGATTGAGGCCAGGGCTTTGTGATGGCCACTCCAATACCTTGACTTTGTTGTCCTTAAGCCATTTTGCCACAACTTTGGAAGTATGTTTGGGGTCATTGTCCATTTGGAAGACCCATTTGCAACCAAGCTTTAACTTCCTCACTGATGTCTTGAGATGTTGCTTCAATATATCCACATCATTTTCCACCCTCATGATGCCATCTATTTTGTGAAGTGCACCAGTCCCTCCTGCAGCAAAGCACCCCCACAACCTGAGTATGCCACCCCCGTGCTTCACGGTTGGGATGGTGTTCTTCGGCTTGCAAGCCTCCCCCTTTTTCCTCCAAACATAACGATGGTCATTATGGCCAAACAGTTCTATTTTTGTTTCATCAGTTCATAGGACATTTCTCCAAAAAGTACAATCTTTGTCCCCATGTGCAGTTGCAAACTGTAGTCTGGCTTTTCTATGGCGGTTTTGGAGAAGTGGCTTCTTCCTTGCTGAGTGGCCATTCAGGTTATGTCGATATAGCACTTGTTTTACTGTGGATATAGATACGTTTGTGCCTGTTTCCTCCAGCATCTTCACAAGGTCCTTTGCTGTTGTTCTGGGATTGATTTGCACTTTTCGCACCAAAGTACTTTCATCTCTAGGAGACAGAATGCGTCTCCTTCCTGAGTGCTATGACGGCTGCGTGGTGCCATGGTGTTTATACTTGCATACTATTGTTTGTACAGATGAACGTGGTGCCTTCGGGTGTTTGGAAATTGCTCCCAAGGATGAACCAGACTTGTGGAGGTCTACAATTTTTTTTCTGAGGTCTTGGCTGATTTCCCATGATGTCAAGCAAAGAGGCACTGAGTTTGAAGGTAGGCCTTGAAATACATCCATAGGTACAACTCCAATTGACTCAAATGATGTCAATTAGCCTATCAGAGGCATCTAAAGCCGTGACATAATTTTCTGGAATTTTCCAAGCTGTTTAAAGGCACAGTCAACTTAGTGTATGTAAACTTCTGATCCACTGGAATTGTGATACAGTGAATGATAAGTGAAATAATATGTCTGTAAACAATTGTTGGAAAAATGACTTGTGTCATGCACAAAGTAGATGTCGTAACCGACTTGCAAAAACTATAGTTTGTTAACAAATAATGTGTGGGGTGGTTGAAAAACGAGTTTTAATGACTCCAACCTAAGTGTATGTAAACTTCCGACTTCAACTGTATCTACTTTTTGAAACCAGTCCTACCGTTACACAAGGACAGATACAGGGAACGGGTCCTAGTCGATGAGAATACATCTTTGCTGAGGCATCTGTGTTATTTGCAGAAGAGAGGCGGTGATGGGATTTTCAAACAGAGCGGTTGCCAGGTAAAAACATTGCTAAAATAAAATGCCTTCAATATTGTGACTCTGGCTGATTGCTGAACTTTGAAAATATCCCATTGCTAGGAACTGATGTAGGTTATCAGGCTAGTCTACTCTTCACACTAGAGTTTCCTCACCATTAGTGAGCTACCACTTTCTCTGTAAAGAGGTACCTGGAACCAAATAGGGTTCTTCAACGGGTTCTCCTATGGGGACAGCCGAAGAACCCTGTAAGGTTATAGATAGCACGCTGTTTTTTTTCTAAGAGTGTGTGTTTGCTCTTATGGTTACAGGTCTCAAGGAGTTGGCTATGCAAGTCTAACTAGTTATAATCAGTATTTTATGTAGAATCTAAGTTAAGCATAAATAGACATCCATACTAGTATAGCATGTGCTCCGTTTTTGCCAATAGACACCATTGCTTTCTAAGTCTGAGACTTGTTGAACGCACAATTGGCTATAATGCGACATCCGTTTTCTGTCACACATCACATTACTGTAAAATGTTTAAGAACTGGCACTCTGGCAGCCCCATTTTGCTAATCACACACACACAGTGCGGGAACGAGTCATTACAGAGGAACAGTAATCACATCGCCTGACACACAGCAGGTCACCTGTTTGACTGCCGGTGGGGCAGTCACATGGTCCGTGTGCGTCGGTCAGTGTGGCGGTGTGACTTTCCATCAGATAACACTCTCTGATTGGTGTCACTTCCAGTTTTGGAACAACACAACTGACATTTGCACTGTGACTGCCCAAACATTGTATATTTGTTCTGTTTTCATTTCTTTGTTTGGGACGGTTCTGTTTTTTTTTAAATCTTTGATTGGGACAGTTGGTTCTTACAGGCACCACTGTGTATTATCTGTGTCTGTCCCGGGATACAGGTATGTAGGTCTACATAGACACACACACTCTTAGAAAGAAAAGGTGCTATTTAGAACATAAAGGTGTTCTTTGGCTGTCCTGATATAAGAACCCTTTGAAGAACCCTTTTTGGTTCCAAATAGAACCATTTTGGTTCCAGGTAGAACCTTTTGGGGTTCCATGTAGAACCCTTTTTTTTAAGAGTGCATGTCATGTGGTCTGGAGGTCCTAGGCCACTGTTCTCCTGGTATAGAATTTCTTCCTCATTTAGTGTGGGCCATACACATGACTCACTGGCCTGGGGCCCTGGCTTTGGACGATGGTGTCAGGTTCAGCTCCTCTTTCTCAATCTGTGCCTTAGATTAGAGTATGATAGAGGGGAGGGGGGAAGGGGAAGATGTGAGGAAAGGAAAGTGGGGTGAGATGCGAGCTTGTTCACAGAGGGTGTGGGTGAGTTGGATTGATAGATCTAGTCCAGACATTTTTCCATTGCATTTTTGTCAGGTCCTGCCTTGCCCCTCACAACCCCTACCAAGACACACCTCCCAATTCACACCTGCTAGCTGTCCCCAATTTCCCCAGCCAGCCCTACTTCGCCGACCCAAGTGGTACATTCCAAATTTGCCTCGGAAAGGATTCATATTTTTGTGTGAAATAGGGAAGTGTTTGTGGTGGATGGGGTGAGTTAGCTGTGGTGTACTGGTGGGGAGCGTCACCCTTTTGGCATGTGTTCTAAAATAGCGGAAAGACAGAATGACTGCCAGGGCAATGTAGACAAGCCCATCTGACTATCCAGAAGAAGTGTTGAGTCATAGGTCCAGATTGGTGGTGGTGGACATTGGCTTTCTCCCAAGGTCCAGGCATCCAGCCTTTGCACACCATCCCCTGCAGAGGAATGGGCTACATATCTAATAAGCATATCATAAATATAGTCCTTTCTATAGATGTACCTTTCTCAGCCACTGCCGGTCTCAATCTAATCAATAAGAGGAAAGTGTCTCTTCACCCAATTATAACCATTCTTCATGGTGTTGGAGAAAATCACATGTTAAGGTTGAAGGGGAATTAGTTTAAAAGTAGACCAACTAGTCCACCACACTTTTTAAAATAATGTTTTTTAACTGAATTTAACAATGGCATGAACCATCACGACTTTCTCTTTTGCACATGCTGTTCAGCTTCAATATGTCCAATATATTGTATCTAGGCCACTCATGGAATCTGAAAAACCCATATACTGTATCTAGGCCACTCATGGAATCTGACAAACCCACAGTGCATAGAAGTTACAGTGAGATGGTGGTTATTCTGTATGCTGATGAAGCGCTCCTCTTGACTTCAGCCAATGGTGTATAAGGTCAAGACATGGCTTTCTGCTTCCGTCTCACCCCAAAAGACGACCTCTGTGACAGGCCTTCAAGAGTAGGGGGCGGCTAAAACGCCCTCCCGTCGCCCCTCGTTCCCTCCGCACCTTCTCTCCGTCGTTTGAAAATACCAAGAGTTGTGCGCCGGTGTACTGATGTCATTATATGCAAACTGGACCCAGAAGCTCCACAAACTTCAAAGAGAGGACACGTTAAACATTTAGAACTATCGCCACCTCGTCGGTTTTCACTTTGTTTCCAGTTTTTGTCTTGGGTTTTACTCTTCCTTTCGACTTTTAATACAAGTACCAGGTTTATTGTCTTTATTCCAATTGAGTTTTTTTCACGTGGTGTCCAGTTGGGATAGCGCGCGGGGGAGCGGGACACAACTGTCACCGACTGTAATCTGTGTCTCGCGCTGTCAAAGACATGCGGTCTGGGTTTCAGCAACTCGGAGGGGAGGTAATCTAAACAACACTCGTTTTTATAAGAAAATAGTTGATTTGCAATAAGTAAATTGCAATGAAATGTTTTCATGCGCACTAACACTGAGTAGCCTATGATGGAAGAAGTATAATTTACTCACTATTGACACTGATTTTCAATAGTCTAGCCCATGTCTCTGCATAATGTGTGATTTAAAATGTATATTGTGTTGTTTAAAACCTTTTTCTACGACTGTAAAAGCATAATTATCAATTTATCTATTCATCAAATTATAAATTTATTGTTTATATTTTATAATCCACGTTTTAGGCTCTCATTAGGGAAAAGAAAAATCGATCACGCACTCTTATCCTAATATATATATATTTCTAAGTATCTCTATCTGTTTATTCTCATCCTCCTCTAAGTGCATGATCGATTTTTTTTTCACCTGACAAAATAACTGGTCTGCCATTGGCATTGAATCATGCTGGGCACACACTGGTTGAATCAACGTTGTTTCAATGTAATTTCGCATGTGCATACAATGATGACAATGATGACTCCATCCAAGCAAACGGTCACTAATACCACTGCAGAATCTTGTGATCTATGACGTGGTTCACAACAACATAGTTGACCAAAATAAGGACAGAGCAACCGCTGTTTGTTAGTGTCCGTCAAATATAACAAGATAAGAAAAGACATAGTGTTTCTATTGAGAGTGAAATTACATTTGACATTTTGGGCTATTAGAATAATTATAACAATTGCTATTCATATATTAAACAAAACATAATGTTCTATTTTCTGACAAAATTGACAAAACATAAAGTCAACCTTTATTTTGGACATGAGAGTCTGTAGTTGTATTGGTCCTATAAAGTGACCTTGATCAGCAGAGAGAAGAGCGTGCTTACTGATCAGGGCTGAGATGAATATGGGTTGGTTGGTAGATCACCCAGTACAACCTGTACCTTGTTCCTTCCCACAGCTGACGCCAACAAGGTTACTGACACTTTAATTCAAAACCATTCTTCTTAGACTTACTAGGATTTCAGCACCGTTGAGGTATTCTTTATTTTCATGATTGGTGGCACAATAGCAAAAAACACATCACCAAACTGTTATATCAAAATGCCGGTACGTTTAAATTGGTTGCTGATGACAGAATCTGAGACAGTGAGAAACAATATTATCTTGCCTTGACCTCAACTCTGTCCCATTTGTTTCTGTCTTTCCCAATATGTTCTACATATGCAGGCTACAGTTGAAATGTTGTGAAGCACGTTCTGTGAAGTGAAATAGAGCGTGTCTCTTGCCTTTAGACTAGAAATGTTTTCTTTGTTGTACGATGTGGGACGCAGACACACACACACACACACACACACACACACACACACACACACACACACACACACACACACACACACACACACACACACACACACACACACACACACACACACACACACACACACACACACACACACACACACACACACTTTCCCTCTGTTTTGCTTTATTTTGACAAAACACAGCTTATCTGGAGACTCAACACAGCAAGGTTACAGCAACACAGACAGACACACCCTGACACAAACTCAACCAGGTGTATAACACACATTGGGACATTTATTAATGAACCATTTTACCATGTCTCAGAATAGAATAGTACAGACAAGAACATCATGCGTAGAATATTGTAGAATAGAACTATGTCCTCTGACGGGAACTGCTTGCAGTCTTGTTTAGTTGAAACAAAACAGTAAACACTCCATGTATATGTTTTTTTTAATAACATAACATATTGATAACATTTTTGGAGAAGAAACTGTCAACCCTATCTAGCTATGATAGGATGTGAAGTAACGGTGCATTGCGTGGTATGTTGTGAAGGCTTGTGGAGCCAGTCAGCTTTCTGTGTTGAAGGTAAACAGATGTAAACAGTAGGAAGGCCTGGTCAGTCTCTCCCAGAACCCCTAGCTGTCAGTCACCGTGGCAACAGGTGACTGTGAGATGATGGGAACTATAGGCAACTCATCGTTCACTTACCCAATAAAATGATACACAGGAAAGTCCTAGACATGGCTACAAAGATCCTTTCTCATTTAGTACCACAGTTACAGTGGGGCAAAAAAGTATTTAGTCAGCCACCAATTGTGTAAGTTCTCCCACTTCAAAATATGAGAGAGGCCTGTAATTTTCATCATGGTACACTTCAACTATGACAGACAAAATGAGGAAAGAAAATCCAGAAAATCACATTGTAGGATTTTTAATGAATTTATTTGCAAATTATGGTGGAAAATAAGTATTTGGTTACCTACAAACAAGCAAGATTTCTGGCTCTCACAGACCTGTAACTTCTTCTTTAAGAGGCTCCTCTGTCCTCCACTCGTTACCTGTATTAATGGCACCTGTTTGAACTTGTTATCAGTATAAAAGACACCTGTCCACAACCTCAAACAGTCACACTCCAAACTCCACTATGGCCAAGACCAAAGAGCTGTCAAAGGACACCAAAAACAAAATTGTAGACCTGCACCAGGCTGGGAAGACTGAATCTGCAATAGGTAAGCAGCTTGGTTTGAAGAAATCAACGTTGGGAGCAATTATTAGGAAATGGAAGACATACAAGACCACTGATAATCTCCCTCGATCTGGGGCTCCACGCAAGATCTCACCCCGTGAGGGTCAAAATGATCACAAGAACGGTGAGCAAAAATCCCAGAACCACACGGGGGGACCTAGTGAATGACCTGCAGAGAGCTGGGACGAAAGTAACAAAGCCTACCATCAGTAACACACTACGCCGCCAGGGACTCAAATCCTGTTGTGCCACACATGTCCCCCTGCTTAAGCCAGTACATGTCCAGGCCCGTCTGAAGTTTGCTAGAGAGCATTTGGATGATCCAGAAGAAGATTGGGAGAATGTCATATGGTCAGATCAAACCAAAATATAACTTTTTGGTAAAAACTCAACTCGTCGTGTTTGGAGGACAAAGAATGCTGAGTTGCATCCAAGAACATCATACCTACTGTGAAGCATGGGGGTGGAAACATCATGCTTTGGGGCTGTTTTTCTGCAAAGGGACCAGGACGACTGATCCGTGTAAAGGAAAGAATGAATGGGGCCATGTATCGTGAGATTTTGAGTGAAAACCTTCTTCCATCAGCAAGGGCATTGAAGATGAAACGTGGCTGGGTCTTTCAGCATGACAAGGATCCCAAACACACCGCCCGGGCAACAAAGGAGTGGCTTCGTAAGAAGCATTTCAAGGTCCTGGAGTGGCCTAGCCAGTCTCCAGATCTCAACCCAATAGAAAATCTTTGGAGGGAGTTGAAAGTCCGTGTTGCCCAGCAACAGCCCCAAAAACATCACTGCTCTAGAGGAGATCTGCATGGAGGAATGGGCCAAAATACCAGCAACAGTGTGTGAAAACCTTGTGAAGACTTACAGAAAACGTTTGACCTCTGTCATTGCCAACAAAGGGTATATAACAACGTATTGAAATACACTTTTGTTATTGACCAAATACTTATTTTCCATCATAATTTGCAAATAAATTCATAAAAAATCCTACAATGTGATTTTCTGGATTTTTTTTCTAATTTTGTCTGTCATAGTTCAAGTTATTATTAAGTGTACCTATGATAAAAATTACAGGCCTCTCTCATCTTTTAAGTGGGAGAACTTGCACAATTGGTGGCTGACTAAATACTTTTTTGCCCCACTGTATATATAGTGGATATTAGAGAGGTGTGTCTGGAGGGATGTGGGGTCTGTTTGTGCGCGTGTGTGTGTCTGCATGTGTGTAGTTTTGGCCTTTACTAAGACAGGAGAGTTCCCAAAATATAGAGGCTTGTAAACAGTCTAGACCATGGTCATCTTACAACAGCAGTTTCGTCATTGTCTGTGTATGGACATGACATTGTCTGTGTATGGACATGACATTGTCTGTGTATGGACATGACATTGTCTGTGCAACAAACCATACCTTTCTAGATGGTCCATCTTCTCCACATCCTTCACACAATCTCTTTGTGAACAACCACACAATTGCATCATGGTAACAGTGAGGTGTTGTGTTCTTGTGTGTGCTCTACAGACGGTGACTGGAACCCTTGCTCTCTCAGTGTTCACCGCTGTATTGGGTTCCTTTCAGTTTGGGTACAACATAGGTGTCATCAACGCTCCTCAGAAGGTAAGACCGACTTGCACTCATCAACCAGAGCTATTGATACAGAGTTCTGCAAATTGGGATTTAGAATTTACTATAGATGCCATGTTTGCACCAAAAGTGTTATCATGAAACATGGGTCTGCAAACATAGATGCTCGTGCCAGAACCATGGTTCTCAGACAGTTGCATACTTAAGTGTAATACACTTCAAAACCAGGTGAGACGGTTCAGCATCGGAATAACTGTTAACCAAGAACTCTTCAATGTGTTGTCTCACATTTCATTTCACACACTGATAGGGGAGTGTGGCTGCAAAACTACCTGAGACAGGTAGTGAGTTGGCATTTACACAGATGTCCCCTTGATTCCACCCAGCTAAGCTCAGTCTCGCCGTTTCAACTGATAAAGGGCAGCGACTGAAAACAGCTCCCTGTGCTCTATGAGTGAGTCAAAGAGAGTTGCTGTTTAAGAACCGACCTGGTAATTAATACCTCTAGCATGACCTTTTCTAAAACCGATTATTGTTGTTGTTTTCTCTAAGGACCAGGTACACTACATGGCCAAAAGCATGTGGACACCTGCTCGTCGAATGTCTCATTCCAAAATCATGGGCATTAATATGGAGTTTGTCCCCCCTTTGCTGCTATAACAGCCTCCACTCTTCTGGGAAGGCTTTCAACTAGATGTTGGAACACTGCTACGGGGACTTGCTTCAGCCACAAGAGCATTAGTGAGGTTGGGCACTGATGTTGGGCGATTAGGTCCTGGCATCGGCCAAACCCAGACTCATCCGTCAGACTGCCAGATGGTGAAGCGTGATTCATCCCGCCAGAGAACTCGTTTCCACTGCTCCAGAGTCTAATGGCGGCGAGCTTTACACTACTCCAGCCGACGCTTGGCATTGTGCATGGTAATCTTAGGCTTGTGTGCGGCTGCTCGGTCATGAAAACCCATTTCATGAAGCTCCCGACGAACAGTTCTTGTGCTGACGTTGCTTCCAGATGCAGTTTGGAACTTGGTAGTGAGTGTTGCAACCGAGGACAGACAATTTTTACTCGCTACGCCTTTCAGCACTCGGCTGTCCCGTTCTGTGAGCTTGTGTGGCCCACACTTTGCAGCTGAGCCATTGTTGTTCCTAGACGTTTCCACTTCACGATAACAGCACTTACAGTTGACCGGGGACAGCTCTAGCAGGGCAGACATTTGATGAACTGACTTGCTGGAAAGGTGGCATCCTATGATGTTCCTATGATGTAAGGCCATTCTACTGCCAATGTTTGTCTATGGAGATTGCATAGCGGTGTGCTCTATTTTATACACCTGTCAGCAACGGGTGTGGCTGAAATGCCAAATCCACTCATTGTATATATAGTGAATTTGTACACCATAGGTTGACTTTCACAGTGCAGTACAGTCTATGGGACGGTTTCCTGGACACAGACTAAGACTAGTCCTGGACTATAAAACATTCTCAATGGAGTTCTCCATTGAAAGCTATTTCTAATCTAATCTAGCCTAATCTGTGACTGGAAAACAAGCCCTATGTGTTTTGAAAGCAACATCCTAATGTTAGTACAAACAATTATGTATTGAAACTTGGTCGATGAGAGAGAGAGAGAGAGAGAGAGAGAGAGAGAGAGAGAGAGAGAGAGAGAGAGAGAGAGAGAGAGAGAGAGAGAGAGAGAGAGAGAGAGAGAGAGAGAGAGAGAGAGAGAGAGAGAGAGAGAGAGAGAGAGAGAGAGAGAGAGAGAGAGAGAGAGAGAGAAGAGGGGAATAGAGAAAGAAAAGAGGTAAAGGGGGAATAGAGATGTGTACTTTTAGAGAATAGGAGATGGACAAAGAGAGAGCGAGGAAGAAATAGATGGATGCAAGAGAGGGAAAGATCAGAAAGAGCGAGGGGTGTCCAGGGGAACATCTGAGTAATGTCAACACCAGGGGGTGTGTGCACCACATGCTGCATGACGAAACACACAGCGTTGCCAAAAATACCCACCATCCTCACCTCTCCTCAGCTCTCATCCCCTCATCCCCCTTATCCCCCCTCATCATCCCTCACCCCCCCTCACCACTCCTTCCACTCCTCACCCCTCATCATCCCTCGACCCTCAACCCTCATCCCCTTCTCACCTCTCATCCTCTCCTCACACCTCATCCCCTCCTCACCCCTCATCCCCTCCTCACCTCTCATCCTCTACTCACCCCTCATCCCCTCCTCACCCCTCATCCCCTTCTCACCCCTCATCCCCTCCTCACCCATCTACCCCTCCTCACCCCTCATCCCCTCCTCACCTCTCATCCTCTCCTCACCCCTCATCCCCTCCTCAACCCTCACCCCTCACCACCCCCTCACCCCTCCACCCCCTTACCCATCTGCAAGCCTTCACAAATCACACATCTATTTACCCCCTCCATTGCCCCCCCTCCCCCATCTCAGGTATCCTTCACAGCTGAGGGGTGCAATTGGAGGCAGAGGGGTTTAAGGCACTGATTCTGGTGTCATGGGAAAAAGGGGCTATTTTGGGCTTTGGGGGGCGAAACTCACAAGGTTCGCAGAGGGTTCATGCCGAGACAGAGTCAAGGGCAGATGGTGTCGTGTTCGGAGTGGGACACTACATAGTGCACGTCCAGTACAGCCTCCTGAACCATATAGATATAGTTAGATGCTCTCGCTGCTGTCTAGACATTCCCTTAGATTCACTATCCTAAAGCCCCCTTCTCGTAAAATGTGTTAGTCGGGGTTGGGTCATGGCGTTTTGATGTGGAAGTGGCATATGTCAGAACATATATCTGGTAATTACTAATATAGAGAATATATTGGAACATATGTTAGCTACCATACATCAAATCCACTGAATGTACCAAACATTAAGAACACCTACCTAATATTGACTTTCACCCCCCTTTGCCCTCAGAACAGCCTCAATTTGTCAGGACATGGACTCTACAAGGCGTTGAAAGTGTGCCACAGGGATGCTGGCCCATGTTGACTCCAACGCCTCCCACAGTTGTGTCAAGTTGGCTGGATGTCCTTTGTGTGATGGACCATTCTTGATACACACGGGAAACTGTTGAGCGTGAAAAACCCAGCAGCCTTGCAGTTCTTGACACAAACCGGTGCGCCTGGCACCTACTACCATACCCCAAAATCTTTAGTCTTGCCCATTCACCCTCTGAATTGCACACATACTCAATCCATGTCTCAATTGTCTCAAGGCTTAAAAATCCTTCTTAAACCTGTTTCCATCCCTTCATCTACACTGATTGAAGTGGATTTAATAAATGACATCAATAAGGGATCATAGCTTTCACCTGGATTCACCTGGTCAGTCAATGTCATGGAGAGAGCACATTATATCAAATGTAGCATTGTTTCATGCTGCATATATTGCATTGTGGGTATACAGCAGTATCAATCAAGTGTTAGTACCTGTATTTAGATACAGCCAGTGAGTGAGTCAGACAGAGGAACTTACTTGGAGTCAGTGAGTTGTGTTTTAGAGGGGCCTTACAACCGACGTGGCTCCTCTGGTCATGAGTCCCGGTCCCTTGACACTCTTAACTCAGTGTCAAAACTTTGACCCCTGTGCCATCTATTTACCAGGCAAAACCCTCAGGCCCAAAACAACCTTTAGACTGAACTGACATCTATTTGTGTTAAATTACAGTTTAGTCATTTAGCAGACTCTCCAAAGTGACTTACAGTAGCAATTAGGGTTAAGTGTCTTGTTCAAGGGCACACCAATATATTTTTGGGGGGTTACTGCCCAACACTCTTAACTGCTAGGCTACCTGCCTAGGTAAGGGATTAATGAGTAGGAAGTTAGTCATATTGGCAGGCAAGAGGCACAGAGTTTTGGGTTGTGGTTATAGCTGGCCTGCACAGAACAGTTTGTCCTAGTATTCACACAAAGCATATCTCTCTCTGTTCCATTACCAAAGTATGTATCTCAAGGAACAAGTAACACTTTGTGAGGCCTCACATACACTTACTACCTAGATTCAGTATATGTGGCCCATGCCATCCCACTAGGCACAAAATGGTTGAATTAACATTGTTTCAACGTAATTTGTCAATGTATTGTGACGTGGAATCTATGTATAAAATACATTGGATTTGTAAAAAAGTAATCAACTTGTTTTGAGGGTAACATTTTAACCACGGGATTATTTCATCATAGTAACAAAATGTCTACGTACATTTTTAACCTTGTATACAATATGTTGAATTTGTACCTTTAAAACAACATCAGATCTTCAATGTTATAACCATTATCATAAAAGAAGCAGCTTAAAACCTAAATAGGACTAGGGTTTCAAGCTTTGGTTGATTTCAAATGTTATGATATTTAGTTACATTAAATTATGTTTGGTTGTCAACACAACCAAATATTAACATTTGAAGGAGCTGTATCTTCTGCTTGGATAGTTCCTTCTGTACCACTGACTTAGTCTGGCTTTAATTCCAGTTTGTCTATTAATGAATAATTAATATGTTTTATTCAGGTATCCATCTCAGGAATTGGACTAAGGGCCTCCTGAGTGGTGCAACGGTCTAAGACATTGCAGTGCTAAGGGCTTCACTACAGACCCGGGTTCAATCCCAGGCTGTGTTGCAGCCAGCCGTGACTGTGAGATGGTGTGCAATTGGCCCAGTGTCATCTGGGTTATGCTAGGGTTTGGGCGGCAGGGATGTCCTTGTCTCATCGTGACTCCTTGTGGTGGGCTAGGCACATGCACGCTGACTCGGTTGCCAGTTGTACAGTGTTTCCACTGACACATTGGTGCAGCTGGCTTCAGGGTTAAGTGAGCAGTGTGTCATGAAGCTTGGCTTGGTTGTGTTTTGGAGGACGCATGGCTCTCAACCTTCGCCTCTCCCAAGTCCGTATGGGAGTTGTAGCGATGGGACAAAACTGTAACTAACAATTGGATATCACAAAAAAGAATAGGATCAAACTTTATTTACAGTTGGAATTGATTTAGTTGCGATGGATACCTGAATCCAACATACCAATGATTAATTCGTAGACAAACTGGAATTAAAGCCAGACTAAGTCAGTGGTACAGATGGAACTATTCAAGCAGAAGATACATCTCCTTCAAATGTTGATATTTGGTTGTGTTGACAACCAAACACAATTCAGTATCACTTTTGAAATATAATAAATAGCCTATTAACTTGTTGACAAGTTAACTAATTATAAGTTGGATTCACGTCTCCAACTCAAACAAAAATATATGTTCAAGGATTGGGATTAAGCCAGTTGCTCTGATGCAACTATCCATGCAGTAGATATATCTCCTTTAAATGTTAATATTTGGTTGCCTTGTCAACCAAACACAGTTCAGTATTACTTTTGTAATACAGTAAGTCGTACATGTTCAAGATAGCATGCATAGGTTGTCGCAGGTCTGTGGAGATCTTCACAATGGCTGTAATAACCTACACAGAATCTCGAACTGCAATCCAGGTCATTTGGTTCCGCTGTTCGTTGAAACACAATGGAATGTAGGTTGTAATTTCATTGATCAACGTCTCAACCACATATGATCCACTCTGAAATTATTTTAAAAAATGTAACTAGGCATGTCAGTTAAGAACAAATTCTTATTTACAATGTCGGCCTACCCCCGCCAAACCCCAACGATGCTGGGCCGGTTTATGGGACTCCCAATCACAGCCAGATGTGATTCAGCCTGTATTTGATCCAGGGACTGTAGTGACACCTCTTGCATTGACATGCAGTGCCTCAGACCGCTGCACCACTCGGGAGCCCAAAATGCAGGAATCAAACCAACAACTCTGGTGTTGTAAGGAAGCACAACGCTCCAACCAACTAAAGAAATGTTATCTTTGTTATCTTGACAACATTGTTGTCTTCATAACTTGTTCCAGGTCAGTTTGTGTCTTACCAACTCCTATGATCACTGTCATGCTGGGACAGCACAAACAGACCTGGGACTAGACTATAGTCTTCCTAAGGAAAAATATTAGCTCTATCAAATGTCTCATATTTCTTCTCCTGCCTGTCCAGATCATTGAAGCGGACTACAACGCTACATGGGTGCATCGGTATGGAGAGCCCATCCCCAGCAGTACCCTCACAACCCTCTGGTCCCTGTCCGTAGCCATCTTCTCTATAGGCGGTATGATCTCCTCCTTCTGTGTGGGCGTCATCTCAGAGTGGCTGGGGAGGTAGGAGAGATGATACACACATGTATGCATGCGGGAGCGGACACACAGACACACACTCACCCACAGAATGCACATATGCACACAAGTACAAGCACACACACACAAGCACACACACACACTTGTAAATATCAGCACATGTGTTTTTTATTTTGCATAGATGTAGGTATATAGACAGATGTATTCACTTTCTCACAGACTTAGGGCTAGTATGTACACACATAGACCTACACACTGATACACCCACGTAATGCATAGTTATCAGCACCCCTGAGTGTCACAGCGGTCTAGGGCTCTGCATCTCAGTGCTTGAGGCATTATTACAGACACCCTGGTTCAAATCCAGGCTGTATCGTAACTGGCTGTGATTGGGAGTCCTATAGGGCAGTGCACAATTGGCCCAGTGTCATCTGGGTTTGGCTGGGGTAGGCCGTCATTGTAAATAAGAATTTGTTCTTAACTGACTTGCCTAGTTAAACCAAGCTGGTTCCGTATAGACAGTGTCAGTCAGTTAGATCCAAAATGGTTCTCCATAGATAGTGGCAGTTGGTTAGGTCCAACATGGTTCCCCATAGATTATGGCAGTCAGTTATATCCAACATGGTTCCCCATAGAAAGTGGCAGTTGGTTAGATCAAACATGGTTCCCCATAGATTATGGCAGTCAGTTAGATCCAACATGGTTCCCCATAGATAGTGGCAGTTGGTTAGATCAAACATGGTTCCCCATAGATAGTGGCAGTCAGTTAGATCCAACATGGTTCCCCATAGATAGTGGCAGTTGGTTAGATCCAACATGGTCCCCCATAGATTATGGCAGTCAGTTAGATCCAACATGGTTCCCCATAGATAGTGTCAGTCAGTTAGATCCAACATGGTACCCCATAGATAGTGTCAGTCAGTTAGATCCAACATGGTTCCCCATAGATAGTGTCAGTCAGTTAGATCCAATGTGGTTCCCTATGGATAGTGTTAGCAAATCAAACTTGTCACATGCTTTGTAGACTAACAATGAAATGCTTACTTATGGGCCCTTCCCAACAATGCAGTGAGAAATATATAGGAAAAACAGTGGGAGTGACTGTGTCAGTCAGATCCAACATGGTTCCCTATGGATAGTGGGAGAAAGTGTTACTGGGCAGGGTTGTGTTTTTAGGCAGTGGCTCAACTCAGTTTCCTATTGTAACCCAAGCCGGGATATTATCTGGACACAGACCCAGAGCCCTCTGTGATTGAAAGGGGATCCGAATGGAGTAGAGTGGGAGTAAGAAAGCCGGAGCCGGTCTTTCCCCCTAGACTTAAGTTTCTCATGGTGGGCAAAATTACAGATTGCCCCTTTAAGTCTATCAAAAGTGTGCAAGTTTGAGCATGTGTCCATTTTTTTTTATCAGCGTGAATTAGACTGAGTAATAGAAGCCAGACTTTTATTCCATAGGCTGGGATCCGCACGATGCAGCTGTTGCAAGAACACATTTTTCTGGCTGTCCACTGGTTTCAAACGCAAAGAGTGATAGGCAGCTTAAACTTCTTGAATTCAACCATCAACTATACATTTAGATTTGCGAACAGCCATCCACAACAACCACAATCCATAAATCGCAAATAGCTAAATGAGAGAGCAGCAGTGTGATTCACATCAATGCACTATGTAGATATCAATAATAAGTGATATCCGTATCACCGTAGACGACACCACTGCTGTCATCCTGACCTCCAAGCGTTTATTTAAGTTGGACAGTCATTGGATGCCGACAGCAGTCGCACCATTGGACTGTAGCCTACAAAAGCCTATTCCTGCTCTTTTCCCACGATCCATCAAACACATTTGGTGTGTCATCATAGTGGTCTCTGACTTGTGGTCAGACTCGCTCAGGTGGAACAAACTTAAACTTGTGCCTTTTTTCAATTCTGATTTGAATGTCATTGAGAAAAGTATCAAACATCCTTTCTGAATCTAAAAGTAATTCTTGAGGTAATCATCTAGTTTTTCAAAAGAATCTGTAATCCGATTACAATATTTTTGCTTGTAATGTAACGGATTACATTTTTTTGTAATCCCTTACTTGTACTCCCCAACCCTGCCTGTGACACTTTCTCCTATGACACTGTAACATGGATATATCAGCAGAGGCATTATCTCTGTTTTGTGATCTGCCATTAAGAGGCTAAATGGTGGAATTGTCGAAGACCTGTTCTTATACTGTCTTAACTGCCAGAACACACACTACTCACAAATATCAATTGTATATCTGCAAACCAACAACTAATAACATATTTACTTCTAGTATACCAATGATAACTAATATATTTCTCTTTATTCTGACAGGAGGAAAGCCATGCTCATTAACAACTTGTTTGCCTTCATCGGAGGAGGTTTGATGGGCATGGCCAAGATCAGCAGGTCCTTCGAGATGATGATTCTGGGACGATTCGTCATCGGTGCATACTGTGGTCAGCACTCATCCTGCAGATTGACTATCTCAGAAATGTGTTTTGATGTGGTTTAATGCTGTTTGAATGGCTTTTCAGTGGTGCAGTTGTAGACAGACTATATTGTTTTCTATGGTTGTAGATGAACAGTACTGACCAGTGAAATAGTTCATCGGAACCACTATCTCTGCTCGGTTTTCTCCACACCTTGGCGTACCAGTTTCTGAATCGGAGCCTCATTCTCTTTCTCCCAGGATTGGCATCGGGGCTGGTGCCCATGTATGTGGGTGAGATAGCCCCTACAAGTCTGCGAGGGGCATTGGGCACGCTCCACCAGCTGGCTATCGTCACAGGGATTCTCATGGCACAGGTACAGCTCTCAGACCACACAATATTTTTTTCTCTACAGGCCAGAGAATGGTGTTTGTTCTCCACAACACATCTATCTGAACAAGTATTAAAGTAGTCAACTTCTCTCTCCTTCCTCCTCTCTCTCTCTCTCTCCTTCCTTCCTTCCCCTCTCTCTTTCGCTCTCTCTCTCTCTTTCCTCCCTCTCACTCCCTCTCTCTCTCTCTCTCTGCTTTCCTCTCTCCCTTTCTCCCCCTTCCTACCTTTTCCTTAGGTCCTGGGTCTGGAGTCTTTGCTGGGCAGTGAGGAGTTGTGGCCAGTGCTGGTGGGTGTGACCGTTCTGCCCACTGTCCTGCAGATGGTGCTGCTGCCCTTTTGCCCCGAGAGCCCACGCTTCCTCTACATCATCCGTTCCCAGGAGCACCACGCCAAGAGCGGTGAGGATCCAGTCACAACCATGTACCAGGACACTCTGATGGCCTCTTTTGCTTGTCTCCTTTCTTTGTCTCTTTTTCTCTTTTTGGATGAACGGAGAGGACCACAAGCAGACCAGGGGCAGGGTTTGAATAACAGGGGGGCTAGGGAGTCTGGGCAACCCCAGAACAAGTCAGCCTCCCCCACCACACACACACTCTGAAACCCATCTGAAGTTCTATTCTCAGCCTGATTCTCATTCCCACTCATCCCTAGGCTTGAGGAGGCTGACGGGGAGACAGGAAGTGGGGGATATGCTGGCAGAGATGAAGGAGGAGAAGAGGAGGATGGACATGGAGAGGAAGGTGTCCATCGCAGAGCTCTTCCGCTCCCCCATGTACCGGCAGCCCATCATCATCGCCATCCTACTGCAACTCTCACAACAGCTGTCCGGGGTGAACGCTGTGAGTACTAGAGGAGGGAGGAGAGTGGGGAAGAGTGTGTGTGTGTGTGTGTCTAAGGATCTTTGTAGCCGTGTCTAGGACTTTGTGTGATTGGGTGATTGAACACTGAGTACCATATAGTTCCCATCATCTCACAGGCACCTGTTGCCACGGTGACTGACAGCTAGGGGTTCTGGGAGAGACTGACCAGGCCTTCCTACTGTTTACATCTGTTTACCTTCAACACAGAAAGCTGACTGGCTCCACAAGCCTTCACAACATACCACTGAGTTCACATTAGTTAAACATGGGCTGCAATGCACCGTTACTTAGTTAATATCTTATCATAGCTAGATAAGGTTGACAGATTCTTCTCCAAAAATGTTATCAATATGTTATGTTATTAATACAAACATATACACTGAGTATACCAAACATTAGGACCACCGGGCCATGGACTTTACAAGGTGTCAGAAGCGTTCCACAGGGATGCTGGCCCATGTTGACTCAAATGCTTCCCACGGTTGTGTCAAGTTGGCTGGATGTCCTTTGGGTGGTGGACCATTCTTGATACACATGAGAAACTGTTGAGTGTGAAAAACTTGGCAGCGTTGTTGTTCTTGGCATATTCAAACTGGTGCGCCTGGCACATACTACCATACTCCGTTCAACGGCACTTAAATATTTAGTCTCACCCTCTGAATGGCACACAAACACAATCAATGTCTCAATTGTCTCAAGGCTTAAAACTCCTTCTTTAGCCCGTCTCCTCCCCTTTATCTACACTGATTGAAGTGGATTCAACAGGTGACATCAAAAAGGGATCATAGCTTTCAACTGACTACACAAAACATTAGGAACACCTGCTCTTTCCATGACAGACTGACCAGGTGATTCCAGTTGAAAGCTATGATCCCTTTTTAGTGTCACCTGTTGAATCCACTTCAATCAGTGTAGATAAAGGAGAGGAGACGGATTAAAGAAGTAGTTTTAAGGCTTGAGACATGGACTATGTATGTGTTTACTCTTGTTTTATTTGAACTAAACAAGAATGTGCCAAGCAGTTCCCGTCAGAGGACATAGTTCTATTCTACAATATTCTACGCATGATGTTCTTGTCTGTACTATTCTATTCTGAGACATGGTAAAATGGTTCATTAATAAATGTCCCAATGTGTGTTATACACCTGGTTGAGTTTGTGTCAGGGTGTGTCTGTCTGTGTTGCTGTAACCTTGCTGTGTTGAGTCTCCAGATAAGCTGTGTTTTGTCAAAATAAAGCAAAACAAAGGGAAAGTGTGTGTGTGTGTGTGTTCAAACTCTTCCACAGTCAATCCTCTTTGGCCATTTTCACAATTTGAATCAATGTTAGAATGGACAATTCCACCGTTACACAAACCATATTGCCTTTCGGCACATATTTGGTCAGTATTACTCAAAAAGCTGGACCACGTTCCTTGACCAACCGTCTTCTATTTCTCTCCTGTCCAGATCTTCTACTACTCCACCAGTATCTTCCAGAAGGCAGGGGTCCAGAGTCCTGTCTACGCCACTATAGGAGCCGGCGTGGTCAACTGTGCCTTCACCGTGGTCTCGGTACGCTTGCAAGGTCCTGTAACCAGGCACCTCCATTACTGTTTAACTCTTCACCTTTATCACTGAACAAAGAAGATAACGTAGTGAGTCGACCCAACCTAGACTTTCCCCTCCAAATCGGCCAGAGTTGGGTTGCCAGGTCATGATTTGTTTTTGTAATGTTATTGATTGGGTTGAGGGTTGATCTTTGATTTTAAAATGCAAACTTCTCTAGTTAAGCCATCGCTTTTGTGTTTCCATCCTGTAGAAAGCTCCTACATAAAGATTGGAGAATTCCTTAGGCAAACGCCAGTTGGAAAATTCAGACCGAATCATCTGCAAAGTTTTTCCTCAATTAGAAATGAGCGAGCATGACACGGACCTGTTGTTACTGACCTGTTTGTCACCTTGTTCTTATCCAATCAACAGCTCTTCCTGGTTGAGAGGACTGGTCGCCGGACACTACACATGCTGGGCCTGTCTGGAATGTGCGGCTGCGCCATTGTCATGACAATGGCTCTCGCCCTATTGGTCAGTTCCAAACGAATACCAACAAGCTCATTAATCCATTAACATATTATCATAATGGCAACTTTGGTGGACTGGAATAATGTATCCATAAACATAAAATTACTACACTGAACAAAAATATAAACGCAACATGTAAAGTATTGGCCCTTGTGCTGGGGACAACAAAGATTCACTCTAAAATTTGCAGTTTTGTCTCAATACAATGCCACAGGTGTCATGTTTTGAAGGAACATGCAATTGGCATGCTGACTGCAGGAATGGCCACCAGAGCTTTTGCCAGGGAATTGAATGTTCATTTCTCTATCATCAGCCTCCTCCAACGTCGTTTTAGAGAATTTGGCAGTGCGTTCAACCGGCCTCACAACCTCAGACCACGTGTATGGTGTTGTGTGAGCGAGCGATTTGCTGATGTCAATGTTGTGAACAGAGTGCCCAATGGTGGCGATGGGGTTATGGTATGGGCAGACATAAGCTACGGACAACAAACACAATTGCATTTTATCGATGGCAATTTGAATGCGGCGAGATGCTGAGGCCCATTGTAATGCCATTCATCTGCCGCCATCACCTCATGTTTCAGCATGATAATGCACGGCCCCATGTCGCAAGGATCTGTACACAATTCATGGAAGCTGAAAATGGCCCTGTTCTTCCATGGCCTGCATACTCATCAGACGTCAACCATTGGGCATGTTTGGAATGCTCTGGATCGACGTGTACGACAGCGTGTTCCAATTCACGACAATATCCAGGAACTTCACACAGCAAGAGGAGTGGGACAACAATCCACAGGCCCCAATCAACAGCGGATCAACTCTATGCAACGGAGATGTCGCACTGCATGTGATAAACGGTGGTCATACCAGATACTGACTGGTTTTCTGATCCATGCGCCAACCTTTTTTTCCCTTATATGAACTGTAACTCAGTAAAATCTTTGAATTTGTTGCATTGATATTTTTGTCCAGTATAGAAGGGGGCCCCTATTCAAGTCAATGAGGCCATAATGGGTGGTATGACTATTTCTATGCATGTACCACAGGCAGCTGGTGGCACCTTAATTGGGGAGGACGGGCTTATAGTAATGGCTGGAATGTAATGAATGGAATGGTATTGACACATCAAACACATGATTTCCTTGTGTTTGATACCATTCCAGTCATTTGTGATCAGTCCTCCGCTCACCAGCCATGTACCTCTGGCTAAACCATCTCCTTTCGCTTGGCAGGACAGTGTTCCCTGGATGAGCTACATCAGCATGCTGGCCATCTTTGGCTTCGTGGCCTTCTTCGAGGTGGGCCCCGGGCCCATCCCCTGGTTCTTTGTGGCTGAGCTCTTCTCCCAAGGCCCCAGGCCCGCTGCTATGGCCGTGGCCGGATTCGCCAATTGGACAGCCAACTTCATTATCGGCTTTGGCTTCCAATATGTTGCTGTAAGTAGTGGTCACTATGGTGTTTTGGGGGAATTTTGGGATTGTAATATAATGGATATTGATCAGTGAAGTCGATTGGATGGTGTCTGAGTTGAAATGTTGAGTGAATTAATGTCTTAAGATACATCAGTGAACATATTCCCTCCTCTCCCACTCCACAGGAGCTTTGTGGGCCATATGTCTTCCTCATCTTCGCTGCGCTCCTGCTATTCTTCCTCATCTTCACCTTCTTCCGGGTGCCGGAAACACGGGGGAAGACGTTCGACCAGATCTCCTACACCTTCAGCAAACACTCACCCGCCATGATAGATATGGACATGGACATGGAGCTGGGAAAACGTAGCACAGAGCTGGATTACCTGGGGGAGGAGGGGAGCCTCAACTGAAGGGATCCCATAGGGCAATTGGGGAAGGTGGGCAGAGGAGGCCAGACAGACTGTGGGCAAGGGAAGGGGGTAGAGGAAGAGAAATGGTACTGGGGGTGGGCTTGGGCCTCATTCCAAACATCCTTTCACCATTTATCGAGTTGCGTCTAGATATATCAAGTAGGGAAGGGGGCGTTGGCATGTGGGTCGAGGGATAGGGAGGTGGAATCTGTTTGGGATGGGGGCCATAGTTGATGCAATAGCTGCCACTGGGAAATTACGCTAGAGTGAAAAATATTGGCAGAGTCAGGGGTTGCAGGAATTGACTCAAGGAAAAGGTTACACAACATTACTAAGCATTGCACCAACTGAATAGACGCCAGAAAGGGTGAAGGGTCAGTGGGGTGGGAGATTTATTACCAGAGCAACCCATAATGGGTGATCAGGAACTAGAATGTTTCTGAACCTTGAGGCATTTACCCCACCCCCAGTGTACATGTACAGATGGGGGTGATTTTATTCTGAGAGACTGCACAGATGTTCAAGGGAAAGAGACTGAGAAACTGGTATTTCTGCACTTTATCTACAAATAGATGTTCAGAGATGGTGAGAATATGGGTGAAAGACAAAAAAACATGTACCTTTTTAACAAAGCTATGGCGTGTGGCATTGACTGAGGTATTTTATTTCTGATAAAAGTTAATACAAGTCTCATAGAAGGCTAACCACTCCACCACTAGCAACCCACTTCCGTGTCCCTAAACTTGATTACACAAAATAGTGGACCGCTTTAACATGCGACTCAATGTACAGCCTATAGAGACTCCTTTCACAGAGGAAATCCTGTATTAAGTACTTAATGTATACAGTGTGCTGGTTTGCTTGACAAAAACTGCACAAGGATCTATGAAATACTCAAACTTCACCCACTCCCATATAAGAGTATATCTTCAGTTTCTGAATGGGACAGGGCCCCAAGTGAGCACTACTAGTATTCATTCTACTGGTTTCCAAACGTAGTCCTACATAGTTGATATGGCAATAGGGCTCCGATACAGTAGCAGCCATCTGCCCCTAAACATGTGCTGTTAGCGATCTATTATGTACTGTTGAGCGACAGTCTTCATGAGGACCTGTGGCTTATGCAGTGTTGCGATGTGGTTCATGTGACAATTGTCCCCATTTGACAAACATGGGCATGTTGAGGACCTGACATTTCAGCGAGTCATTTCATATATTAACATCCCAAGAAGTGTCAAAACATATTAAATATACTGCAACTTAAGTCTAGTTATAGTTTAGATGAAATGTTACTGGAGCTTGAGTTGAAGAATGACCAACTTCAGTTATCCCACTAAATGCAATTCAAGACATTTTACATTGTACTGAGTAATGTGACCATACAAAGAAATGCATTGTAGTCTTTGCAAACATGATTTTTATAGACATTCTGATACTGACATTGCACATAATCCCCTCCAAACAAGCACATACAAAACCAAAAAATAACAATATTTCTTTAAACCAGCCTCATGCCTTTATGAGGGGGCAGCAGCAGCATGTTTTAGAATCTAGGGGGGGGGGTCAGGTCCCAGACTGTACCACTACACTCACACCTGCTTTGCTTTCATGTTATCAAACTTAAATAGAGGCTGGAGCCACTCTAATGCTTGTGCCCATTCTAAGTCAATTAAAGAACTTGCTGTGGGTTGTGGTTTAAATGGGCATCCAAGCAGGTTCACACTTTCTTCTAAAAATGAGTATTTTCTCAATTGTAAACACAGACAACCCACTATATCCCTTCCCCTTCTCCCATACTCAGTGTGTAGACAAGTCAGGTGGGTATGTACTGTTAGATGGGGGACTGCGTCTAACGGTCCATAGGACCTACAGAGCGAGACTGACAGGATGCCAAGAGGAGAGAGCCTGACATTAAAACAAAATAAACTGAACACAAACTAATGCCACAACTTAAAACTTCCAACCTCAGAACAATCAGTGGGTCCCACAGGATTTAGTCTTCAATTGGCAACCAAATTACACCTGTAATATAGGTGGGCTTTAATTGAACGCCAGAATGTCCCAAAATTATAAAGGAAACAGGAAAGGCAAAATCCACCTGGTGCTTTCAAACCCATCAAAAGACTTGTGTAATTCCTCTAAAAACCCATGTAGAAAAATAACTAATTACTTAAGGAACTAAATGGTCACATACTAGTGACATCAGCTACAATATGGCCTACGATGCAGTTTTGTAGTGCAATGTAGTAGTGCAATAGGCGTAACCCAAACCCCTCCTCCACCCAACCCCTGAAAGGTTGCATCAGTTTAGCGTGGAGTCACACCGCTTGCCTGGGGTCACGTGACACCATCTGCTCAGAGGCGTCATTCTGCCGCCACGGGAACTGTCGTGGCAGGTGCCTGGAAAGGAAGATTTAAGACTTATTTGCCATAATTACCCAAAAAACTATATTAAAATTAAAATGCATAAATTAATACCTACAGTAAGACTTCAGCAGCCAAGTTATGGCCAGAAGAAACAGTAGAAAGAGAAGTACTGAGAAGACTTTGGGGTGCCTCGTACCTCTGGTGATTTGTGTATGGTTTTGGGAGAGGACTTGGGGGACATCTTGGGGGAGCCTTTAGGGGAAGACTTGGGGGAGGCCTTGACGTCAGCTGGCTTGGAGGTCTGAGGGGTGGTACTAGGCCCCAAGGCTGGCTTCTCTGTCCCATCCTAAGATATGATCAGAGGAGAAACTTAGTCACGTAACATATTGTACAGGGAGAGGAATTTCCGGCACAACATTACATAGGCAGCACTGAGTGGCTCACTTTAGAGACAGTGTTCGACTCAGAGTTCCTCTGCCTGCGGCGGCTGAACTGTCGGCGGGGTTTCTGGCCGTCTTCATTGGCCTGCTTCCCGTTTGTCTGCTGAACCTCCTGGGCCTCCACCTCTTTCTGTCCGTCCACTGCCTGGCCTTCCTGCCTCTCGGTGGGGGCGCTGCCATCCTGCTTACCCTCCCCAGGGGGTGGGCGAGGACGGAATGGCCTGAGAAGGTTAGGTGGCGTGGGACAAAGTCAAATGTAGAGTCAAATAGGCCTATGGGCTCAAAAAGATCCATTGACATTAAGATCCTATCCCAAATAAATCTGCCAGCAAAAGAATGCCATGTCACAAGTCTCACCTGCGGTACTGGGGCCTGAACCTGCGTGGTGGTGGCCTCTGCTGGTCGCCTTCCACTGCTCCCTCCTGTTCCCCTGACTCGCCCTGGGGAGAGAACAGAACACGGCACTAAAGGAGAGAACTGATTACACAACAGATATCCACAGGATGAGGTCCAACCTTCCTCAACCCCATCCCTCCATTTGCAGACATTTAAACTAGAATATTCCTAGTAAATTAAAGTGGAAGGAAGTTGCTGGTAGGAAGTTCCATTCACCATAGGGGCGGCAGGGTAGCCTAGTGGTTAGAGCATTGGACTAGTAACCGAAAGGTTGCAAGTTCAAATCCCTGAGCTGACAAGGTACAAATCTGTCGTTCTGCCCCTGAACAGGCAGTTAACCCACTGTTCCTAGGCTGTCATTGAAAATAAGAATTTGTTCTTAACTGACTTGCCTCGTTAAATAAAGGTTAAAAAATATATATATATATATATATATATTACTTTAACAATCTGTTTTTCTCTTCAAATAAGTCAGCATGGAAGGAAAGGAACTTTAAACTGTTGGGATGCACCTTTTCCATCCATCTACTCACCTCTCGTCCTTCCCGTCTGGGTCGGCGGGGCCTGCGTCGTCGCGGTGCGGGTCGTTCACCACCATTCTCCCCTTCGCCTTCAGAGGTGGGGACAGAGGTGCCATCGCCCTTATCATCGGGCTGAGGGCTGTGAGGGGAGGTGCGGCGGCGGCGGAAGCGACGTTTGTTGGGCGCATAGCGGCTGCCTTTCACAGGAACCCCGCTAGGCCCAGTCACGTTGGCTGCCTCAGAGCCCTGAGAGAGGGAAAGAGCTTGTTGGAGAGACATTTAAGACAATGAAAATGTTATATAATTCTCAATGTGCAATTCAAACCGTTTTAGTGACATTGAATAGGGATAGTTCACACAATCAGTATTTCCCATTCATTTGACATGTCTCCGAATTTAGAAAGCTGCACACCTTATGGCATAAAACTGAACTTGGCTTACAATTAAGTCAGAGGCATGAAAAGGTCTGTCACAATTTGAATTGTGATACCTCTTTAAGGCTTGTTAATTATGGGTGATATAAAATTAAAGCCATCCTTACAGGTTTACCTACCTTGGCGGCCTCGACCACATCAAACTCCACCACCTCCCCATCTCCAACACTGCGAAGGAACTTCCTGGGGTTGTTGTTCTTGATGGCAGTCTAAACAGCAGATGGATTGGGTGATGTGATACAGGGTTGTATTCACTAGGCACCAAACAGAAGAAAGCAGACTGAAACAGTAAGGGACTACCTGAACTGGTCCAATAGGAAACCCTCCTTTTCAATTGTAGAACAGTGCGCATTAATGAATGTGACCCAGTGGTATTAGGCAGGTTTTCTTCCTGACATGGACTTAATCTTGCTGGGCTTACCTGATGAACAAAGACATCTTCTTTGGTGTCGTTTCTGAGGGGGAAAAATAACATCAGTAATGACATCTCCCATCCATGACAAACCATATCCATGTTAAAGTGTCAGATAGCTGTACTACAATGTGTATGCATTGTGACAAAAGTAATGCCCATTAGTGTACATTTTCCTTGCACATCAGACAAAAATGATTCAGGGGCACCTTCTAGCACATAACATGGTACCTGTTGATAAAGCCATAGCCATTGCGCACGTTGAACCATTTCACCGTGCCTTGGACTGCAGAGGCTGCAAAAATAAATAAAAAATGTTTTTACCATTATTTTATTAGAGATTCATGCTGGGATCAAAAGGTATTTTACAGATGAGCCCTGTACACACACGAAAAGTAAAACCACCATAGAAAACAGTCAGTAAAAGAAAGGGCCTCAAGACTATCGGATAAATACTACTCACAAATATCAAATTCAAGTCAAACCTTTAAGTCACTTGGCCATCAATGAATAGCATCTGAATACTGAACGGGAAAATAATACATTACCATAATGTCTAAAATGTTCTCCCTTATCGCAAACTTTTTATCAACCAAAGTACTTCAAGCTAGGCTGCAGGATAGGGCATTCGCGTCAATAATTAACAATACTTGACTATAACCTACGGACTAGGGCAAGTGGGACAAATGCTTCCTGTGAAAACAGTTAAAGTTTCGACATCGTGGTTAGTGCAATACATAAATACGCCCAGTAGTTGCAACTAAAAACAGAAAGGTAATTTCCACCGATATTGGAATGTTGAATTGCAACTTCAGTCAAATAATTTGTCCTACTGCGCAATGCATTGCTGAAGACATTTTATGAAAGCCCGAACGTGGCAAATAAGTAGGGATAAGTGATTATTTTGATCCGAAGGACTGTCAGATGTGAAAAAAATCAAACTTCAATCGATGCTCAATCAATGACCTACACCTGTGAACGAATTCCCTCCGCCTTGGAAAACGTAACATCTGAAAGTGAAGTTAGAGTATTATTTTGACAGCGTTAGCCTACATTCAACCACGTCGATAACTACATTTGTTTTAATTCATTTATAAAACCGAGTGCGTATAAACAGGTTGGCACATAATACCAACCGCACAAACCAGCGAGGGGTAATTTGAAAACAAGTATTTCGTCTGCGCTTATTGAATAATATGTATCAACATTGCTGTCATAGTCTTAGTCGATTTTTAAACCAATTATATGAAATAGTTTAAACCCAAAGTTAGTGCGTAAAATATGGACGTGGAACTCGAGAAATGATACAAATCCAAAAACTGCTTAGGTTCAGCATAATTTGACCTGAGTGTGGGCTACTCCAATTGATTAACATGACCCAAGACCTACAAACTGACTAAACAAAGAAAATATAGCCTACACACTTTCCATCTACCCAATTTGTAGCCAGCTGACATCCTTTACGCATTGATTTGAAACACCTGGCCAATGTTGCTGCCTTGATAAATTCACACACAACACTAACGAAGTACTCAAACTTTTGTCAAGGAAGGTCTCTTCGCCACTAGTAATTATACTTTCCTTACCTAAAATTTTTCTCTCCAGCTGTGGCGGTTCTTCCACTGGTGCCGACGATGGGGCGCTCTGCTCTTCTGCGTCGGTCATACTCGCACGGATACAGATTCACAATACTGTCCCCCTCTTGTCTTAACTTAGCTCAGATCACCACCGCAAACTTTTTATCCAGACAACCTCCCGGGAATCCCGATGTTAACCGCGCCCTCATTGGCATCGTAATTGCCAATCCAGCAATCTCATAGGCTGTGCAAGGAAGGCAATTGGAAGGACCAAGGCTGCGAATAATGACAAGTTTGAAAGTGAAAGCAGGTAGGTCGGCCGGTGATTGACTGAATGAGGTGTTGTTATGCATGCAACCTCTAAGGACTGTGAACGAGCGGGCATGGCCTATATATAGGATGTATAAATGATTTTGCATGCACATAGCATAGGAAACATTAGCATAGGAAACCATGTGTGTTTAAAACGCAAAGTGGAATTCAGATGGCCTATCTATCATATATGATATAATCTAGATCTTCTTGGTGTGCCCTTCTCCTATAGCATGAGCAATGAACGCATTATATATATTTAAAAATAATAATAATAATACAACAATAACGCACAAAATAGGCTCTAGCCTAAGGCATACTTAGGCTTAGTTTGCTTGGTCATCGTGCTGCCGTCAGATATAAATTAAACAGTTGATCCCACGCCAAATCAGTCAGCACAAACACCCCAGGCAGACATGGTGAACAAAAGACCCCAGCCCCTCATCTTTTCTCAGGCCCATGCCCTGACTCATCCACCAGTCCCAAACCTCCCCATTCCTCCATTTGACCTCAGAGCCTCCACCTGGCCCTTTGGCCCTCCATACATACAGTGCCAGTCAAATGTTTGTACACACCTACTCATTCAAAGGTTTTTCTTTATTTGTACTATTTTCTACATTGTAGAATAATAGTGAAGACATCAAAACTATGAAATAACATACATGGTGTCATGTAATAACCAAAAAACTGTAAAACAAATCAAAATATATTTTAGATTCTTCAAAGTAGCCACCCTTTTCTTTGATGCCAGCTTTGCACAATATTGTCATTCTCTCAACCAGCTTCACCTTGAGGGAGTTCCCACATATGCTGAGCACTTGTTGGCTGCGTTTCCTTCACTCTGGGGTCCAACTATTCCAAACCATCTCAATTGGGTTGAGGTTTGGTGATTGTGGAGGCCAGGTCATTTGATGCAACACTGCATCACTCTCCTTCTTGGTCAAATAGCCCTAACAAAGACTGGAGGTGTGTTGGATCATTGTCCTGTTGAAAAACAAATGATTGTCCCACTAAGCGCAAACCAGATGGGACGGTGTATTGCTGCAGAATGCTGTGGTAGCCATGCTGGTTAAGTGTGCCTTGAATTAAAATAAATCACTGACAGTGTCACCAGCAAAGCACCATCACACCTCCTCCTCCATGCTTCACAGTGGGAACCACACATGCTGAGATCATCTGTTCACCTACTCTGTGTCTCACAAGACATGGCGGTTGGAACCAAAAATTGCATATTTGGACAGATTTCAACCGGTCATTGCTTGTGTTTCTAGGCCTAAGCAAGTCACTTCTTCTTATTGGTGTTCTTTATTAGTGGTTTCTTGCAGCAATTCGACCATGAAGGCCTCATTCACAAAGTCTCCTCTGAACAGTTGATGTTGAAATGTGTCTGATACTTGAACTCTGTGACACATTTATTTGGGATGCAATTTATGAGGTTGGTAACTAATTAACTGATCCTCTGCAGCAGAGGTAACTCTGGGTCTTCCTTTCCTGTGATGGTCCTCATGAGAGCCAGTTTCATCATAGTGCATAATGTTTTTTGCGACTGCACTTGAAGAAACTTTCAAAGTTCTTGACATCTTTCGAATTGACTAACCATCATGTTTTGAAGTAATGATGGACTGTCGTTTCTCTTTGCTTGTTTGAGCTGTTCTTGCCATAATTTGGACTTGGTCTTTTACCAAGTAGGGCTATCTTCTGTATACCACCCCTACCTTGTCACAATTGGCTCTAACGCATTAAGAACGAAAGAAACTCCACAAATGTACTTTTAACAAGGCACACCTGTTAATTGAAATGCATTCCAGGTGACTACCTCATGAAGCTGGTTGAGAGAATGCCAAGAGTGTGCAAAGCTGTCATCAAGGCAAAGGGTGGCTACTTTGAAGAATCTCAAATATAAAATATATTCAGATTTGATTAACACTTTTTTTTGTTACTACATGATTCCATATGTGTTATTTCATAGTTTTTATGCCTTCACTATTATTCTACAATGTAGAAAATGGTCCAAATAAAGAAAAACCCTTGAATGAGTAGGTGTTCTAAAACCTTTGACTGGTACTGTAGGACATGGGATTCATGTTTCACTGGGATAAATTTAACACAGCGGGGACCTGCCAAGTTCTTTGGGGCCATCCACTGGACACTGACTGTGACTGCCACCATGTCAATGCCACCATTGGGGGCAATACCACCATAGGTAGCCTCTCACAAAGTGCAAAGTATTTTACCAATAATAAGACGCTGTTATTAGGCCTGGGCTACATCAGCAACATATATTCAGCATTAAAACCAGAACCCCCTAAAACCTAAATTTACTTACAAAAAAGGTTGAACATTTTACTATAGTATAATATTGCCTTGAACGTAAAAAAATGTGAAGGGTAAGGGTTCATTCTCTATTGAGGCTTCGGTTAGTATCCAAGTGTGCGTTATTGTTTTATGTGTCGCATTTACGTTCAATTGCATATGCATAGTAGTATTATGCATAGTATTGACGTCAAATGGAAGGACGCGGATGGTAAACACATGATTCTGCCAGTGTATGTTTGTGTTAAACTGGGGCTCATAGACTCGAATGTTAGACTCAACGTTCATATCGGTTGATAATATTGGCGTCAGACTGCTGAAGGTAAAATGACCAAGGACAGGGAACGTTTGTGTTATTGTATCGTGTGTGACTTCCTGGTGTTTACAGAACACTGGAGCTGTGAGATAAGGATATCAGTGCCGGTGTTGTGCCGAAAATCTCCCCCCTGCCAGAATTCTCCCCCCATTCGCGTGAACGCGCACACACTCAATTCTTCATTGCTGCGACTTGCTTGCTACTTGAGATGTCTGATCTTAACTCCGTTGTCAGTTTAGCCTACATTTCACTGATCTTAGTAGCAGAAAGCATGTTTATGTGTATCCTTAAAGGCAGCTGTCAATGATTACGTTAGGCTGCGTTTCATTATATTTTAATGGCGGTTTGATCGAGGGGGAGGCACTATTAACGTCTGCAGTTTATGGTTTGGCTATTTGTTTCAAGTGTATTAGTCTATAAATAAATAGTTTTGCCAAAATTCGTCATTTCTCCCATGTCTTATTCGACTAGTAGTTGTTCTGAAATGTTTATTGATTGCCTACATTTTACCCCCTCCTCTATGTTTAAAATAACACATATACATTAATTATTCATCTTGGTTGCCTACGTGAAGTTTGTTCTATAGAAAGTATTTGACCCTAATGTGTGCCACATGAAATATTCGACTCTAGTGACACAATTAAGGAAATTAGAAGGGGGGTATTTCAGCAAGACAATTTCTTGCCTGCCGACCCCCCCCACCTCCTTCTAATTTCCTTAACTTTGTAACTAGAGTAAACATTTCAGAACAACTACTAGTCGAATAAGACATGGGAGAGATGGCAAATTTTGGCAAAGAGGTTTATTTATAGACCAATACACAAATAGCCAAACTGCAGATCAAACCGCCATTAAAATCAAATGAAATGCAGCCTAATGTGATCATTGACAGCTGCCTTGAAGGGCACAAATAAAACATGCTTTCTGCTACTAAGATCAGTGAAATGTATGCTAAACTGACAACGGAGTGAAGAGCAGAAATCTAAACTAGCAAGCAAGTCACAGCAATGAAAAATTGCGTTCACGCGAAGGGGGGGATTCTGTCAGGGGGGAGATTTTCGGCACAACACCTGTTTAGAGAAATCAGTTGTAGGAGTTGAGCATGTACCAATGAATGGCTGCAGTATAGCTGTTAACATTGATGATGAATATGAGTATGATGCATGAAACGTTAAGGCACACGTGTATGAAAGCATGTACTATGCTGTCCTCGAACTGTTGTCTATTAATGTAATGTCTTGTCCTGTTTCATGTTTTGTGTAGACCCCAGGAACAATAGCTGCCGCTTTAACAGTAGCTAATGGGGATCCTAATAAGATACTAAAATACTAGTTACATGTTGTGTAAAACAGCGCCCATATTGTTATTCCCGAAGATAACAGTCATTAGAATGAATGAGAGGGTCCCCATGCTTAGTACATGCACTCGGTCTTGTTGGCAAGAAAATATGAATCTCTGTTATTTGATGCAGTTGAGGTAAATGTATGTAATTTTCTTCTGGTTCTGAACTCATTTGGACAAGAGGTTCCATTCCAAGTCTCTCGATATTCCCGTGATTTCGCCCCCCTCCCCTGTTCTAGAATCGGATGCTTGAGGGTGACCACGCCTGCGCACTGAGCACCATACTGCCGAGGTTCATTTCATGGGTATTTGGAAAGGCTGGGTGAGGGAGTGAGTGAGCGAAAGGTGGAGAGTGCTAGGCTTTAAGGTTCACACTCTTTTTAGGCTGGCGGCTGACCTAAGCGTGCGCCCCCCGACGAGAACGATTTCGACCGTGCGGAGGCTAGTGAAAGCGACTGGAATGAGAGAAGAATAAAGTGAGAGCTGATTTAGGAGTAAAGGAACGACAAGCAGAGGCACCGCGGCGGTAGACACCAGCCAGACAACCGTTAGCTACGGACCGAGAGAGAGAGAAAAGGAAAAATTAAAAGGAGGACGGTTTGACATTTGTGTAAGGCGCACAGAGTAACCAAATTGTGGAAACCTTAGTACACCGGGTAAGTTAGCCTACTTATCATAACATGAATATAAAGGGCGTAATCTTGCGTGAGAATAACATTGCATATGCACATGGCTGCTCATAGCTGTCACGTTATTTTCATGCTACATAGCTGGTCACTTGTGAGCATTGTGTGATGATAGCCTAGTAATAAAACAACATTGTATTGTTGGATAACCCTCCAGCCAATCGTTGTTTCCAGCTTGATAAACAATATGCTGTTAAATTGGCTCTTGCTCACTAATAAAGTTTTCTCTACGTATCATCCCACTACATGTATTTAATCCAAATAACTGGTGGTACGATTTTACGCATAGAAATTGACCCAAATAACTTTGACAGAAACTCATCCTGCAGGTATGCACGTCGAAGCCTTATCATACGCATAAGCGTAATAATTATACTCTAGTAGCCTACATTCAGATTAGCAACGTCGCCTATTCAATGTATTACAATTAAGATATCTCCTTGTGTGCTTAATGTAACAATGTAACACACTGAAATTACCACGCGCGAATGCAACAATGTTGTACTTGGCTCTCGACTGGAGCGGAGCCCCCAGTTATAGTGGGCCTCAGCCACTGAGCACTGTTCATGCATGCAGCGACGCGGTCACTGACAGCCCGTTAACGTTTTGTGCGCACTAGGCCGCACTCGGCTCCAACACTGCGGAGCAAGACACGCGTGCTATAAAAAGGTGGCAGCGACAGTTTTTCTGTCACTAATATGTTAAATTAACATATCCTTATTATTAATAAGTGTTTACGTGAGTCTCTTAATCTCAAAGTGGCCTTGTGTGTGTCAAGCGTCGTCGATAAAATGCTACCAGTATAATCAGTGTCGTTTACCAGGCTATGGCTGCAGACCGAATTAAATCATAGTAGATTACTTGGAATATGGGGCCGGCCATACTTTTGTAGAGTATTCTCTTGAATGGGCATTACTTTCCACCTTTATCTTTGCCATTATTCGAATAGCAAGTTGACCTTTGTAATATTCTTGACATTCTAACCGAAATGCAAGACGCACCCGTGCGCTGGGCCTTTCCTTGAATCGCGTCCACTCTTCCGCCGCCACATAATCAGTTACACATACTCAGCAAATAATACACCTGCTTGTTTCCATATTTAATTATTTTGAAAATCTTCCTATTTTTCTGTCAATGGCGCAGAAATAACAAAGATAAGGCCTATAAATGATTGAGTAAACTTTAATATATTTTTTGCTTATGGTGAGTAGACTATGGCTGACTGGTCCAGGGGCCATATCTCTGTTACTTTATATAGCTCAGTCTGCTCTTTTTCTCTCTCCTTAAGGCAGTGAACCAGCTCTTCATACATTTTGTATTCAATTAATAATGTTGCATTTCTTAAAGTTCTTAAGTAAAATATGTAATTACGTCGCTGGTCATTTGGACAAATTGAAAATGATTATTGAAAATTCACAGAGTGAGACAGTATAGACCTACTGCACACTTCATTACACTGTAGGTAATCATTTTGATTTAGATTACTAATGTGTTCATTGTTAATAATAGGAAGTTTGCAGGAGTACACTCCCTTTGTATACATTTATTCTTTAGCAATGCCTTTTAAACGTCTATTTTAGACTTATCAACAAATAGCTCATTTCCAAAGCATAAGCCATAACCAATATGTATTAGAATGGAGTTAGAGGCATGTAGACCACTTGGAGTCATTGGTCTCTGCCCTGAACTGCCCTCCCACAGGACTCCTCCCCCTATGGCAGGACTCCTCTGCCCCCAACCCCAGGACTCCTCCCCCAACCCCTGAACTCCCATCCCCCTCCCCATGACTTCTACCCCAGGACTCCTCAGTATTTGAGTGATGCCATTACCAGTGATGTCATTATCAGCAGTGTCATTAACCAGTTCTTAGTCCTCGTTAACCTCTCTCCATATCCCCCTTTCCCTCTCCCCGCTTTGACATCATGGGCTCGGGATCAGGTATGGCAGACGCAGACGTCGACTTCCAGACAGGCGATGCCGGGGCATCCGCCACCTTCCCCCAGCAGTGCTCGGCGCTGCGCAAGAACGGCTTTGTGGTGCTGAAAGGACGACCCTGCAAGATCGTGGAGATGTCCACCTCCAAGACCGGAAAACACGGCCACGCTAAGGTCTGTGGTGTCTGACTGTAACCATTTTTATAGCTCTGGCTAATGAGTGATAATAAAGATGTTGTGTTCCATGCAGACATAATTACATTGATCAGAGTAATGAGAAAGAGTAGGACATTAAGACTTTCCTCCAGTCAAAAGAAGAAGAAGACTTTCTCACATTTGCAGCATTATCCTGAACTTCACACTATATGTCTTGTCTATGTGCTGTGTGTCTATGTGCTGTGTGTCTGCCAGCTCCATAAACAGTTTTGTGTTTTGTTTTCTTTATGGGCAGGTCCACATGGTTGGTATTGACATCTTCAACGGCAAGAAATATGAAGATATCTGTCCCTCCACCCACAACATGGACGTACCCAACATCAAGAGACTGGACTACCAGGTGAAGGGCCAAAGTAGTGAGGAGGACAGAAAGGACGGAGGGAGAGAGGGAGAAGTAGAGAGAAAGAGGTATTGCCAGTTTGAGTGAGATGGCCAGTTACCCAAAACTCACTCTCTAACTGAATGGCCACGTCACTGGAGAAAATCTAATCAAATAATAGATGTCCCTTGAGTATTCTGATTCCCTATTTCTAATTCTCTGACTCACGCCCCTGCCTCAAATCAAATCCAATTTCATTTCTCACATGTGGCGAATATAACAGGTGTCGACGTGCCCTTGTTGACGCACACTGGAAGATCTGAGGGGATTGATTAGGTGTCAACAGTATCGTGGAAACTCCCTCTAGTCTATTTACAGGCTAAGTGGAGACATCAGCATTATTCCTGTACCAATCCAGTGGGAAGGTGAGGGAAAGTCCATGAGGGTAGAGGAACGCATCGTAGCAGTTGTGCTGATGTAGGTGAAGGTCATTATTTAGTAAAACACTGGGATGGAATGCTTTGAGCTACACCAGCACATGTTCCATTCTTTTTCATGGTCCTTAGAGCTGGATAGGAAACCTCAAGTAGGTAGCTGTTATTTCCCCTGTGCTCATTTTCATTCTCTTTGGGCTGGGAGACTGTGGGTGGGGGTGACAGTCAGTTGATTGGAGGGCACAAAAGAGCTCAAATTGGTAGACTGGCAGTGCATTGGCATTCACAAAAGGTGCAGAAACTAAAACAAAGAGTCTATTTCATACATGGTCTCTTATCTTTTCTGTCATTATAACACAACCTTATTCTCATCTCTTCTTATCCTTTCCCTCCCTCCTCACTTCCCCCTGCAGTTGATTGGGATCACGGATGGTTACCTGTCTCTGCTCCAGGACAGTGGTGAGGTGAGAGAGGACCTGAAGATGCCAGAGGGAGACATGGGCAAAGAGATCGAAACCAAGTATGACGCTGGAGAGGAGATTCTGGTCAGTGGTGTTCCCGTTTCCTCTCTTCTTGTTGTTCATGTTCTTGGTTTTTCTTGTTCTTTTATGATTCTCCCTGGAGAGAAAATTACATATTTTTTTTTATTGAACCTTTTGAGGCAAGACAGTTAAGACAAGGCAAGACAGTTAAGAACAAATTCTTATTTACAATGGCGGCCTAAACCGGCCAAACCCGGACGACATATGTCCCTTTTTAGCATTATGGTTTTGTAAGACAGTGTTTCATAGCTCTAATCAGGTGTGTAGATAGACATATCTGATTCATGTTTTACTCTCTTCTTCTGATCCATGTACTCAGTGTGTGCTTGGTGGAAATTCCTTACTTATAGGTCGTTATCAATAAAACGTCACAATAGTATTTGATTTGCCTGCGGTGGGGCAAGGAGACCTCCGGGTCATCATCACCTCTTGACCACAGTCAGAACTACACATTTCCGATTATTTCACATTTAGCTCTATCATCAGAGTTATACAGCAACATGTTTTTTTCAGATATGTGAGGGTAACCAAATCCATTTGGCATGTAGCTAGCTAGCTAAAGCAAACAACATGTGCCATTTAGCTTGCTTCATCAGAGAGTAGCCTTTCGGGAAAGAGCTTGTCTTCATCCTGGTAAAGTTGTCAGTCGGACGACATCTAGTTTATCTGCTGAAAGTTTGCTTGTTAACTAGCCATATTGACTTGATACAGTCGGAAGTTTACATACGGTTAGGTTGGAGTCATCAAAACTTGTTTTTCAACCACTCCACAAATTTCTTGTTAACAAACTATAGTTTTGGCAAGTCGGTTAGGACATCTACTTTGTGCATGACAAAAGTAATTTTTCCAACAACTGTTTACTGACAGATTATTTAACTTATAACTCACTCAGAATTCCAGTGGGTCAGAAGTTTACATGCACTAAGTTAACTGTGCCTTTAAACAGCTTGGAAAATTCTAGAAAATTATGTCATTGCTTTAGAAGCTTCTGATACGCGAATTTACATCATTTGATTCAATTGGAGGTGTACTTGTGTATGTATTTCAAGGCCTACCTTCAAACTCAATGCCTCTTTGCTTGACATTATGGGTAAATCAAAAGAAATCAGGCAAAACCTTAAAAAAAAATTGTAGACCTCCACAAGTCTGGTTCATCCTTGGGATCAATTTCCAAACCTGAAGGTGCCACGTGCATCTGTACAAACAATAGGACGCAAGTATAAACACCATGGGACCATGCAGCCGTCATACCGCTCATGAAGGAGACACGTTCTGTCTCCTAGAGATGAACGTACTTTGGTGCGAAAAGTGCAAATCAATCCGAGAACAACAGCAAAGGACCTTGTGAAGATGCTGGAGGAAACGGGTACAGAAGTATCTATATCCACAGGCTTGCAAGCCGAAGAATACCATCCCATCCCAGGAGGGACTGGTGCACTTCACAAAATAGATGGCATCATGAGGGAGGAAAACTATGTGGATATATTGAAGCAACATCTCGAGACATCAGTCAGGAAGTTAAAGCTTGGTCGCAAATGGGTCCTCCAAATGGACAATGACCCCAAGCATACTTCCAAAGTTGTGGCAAAATTGCTTAAGGACAACAAAGTCAAGGTATTGGAATGGCCATCATAAAGCCCTGACCTCAATCCTATTGAAAATGTGTGGGCAGAACCAAAAAAGCGTGTGTGAGCAAGGAGACCTGTGAAACTGACTCAGTTACACCAGCTCTGTCAGGAGGAATGGGCCAAATTTAACCCAATTTATTGTGGGAAGCTTTTGGAAGGCTACCCAAAACGTTTGATCCAAGTTAAACAATTTAAAGACAATGCTACCAAATACTAATTGAGTGTATATAAACTTCTGACCCACTGGAAATGTGATGAAAGAAATAAAAGCGGAAATAAATCATTCTCTCTACTATTAATCTGTCATTTTACATTCTTAAAATAATGTGGTGATCTTAACTGACCGAAGACAGAATTTTTACTAGGATTAAATGTCAGGAATTCTGAAACTGAGTTTAAATGTATTTGGCAATGTAAACTTCTGACTTCAACTGTAAGTTATTAGCCAGCTAGCCAATTTGACGTGGCCCATCAATCAATGTAGTATGTCTGTCAGCAGCAATCGTGATTAAACATTATTTAAAAACAATGTTGAAAATGGGATAATGTAGGCTAAGTAGGCCTGTGTTGGTTGGAGAAAAAAGTACATTATTTCTACAAACCAACCACTATGTGTAGCCAACTGTAAAAAGTTTATACCAGTAGCTTGCAAAGTAAACATTATCAGCCATCAGTAACGTGACATCGGCAAATGTTCCCTTCTGCTGCTTGACAGGCAGACCCCACAATGGATGGGGAATGAACCTAAACCACTCGTACTTGTCAGGTATAGTTCACTTTTTTTTATATCACTCAAATATCCATTTAATGGTGGCGAATATTGAGACATATCGTGAGGCTCTACCCTCATGTATCTGAAATTACATGATGAATGGATGTTTACTGATCATGAAAAGCATGCAGTTATGCCGACTTTCTGTAAGTTTATAATTCTGACGATAGAGCGAAATGTGCACAATTGTTTTGCATGGAATAATCTGACATTTGTAGTGCTGACTATGCTCTTCAAGGGGTGATGACATTACAACCAAATAGTTAACATTTCTATAATAATCCCTTGAAACCGGCACTCGGTTGTCAATGGTTTTAGAGAGGCTGCAGGTTTTCAAGCCCCCCGGAAAACAAATCAAACGCTCTGCAACTGATTGTGATGTTTTATTGGTAACCCATTACAGCTGTTATTGTCACATTGAACCCGTTTACTTCCGGGAATCGAATGTCCCTGTCACAAACTGTTAAAAATATCAGAGCACACACTGGCCTAGCAGAGCAAACAAATGCCCTCACTTCACAGGTAACAATGAATATTGGCAGCACTAGAGATACATGGAATTCATCAGTAAGACTGTACCATACTCCCAGCAGCTCTCTGCATTCCCAAGTCAACCGGCTGTAAAAGTTGAAGTGTTATGGTTTGGGGGTTACAGTTACTTCAAGTCTCAGGGAAGGGGATGATGTCACAGCCTAAAATGGCCACACCTAGTTCACTTCCACTACACCTGCAAAGTTGTTCTTCTTATAATAATTGTAAAATCCTTTTTGTTTGTTTCCCAGATCACTGTTCTGTCTGCAATGAACGAGGAGGCTGCAGTTGCCATCAAGGCCATGGCTAAATAAGACACTACAGGTAAACACAGAAGCTTTCTGTATATCCCAACCGACCTACCTGTCACCCCTCACCCCATTCATACTCACACTGCCTGTGACAAGTGTCTAGAAATGTGCGGTATGTGTGTGTCATGCACTTTATTTGTATGTTTATTTATCAGCCAAGGCTAGGTACACTCTTTATTTTGCCTAACAACACACTGAAACGCTTTGGCTGCTACACATGCTGCTTTATTATTATTTCATTTACTAGGCTGTGCAGTCTGTATGCTGACTACAGCATATGTCTGTTTTGGGAAAAACATGGGGAAGTAACTGGACTGTATACTGAGGATGTCTTACATGTTAATTACATTAAATCTCTGAAGGGTACCTGTGAAGCAATATGTTACATCAATGGACTTTTCTACCCTTTATGCACTTACTGCTTACTTGTTATTATTCATTTACGGTATTTATGTACAAGCACAATGTGTGCATATGTGTGTGTATATATATATATATCTCTCCATCTTGTATAAAGAGTTGTTTTTATATAGATTCCCATGCTTGGTGTATTTGTGTGAGTGTAATGGTGTATTTCAGTGGTTTTCTAACTTTTTCAGTGGTGACACAATTCCCCCCCCCCCCAAGAATTTCTCAACCCCGGCCCAAATCTAATGACAAAATCAGTTCAATTATTTTACAAAAACAAATAACCTTAAATTCATTGCATTCGTCTCTTATCAAAATGAAAAGAACCCAATAAATACATTTAGTCCGTAAAATTGTTTTTTCTAATTATCTTTCTCAAAAGGTTTGTATATTGTCCCGTGCAATAATCTGTACTCTTAAAGGGATACTTCGGGATTTTGGCAATGAGGCCTTCTATCTACTTTCCCAGAGTCAGATGAACCTGTGTTTACCAGTTTTATGTCTATGCGTGCAATTGCTAACTAGCGTTAGCGCAATGACGAAGTGTATGGGTATCTGCTAGCATGCTAGCAGGTGCCCATAGACTCAGATACCCATAGACTTCCAGTAATTGTGCTGATACTAGTTAGCATTAGCTTGCTAAACTACCTCTAACTTCCTACATAATGTGCACCGACATAAAAATGGTATCGACAAGTTCATCTGACTCTGGCGAAGTAGATAAAGGGCCTCATTGCCAAAATCCTGAATATCCCTTTAATTTGAATAATCAAGAGTACCAACCCCCCCTGAATTTCTGCCTCGACTCAGACTTTGAATACCACTGGATATGAAATGTGAGGTCAAGGTTGTTGAATGTGCTGTTGGTTACTGTATTTTGATGTGTGAACAGATCTTTGTGTTTGGAGTGTGTACTGTACCTCAAAGAACTTGTGAACTGTTTTGTATTGATGCACACAACTACACTGTCCACTTTTTTTCTTTCTTCCTCATTCACTTCCTCTTGCTCTTTTTCCCTTTTTCTCATTTTCTACCTATCCTACCCCTGTACTTTCCTTGTCCTCCCCACTCTCTTTCAGGGGTTAACAAGATGCACTGGATCTGAAAAAGGAGGGAATACGGCCATGTCAATGCTATTCTCTCTTTTTCTTTCTTTTTTTCTTTTTCGTCAACTCTCTCCCTCTGTACTTTCTCACCCTTCTCTGGGTAAAATTGGAAACTAATTTCAATAAATAATTGGGAATTGCAAACAGTCAAAACATGTTCTATATATATATATATATATACACACACACAGTCAGCACCAGTACACACATACATCATACAAGTCAGCACCAGTACACACACACAGCATACAAGTCAGCACTAGTACACACACACAGCATACAAGTCAGCACCAGTACACACACACAGCATACAAGTCAGCACTAGTAGTACACACACACACACACACACACACACACACACACACACACACACACACAGCATACAAATCAGCACCAGTACACACACACACAGCATACAAGTCAGCACCAGTACACACCACACCACACACACAAGTAAGCACCAGTACATACGCACAGCATACAAGTCAGCACCAGTACACACACACACACACACAGCATACAAGTCTGCACTAGTACACATACACACACACACACGTCAGCACCAGTACACACACACACACACAGCATACAAATCAGCACCAGTACACACACACACAAGTCTGCACTAGTACACATACACACACACACACGTCAGCACCAGTACACACACACACACACACACAGCATGCAAATCAGCACCAGTACACACACACACACACAGCATACAAATCAGCACCAGTACACATACACACAGCATACAAATCAGCACCAGTACACACACAAGTCAGCACCAGTACACATACACACAGCATACAAATCAGCACCAGTACACACACACACACACACAGCATACAAATCAGCACCAGTACACACACACACAGCATACAAGTCAGCACCAGTACACATACACACACACAGCATACAAGTCAGCACCAGTACACACACACACACACACACACAGCATACAAATCAGCACCAGTACACATACACACAGCATACAAATCAGCACCAGTACACACACACACACACACACACACACACAAGTCAGCACCAGTACACGCACAGCATACAAGTCAGCACCAGTACACACACACACACACACACACACACACACACACACACACACAGCATACAAATCAGCACCAGTACACACACACACAGCATACAAGTCAGCACCAGTACACACACACACACACACACACACACACACACACACACACACACACACACACACACACACACACACACACACACACACCAGCTCCAGTACATACACACAGCATACAATTCAGCACCTGCACACAAACAGCATACAAGTCAGCACCAGTACACACACACACACACACACAGCATACAAATCAGCACCAGTACACGCACACACAGCATACGAGTCAGCACCAGTACACACACACACACACACACACAAGTCAGCACCAGTACACACACACATAGCATACAAGTCAGCACCAGTACACACACACACACACACACAGCATACAAGTCAGCTCCAATACATACAAGTCAGCACCAGTATACACACACACATACACAGCATACAAGTCAGCACCAGTACACACACACACACACACACACACACACACACACAGCATACGAGTCAGCATCAGTACACACACACAGCATACGAGTCAGCACCAGTACACACACACACAGACACACCATACAAGTCAGCACCAGTACACACACACACACCATACAAGTCAGCACCAGTACACACAGACAGCATACAAGTCAACACCAGTACACACAGCATACAAGTCAGCACCAGTACAGACTAACGGAGAGAGAAGAAATGGAGAAAGAAGTGCTCTCACAAACATGCTGCCTGTGAGGGCGTAGGTAGCTACTGCACCTACAGTCAGGGGAGGGCTGGTGGAAATGTCTCAAATGTCTTTTTTGTAAATTCTCTCCTGATCAAGGGCTTCTTCAACTCTAGATTTATGATGAGTGATGCTGTTCTGTTTAGGAGTGCATTCGGCGGGAGCGCTGTGCTCATGTTGCAATAGAAATATAGAACTGGCACCATTTTCAATGTAACAATGGAGACTTGTCAGGTCTATACATTACTGATTTTCAGAGTGGTCCGCCCTTCTGAATGAGCCCCATATGTCCTGTTCAATATTGTGTGTATCGTATATCACCTAAACTTGTCTGTTAAAAGATGCCAGGATCAGACCTTTCAGAGTAGGAGTTGAACAAGCGTCACACAGAAGCATTTAGGAGAAAGGAAACTCGCATGCCAATTCCAGTGTTTAATTTCAGTCTTTCACAAGTATCTGATTGAGACCACATACAGGATCTTTCAGCAAAGAACTTGGCAAAGACCCTTAGAGGCTGCCAACAGAGCAGGTAGCTAGCTAGTAGATACACTGGGTCACCTATAGGGAGAGGCACCATGTAGTTGACCCATTATTACTTTGTACAAACTCATGAGAAAGTTATGGCATGTTTTTTGCTTTATTGTATTCACAAAGAAGTCCAAACTGTGCAGAACGTCTCCCACCCCAAACAAAATTAAAAGACAAATTGTTAAATTGTGATTTTTTTAATTTGTTTTGGAGGACAGTTTCCGAGGTAAAAGATCCAAACACAAAATCAAATGTAAAACACTATACAGTTTCAGGAGAAGTTTCCTAGAACATTTAGGCCACTAAAACTCAAGTAATTCAGCAGTAATAAAATGAACGATACAATAAATATTAAAGTCAAGCCTGTGGGTTTGGGCTTTACAATCAACCATCATAATCCAAGTTTACTATGACATAATTCCAGTCTTCTCGAATCTTGAGTGAGCCACTGAAATCTGAACGATAAGAACTCCCAGGGGAGATAGTTTAGGCAGGTAACCATGGTTACTTGCTGTGGTGATAGAACCTCTGTGAACTCTGGGCATGGGGGAGGAAGGCATGGCGGGGAGCCGTTTGGGGAGAGCTCTGGAAAGGTGCCTGGTGGATGAAACGTCAATTAAATGTTACCAAGCAATAGTTAAGAACTTTAAGACAAACCATCCATATTTCAAATGACAAAGTCATAATTGAAAGATAATTTCAGGTGATACATTAAAAAAAGTGTGCGTTCACTATGAAGATTAATTCATATTCAAGATTCACACTGGTTTGACTATGGCTTTAACTATGAGAGCTTGGACAAAACAAAAATACAATCACTTTTCAATCTATACTGCAACAATAAGCAAAGCAATCCACTTTTTAAAATTGAAATAACCACTTTCAGATGCACCCATATTTCTGATGGGGTGGTGGGTCAACAGTGGGCGGTAACAGTGAGAGGTGGGGAGGGGTGGCTAAGAGTTACCTTTGGAGTGGGGATCTGGACAGCCAAGGGAGGGGTGGGCAGCAGGCCAGCAACAGATGCATGGAGGGATTGGGGGTGCATGGGTCTCATAGCACCCTGGAACAACAGGAGTTTAGGGAAACACAAGGAAAAGACAAGAGGTACAGTTGAAGTAGGAAGTTTACATACACCTTAGCCAAATAATCCGTTTTTGTCCTAGTAAAAATTCCCTGTCTTAGGTCAGTTAGGATCACCACTTTATTTTAAGAATGTGAAATGTCAGAATAATAGTTGAGAATAATTTATTTCAGCTTTTATTTCTTTCATCACATTCCCAGTGGGTCAGAAGTTTACATACACTCAATTAGTATTTGGTAGCATTGCCTTTAAATTGTTTAACTTGGGTCAAACGTTTGGGGTAGTCTTCCACAAGCTTCCCACAATAAGTTGGGTGAATTTTGGCCCATTCCTCCTAACAGAGCTGATGTAAATGAGTCAGGTTCGTAGGCCTCCTTGCTCGCACACAATTTTTCAGTTCTGCCCACACATTTTCTATAGGATTGAGGTCAGGGCTTTGTGATGGCCACTCCAATACCTTGACTTTGTTGTCCTTAAGCCATTTTGCCACAACTTTGGAAGTATGCTTGGGGTCATTGTCCATTTAGAAGACCCATTTGCGACCAAGTTTTAACTTCCTGATGCCTTGAGATGTTGCTTCAATATATCCACATAAATTTCCTCCCTCATGATGATCTATTTTGTGAAGTGCACCAATCCCTCCTGCAGCAAAGCACCCCCACAACATGATGCTGCCACCCCTGTGTTTCACAGTTGGGATGGTGTTCTTTGGCTTGCAAGCCTCCCCCTTTTCCACCAAACATAACGATCGTCATTATGGCCAAACAGTTCTATTTTTATTTCATATTTCTCCAAAAAGTACAATCTTTGTCCCCATGTGCAGTTGCAAACCGTAGACTGGCTTTTTAATGGCGGTTTTGGAGTAGTAGCTTCTTGCTTGCTGAGCGGCATTTCAGGTTATGTCGATATAGGACTCGTTTTACTGTGGATATAGATACTTTTGTACCTGTTTCCTCCAGCATATTCACAAGGTCCTTTGCCGTTGTTCTGGGATTGATTTGCACTTTTCGCACCAAAGTACGTTCATCTCTAGGAGACAGAACGCGTGTCTTTCCTGAGCGGTATGACAGCTGTGTGATCCCATGGTGGTTATACTTGCGTACTATTGTTTGTACAGATGAATGTGGTACCTTCAGGTGTTTGGAAATTGCTCCCAAGGATGAACCAGACTTGTGGAGGTCTACAATTGTTTTTCTGAGGTCGAGGCTGATTTCTTTTGATTTTCCCATAATGTCAAGCAAAGAGGCACTGAGTTTGAAGGTAGGCCTTGAAATACACGCACAGGTATACCTCCAATTGACTAAAATGAGGTCAATTAGCCTAACAGAAGCTTCTAAAGTCATGACATCATTTTCTGGAATTTTCCAAGCCGTTTAAAAGGCACAGTCAACTTAGTGTATGTAAACTTCTGACCCACTGGAATTGTGATACAGTGAATTATAAGTGAAATAATCTGTAAACAATTGTTGGAAAAATTACTTAGGACATCTACTTTGTGCATGACACAACTGACTTGCCAAAACTATAATTTGTTAACAAGAAATTTGTGAAGTGGTTGAAAAACGAGTTTAAATGACTCCAACCTAAGTGTATGTAAAGTTCCGAATTCAACTATATAAAGGAGTATCAAGGACAACTCAGGTTTGAATTGGTACAATATGAACTTATATTAAAACAGATTCACAACTAGGTTTCGTGGTTGAATAGAAAACCTTATAATGTGCATGTATTGAAAGAGCATCTTCCTCCCAATCTGTCTGACCAGTGGTCTTACCCCGTCAGTGAAGCCAGACTGTTGGTTGGCATGTTCCAACTGCTTCTGAAGGGGTATTCCAGCACCAGGGATGAATCCTTGCTGGGAGGTGAAGTGACTGTGAACAGCGTAGCCAGGCTGTTGAGGAAGGTACTGCATGGCTTGGAACGCAGACACACCTGGACAGGAGACAGACAGCAAGAGTCAGACTTTGGAAACTAATACGGCAGGATGCTGTCATGATTAGCAATTTTTATTACTACATAGTCCACAATGGAATTTCCTGTCGGAGGCATTAATATTCAGCTTGCACACACATGCTACCTCTGATCTGGGAACTATTGGCGAAGCTGACGGGTACAGAGGGGCTGGGGGCGTAGCTGGAGGGGTGCTGTGTCTGGGCCACGCTGTAGCTCTCGTGGACTGACTGACTGCCACCGAACTGGCCGTGCTCTGCCAGGCCCGCACTGAATCCAGGCTGGCTCTGGTAGTGGCGGCCCTGTGGGGCGAGGAGTGAAACGGTCACTCTATAAGAGGTCACACAGTGCATGGGTTATGTGTGTGTTGTTGACATCACTGACAGTTACTATGTTTCAGTGGGTGTTTTTTTAAACTATAGAGTTAAGGATTTGATTCCAGCTTGGGCCGAATGCTGATGCCTGGAACTCACTTTATTGACACTATTGATGACAAGATATACAATTGAAGTCGGAAGTTTACATACACCTTAGCCAAATACAGTTTTTCACAATTTCTGACATTTAATCCTAGTAAAAATTCCCTGTCTTAGGTCAGTTAGGATCACCACTTTATTTTAAGAATGTGAAATGTCAGAATAATAGTAGAGGGAATTATTTATTTCAGCTTGTATTTATTTCATCACATTCAAGTGGGTCAGAAGTTTACATACACTCAATTAGTATTTGGTAGCATTGCCTTTAAATTGTTTAACTTGGGTCAAGCGTTTCGGGTATCCTTCCACAAGCTTCCCACAATAAGTTGGGTGAATTTTGGCCTATTCCTCCTGACAGAGCTGGTTTAACTGAGTCAGGTTTGTAAGGCCTCCTTGCTCGCACACGCTTTTTCAGTTCTGCCCACACATTTTCTGTAGGCTTGAAGTCAGGGCTTTGTGGTGGCCACTCCAATACCTTGACTTTGTTGTCCTTAAGCCATTTTGGCACAACTTTGGAAGCATGCTTGGGGTCATTGTCCATTTGGAAGACACATTTGTGACCAAGCTTTAACTTCCTGACGGATGTCTTGAGATGTTGCTTCAATATATCCACATCATTTTCCATCTATTTTGTGTAGTGCACCAGTCCCTCCTGCAGCAAAGCACCCCCACAACATGATGCTGCCACCCCCGTGCTTCACGGTTGGGACGGTGTTCTTCGGCTTGCAAGCCTCCCCCTTTTTCCTCCAAACATAACGATGGTCATTATGGCCAAACAGTTCTATTTTTGTTTCATCAGATCAGAGGACATTTCTCCAAAAAGTACAATCTTTGTCCCCATGTGCTGTTGCAAACCGTAGTCTGGCATTATTATGGCGGTTGTGGAGCAGTGGCTTCATCCTTGTTGAGCGGCTTTTCAGGTTATGTCGATATAGGACCCGTTTTACTGTGGATATGGATACTTTTGTACTTGTTTCCTCCAGCATCTTCACAAGGTCCTTTGCTGTTGTTCTGGGATTGATTTACACTTTTCGCACCAAAGTACATTCATCTCTAGGAGACAGAACACGTCTCCTTCTTGAGCGATATGAAGGCTGCGTGGTCCCATGGTGTCTATACTTGCGTACTACTGTTTGTACAGATGAAAGTGGTACCTTCAGGCGTTTGGAAATTGCTCCCATGGAGGAACCAGAATTGTTTTTCTGAGGTCTTGGCTGATTTCTTTTGATTTTCCCATGATGTCAAGCAAGGAGGCCGGAGTTTGAAGGTAGGCCTTGAAATACATCCTCAGGTACACCTCCAATTGACACAAATTATGTCAATTAGCCTATCAGAAGCTTCTAAAGCCATGACATAATTTTCTGGAATTTTCCAAGCTGTCAACAGCCAACTTAGTGTATGTCAACTTCTGACCCACTGGAATTGTGATACAGTGAATGATAAGTGAAGTAATATGTCTGTAAACAATTGTTGGAAAAATGACTTTTGTCATGCACAAAGTAGATGTCCTAACCGACTTACCAAAACTATAGTTTGTTAACAAGACATTTGTGGAGTGGTTGAAAAACGAGTTTTAATGACTCCAACCTAAGTGTATATAAACTTCTGACTTCAACTCGAATTGAAAAGTTTGCTTGATAAAAAGATGGCCATTACACTAGCGACATCTAGTGGTTAGATTAGACATTACACATACAGAAGGCCACCCAGTTGGGACTCACCTGGATGACAGGTGTTGGAAACAACTGCTTACTGCGCTCCGACATGAGAGCCCCGGGCCTGTTGTGACTGACTGGACTGCCTGATAGAGGTGTTAGAGAGAACAAAAAAGTGATGAGGGAGTATGGTGTAGTGACCGGCGGGAACCTCAGAAGTCATTTGTGGATAGACTAATTGTGGGCCAGTGCCACATATATTGAATTCATGTGTTCAAAGTAAACAGCTTGTGATAAATGCGTCTGGAAAATGACCACGTTATTTTGATGTTCATTTAATGTAATTGCTTCGGAGATGACAGTCATGAACAGGTGTATAGCTTACCTTGGATGTTGAGGAGATGCTGTCCTGTGTGCATGGTTAGACTGGACTGGTAGCTGGCTGATGTCAGTGTTGTGATGTCACTGCAGGAGAGGTAAAAACAGATGAGATATCTGACAGGAGATTTCTAACAATCAGCAAATCCTTTATATATGGCCTTATTAAAATCTCTGTCCTACTCCAAACTGGGAGGGTTGCATTTCAATAATCTAATGTGGCTTATTGACCTTATTTCATCAAGGTTCACTAACATTAAGGAAGCTTGACTATTGAGATGCACCTGAGGAGTCAGAGGCTCCCTTCCTCTCACCTCTGCTCCTTCCTGCGCCTCTTCTCCTCCTCGTGCAGGACCTTCTTCAGCTGGAGGAAGAGCTGATGCTTCTCCTCCTGCAGTCCCTGCAGCTTCTCCCCCATCTTCATCACCTGTGAGGAGGAAAATGGAATGTAAGAGAGGGTTAAGGTGAGATAGCCCATCCTCTGAAGTTAGTTATCTCCCATCTGTTTGTTATGACGTTCTCTGACCTGTTCTTTCGTCTCCTCCAGTGACATCCTCTCCTCTATCTCTTTTGTTCTCTTTCGCTCTTCCTCCTCCTTCATCTTCTGCTCCATCATCTTGTCCACCTCTTCCTCCTCTAAGATTAGGAAGAAAAGAGACACCAATTACAACAACTTAATTGTGGAATTTGTTCTCTCTTCTTCCTCTTTCATCTTCTGCTCCATCATCTTGTCCACCTCTTCCTCCTCTAAGATTTGGAAGAAAAGAGACACCAATTACAATGACATAATTGTGGGAAAAATCTGGCTTTTTGGTTATGTTTGGGAAGAAATGCAGTAGTCAAGCCAAGCCAGCCTTGTGATATCTCACCCTGTCTTTTGCGATCTCTTTCTCTCATAATGTGCTTGTGGAGGGCTCTGGCCATGGCGTTGGACAGCTTCGGTCTGTCCTGCAGAGCAGGCATGGTGACAGGAAGTGGAGGGGCCAGCTGAATGCAGCAGAATCAATTGAGAAAATATGGGAAGTAAATATAGTTACAGGCAACAACAGCAAAAGGTGACAATTATTTGCTAGAAACTGACACTTGTTTTTTTATTTTTTATATTTACTTTGTTTTTAATAGAAATAATAAATTGCATGCATTCACCCCCACCTAGCTAACGTTTGCATTGCATCTGATCTGGCTATGCTAGCAGCTAGCTAACGTTACATTGTTAATGCTATATCGATGAAGGGCCAGCAGGCGCGAAGTTGTAAACAGAGAACTTACTTTCGTTGCTTTGCGAGTATTCCAAGATGAAAACTTTTGTCTCCGCTTGGTGTGTGTTTTTTGGTGTGGATTATAAAGCGGAACATTTGTTATGCTATGAAAAACTGTAACTTTGTTTCTATATTATGAATTTCGTGTTCATAAATGAGTTTTTTCCCCCGAACTGATACACGTCCGGTGTGAAAGGACGCTTCCTGTTTTGACGTCAGTGAAACCCTGGGAGTTGGGGTTTCTATTCAGTACTTCCCAGGGGACCTTGAGAGTAAAAGTAAAGATACCTTAACAGAAAATGACTCAAGTAAAAGTGAAAGTCAGCCAGTAAAATACTACTTGAGTAAAAGTCAAAGTAAGTATCAAAAGTAAAATACAGTATACTTACATTGAGTGGCTGCTGCCAACACACTGACTCAACTCCAGCCACTTTAATAATGGAAATGGATGGAAATTGATGTAAAAATATATCACTAGCCACTTTAAATAAGGCTACTTAATATAATGTTTACATACCCTACATTACTCATCTCATATGTATATGTATATACTGTACTCTATATCATATACTGCATCTTTATGTAATACATGTATCACTAGCCACTTTAAACTATTCCACTTTGTTTACATAGCCTACATTACTCACCTCATATGTATCTGTACTCGATATCATCTACTGCATCTTAGAGAATGTATGCACACATGACAGTAAGTCGCTTTGGATAAAAGTGTCTGCTAAATGGCTTATAAATATAAATAAATAAAATAAATATAAAAATATCCTGCCTATGCCGTTCTGTACCATCACTCATTCATATCTTTATGTACATCTTCTTTATCCCTTTACACTTGTGTATAAGGTAGTAGTTTTGGAATTGTTAGGTTAGATTACGTGTTGGTTATTACTGCATTGTCGGAACAAGAAGCACAAGCATTTCGCTACACTCGCATTAACATCTGCTAACCATGTGTATGTGACAAATAACATTTGATTTGATTACTTAATTGAACCAGTTTCCTGTCTTGCTAAGCTGTCCTGTCTTGTGTTTTTGGATCATTGTCATGCTGAAAGACCCAGCCACGTTTCATCTTCAATGCCCTTGCTGATGGAAGGAGGTTTTCACTCAAATCTCACAATACATGGCCCCATTCATTCCTTCCTTTATACGGATCAGTCGTCCTGGTCCCTTTGCAGAAAAACAGCCCCAAAGCATGATGTTTCCACCCCCATGCTTCACAATAGGTATGGTGTTCTTTGGATGCAACTCAGCATTCTTTGTCCTCCAAACACGACCAGTTGAATTTTTATCAAAAAGTTATATTTTGAGACACGTGATGCCGCGGAGCTGAGCAGACGTTGACAAACCGAGCTCTTCAAAGTTATTCTATTTTTACCTAAATAACAACGTTGAAACAATATTCTAACATTGGCTGATAAATTGTCAAGTACTTACCTTCCCAAAGAGCCATGGACCTCCGACCGAGAGGCAAGAAGGACGACCAAAACGTAGTTGATTCCCAAGATAACGATAACGCTACAGCTAGCAAGATTAGCATTAGCCCTCATAACTCAGACGACAGTTCCAGACTGTTGCTCTCAGCAGCCTCTTGCGAGCCTCAGGATGGTAACAGAGGTCTTTCTCTGAAAATCGATAAGAAATCGGCTGAACTCCATTCTTCCATTGACGACCTGAAATCCTCCATGAATGATCTCCTTTTGAGAACGACTGAGGCAGAGCTGCGCATTAGCACAGTTGAAGATACCATCGCTAGACATGACCAGGTCTTGACACAACTGCAAAAGGACAATGCCTACCTCAAAAACAAAGTAGATCAGATGGAGAACCAGAGTAGACGTAGTAATATCCGTGTGGTGGGATTGAAAGAGGACAGCGAGGGCCGTGACCCGGTCCGTTTCTTCACTCAATGGATCCCGGAGGTCCTAGGTATAACCAACTTTACCAAGCCGCTGGAAATCGAACGCGCCCACAGAACATCAGCGCCGAAACCGGTTGGAGGAGATTTTAATTTTTGCTTAGATACAGTTCTTGATAGGTCTTCTGATAAACCCTCACTTCTTACCAAAGCTGGCAAGCTCACCATGTCATTCATGAAAGATCTCAATTTACTAGACATCTGGAGACAGTTGCACCCACAGGATAGGGACTACTCTTTTTATTCACACCCACACAAGACACACACACGCATAGATAACTTTTTACTTTCGACACAACTGTTTCATAGAGTGTTAGATGTCGAGTATCTCCCCAGATTGCTTAGTGACCATTCTCCTCTGGTATTATCAATCTCCATTCCTACCAAGGTAAATGGAGCATATAGATGGAGACTAAATTCTACACTTCTAAAGCAACCTGAATTTTGTGCATTCATCAAAGAGCAGATCAATATTTTTACTTTGACAAACAAACCCTCTGCTCCTGACAGCTTCATTCTTTGGGACACATTGAAGGCCTACCTGAGGGGACAGATTATTTCCTATACTAAAGGGCTGAAGAAAAACACGGTGCGGAACTGAGTGCTCTTGAATCTGAAATCTCCGAGCTAGAGAAAACCTACCAAAGAGGCCCGACTAAAGATCTATACAGGCTTTTGGTAAATAAAAAACTTAAATATAATATTCTGAACACATATCAAGCTGAGAGGGCCATCACTAAATCAAAACAGCGTTATTATGAGCTTGGAGAGAAAGCTCACAAAGTATTGGCATGGCAACTGAAAGCAGAGGAAAGTAAGAGGACAATTAATGCCATAGAAACTCTCACTAAAGAGATATCTTTCGACCCTACTGAAATTAAAAATACTTTTAAGAAATACTATGAAGACCTCTACACTCCCCAATCAAGCGATGATCTATCAGAGATAGACTCCTTTCTCTCCTCTCTCAACCTCCCATGCCTGTCAGGGGAAGACAGCGAGCGCCTGAGTGAACACTTCTCAGTCCCTGAATTGTTGGAGGCCATTAAATCCTTACCTTCTAATACATCTCCTGGGGAGGATGGCTTCCCTCCAGAGTTCTATAAAGAATTTAGGGAGCTGTTGGTCCCCTACCTTATGGAGGTACTTAAAAAAGCCAGAGAAGACAACTGCTTTCCAGAGTCCTTCTCTCAAGCAGTGATTACTGTAATCCACAAGAAAGGGAAAAACCCGCTAAAGTGCGCCTCCTATAGGCCAATCTCTCTCCTTAACACAGATTGTAAACTGGTCACCAAGATGCTATCTAAGACACTGGAGTCATGTCTTCCCCTGTTGGTCAACCCAGATCAGACTGGCTTCATAATTAATAGATTGTCCTCCAATAATCTCAGAAGGTTCTTTGATATAATTCACCTTGCTAACAAAAACAAAATACCTGGTGTCGCAGTCTCCTCGACGCTGAAAAGGCCTTTGATAGGGTTGAATGGCCATACCTCTTTCGCGTCTTGGAAAAGTTTGGTTTAGGTACCGTGTTTGTAAATTTGATAAAATCACTCTACAAATCTCCTAAAGCTAGGATTGCTACCAATGGGATTACTTCCTCCTCTTTCCCTCTTTATAGGGGGAACAGACAAGGTTGCCCAATTAGCCCCCACCTCTTTGCCCTCGCCATCGAACCGTTGGCTGAGGCTATTAGAACGTGCCCTGACATACATGGCTTTGAGGTGGGCCCCCATACCCATAAATTATCACTCATTGCGGACGACCTTATCTTATTCCTAACAAACCCAGAACACTCCCTCTCTCACTTGCAGATCCTACTACTGTGTTATAGTTCTTTCTCTGGATATAAGGTCAATCTTGATAAAAGCTCAATTTTACCGTTGTCTGTCTTTGACCATCATACCATCAAGCACAAGTTTCCTTTTAGATGGTCGCCTATGGGCTTCACATATTTGGGCATAATGGTGGATGGTAATCTGAACAACCTCTATAAACTCAATCTGGCCAGTTTGTTGCAAAAGGTGGAGGTTGACCTTTGTAAATGGATGGACTTACCTCTCACTCTACTGGGTAGAATCAATGTAATTAAAATGAATGTCCTGCCCAGGTTTCTATATCTGTTTCAATCTCTCCCTATCCCTGTTCCCGCAGCATTTTTTTCCTCTCTCGACAAGCTGACCAGACGGTTTATCTGGCACGGCAAAACCCCTAGGGTTGGCCTGGATAAACTGACCCTTGATTACAGTCAAGGGGCTTAAACCTCCCCAATTTTAGAATGTACTACTGGGCTGCACAGTCTAGGTTTCTGGCTCAGAGGTTTGACAATGGTCCCTCTCCCTCATGGTTGAACATTGAAAAGCTTGAGGTAAATGATGACACTGGGGCAGATTTGTTTTACAAATGGGACAGAAAATCTATAAAAACCATCACAGACAACCCTTTAATCATACATTCTGTCCTGGCATGGTGCAAACTGCACGAGCTGTTCGGACGAGGGGGATTCCTTTCCCCTAAAACCCCTTTATAGAACAATAGATTGATCCCTATGTTTTTCCAGAATAGTAACTTTAGACCATGGTCTGATAAGGGGATCACTCTTCTGGAACATTGTTACGAGGAGGGAGTTCTTATGTCTTTTGATCAGCTGAAACAGAAATACCACTTGCCTAACAGGGACTTCTTTAGCTACCTACAACTACGAAACTTTATTAGGGTGACTCTCAAGGGACAATGGAACCTACCTAAGATGTCACCTATTGAACAACTCTGCCACGCAGACCAACCACTGTTCAAGACCATTTCCCGTGTTTACAATGCTCTTATGTCAGGACTAACACTGCCTGGGCTAGATAAACCCTGACTTAGATGGGAGAGAGATCTGGGTATTGATCTTGATGAGGATCTATGGAGTGACCTATGCAGGGATGGGGTTACATCCACATTGAACTCCAGAAACAGACTGATCCAGTTTAATTTCCTCCATCAGCTCTATATCACCCCATCTAGACTGCACGGGTTCAACCCAGATATCTCCTCCCTATGTTTTAGATGTGGCTCAGATTAAGGAACATTCCTCCATTCCACTTGTTCAAAACTACACGTTTTCTGGCAGGGGGTATGCGATACCATATCCTCAATTCACGGGGTTGCATTCCCTTTAGACCCGGAGGTCTGTCTACTGGGTAATTTTACTAACACCAATCTTAGGCAAAGCCATACTATAAAGCTAACAGAAATATTGCTAGCGATTGCCAAGAAATGTATTGCCTTTAAATGGAAATTGGATTCCTCCCTGCCAGTTGCAATGTGGCTTTCGGAAGTTAATAGTTGTATCCCTTTGGAGAAAATCACTTACTGCTTGAGGAATAAGTTAAAGACATTTTACAGAATTTGGCAACCTTTTATTGACTATATGGAGAATCTCCCCCCACATCTCATTGATTGAATCTATATATAATCCTCACATAATGTTTCACACGTAATGTATATTATGTAGCCTACGGCAGGTGATCCAATGTCTCGTTATTTTTTTATTTATTTTAAAAAATATTTCTAAAATATTTTTTATATTTTTTATTATTGTATGTTTGTTTATATATCTATAATTATAGTCTGTTACTGTCACTTTGTCCTATCGTTGTCTAATATATTTTCACTTTTGTTTTGAATGTTCTTAATTGGAAAATGCAAAAAAAAAAAAAAGTTATATTTTGGTTTCATCTGATATATGACATTCTATAATAATAATAATAATAACATTCTCCCAATATTCTTCTGGATCATCCCAATTCTCTCTAGCAAACTTCAGACGGGCCTGGACATGTACTGGCTTAAGCATGGGGACACGTATGGCACTGCAGGATTTGAGTCCCTGGCGGCGTAGTGTGTTACTGATGGTATGCTTTGTTACTTTGGTCCCAGCTCTCAGCAGGTCATTCACTAGGTCCCCCTGTGTGGTTCTGGGATTTTTGCTCACCGTTCTTGTGATAATTTTGACCCCACGGGGTGAGATCTTGCGTGGAGCCCCAGATCGAGGGAGATTATCAGTGAGTGGTCTTGTATGTTTTCCATTTCCTAATAATTGCTCCCACAGTTAATTTCTTCAAACCAAGCTGCTTACCTATTGCAGATTCAGTCTTCCCAGCCTGGTGCAGGTCTACAATTTTGTTTCTGGTGTCCTTTGACAGCTCTTTGGTCTTGGCCATAGTGGAGTTTGGAGTGTGACTGTTTGAGGTTGTGGACAGGTGTCTTTTATACTGATAACAAGTTCAAACAGGTACCATTAATACAGGTAACGAGTGGAGGACAGAGGAGCCAGAAATTTTGCTTGTTTGTAGGTGACCAAATACTTATTTTCCACCATAATTTGCAAATAAATTAATAGAAAATCCTACAATGTGATTTTCTGGATTTTTTTCCCCCTCATTTTGTCTGTCATAGTTGAAGTGTACCTATGATGAAAATTACAGGCCTCTCTAATCTGTTTAAGTGGGAGAACTTGCACAATTGGTGGCTGACTAAATACTTTTTTGCCCCACTGTATGTGATTTACATTTACATTTAAGTCATTTAGCAGACGCTCTTATCCAGAGCGACTTACATGGCACGCAAGGTTTGAAATTATGTTTAAGTTAAATATATCTGTTTGGGTAAATTTGCAGTCAACAAATTATTTATAATTATGTTCTGGCTTCCTTACCATCCACTCAAGAAAAAGCATTATCCCATGGCTGAATCAAGTTGATGATCCCTGGTATAGATGATTTCGACTCTAATGGTGAATAACCCTTTAAAGTCATTTATTTTAATAATGTATATACAGGTTGTTCATAGTAGTCAATTCCATTCCTTCAAGGGGCTCTCCGGTGTTCATTCCTCACAGTCAAGTTCTTCCACACTGACCTAGACAAACCATTTCTGTATGGAAACAGCAAAGGACCTTCCCCAAACTGTTGCCACAAAGTTGGAAGCACAGAATCGTCTAGAATGTCATTGTATGCTGTAGCATTAAGATTTCTCTTTACTGGAACTAAGGGGCCTAGTACGAACCATGAAAAACAGCCCCAGACCATTATTCCCTTACAGTTGGCATTAATCATTGGGACAGATAGCGTTTTCCTAGCATCCACCAAACCCAAATTTGTCTGTCGGACTGCCAGGTGGTGATGCGTGATTTATCACTCCAGAGAACGCGTTTCCACTGCTCTAGAGTCCAACTTAATATATATATATTTCTATTTAACATTTATTTAACTAGGCAAGTCAGTTAAGATCAAATTCTTTTTTACAATTACTTCCTACACCGGCTAAACCCAGACGACGCTGGGCCAATTGTGCGCCGCCCTATGGGACTCCCAATCACGGCCGGGTGTGATACAGCCTGGATTCGAACCAGGGCGTCTGTATTGACGTCTCTAGCACTGAGATGCCATGCCTTAGACCTCTGCGCCACTCGGGAGCACCAATGGCGGCGAGCTTTACACCGCTCCAGCCGACACTTGGAATTGCGCATGGTAATCTTAGGCTTGTGCGCGGCTGCTTGGCCATGGAAACCCAATTCCACAAAAATCCTGACAAACAGGTATTGTGCTGACATTGCGTCCAGAAGCAGTTTGGAACACGGAAATGAGTGTTGCAATCGAGAACAGACGATTGTTATGTGCTACAGAAAGGTGGCGTCCTATGACAGTGCCGCAATGAAAGTCATTGAGCTCTTCAGTACGGACCATTCTACTGCCAATGTTTCCTTTGGAGATTGCATGGCGGTGTGCTTGATTTTATACACCTGTCAGCAACAGGTGTGGCTGAAATAGCCAAATCCACTAATTTGATGGGGTGTCCAAATACTTTTGTATATACAGTACCAGCCAAATTTTGGACACACCAACTCATTCAAGAGTTTTTCTTTATTTTTACTAAACTCAGCAAAAGAAGAAAGTCCTCTCACTGTCAACTGATTTTATTTTCAGCAAACTTAATGTGCAAATATTTGTATGAACAGAAGATTCAACAACTGAACAAGTTCCACAGACATGTGACTAACAGATATGGAATAATTTGTCCCTGAACAAAGGGGGGTCAAAAAAGTAACAGCCAGTATCTGGTGTGGCCACCAGCTGCATTAAGTACTCTTCCTCATGGACTGCACCAGATTTGCCAGTTCTTGCTTTGAGATGTTACCCCACTCTTCCACCAAGGCACCTGCAAGTTCCCGGACATTTCTGGGGGGAATGGCCCCAGCCCTCACCCTCCGATCAAACAGGTCCCAGGCGTGCTCAATGAGATTGAGGTCCGGGCTCTTCGCTGGCCATGGCAGAACACTGACATTTCTGTCTTGCAGGAAATCACACACAGAATGAGCAGTATGGCTGCTGGCATTGTCATGCTGGAAGGTCATGTCAGGAAGGGTACCACATGAGGGAGAAGGATGACTTCTCTGTAAGGCACAGCGTTGAGATTGCCTGCAATGACAAGCTCAGTCCGATGATGCTGTGACACACTGCCCCAGACCATGACGGACCCTCCACCTCCAAATCGATCCTGTTCCAGAGTACAGGCCTCGGTGTAACACTCATTCCTTCGACGATCAACGCAAATCCGACCATCATCCCTGGTGAGACTAAAACGTGACTCGTCAGAGAAGAGCACTTTTTGCTAGTCGTGTCTGGTCCAGTGACGGTTTGTGCAGCGTTGTTGCCGGTGATTACAACAGGCCTACAAGTCCTCTGTCCAGCCTCTCTCAGCCTATTGCGGACAGTCTGAGCACTGATGGAGGGATTGTGCGTTCCTGGTGTAACTCTGGCAGTTGTTGCCATCCTGTACCTGTCCCGCAGGTGTGATGTTCAGAAGTACCGATCCTGTGCAGGTGTTGTTACACGTGGTCTGCCACTGCGAGGACGATCAGCTGTCCATCCTGTCTCCCTGTAGCTCTGTCTTAGGTGTCTCACAGTACGGACATTGCAATTTATTGCCCTGGCAACATCTGTAGTCCTCATGCCTAATGCACATTCATGCAGACAAGCAGGGACTCTGGACATCTTTCTTTTGGTGTTTTTCAGAGTCAGTAGAAAGGCCTCTTTAGTGTCCTAAGTTTTCATAACTGTGACCTTAATTACCTACCATCTGTCTGTAAGCTGTTAACGTCTTAATGACCGTTCCACAGGTGCATATTCATTCATTGTTTATGGTTTGTTGAACAAATATGTAAAACAGTGTTTAAACCCTTTACAATGAATATCAGTGAAGTTATTTGGATTTTTACGAATTATCTTTGAAAGACAGGGTCCTGAAAAAGGGACATCTCTTTTGTTGCGGAGTTTATTTTCGACATTGTAGAAAAATAAGTTAAGACATCAAAACTACAATGAAATAACACATATGGAATCATGTAGGGGTGGCAGGTAGCCTATTGGTTATAGTGTTGGGCCAGTAACCGAAAGGTTGCTGGATCAAATCCCAGAGCTGACGAGGTAAAAATCTGTCATTCTGCCCCTGAACAAGGCAGTTAATCCACTGTTCCCCAGTAGGCAGTCATTGTAACTAAGAATGTGTTCTTAACTAACTTGCCCAATTAAATAAAAGGTTAAATTAAAAAATGTAACCAAAAGTGTTAAATCACATATTTTATATTTGAGATTCTTCAAAGTAACCACCTTGATGACAGCCTTGATGACAGCTTTGCACACGCTTGGCATTCTCTCAACAAGCTTCATGTGGTAGTCACCTGGAATGCATTTCAATTAACAGGTGTCTTAACAGTTCATTTATGGAATTTCTTTCCTTCTTATTCCATTTGAGCCAATCAGTTGTGTTGTGACAAGGTAGGGCCGGTATACTGAAGATAACCCTATTTGGTAAAAGACCAAGTCCATATTATGGCAAGAACAGCTCGAATAAGCAAAGAGAAATGACAGTCCATAACTAAGACATGAAGGTCAGTCAATCCGGAAAATTTCAAGAACTTTCAACGTTTCAAGTGCAGTCGCAAAAACCATCAAACTCTATGATGAAACTCTCTCATGAGGACTGCCACAGGAAAGGAAGACCCAGAGTTTCCTCTGCTGCAGAGGCTAAGTTCATTAGAGTTACCAGACACAGAACTTGTAGCCCAAATAAATGCTTCAGTGTTCAAGTAACAGACACATCTCATCATCAACTGTTCAGAGACTGCGTGAATCAGGCCTTCATGTGGTCAAATTGATGCAAAGAAACCACTACTAAAGGACACCAATAAGTAGACTTGCATGGGCCAAGAAACACAAGCAATGGACATTAGACTGGTGGAAATCTGTCCTTTGGTCTGATGAGTCCAAATTTGAGAATTTTGGTTCCAACTGCTGTCTTTGTGAAACACAGAATAGGTGAACGAATGTTCTCTGCATGTGTGGTTCCCACCTTGAAGCATTGGGGAGGTGGTATAATGATGTGGGGGTGCTTTGCTGGTGACACTGTTGGTGATTTATTTAGAATTCAAGCAACACTTAACCAGCATGGCTACCTCAGCCTTCTGCAGCGATACGCCATCCCATCTGGTTTGCGCTTAGTGGGACTGTCATTTGTTTTCCAACAGGACAATGACCCAACACACCTCCAGGCTGTGTGAGGGCTTATTTGACCAAGAATGAGAAGGATGAAGTGTTTCTTCAGATGACCTGGCCTCAACCCAATTGAGATGGTTGGGATGAGTTGGACGAGTGAAGGAAAAGCAGCCAACAAGTGCTCAGCATGTGGGAACTCCTTCAAGACTGTTGGAAAAGCATCGCAAGTGAAGCTGGTTGAGAGAATGTCAAGAGTATGCAAAGCAGTCAGCAAGGCAAAGGGAGGCAACTTTGAATCTAAAATATATGTTGGTTTGTTTAACACTTGTTTGGTTATATGATTCCATATGTGTTATTTCATAGTTTGTCTTCACTATTATTCTACAATGTAGAAAATAGTAAGAATAAAGAAAAACCCTTGAATGAGTCCAAACTTTTGACTAGTACTGTATAATGTATATCGAAAATATGCAGGTTTGGACAACGTAATAATTCAATGCGGCAGCATTACAAAATAAACAAATTCATTGGCTGCTGCTAACTAGCATAGCTGGTCCCATTGTTGCAAAGCATTATGGGGTATTAGAATTCTTTTGTCTTAACCTTTCTCCATCCTCAACCTAAACTGATACCAAACTAAACCCATCTGACAGTGAAGGTGAAGAAACTACCTCAGCACTACTCAATCTTGGGTCAATAGCAAGATTAATACTACTTTCTGTCTCGTCTTCCCTACACTATGTGATGATGGGATTGGATGTCTCCACAGTGAGTGCAGTCTGTGGTGTAGTGATCAAACGGATTACATTTTGAAAGCTCAGGTGTAAACAGGAGAATAGCCTAAATAAAGAGAAATGTGTGTTCTCCACTTTCAAGATTATGGTTGCGGAAACTTTCCATATGTTCACATACAGTAGAGATATGGAGGACAAGTCAGGCAAAAAAAAAAGACAGGAACGAAAAGACAGGAAACAAAGTTGGCTTTTCAGCACATTTTATCACGAGTGGAGAGTGCCAGTAACAGCTATAACGAGTTCTAACTTTTTTAAAGTAGAACAAAACTTTTAAAAAGTAAAATTGCACTGAGCTTCACAATACTTTCCAGAAATTAAGCCATCTAAAAATTACAAGTACAATAATAAAGAATCATAATAGTAATCAATCCAAATAATATTTTTTTTAACCACTGAAAGCGGAGACAGGCGGAAGATGGTTTAGTCGGAATACAATTCTACTCAGTCAGACGTCAAATACACTATGTCGTCAGAGTATCTTACCAGCGCTAATACATTAGTAAACATGACATTTTATCATTGCCAAATAGAGCAGAATTTAACCTATCACGCTACATCCAAAGTTTACATTTTATTTTCCACGTATCTTTATAATGACTGGTAATATGGTCTAATTCTAACACTCGTTTCAAAATGGCATCTCTCCTCTATCCGTTTCAGCATGATTAAAGCACTATGAAAACTGGCCACGGGACAATTCAACCGAAGTCCACATCTCGGAGACCCGGAGGCAAATAAAATTCAGACTGTGCGAAGAGTATTAAAGAAGTAAAAATGGATGGATGAGGGGGAGGGAAAGTGCATCTGACGTCTTTGCTCGGGGAACTAGGCTGCTGAGCTGGATATAGCATTTCAATGGATATAAGGGAGGTTTGGGGGAGAAGACTTGGGTGAAGAAGGGGGGAGGGGTTTAGACTTCCGTTTGGCTGTCTCCATAGACACTCTCATCACTGTAGGCAATGTAGAGGAAAAAGTCCTCTTCATGGTGCTCCTGAAAGAGAGAGCAATAAAGAGGTGTTGGTATGAGTTGACAAAACAGAGGGGGGAGGCTCCCCTGAAAAGCATCCCCAATCCAAACGTTGTCACATGCACCAAATACAACAAGTGTAGACCTTAACGTGAAGTGCTTACTTAACCAACAGTGCAGTTCAAGAAGAGTTTAGAAAATATTTACTAAATAAACTAAAGTAACACAATAAAATAATAACGAGGCTATATACAGGGGGTACAGGTACTGAGTCAGTGTGCGGAGGAAAAGCAGCAGAAAAGCATTTGAAGGGAGCGGGGAGGAATCATACCTGGTATAGAAGGCCCATGGTGGCTGAGGTGGGAGGAATGACGTTGTTTACAAAGAAGAACAGGGCGTCCTCGGCCCGCAGGTGGATTCGTTTTCGGATGAGGAAGTAGAACTGGCCCACTGTAGTAGAGAGAAATTAATTTAACTATTAAAGTTCTGAAGAGAGTGGTATAGAGGTAGTACATGGATGGCACATAACCATAATAACTGGTTACCTACCTGTGAGGTCAGAGGGCACAAGGTATTTCTTCTTGTCCAGATCTCCTATCCTTGCTTTGGGGGCTTTTTCCACAATTACCTACAATTAGAAGGTGAAAAAAAAACATTTAAAAAGGCCTTAATATTGTGTGGCTGTGTCCAAAAATGTAAAGTTCAAAAATAATAATAATTACCTAGACTTTGTTGCATTCATATCTCTTACATACATTTCCACTTACTGGTAAATTAACTTGGTCACATGCGATTGCACTATTCAAGCTTGTTTTCTTCACATTTCGAGGAAAGGGGATCTGATCAAATAAGTCTCAGACCCACTGAAACTCCATCGCACGAGGTGATTTTCAGAAACCATTATGGCACACTGACATGGGATTATTAAATGATTCTGCATTTGGATTCTACTGCTGTGTCAAGCCAGAGATCTGCATATAATGATGAGATATGCATGTTGCCGCACTAACAACAGGAGTTGTTGTACCAAAGGCAGTAAGGCAAGCGACAAGCTGAGGTCCAAAATAAGCCAATAGGAACACATTGGACAGATTATGGGCAGAGGGAAACCGCTCGCGTCGCTTCTTCCTCTGGTCAAACTCGATGAACAAAGTGGTCAAAAAGGCCAGTTATGCCATCTTAACCTGTGGTTGCGTCACACACAGTGCAGATGTCTATTTTGCTGATGTTTAGCGGACAAGTTGGTTTTCCACACAGCACTCGTAGCAAATACCCACAACACAGGATTATTTAGTTGGGGGGCCTGAAATACAACCACGGGATCTATTCAATCTGCAAAACTGAAGCGTTAGAGTCACCGATAGAAATGTAAAAGTAATTTCAGATTGAGCCGACACATGCAGTGTTCACCGGGAACGCAGTCTCCGCTAAAGCAAGAACATTGCCTTCATTTTTACAGCATGATTGAAATGTGAAGTTCAGCGATGCGGATTGAATGAAGACCCAAATCTCCTGGAAAAATAACAAGGCCTGTATTCAGTGCATAGAACCTACACTGAGTCTTTCTGCAGATTGTTTACACCAGGGTTTTCCAACCCTGTTCCTGGAGAGCTACAACCTCTTGGTTTTCACTCCAACCACAGTTATAACTAACCCGATTCAGTTCATTATTAGAATCAGGTGTGCTAGATTAGGGTTGGAGTGAAAACGCACAGGACTGTCACTCTCCAGACACAGGTTTGGATAGCCCAGAGATCAGTGGAGACTGCTGAGGGGAAGACGGCTCATATTAATGGTCGCAACAGCGCTAATGGAATGGCATTAACACATGAAAAATCATAAATCGGTCGCCCTCTAGTTTCCAACGCTGATACCGATTATTGGAGGACCAAAAAAAGCCGATACCGATTTTAAAGAAAACGGCAAATTTTTTACAATTTATTTGTAATAATGACAATTACAACACTGAATGAACACTTATTTTAACTTAATATAATACATCAATAAAATCAATTTAGCCTAAAATAAATAACGTTAAATTTGGTTTAAATAATGCAAGCTGACAAGGTAAAAATATGTCCTTCTGTCCCTGAACAAGGCAGTTAAACCCACTGTTCCTCGGCCGTCATTGTAAATACACATTTGTTCTTAACCGACTGGCCTAGTTAAATAAAACATCTTTAAAAAACACACACCGTAACTCTTACAGCTACCTATTAACCTGTCAAAGTATTACTTCGGAAGTAAATTACTATTTGTAAATCATGAGGTATTGCTTTTTGAAAACAGTCCCAAGCTTGGTAGATAGTTATTGTTTTAAAGGCACTGTGCAGTGGAAAAACATGATTTCCCTGTTTTATATACATTTCCACACTAGGAGGTTGGAATAATACTGAAATTGTGAAAATAATGATAAATGTTATTTTAGTGTAAGAGCCGTTTGAAAAGACCACCTGAAATGTGTATGTTTTGGTGGGATGGAGTTTTGGCCTGCCTGGTGACATCACCAGGCGGTGAATTAGTTTGACCAATAATAAAAAGAGTTCCAAACTCTATCAATAACAGCGTAAAGGACTGCAATTCAGGCCGTTCCTTCATCTGCAGAAACCCCTATTCGTACATTTTTAAGCTAGGACTCCAGTACATAGGCGGGAACACTAGTATAATAGGTGGCGGTAATGTGTCAATATTGGACACCATCAGCCGATAAACCCCACCAGGGTCTAAATTTTACTTTTTGGTCCACCAGCCACTGTGACAGGTAGATAAAATATCTACCAGCCACTCAGATTTCTTACTAGCCAATATTTTGTTGCTGCCATAATTACACCAATAAACAAATGAGCATGCTTTGTAATGTTTGTAATACAATACATGTATTAGTAATAAGTAATGTGATATACTGCAAAAATGTTTTTAAATGACCCGGGTCTTAATCAAAATGTTCAGCTTCCCCTTTAAGGGCGGGAGGTTACCGTGGTAACGGGGCCACTCGAGCCCTGTCACACATCTGACTAGGGAGTAAATGCGTAAATCAGTTAAAACAGCAGACTAACTATGGAAGAACGGAACTTGTGAACAAAACAATGTATATTGCCAAGAAAAACAAAGACAGGGTCTCACTTTGTAAATTAGTCCAACTTTTATGCCGGTGCGCAGCGTCTCCAAAAATGAATCAGCACTTCAGTCATCTTACACAGCTCCCCTGCGGGTTGCTATGCAAGGTGGGACATAGGATTTGTATTTATTTGAGCAATTAGCAGCTATGAAACAAACCATAAATACTTTGAAAACAGTGCCAGACTAACGTGCTCATACTTACCTTTTGACTTTTTATTCGCGAATAATGCTTACACTGTAGAGCCCTGCAAATTGATCACCCGACGAATTTGGCGGGTATGAATTTTATGCCCTGAACCCCACAGAAGAGGCTGGCCGACAACACCTGTGACTAGCTAGCAGTGGTAGACGGTGTACTTCGCCCTTGCCTGCCGGGAACGATTTTCCCGTAGTTCTGTTAACGACAGTGAGGGCGGGTGTTTGACAGGCCAAGACACTCGATGCTAGCTAAGTAGGACTCCCAAGTTCACAGCAGGCAGGATAGGTAGCTAGCTAGCTAATGACAGCTAGGACACCGGTAGACAGTGTCGTTCGCCCCCCGCCTGTCTGGCACGGTTTTCCCACAGTTCTGTTCACGACGGCAGGTGTTACACTTTGAACACCGACAGAGTCATTGCGGTACACCAGAATTACATTCATTTCCAATTAAACTCTGCGTTTGCCTTGCAGCATTACGTTGAGGAGGCAGTTGCATTTATCGAAAGTACGCCTCAAACTGTATGCGTAGACGGCTTGACAGAAATGGTAACAGAACGTGAATGTTGAACTTCGGTTGCATACATATCCAGATGATGGCGCATACTATTTTGCACAATGAGGCAGTTATTGCATTTTGGTAAACAAGAATTACATTACATTTCCAATAAAACGCTGCGTTTGCCTTCCAGCGGGATTTATTGAACGTTTGCGTCAAACTGTATGCTTTGACGGCTTGACAGAAATAGTGGCAGAAGGTGAATTTTTTTTTGTTGCATACATATCCAGATACTGCTGCATACTATTTTTTTCGCAAAATACTGTCGGTGTGATCGAAGCGTTACAAGCCATATCCACCGTCGTAGTACAGATGATGCCGGAGTTGGAATGTGAAGCAAACTGAAGACGCAGAAATGTCCACATTCTGGAACGCCCCTAATTGCAGGTCGCAACCACACGTCACTATTATTGTTGATAACAGATACGCTTTCCCCTACCAGACAGTCCTAGCAAAATTGTTCTTTGCTTAGAAGTTATTTGACCATTTTAATTGAAAACAATCACGGTAGGTACTCAATTGTTACCCAGAAATTTGTTAGGGTTACAAAAAAAAAAAAATCGCCTGCAATGGACCTTCAAACAAACATAGCTACAATTAAATTGTTATTGTTAGCTGTGTGTAATGAAATAACATAAGTTGACAGCTTGCGATAGCTAGTAAAACAAATTCCCATTCAGTGTAGAAACTATGCCTCAAGTCTTTCAACCAAACTGCGTCAACTTGACCGTCAAGTAGGGTGGCTTGCTAGGCCCATTTTAGAAGCAATTTGTTGTTGCCCAACAAGCCAACGTTAGTTAGTAAGCTTGTTCTTTGGCGTCGTTGTGAACATTCACCTAACCAAACATGACATGAGGATATTATAGAACGTCAGTTATGTCGTAATTGGGCTCACTAACATCAACACTTTTTCTACAAAGTAACCCATATTGAGAAGTAAACCAGCCAGGGTACTGTAGCTAGTAGGCTAGCTTCTAGCAAAGAAGGCATCTACTTACGGGTACCCTGTCAGGATACTTCTTCCTTATTTTCTCGCCCTCAGACCGTCTCTTCTCAAATGGGTGCTCCTCTTTGTATTGAAACTTCATTGTCAAACGAATGACAGGCTGTCGGTAGGTATATCTGAGATATCCGACTGGGATTTCTCAAATAGTAATTCGTCGACAACGCTAGCTAGTTGGGCTACTGTTTTGTTCGGACTAGTGCGACTGCGGCGGAGGGATACCATAACATACGACGCGAAAGGGAGGTCTGTTCGCCGCACAGCTAAAATCGATTGTGGAAATATGAACGTTGGCCGCAAAGAACCACACTGTTTGTGGTTAGGTTGATATTGTTTATTCATATTCATCAATTAATCGAAATGTAATGATTAACAAATTAGCAGTGGTTTTGTTTCATAGTTGTTGCCCAAAACATTTTTTTTTCAATAGTACTACTTTATTTTGTCCAACCGGCTGTGATGAGGCAGTTGCCCTAGTCATATGACCCATCCACTGCAGTTTCCGTGGCGAACAGTCATTGGCAGCAAGCGAATTCAAGACTGCCAAATCAATGTCTGAAATAAATTATTAATTTTGACAGCGCAGGAAGTTATTGTGGGGCTGTAATAATTCCTCGCAATGTTCCCATAGTTTGTATTCACACTTAAGCTTCAAGGTGGGTGTCATGTAGCAGTTTGCGTGGGCAGTTACACAAGTGAAGTCATTATATGCTTCAGTCATGTCAGCTGATGTAGCTGCTGCTATAAAATGGTAACGGTCACAATACCCGTAGTCTGATCGTAAGGTTTTTTTTTTTTTAGCAATTTCTTATATTTTGTACTTGTTTTTAATTAACTGAACTTAATACGCCCCTGCTGGTTCTGTTTTCTGCTAGCAGTTGATTAGCAAATGATCAGCTAGAGTTACGCACTGTTTTGTTAGGCCAGTCCCTGAATAGAAGGAAAGCATAGACCAGCAGTGTGTTTGCCCTCCAGCAGCCAGCCTGGATAGGATTAGACGTGCCTTGCTACTTCAACAGGTAGCCTTCAAGTCGAGCGGAGGCCAGGATGAAGGGGAACGAGAGCAAGCGATGCAGTTATTAATCTTACCACACGAGAGCAGTCAAGTGTCAGAAGACTTGTAATATTTGTGTAACTCATTGAGCAGAATTTCACGATTACTGATCTGGAATAAAACTGCAATACGAGCTATTTACAACATGTGTTCCTCTTTCCAGCGTAGGTAGTTATGTATATTCACACAAAAGGCATACTATTGTCAAGATACAAGCTAACACAAAAGTATAATCCAGACTTTACTTTCAAGTATTTTCCAGGGAGAGTGAATTAAAAAGGAGCACCAGGTAAAAGTGGTCGACACTGACAAGTGTTTTATTAGTAACACAGACCTGGGGACTGAACCAAAAAGAAGCAGTCATGACTGGAGCCTTGACAAGATTGAAATTGTTCAAATGGCATTGAAAAGACAGTTGGTGGACAATGGTACCAATACGGTCAAAGGGAGCAGGTAAAACATTCAGGTGGCTGCTCATTCTGCTTCAAATCAGCAGCAGAAAAATGAAGAGAAAAAAAATCCAGAAATTAAGTGCAAATCTCATAAATTGAAATGGTATCAGGCATAAGATTTTCAATAACGGAGATGTCCAGGTCATACGATACACATCACGGTAACTGAAAGATGAGACATTTAAGGAGTGAGGTTCCACCATCCAAATAAGTCTTTTTTTTAACCACTCTTTTCTTTCATAACTTCTTTAGTCCATCCTTCCATCTTGATGTATCCTACAAGCCTTTTTGGGGGAACACATCCAAGATAGACATGATCATGTCAGTCATTTGATAAAACAAATTAGACTGATTTATAATTCATCCAGAGATCTGTTATGTAGAACGTCTTAACTCAATCATCGGTATACCCTGACACAAATGACCTTGATTGATAGGGCCTATATTCCCCCAAAACCCCCCATTCAAAATGAATCATCATCTATTTTCTCCTGTCTAGTTGCTCTTGGCTGTCTTAAGTAAAGTCCAGTACCAAGTAGAGAGTGTGTAAAATTACAGGCCATTGTCTGTTGTTTTTGTTGTGCAGAGACCAGGGTAAGAAGCAAAAGGTGGAAACTTGTCTCGTTCGTTGCCTTGCTGTTCCTTCTCTTTTTGTAACGTCAAAAGTTTAGCAAGACGTACAAATGTGAGCATTCACCCAACTGAATGTACACAAACGCAGCCCCATGCGTACATACAGAGTCAGTATCAGGAACTGTAAGGCTGAGACTCCATTTTGTTAAAAAAAACATACAAATAAAGAAGCGAAAACAAGAAAAAGAAAAGCTGGCTTTCCCCCCAGTCGTTTCCTGGCCTTCCAGATCTCGCTCTGTTCATCCCATGTTTCATGTTATGCTGCGACTCCTCTCCTCTCCTCTGTCCCCTTCTGAGAGGGGTGAGGGGAGAGGTCCACTGCGTGGAAACGGAGGAGCGATGGGAGCCGACAAGGGGAAGGGGTTTAAAAAGAGGGCTAATCAGCCAAACCCTCCCTGCAGAATAAGCCAATCACCAGAGCCGGTGCTGGTGGAGGTTTCGACTGAGGACGGACCGGACGTCAGCGGTGAACCTAGGAGAGAAGACAGTTGTCAGGGTAATACATTTCTCATGCTACCAGGTAAATGGAAAAAAAAAAAAAAAAAAAACACTGCTACAGTGCAGGATGCTCATCCATCAGTCTGAATACCTGAAATACTCACCGAAGTGCATCTAGCATAGGCAGCAGGTTAAGGAGTGCTGTGTCACTTGGGTCACTGAACCAGGACTTGATAGGTATTGCATTGTCTAAAAGGCAAATACAGAGATTTGGAAACAAAGGAGAGTACTTCTGAGTGACAAAAGTAGGAGAGTTATGAAACATAATATTTGATAGGTAAAAAAATAATAAAAAATAAATAAAATAAAAATCAGGTGAGTAGGACAAAACTATCTGCGGTTAGAAAATCAACAAAACATTCCTTTTATTACTAAGGTGCGCAGTGTTGTCCCTTCATAGATGCCAACTTACCCTGATTCTCATAAGCCTGTCACAAGACTAATCACACTTTCTATAGGAAACATTTGAATTGGTGTGTGTGGTTTGTTTGCATAAAACGTGCAAGAGCTGCTTGGCAACCTTCCACCCACACCCAGCAAGCTGAATGCAACTGATTTCACAACCTTTTTAGTTTAAAAACAATTATCTAAGCTCACCTCCAAGGATATGACCTAGAATGATATACAAATGCACCACCGTTCAAAGGTCACTTTTGAAATGTCCTTGTTTTCCATGAAAACATACATGAAATGAGCTGCAAAATGAATAGAAAAGTCAATATGATGACAAGGTTATAAATAATGATTTTTAATTTCACTCCATGAAATACAGAATACCAGCTGACTACTTCTTCCCTAAATCATTATTGCATTGTTTGGGTCACTGTCCTGTTGTAGGAGGAAATTGGCTTCAATTAAGTGCCGTCCACAGGGTATGGCGTTGCAAAATGGAGTGACCCTGTACAAATCAACCACTTTACCAACACCAAGCACCCCCAGACGATCACATTGCCTCCACCATGCTTGACAGATGGAGTCAAGCACTCCTCCAGCACCTTCTAATTTTTTCTGAGTCTCACAAATGTTCTTCTTTGTGATCCAAACACCTTAAACTTAGATTCGTCTGTCCATAACTTTTTTTCCCCAATCTTCCACTGTCTGTGCTCTTTTGCCCATTTTAATATTTTATTGGCCAGTCTGAGATATGGCTTTTTCTCTGCCTAGAAGGCCAACATCCCGGAGTCGCTTCTTCACTGTTGACGTCGAGACTGGTGTTTTGCGGGTACTATTTAATGAAGTTGCCAGTTGAGGACTTGAGGTGTCTGTTTCTCAAACTAGACACTAATGTACTTGTCGTCTTGCTCAGTTGTGCACCGAAGTCTCCCACTCCTTTCTATTCTGGTTAGAGACAGCTGTTCTGTGAAGGGAGTGGTACACAGCGTTGTACGAGATCTTCAGTTTCTTGGCAATTTCTCGCATGGAATAGCCTGCATTTATCAGAACAAGAATAGACACGAGTTCCAGAAGCAAGTTGTTTGTTTCTGGCCATTTTGCGCCTGTAATCGAACCCACAAATGCTGATGCTCCAGATACTCAACTAGTCTAAAGAAGTTTTATTGATTCTTTAAAATCAGGACAACGGTTTTCAACTGTGCTAACATAACCCTTTTGCAATTTTCTAATGATCAATTAGTCTTAAAATGATAAACTTGGATTAGCTAACAACATGCCATTGGAACACAGGAGTGATGGTTGCTGATAATGGGCCTATGTAGATATTCCATAAAACATCTGCCATTTCCAGCTACAATAGTAAATTTACAACATTAACAATGTCTACACTGTACTTTGATTAATTTGCTGTTATATTAAAATGGACTTAAAGTGCTTTTCTTTCAAAAGGACATTTCTAAGTGACCCCAAACTTTTGAACAGTAGCATACAAATGCATAGAATACAGTATATGCCATTTAGCAGGCTCTTTTTAGGAATAACGCCGGAGGAGAAGGCCGCCGTTTTACGGTCTCCTATCCAAATTGTGCCTATTATGTGTTTTTTTGCACATAATGTTTCTGCAGCGGTATCTTACGGAAGAAAAGAGCCGGATGCCTCGTCCGGACCCGCAGAAGACTAGGAAAGCTGCCATTACTGTCAATATTACTCGCCAATGTGCAATCATTGGATAAACTAGACAAGGTACGATCACAAATATCCTACCAACGGGACATCAAAAACTGTAATATCCTATGCTTCACGGAATCGTGGTTGAATGACGACATGGATATTCAGCTAGCGGGATACACGCTGCACCGGCAGGATAGAACAGCACACTTCGGTAAGACGGGGGGCGGTCTGTGCATATTCGTAAACAACAGCTGGTGCACAAAATCTAAGGAAGTCTCTAGATTTTGCTCGCCTGAAGTAGAGTATATTGTGATAAACTGCAGGCCACTACTCTTGCCTAGAGAGTTCTCAGCTATACTTTTTGTGGCCGTTTATTTACCACCACAGACAGATGTTGGCACTAAGACCGCACTCAGTCAACTGTATAAGGAAATAAGCAAACAGGAAACCACTCACTCAGAGGCGGCGCTCCTAGTGGCCGGAGACTTTAATGCAAGGAAACTTAAATCAGTTCTACCAAATCTCTATCAACATGTTAAATGGGCAACCAGAGGGGGAAAAAAATCTAGATCACCTGTACTCCACACACAGAGACGCGTACAAAGCTCTCCCTCGCCCTCCATTTGGTAAATCCGACCACAACTTTATCCTCCTGATTCCTGCGTACAAGCAAAAATTAAAGCAGGACGCACCAATGACCCGGTCTATAAAAAAAGTGGTCAGATGAAGCAGATGCTAAACTACAGGACTGCTTTGCTAGCACAGACTGGAACATGTTCTGAGATTCTTCCAATGACATTGAGGAATACATCACATCAGTCACTGGCTTTATCAATAAGTGAATTGAGGACGTCGTCCCCAGTGACTGTACGTACATACCCAACCAGAAGCCATGGATTACAGGCAACATTCGCACTGAGCTAAAGGGTAGAGCTGCCGCTTTCAAGGTGCGGGAGTCTAACCCGAAGCTCACAAGAAATTCCGCTATGCTCTGCGACGAACCATCAAACAGGCAAAGCGTCAATACAGAGCTAAGACTGAATCATACTACAATGGCTCCAACGCTCGTCGGATGTGGCAGGGCTTGCAAACTATTAGACTACAAAGGGAAGCACAGCCGCGAGCTGCTCAGTGACACGAGCCTACCAGACGAGCTAAATCACTTCTATGCTCGCTTTGAGGCAAGCAACACTGAGGCATGCATGAGAGCGTCAGCTGTTCCGGACGACTGTGTGACCACGCTCTCCGTATCCGACGTGAGTAAGACCTTTAAACAGGTCAACATACACACGGCTGCGGGGCCAGACGGATTACCAGGACGTGTGCTCCGTGCATTTGCTGACCAACTGGCAGGTGTCTTCACTGACATTCTCAACATGTCCCTGAATGAGTCTGTAATACCAACATGCTTCAAGCAGACCACCATAGTCCCTGTACCCAAGGACACAAAGGCAACCTGCCTAAATGACTACAGACCCATAGCACTCACGTCCGTAGCCATGAAGTGCTTTGAAAGGCTGGTAATGGCTCACATCAACACCATTATCCCAGAAACCCTAGACCCACTCCAATTTTCATACTGCCCAAACAGATCCACAGATGATGCAATCTCTATTGCACTCCACACTGCCCTTTCCCACCTGGACAAAAGGAACACCTATGTGAGAATGCTGTTCATTGACTACAGCTCAGCGTTCAACCCCATAGTACCCTCAAAGCTCATCACCAAGCTAAGGAACCTGGGACTAAACACCTCCCTCTGCAACTGGATCCTGGACTTCCTGACAGGCTGCCCCCAGGTGGTGAGGGTAGGTAGCAACACATCTGCCACGCTGATCCTCAACACTGGAACTCCCCAGGGATGCATGCTCAGTCCCCTCCTGTACTCCCTGTTCACACGACTGCATGGTCAGGCATGACTCCAACACCATCATTAAGTTTGCTGACGACACAACAGTGGTAGGCCTGATCACAGACAACGATGAGACGGCCTATTAGGGAGGAGGTCAGAGACCTGGCCGGGTGGTGCCAGAATAACAACCTATCCCTCAACATAACCAAGACTAAGGAGATGATTGTGGACTACAGGAAAAGGAGCACCGAGCACGTCCCCATCCTCATCGACGGAGCTGTAGTGGAGCAGGTTAAGAGCTTCAAATTCCTTGGTGTCCACAACAACAAACTAGATTGGTCCAAACACACCAAGACAGTCGTGAAGAGGGCACGACAAAGCCTTTTCCCCCTCAGGAAACTTAAAAGATTTGGCATGGGTTCCGAGATTCTCAAAAGGTTCGACAGCTGCAACATCGAGAGCATCCTGACCGGTTGCATCATCTCAATAGTATTTACCCCCAAGCCATAGGACTCCTGAACAGGTAACCAAATGGTTATCCGGACTGCTACTCTCAGTTTATCTTATATGCATAGTCACTTTACTACACATTCATGTACATACTACCTAATTTGGCCTGACCAACCAGTGCTCCCGCACATTGGCTAACCGAGCTATCTGCATTGAGTCCCACCACCCGCCAATCCCTCTTTTTACGCTTCTGCTACTCTCTGTTCAACATATATGCATAGTCACTTTAACGATACCTACATGTACATACTACCTCAATAAGCTTGACTAACAGGTGTCTGTATATAGCCTTGCTACTCTTTTTTCAAATTTATTTTTACTATTGTTTTATTTCTTTACTTATCTACACACACACTAACACTTTTTTTCTCACCATTGGTTAGAGCCTGTAAGTAAGCATTTCACTGTAAGGTGAAACACCTGTTGTATTCGGCGCACGTGACAAATAAACTTGGATTTGATTTTATCCAAAAGAGACTTAGTCATGCATCCATACATTTTATCTATGGGTGGCCCTGGGAATCAAACACACAACCCTGGTGTTGCAAACACCATGCTCTACAAACTGAGCCATACAGGACAGCCATATGAGTGTGTGTGTGTCATCTCACCTGGATGGCTCCGGTAAGCTCCAGGCGAGTTGTCCAGGATGACGATACTAGACAGGTCGTCGTGTACTACTGACAGGTCTTTAATATAGCTTCCTAGATCCAACGTACAATGCTGCAGACACAGGGAAAATACACACAGGATGTAAGCAGATTGCAAATACACGATTGATCGATTCTATCTCCATAGAGAGTACATTAGGTCACTATGGATGGACATAAATCAGTTGTGTTCATATGAAAAGGGGAGAGTGATACCTGTCGGTAGTATCTGCGTTTTAGGATGTTCCGGTTGTTGTCCAGCTTGTCTGCCACTGCCGAGCCGTAAATCTCCATACTGGCTGTGAACACTACCAGCTCATACCACTGGCTGACCTGGAGATAGAGGTGACACACACATCCAGGGATGCATATAAGGCTAACGCTATCATTTACAGTCAAAGAACTGGCCAAGCAGAACAGAGGTAAACATAATTGACAATAACCACATTTCCATCCACAGTTATGCAAGTTAGTCATCTTCTATAACTAAAAAGTTTTTTTTTTATCATCACAACAGCTGTGATGGAAAAAGTAAGTTTTGATACAATTTTTAAATGCAGACAGATCATTTGTTCCTTCTACATGGTGGGATCTTTGTGTTGGTAAAATGAATTGTAGGAGAAATGGCGCTGGAAATGCCTTACTGTTCAAAAATGTATACACACACACACACCAAAGCCAACTACGACAAGGCTGCTTTCATAATCCATGACCTCATCAGGAGATTGGAGAACGTAGCACCAGAGGCACCCAAACAACTCATCTGCAATGATATTAAAACGGCTGTACCTTAAACAAAACCCTCCCAAATTATTAACAATATGTAATCTGCCACACTTGCAATCGAAAAACACGAGATCTCTGTTATAAGTACAAAGCATGGCTATAAAAGCATACAGCACCACTTGGGGACTCGGATCACAATTCCATTTTGCGTTCACCTAGCTACAAACAGAACATGTAATCTGAGGAACCTTGTATAGAAAGGTATGTGAAGGATTGGTCCGAAACAAATATGGACATGTTGAAAGGCTGCTTTGACTACCATTTGGAAGAAATTCTGTGACACGAACAAAAACATTAAAGGACTGAACTATTACTGACTACATAGCTACATTGTTGCATTAACTCTGTAATTCTAGTAAAGACCACTAAACATTTTTCCAAAATGCAAAACCCTGGATAACTAAAACAGTTAATTGACCAAAAGTGAAAAGCAATGTGTGCGAAGGACAACTGATGAAATCCATACAGAGAGACATTAAAATAGATAAAAAATAATACATTGGATTACAAACTCAAAATGGAAAACACGCTTGAAAATAACAAAGCAAGGGAGGCATGGAAATATCTTGAACAAATGACAACAACCTAGCCAATGAACCTAGATTTTAAACAACAGACAGGCTTCCTGTAAATGACTTAACCCTCCCGAATGACAGTCCCATAATCGTCGCTGAAAATTATGTCCTCTCTAAACTCAATCTTCGGAAAACAACAGGCTTTGATGGTCTAAGCGTGCAGATTATCAGGGAGTGTAAATGGCAAGTGACATACACAGAATCCTTTTTTTCTGGAAAACTGCAACCATTGTGCACATTCCTAAAATGAATAATCCTAAATCCCTGAATGACTGTCGTCTCATCTCCTTGACCTTGGTGATAATCAAATGCTTGGAGAGCATTGTCCTGGGACACATTCTCCAGCACACGGAGAGCCTACTGGACCCATTCCAGTTTGCATGTAAACCAGGCCAGAGATAAGGATGCACTGCTCTTCCTTCTCCATAAAATCTACATGCACCCAGATAAATGCCAGAACTGTCGATTTTTCATCTGCCTTCTACTTATTACACATTGATATACTGGTTAAAAAAAACAAATAAAAAAAATGTGCCCCTCTAATCAACTGGATCCGGTATTTTCACCAGTTGTGTCATAACAGTGAGGTTCAATGTGAATACATCGGACCCACTAACCACCAATATCTGGGTACCCAAGGGCAGTGTCCTTTCACCGGTTCTGTTTACCCTCTACACCAGCGATGGGCAAATGGTGGCCTGTATGATGCCCCCCCCTTTTTAGGGATGCAGACAATATATATATATTTTTTTAATTCTCAGACCCACGAGCCACTGTGCCCCCCCGACCGTTTTTTTGTGGCCCAAATTCCCCACCCCTGCTCTATACCAATGATTGCACCCAAATAACATCAGAATGTGCAACAGTAAAGTACGCAGAAGATACAGCAATCGTTGGTCTAATTAAGGGGTCAGAGGATGACTACAGGACAGAAATAGCACATTCCACCCAATAGTGCAAGGAAAACATTCTTAATGTGAAAACCCCCCCAAGGAAATTACTTTAGAACTATAAAAGATGACTGCGGGCCCATCCACATCGACTCAGAACAAATAGTATCAGTTGAGCAATACAAATATCTTTGAACTATAATTGACTCAAAACTCTCCTAGAATGCCAACACACAGATATACAAAAATGGAAAATGACTATTTCATGAGGAGAATAAGGGTGTTCGTAAATGTACTTGAGTGCGCTCAGGCCGTTTGTAAATTCAGAGTGTTTCGCTCTCGGACCATTCAGAGCGCATACTGGACGCTCTGGCCGAGGAGATCTGTGTTCTGACCTCACACTCAGAACCCAAGCTAACTGGCTAAAGTTAGCTAGCTACTTCCAGACACAATTAATAGAACCCCTCAACTGACCATTTTACTCACCCTAGCAGAGCTGGTTAGGCTGTATTCATGTTATCTAGAGCGTTGGCGACTAACTGCCAATGACAACAATATGTTTTTTTTTGTGCCAACGTTCACTGACTCCGGTCATATTCATATTACGTGTTCGTAAATTCATCAGTTATTCTGCACTCTGCCATACTTGGGTTTGGATGAACTACGTCATTTCCGGTCACAACTTGCAGGCTTGTTTTCGAATTGCTGTGCGTTTGTTGCCAACCTATTTTGCTACCTGACAACTTTACGGGTTTCACTTTTTAATTACCGTTCATATATTTATTTATTTTTTCCTCAACTTTTTCACTCCGGACGCTTTATCTGGACACGATTCGTCAGGACCTCCAACAGCCGAAGCTAAGTAGTAACATTAACATGATGCCTTCTAATTGCAGTTTTGCTCGCCTTACGGCGAGGATAGCTGTACTGCAAGCCCAGCTTCAGACGCAATCGTTAGGCAAGGGTAATTTCAGTGTAGGAAAGGATGAAACAGCGTCTGTGCCACCAGTAAGTACAGATAGTAGTATAAATCCCCTGGCACAGTCCCCGCAGCCGGACAACTTTCTCGGTTTCTGGAAGGAAATGCTGTAGGGAACGCTCAACCGGTGTCGCTCAATCAGCCGACAGAAACTTTCAACCGGTTTTCCCCATTAAGCAGCGGGTCGGTGTCAGAGGCCGAGTCTTCTCTGGTCTCTACTCCTCCCGTTACGCCGAAGCTTCCCACCATTAGCTCTGACAAATTGAAAACTCTAGTCATTGGCGACTCCATTACCCGCAGTATTAGACTTAAAGCGAATCATCCAGCGATCATACACTGTTTACTCGGGGGCAGGGCTACCGACGTTAAGGCTAATCTGAAGATGGTGCTGGCTAAAGCTAAAACTGGCGAGTGTAGAGAGTATAGAGATATTGTTATCCACGTCGGCACCAACGATGTTAGGATGAAACAGTCAGAGATCACCAAGCGCAACATAGCTTCTGCGTGCATATCAGCTAGAAAGATGTGTCGGCATCGAGTAATTGTCTCTGGCCCCTCCCAGTTAGGGGAGTGATGAGCTCTACAGCAGAGTCTCACAACTCAATCGCTGGTTGAAAACTGTTTTCTGCCCCTCCCAAAAGATAGAATTTGTAGATAATTGGCCCTCTTTCTGGGACTCACCCACAAACAGGACCAAGCCTGACCTGCTGAGGAGTGACGGACTCCATCCTAGCTGGAGGGGTGCTCTCATCTTATCTGCCAACATAGACAGGGCTCTAACTCCTCTAGCTCCACAATGAAATAGGGTGCAGGCCAGGCAGCAGGCTATTAGCCAGCCTGCCAGCATAGTGGAGTCTGCCACTAGCATAGTCAGTGTAGTCAGCTCAGCTATCTCCATTGAGATCGTGTCTGTGCCTCGACCTAGGTTGGGCAAAACTAAACATGGCGGTGTTCGCCTTAGCAATCTCACTAGGATAAAGACCACCTCCATTCCTGTCATTACTGAAAGAGATCATGATACCTCACATCTCAAAATAGGGCTACTTAATGTTAGATCCCTTTACTTCAAAGGCAATTATAGTCAATGAACTAATCACTGATCATAATCTTGATGTGATTGGCCTGACTGAAACATGGCTTAAGCCTGATGAATTTACTGTGTTAAATGAGGCCTCACCTCCTGGCTACACTAGTGACCATATCCCCGTGCATCCCGCAAAGGCGGAGGTGTTGCTAACATTTACGATAGCAAATTTCAATTTACAAAAAAAATGACGTTTTCGTCTTTTGAGCTTCTAGTCATGAAATCTATGCAGCCTACTCAATCACTTTTATAGCTACTGTTTACAGGCCTCCTGGGCCATATACAGCGTTTCTCACTGAGTTCCCTGAATTCCTATCAGACCTTGTAGTCATTGCAGATAATATTCTAATCTTTGGTGACTTTAATATTCACATGGAAAAGTCCACAGACCCACTCCAAAAGGCTTTTGGAGCCATCATCGACTCAGTGGGTTTTGTCCAACATGTCTCTGGACCCACTCACTGTCACAGTCATACGCTGACCTAGTTTTGTCCCATGGAATAAATGTTGTGGATCTTAATGTTTTTCCTCATAATCCTGGACTATCGGACCACCATTTTATTACGTTTGCAATTGCAACAAATAATCTGCTCAGACCCCAACCAAGGAACATCAAAAGTCGTGCTATAAATTCACAGACAACACAAAGATTCCTTGATGCCCTTCCAGACTCCCTCTGCCTACCCAAGGACGCCAGAGGACAAAAATCCGTTAACCACCTAACTGAGGATCTCAATTTAACCTTGCGCAATACCCTAGATGCAGTTGCACCCCTAAAAACTAAAAAAATGTCTCATAAGAAACTAGCTCCTGGTACACAGAAAATACCCGAGCTCTGAAGCAAGCTTCCAGAAAATTGGAACGGAAATGGCGCCACACCAAACTGGAAGTCTTCCGACTAGCTTGGAAGGACGGTACCCTGCAGTACCGAAGAGCCCTTACTGCTGCTCGATCGTCCTATTTTTCTAACTTAATTGAGGAAAATAAGAACAATCCGAAATTCCTTTTTGATACTGTGGCAAAGCTAACTAAAAAGCAGCATTCCCCAAGAGAGGATGACTTTCACTTTAGCAGTGATAAATTCATGAACTTCTTTGAGGAAAAGATTATGATTATTAGAAAGCAAATTACGGACTCCTCTTTAAACCTGCGTATTCCTCCAAACCTCAGTTGTCCTGAGTCTGCACAACTCTGCCAGGACCTAGGATCAAGAGAGACGCTCAAGTGTTTTAGTGCTATATCTCTTGACACAATGATGAAAATAATCATGGCCTCTAAACCTTCAAGCTGCATACTGGACCCTATTCCAACTAAACTACTGAAAGAGCTGCTTCCTGTGCTTGGCCCTCCTATGTTGAACATAATAAACGGCTCTATCCACTGGATGTGTACCAAACTCACTAAAAGTGGCAGTAATAAAGCCTCTCTTGAAAAAGCCAAACCTTGACCCAGAAAATATAAAAAAACTATCGGCCTATATCGAATCTTCCATTCCTCTCAAAGATTTTAGAGAAGGCTGTTGCGCAGCAACTCACTGCCTTCCTGAAGACAAACAATGTATACGAAATGCTTCAGTCTGGTTTTAGACCCCATCATAGCACTGAGACGGCACTTGTGAAGGTGGTAAATGACATTTTAATGGCATCGGACCGAGGCTCTGCATCTGTCCTCGTGCTCCTAGACCTTAGTGCTGCTTTTGATACCATCGATCACCACATTCTTTGGAGAGATTGGAAACCCAAATTGGTCTACACGGACATGTTCTGGCCTGGTTTAGGTCTTATCTGTCGGAAAGATATCAGTTTGTCTCTGTGAATGGTTTGTCCTCTGACAAATCAACTGTACATTTCGGTGTTCCTCAAGGTTCTGTTTTAGGACCACTATTGTTTTCACTATATATTTTACCTCTTGGGGATGTTATTCGAAAACATAATGTAAACTTTCACTGCTATGCGGATGACACACAGCTGTACATTTCAATGAAACATGGTGAAGCCCCAAAATTGCCCTCGCTAGAAGCATGTGTTTCAGACATAAGGAAGTGGATGGCTGCAAACTTTCTACTATTAAACTCGGACAAAACAGAGATGCTTGTTCTAGGTCCCAAGAAACAAAGAGATCTTCTGTTGAATCTGACAATTAATCTTAATGGTTGTACAGTCGCCTCAAATAAAACTGTGAAGGACCTCGGCGTTACTCTGACCCTGATCTCTTTTTTGAAGAACATATCAAGACCATTTCGAGGACAGCTTTTTTCCATCTACGTAACATTGCAAAAATCAGAAACTTTCTGTCCAAAAATGATGCAGAAAAATTAATCCATGCTTTTGTCACTTCTAGGTTAGACTACTGCAATGCTCTATTTTCCGGCTACCCGGATAAAGCACTAAATAAACTTCAGTTAGTGCTAAATACGGCTGCTAGAATCCTGACTAGAACCAAAAATTTGATCATATTACTCCAGTGCTAGCCTCTCTACACTGGCTTCCTGTCAAAGCAAGGGCTGATTTCAAGGTTTTACTGCTAACCTACAAAGCATTACATGGGCTTGCTCCTACCTACCTCTCTGATTTGGTCCTGCCGTACATACCTACACGTACGCTACGGTCACAAGACGCAGGCCTCCTAATTGTCCCTAGAATTTCTAAGCAAACAGCTGGAGGCAGGGCTTTCTCCTATAGAGCTCCATTTTTATGGAACGGTCTGCCTACCCATGTCAGAGACGCAAACTCGGTCTCAACCTTTAAGTCTTTACTGAAGACTCATCTCTTCAGTGGGTCATATGATTGAGTGTAGTCTGGCCCAGGAGTGGGAAGGTGAACGGAAAGGCTCTGGAGCAACGAACCGCCCTTGCTGTCTCTGCCTGGCCGGTTCCCTCTTTCCACTGGGATTCTCTGCCTCTAACCCTGTTACGGGGGCTGAGTCACTGGCTTGCTGGGGCTCTCTCGTGCCGTCCCTGGGGGTGCGTCACCTGGGTGGGTTGATTCACTGTTGTGGTCGGCCTGTCTGCTGCCCCCCCTTGGGTTGTACCGTGGCGGAGATCTTTGTGGGCTATACTCGGCCTTGTCTCAGGATGGTGAGTTGGTGGTTGAAGATATCCTCTAGTGGTGTGGGGGCTGTGCTTTGGCAAAGTGGGTGGGGTTATATCCTTCCTGTTTGGCCCTGTCCGGGGGTGTCCTCGGATGGGGCCACAGTGTCTCCTGACCCCTCCTGTCTCAGCCTCCAGTATTTATGCTGCAGTAGTTTATGTGTCGGGGGGCTAGGGTCAGTTTGTTATATCTGGAGTACTTCTCCTGTCCTATTCGGTGTCCTGTGTGAATCTAAGTGTGCGTTCTCTAATTCTCTCCTTCTCTCTTTCTTTCTCTCTCGGAGGACCTGAGCCCTAGGACCATGCCCCAGGACTACCTGACATGATGACTCCTTGCTGTCCCCAGTCCACCTGGCCATGCTGCTGCTCCAGTTTCAACTGGCCTGGGCCCTAGGACCATGTCCCAGGACTACCTGACATGAGGACTCCTTGCTGTCCCCAGTCCACCTGGCCATGCTCCTGCTCCAGTTTCAACTGTTCTGCCTTACTATTATTCAACCATGCTGGTCATTTATGAACATTTGAACATCTTGGCCACGTTCTGTTATAATCTCCACCCGCACAGCCAAAAGAGGACTGGCCACCCCACATATGCTCTCTCTAATTCTCTCTTTCTTTCTCTCTCTCGGAGGACCTGAGCCCTAGGACAGTGCCCCAGGACTACCTGACATGATGGCTCCTTGCTGTCCCCATTCCACCTGACTGCTGCTGCTCCAGTTTCAACTGTTCTGCCTTATTATTATTCGACCATGCTGGTCATTTATGAACATTTGAACATCTTGGTCATGTTCTGTTATAATCTCTACCCGGCACAGCCAGAAGAGGACTGGCCACCCCACATAGCCCGGTTCCTCTCTAGGTTTCTTCCTAGGTTTTGGCCTTTCTAGGGAGTTTTTCCTAGCCACCGTGCTTTTACACCTGCATTGTTTGCTGTTTGGGGTTTTAGGGCTGGGTTTCTGTACAGCACTTTGAGATATCAGCTGATGTACTATATAAATAAATTTGATTTGATTTGATTTGATACAAATGAGTGTTCTGAAATCGGAGTTGATAGCCAAGGTGAATTTACAAACGCACCCTAAATAAATTAGGTCAAAAGAATAACAACCATATTCTACACATCCTTTGCTCAGACATCACTCTCAGTTTCAAAGCCTGGTATATCACAAATAAAAACCCACTACACAAAATAGTAGTAAAGCTGTAAATTAAATTCATCTCAAGAAAATGAAAGCTCTGTTCTGGGAGTGGTGAGGGCAAGACGCCACCAACCTGACACACCCACTCAACCAGGAGTACCAGCTCCTACCATCAGGCCGCTGACACGGAGTCCATCCTTACAAAACCAACAGAGCCCAGAAATAATTCATTCCCACCAGTATAAATCAACTGAATAAATAACTGCTCGATGTCCCTCCCCTGGAGAATTGACTAACTGAATTACGAACTGTATCCACATGTGTTGTCGTATCCACATTTATGCACCAATTGGTGATGCTGTGCTGATTGTTGAGACATTTCCAGTAAGGGACACACAAATAATTAGTATTACTATAAAACTATCATATCAAGTCACGCGATGACATGTTGTGTGGTCCTCCCACTACGACTCTGGAAACCATGCAGTTTATTAAGCTATATATAAAATAAATTAAGATAAACTTCACAGGGCGGTGAAAGTGCATGGTGATTTTGATGCTCCTTTTAAATAAATATTGAGGGTCTGATTCAGGTGACATGGTGATCGATGTATGACTGATTTAGCCATAACCTCATCACTAGTCTACCCTCACTGTATCTGCCAGCTGTTGGCAACGTGTCAACACCAGAGTAGGCACATTTGCTATTTAATGCAACAGTTTGTGACAAAACTATCACTCATGTTGAAAATGTGATGTAAACACATTGAACATTAAGTTCAGGTACCGAATATATATATATATATTTTTTTATCAGCTACAAGTCAATTTGGTGGAAACACCACTGGTGGGAAAACGTGCATAATTTCTTTGAGGATTTTAGACTCTTCACATGAAAATCAGTCGCCAATTGGATGGGAACATAGCTACTGACGAACAAAATAGAACTCATAGTTGACGAAGGACAAAAACTGCTAACTTTTACTCACCACTTCTAAAAAGAAGTCGACGTGCGGCCTTTTATGTACAAAGAATCTGACAGGGTGCTTGTCAATGACTACCTGCAAGAGAGAGGAAACAGACTAGGAGTAATATCATCTTGGATCAGATGGGTGTACGCGCAGCATGCTTGCCTCTGGACCAGAGGGACCAGGTTTGGCTACCCCCCCCAATTCTCTACACGCATGCGTTTACCTTGAGGATGAAGTCTGGTGGTGTGCCGGGTCTCACTGTGGGTCTGAGGACCCCGTCGTGGTGAGAGTGGATCAGCGTCTCATCTAGATCCAGCACCAGAATCTTCCTCTTTACTGCATCTGAATACCAAACACACACCTGCTTATTACCTGTTCAATAATATATACCTCACCAACTTAGCCTTGTGGTTAGATTGTCCTCCCTGAGATTGGGGGTTCGCTCCCTGGTCGAATCATACCAAAGACAAAAAAAAAAATAGGACCCCGATGCCACTCTGCTTGGCACTCAGCATAAAGAAGATTGGGGGGCAAGTCCCTGTGAGAGACTAGTGTCCTGTCCAGGGGGCGTACTGTACATCAAGCTGCCTGGCACTACGGAAACAGGAGAGAGGCTTGTGTGCACTATGGGCCGCTCTAGCTTGAACATGGCTTACTTAATACACACACCATGCTAGGTCTAATCTATAAGACCATAAAATAACATAACAGTAATAGCGATGATTTTACCATCTTACACAAGTGACAAAATGGTTTGTTTGCGCCAATGCGCTCACATATTTGTTTTGTGAACACACGCTTCAACAGAAGGTATCTGATATATGTGATAAGTTCAGTGGTGTATTGGGAGGCTATATATGCAGGTATAGGTATATATATTTCTTTTTTCAGTGGGCATTGCATATACACACACACACACATTACTTAATCCCCACTGATGTGTATCACAATAGTATAATGCAAGTATATACGCCATATCAATTATATAGAGCAAAAGAGAAATCATGCACAAAGTACCCTACACAATCGCAAAGCACGTGAAATATATCCACATGCCCGCAGCACACATCTAGTTTCAGCAGAATATCAGGCAGCAAGAGCATGTAGCTCTCAACTGGTTCTCATTGAGCAGCTCACAGAATTTAACGACATCGGTAGCCGGAAGGCTAGGAAAGACGTTTCAATCTATTATATCTACCAGTAAATGCTAATGTAGGTAACAATGGGTATGCAAACCAGTTATTCAATAAGTTTGGTCCTAAATCTTATTTGAATCTTTGCGATGTGTAATTCGGTCATCATGGCAGTTCAAATTTAAATTCAAAAGGATTTCCCAAAAAACCTTCCCAATTAAATGTTGACTGCAAAGTAGGTCTTTGTATCAATCGGGAGGGCATATGTTTTGCAAACTCTGGCATCACCTGTAGCCTAAATTGTAGGGCTAGCTACATTGTACAGAAACACCGCTAGCAAAACAGTCTCTTGCTTGGTGAGCAATTAAATAAATGAAAGGGCAACTACACCCTCCCAAAATTATATTTGAAATGTTTTTCCCTGGACCTAAAAAAATGGTCTCTGGATGAGAGTTAAGCATTGTTGTGAACTTAGAACATCCAATTGTATAAACTATGGGAAAGCAGAGCTTGTCAACGGCTTTTCCCCCCCGGCAGCCCCACTTCGGATTTTTCTTTAGCTAAATTTGAGTATACCCACTTCTCCAGACACCACAGGATAAGACAGTTGAGCAGGGCTGTCCTACGGAAAAGCCATTTGAAAAGACTGGGGTGCGTTCATACTCTTCAGCTTAAGAACTGAAATTAACAATGGATTTACAGGACCACGAACCCACATTTGTGAAAGCACAGTCCCCCGTTTTCCTTTATTGAGACAAGCTCTTAAAACAGTAGTATTTGGACCTCCTAGTGCCCAGAGAGCCCCCGTGTTTCATGCACATACAGTAGGTTGTCTTTGAATATGTATACCATTAGATGCCCATCACTTTGTTGTACTAGCTTCCTTGTACAGATTGTACCAGTTGATTTTTCATTTTTGTTTATGTGTGTGTTCTGTATTTGTGATAATATTTTCTCACTTTGCTTGTTTGTCTATATTTTTTTTATACAAAAATAACTGAAAAAGTTACAGCTCTTTCTTTGCAGATCGGTTTACAGGCATTACTGAACAATGACTTAACTAAATTTAGACAAGTGGACTATATACTCACTGAGTCTGTTTCTGGAGATAGGGGACAGGGGTAAAGTGTCATACCGCACTGTCTGGTACTGGATAACCTGAAAGAAAGACAGACCGAAAGAGATTAAACATAGTAAACTCAGCCAATGACAGAGTCCATCTGTGAGCATAAAATTCAAGAATTGAAAACAGAACAGAAGACAACGTTTGGTTACTGTGGTGTTGGCCATGTTACAGGACTAAAAATGTCAAAACAATCCAAGCTACAGATAACTATTACAAGAGGATGTAACGCATCAAACCCCACTTTACAGTAAAAGCCCTCGTCATTCCATTGTCTGCTTCCTATGCTGCTATCCTCGTGTGCATTTGAAAAGTTGTGGTTACACCTGCTGCATTTACTTGTCAGCACTATGTAGTATTGTGGATGCCTACTGGGAATTTGCTTACACCCGTCAGTGCAGATGAGACACCTGTTGGAAAGGATGTGATGAGAAGGAGCAATATCAGATTATTCACACCCATTTTCTTCACTCCATTCATTCATGGTTCCCTCCTTGCTTCTTTGACAGTGTTCAGACTCAGTGGCCCCAGGGCCCTGTTTTCCATAAGGGCTATATTTAGCTCCCCCAGCTGTCCACGGCTGTCACTAGAATAGGGGACCAAGTGGAAAAGGGAGACCCGCAGGGTGACTGACTGGGGCCGGAAAAAAACTTGTTCTGTCCGAAACCATTCGACAGCACTTCCCTGCCAGGCCCGTTTCATGCCCTGTGGGGCTTGGCACGGCTGAACAGGCCTAGGGATAGCCTGTTCATGAGCAGCTGGTGGAAGCCATGGGGGGAACCCACAGCCCCACTTTCTGTACCCCCTGGGGTGTTGTCTGTATGCCACCCGCTTAACCCAGGAAACACTCTCCAGCCCTCCAACCTGGAGCAAAAACCTACGGAAGGGTATCTCTCCAGGAACAGGGTCGGAGAGCCCTGGTCTAGACCTACATGGCTACAGCATACCAGGCTCTCTATTGTATGAATGTGCAACCTGCTTCAGCCAGACACCTAGGCCCGTCGTCACCTTGGTCATTGGGAGTGGGAAAACCACGTTGTACCTGTAATATCATACTCCAGAGAATTAACATTAAACCACTCGTTCAGGGGAGTAACAGGTTGCTGCATTGTGGAATAAATTATTTCCCACTATGTGTTACATGATGTGTTACATCAACCCCACACATCATAGAGTATCTCTATCCAAACACTGCGTCTGCAACCCACCGACTAGGCCCTTAGGCTTTCTGGTCAGTGACAATGTATCACTGTTAGGTAATACAGTACAAGCCGCAAACACTGGAGCTTGACTAAACCGTGTGTGTGTGAGAGAGAGAGAACAGTAGCAGGGTAGTCTTTGTGGCTCAGTAATCCTTCACCCTTTGGCCCTAATGTGGACTACCCTGTTAACCCAGAAGCTAAAAAACTGGAACTAATATTACACCATACTTAGACGTAACACCTCCCCCTCCCTCGCTGCAAAACTAAGTCGGAAACTAAATAATTTGATACCACGGCATTGAGTTTACAGCCTAGAGACAGTATATAATAAACAAACAATATGCATCACCCGACCCAACTGTGCATTACTTGAACAGGTGGAGCCTTGAACACCTCAAAAATGTCAAGTTCATATTAGGAGCATCAGTGAACCTGTAGGTGACCAGAGTCTTCTGGGTCAAGTCCATATATCAAAGACTTCTGTCGAACAAGATCCTTTCTTTGTCACCTTAACACTCACATCACACTACAGTAGTGGGCTACAAAAGTTAACCCACAAACATATGAGCAGCTGCATTCAATTAACAAATGTCAGAATCAGATGGGTTAGTGTGAGTCCATAGCATAGGTTCTGTCTGTGTTTATATCAATGGTTCCTACAGCCCCACCGGAAGCACATTTCCAGCAAATTCTATTCTGACTATGGCTCTGATAAGGCTTGTGCTCTTGGTGAGATGATTGGTTCTAATTTTAGGTTGATTGTGCTTTGGGTTTTTGACAGGGTTATGACAGCTGTAACCAAGACATTTGAATATGCGAGTTGCGTGTCTGTCTCAGACTCACACATCCAATGACGCATGATATAAATATAAAACGCAACATGTTGGTCCCATGTTTCATGAGCTGAAATCAAAGATCCCAGAAATGTTTCACATGCACAAAAAGCTTCTCTAAAATGTTGTGCACAAATTTGTTTACATCCCTGTTAGTGTACATTTCTCCTTTGCCAAGACAATCCATCCAACTGACAGGTGTGGCATATCAAGAAGCTGATTAAACAGCATGATCATTACACAGGCACACCTTGTGCTGGGGACAATAAAAGGCCACTAAAATGTGCAGTTTTGTCACACAACGCCACAGATGTCTCAAGTTTTAAGGGAGCATGCTGACTGCAGGAATGTCCACCAGAGCTGTTGCCAGAGAATATAAGGTTAATTTCTCTACCATAAGCAGCCTCCGACATTGTTTTAGAGAATTTGGCAGTACGTCCAACTGGCCTCACAACCGCAGACAACATGTAACCACGCCAGCCCAGGACCTCCACATCCAGCTTCTTCACCTGCGGGATCGTCTGAGAACAACCACCCAAACAGCTGATGAAACGGTGGGCTTGTAAAGCCTAGGAAATTTTGCACAAACTGTCAGAAATCATCTCAGGGAAGCTCATCTGTATGCTCGTCATCCTCACCAGGGTCTTGATCTGAATGCAGTTTGGGGTTGTAATCGACTTCAGTGGGCAAATGCTCACCTTGGATGGCCACTAGTTGGAGAAGTGTGCACTTAACGGACTAATCCCAGTTTCAACTGTACCGGTCAGATGGCAGACAGCGTGTGTGGTGCTGTGTGGGCGAGCGGTTTGCTATACCGTCAATGTTATGAACAGAGTGCCCCATGGTGGCAGTGGGGTTATGGTATGGGCAGGCACAAGCTATGTACCACGAATACAACTGCATTTTATCAATTTATTGTAATTTCAATGCATAGAGATACCGTGACCAGATTGAGGCCCATTGTCAAGCCATTCATCCTTTGCCATCACCTCATGTTTCAGCATAATGCCAAGCCCCATGCTTGTACATAATTCCTGGAAGTTAAAAATGTCCCAGTTCTTCCATAGCCTGCATACTCAAAATGCCACTCATTGAGCATATTTGGGAAGCTCTGGATCGAGTTGTAAGACAGTGTTCCAGCACCGGCCAATATCCAGTAACTTCGCACAACCATTGAAGAGGAGTGGGACAACATTCCACAATCAACAGCCTATGCAAAGGAGATGTCATGATGCATATGGTGGTCACACCAGAAACGGACTAGTTTTCTGATCCACTCCCCTAACTTTTTTAAAAGGTATTTGACCAAGACTCAAATGTATTCCCAGTCGTGAAATCCATAGATTATGGCCTAATGCATTTGTTTAAATTGACTGATTTCCGTATGAACAGTAATTTTTTTAATTGTTTCATGTTGGGTTTATTTTTGTTCAGTGTATAAATCATTGGACACTCTCCAGACATAGCAAAAATAACGTGAGAATCGAGGAGTGAGTTGGTTTAACAACTTCACAATAATAAGGTCAAATATGTTTTATACCTAACCCTTGTTCTATCTGTGGTCATGCTTACCGTGCGTAGGTGCTTCCTGAGAATGTACAAGAAGAAGCCCCATATTCTGGACGTTACACCTAGGAAAGTGCGGATGCCAAGTAGACACTGTCGGGTCTTCAGCATGTCGGCGACCACACGGGGACCCACACAGGAACAAGATATTGAAGGGACTTACAAGCCAGCCCTCCCAACAAAGTTGACCAATTTGGTTCGGCCTAGGCTTCGAAGAGTCGAATCGGTATACTTTGGTTCTCCAAAACGAACCAAATGCGTCCAAATCAACCAAACGTGTGAGAGCCTCTGCACAACTCTCATCTATTGGAATGCATTGGCATTGTGTATCAGAATAATTGTGTTGTAAAAACAATAGATAAAATAGAAGTAGCTAGTTACTCTAGCACGATGACTGCTATCCAATGCCAATCTGGCTAGCTCCGGTCAGAATATACCACGCAGCTCGTCTCGCTGACAAGCTAGTAGCTAGCTCGCTCGGTAGGCTGACCACCACCTTGATTGAACCCTTGACTAAAATAACTAAAAACTTTCTGCCATTGCAATTTGAAAGCAGTAATTCGTGCGCGTATTTGCTCCGTGGTATCTGAAAAAAATAATGATGGAAAACAAACAAACGTCAACATGAAAACTGCTTGCAGTCTATAGCAAATCCGGAATCGAACTGCGAGCCGCCTTGCCGTCACTTCCGCGGGGAGAAAAGTATTCTCAAACCGATTCGAAACTGACGGTTGCGCGCAGCACGTCCCCGTGGAAAGCAGACAAACAAAAAGTGAACGAGCAGTACATTTTTAAGTAATTAAAATCAGGTTCCAGTAGCTATACATACAGTAGAGCAATAATCAAGTGTAAGATTTGGTATTGAATATTGTAAAATGTGAAATATGCGCACTTAAAGATGCAGTGACTAGTAGAATATGTGAAATTGCTGTCAAAGATGTAGTAACCTACTTAGGTGTCAAAATTGCACGAAATACTAATGAAATAAAAGAAATTAATGTACATCGCTTAATTGAATATATATATATATAAAAAATAAAAATGATCACAGTTGACGAGAGATTTTTCTCTTCAGGTTAGAGTTCTGTTGTCAAAGGCAGAGGGTTTATCTCGAGCTTTTTATATTTTTACATCTTAATTAAGAGATTCGTAAATCTATGTGTACCACTCTCGACCAATTAATATTCAATAATATTGGGAAAAATAAGCCAGACAAGATCAGGAAGGATGTCCAACAAGATATGTGACGGTGGTCTTAATGTTCTAGATTTTACGCTGTTTAACCAGACTACAAAAGTGAACTGGGTTAAAAGGTATCTCAAAAACCTTAGTCTTTTGCATATAATACCACATTTTATTTTCCAGAATATTGTGGGGCTTCATTTTTTACTCCAATGCCCTAATGCTGTGGGTAAACTTTCTGTTAAATTAGTCAAATTTCATAAACAACCTGTAATGTGTTGGTCATTGTTATACAAGCACAACTTCTCTCCACACAAATGTTTTATTTACAACAATAGTGATATTAAATATAGAAATAAAATAAAAAATTCACAATTGGTTTTCCAATAACATCTTCGTGTTTAATCAGCTTATGAATTACAAAGGTAATCTTTATACTTACAATGAATGTTTAGCCAAATCTAACTTTGTTATGTTGTATAAGGAATATGACATTTTAATGAAAGCTATTCCCAATTGAATCGTTACTTAACTGATAGATCGATCAAGCTTTTCATTACATGCACTAAATTACAGTGATAGTGTATAAATTAATGGCATCAATATATTAAATAAGAAATGTAACGACGATTTAGTTCGAGAAATTATTAACAGCAAGTTTACCGCTGCTGCAAATTTTTGGTGGGCATCTTCATTTGATATGAAATGGCAGTGTGGGAGAACTAATCCACACACATTTTTGCTAAATTATCAAGTCAGAGAAGTCTCTTACATGATCTTTCACCGATGTTAACCTTGTAATAGTATTTCTAAATATGTAATTAATGTAGCTTTTGTGAATTGGAAAATTTCATTCTAGAGCATTTGTATAGTGATTGTTTACATAGTGAAATGTTTTGTACAAGTATGGAAATATAAAGCCCTTACAGGCTGTGTAAGGGCTATTTGACCAAGAAGGAGAGTGATGGTGCTGCATCAGATGACCTGGCCTACACAATTACCTGACCTCAACCCAATTGAGATGGTTTGGGATGAGTTGGACTGCAGAGTGAAGGAAAAGCAACCAACGAGTGCTCAGCATATACTCCTTCAAGGCTGTTGGAAAAGCATTGCAGGTGAAGCTGATTGTGAGAATGCCAAGAGTGCAAAGCTGTCATCAAGGCAAAGGGTGGCTGCTATGAAGAATCTAAAATCTAAAATATATTTTGATTTGTTAAACCCTTTTTTGGTTACTACATGATTCCATATGTGTCATTTCATAGTTTTGATGTCTTCACTATTATTCTACAATGTACAAATAAAGAGAAACCCTTGAATGAGTAGGTGTGTCCAAACGTTTGACTGGTACTGTATATACAGTTGAAGTTTACATACACCTTAGCCAAATACATTTAAACTCAGTTTTTCACAATTCCTGACATTTAATCCAAGTAAAAATTCCCTGTCTTAGTTCAGTTAGGATCACCCCCCCTTGGGTTGTGCAGTGGCGGAGATCTTTGTGGGCTATACTCGGCCTTGTCTCAGGATGGTAAATTGGTGGTTGAAGATATCCCTCTAGTAGTGTGGGGGCTGTGCTTTGGCAAAGTGGGTGGGGTTATGTCCTGCCTATTTGGCCCTGTCCTGGGGTATCGTCGGATGGGGCCACAGTGTCTCCCGACCCCTCCTGTCTCAACCTCCAGTATTTATGCTGCAGTAGTTTATTTGTCAGGGGGCAAGGGTCAGTCTGTTATATCTGGAGTATTTCTCCTGTCTTATCCGGTGTCCTGTGTGAATTTAAGTATGCTCCATCTAATTCTCTCTCTCTCTTTCTCTCTCTTTCTTTCTTTCGGAGGACGTGAGCCCTAGGACCGTGCCTCAGGACTACCTGGCCTGATGACTCTTTGCTGTCCTCAGTCCACCTGGCCGTGCTGCTGCTCCAGTTTCCACTGTTCTGCCTGCGGCTATGGAACCCTGACCTGTTCACTGGACGTGCTACCTGTCCCAGACCTGCTGTTTTCAACTCTCTAGAGACAGCAGGAGTGGTAGAGATACTCTGAATGATCTGCTATGAAAAGCCAACTGACATTTACTCCTGAGGTGCTGACCTGTTGCACCCTCGACAACCACTGTGGTTATTATTATCTGACCCTGCTGGTCATCTATGAACATTTGAACATCTCGGCCATGCCCTGTTACAATCTCCACCCGGCACAGCCAGAAGAGGACTGGCCACCCCTCATAGCCTGGTTCCTCTCTATGTTTCTTACTAGGTTCTGGTCTTTCTCAGGAGTTTTTCCTAGCCACTGTGCTTCTACACCTGCATTGCTTGCTGTTTGGAGCTTTAGGCTGGGTTTCTGTACAGCACTTTGTGACATCAGCTGATGTAAGAAGGGCTTTATAAATATATTTGGTTGAAATGTTATTGATTTTAAGAATGTGAAATGTCAGAATAATAGTAGAGAGATTTATTTCAGCTTTTATTTCTTTCATCACATTCCCAGTGGGTCAGAAGTTTACATACACTCAATTAGTATTTGGTAGCGTTGCCTTTAAATTGTTTAACTTGGATCAAACGTTTTGGATAGCCTTCCACAAGCTTCCCACAATAAGTTGGGTGAATTTTGGCCTATTCCTCCTGACAGGGTTGGTGTAACTGAGTCAGGTATGTAGGCCTCCTTGCTCGCATAAGCTTTTTCAGTTCTGCACACAAATGTTCTATGGGATTGAGGTCAGGGCTTTGTGATGGCCACTCTAATACCTTGACTTTGTTGCCCTTAAGACATTTTGCTACAACTTTGGAAGTATGCTTGGGGTCATTGTCCATTTGGAAGACCCATTTGCGACCAAGGTTTAACTTCCTGACTGATTTTCCATCCTCATGATGCTGTCTATTTTGTGAAGTGCACCAGTCCCTCCTGCAGTAAAGCACCCCCACAACATGATGCTGCCACTCCCGTGCTTCATGGTTGGGATGGTGTTCTTCGGCTTGCAAGCGTTCCCCTTTTTCCTCCAAACATAATGATGGTCATTATGGCCAAACAGTTCTATTTTTGTTTCATCAGATCAGAGGACATTTCTCCAAAAAGTATGATCTTTGTACCCATGTGCAGTTGCAAACCGTAGTCTGGCTTTTCTATGGCGGTTTTGGAGCAGTGGCTTCTTCCTTGCTGAGCGGTCTTTCAGGTTTGTCGATATAGGACTCGTTTTACTGTGGAAATAGATACTTTTGTACCTGTTTCCTCCAGCATCGTCACAAGATCCTTTGCTGTTGTTCTGGGATTGATTTGCACTTTTCGCACCAAAGTATGTTCATCTCTAGGAGACAGAACGCATTTCCTTCTTGAGCGGTATGACGGCTGCGTGGTCGCATGGTGTTTATACTTGCGTACTATTGTTTGTACAGATGAACGTGGTACCTTCAGGCGTTTGGAAATTGCTCCCAAGAATGAACCAGACGTGTCGAGGTGTACAATATTTTGATTTCTTTTGATTTTTCCCATGATGTCAAGCAAAGAGGCACTGAGTTTGAAGGTAGGCCTTGAAATACATCCACAGGTACACCTCCAATTGACTCAAATCATGTCAATTAGTCTATCAGAAGCTTCTAAAGCCATGACATAATTTTCTGGAATTTTCCAAGCTGTTTAAAGGCACAGTCAACTTAGTGTATGTTAGCTTCTGATCCAATGGAATAGTGAGACAGTAAATTATAAGTTAAATAATCTGTCTGTAAACAATTGTTGTAAAAATGACTTGTGTCATGCACAAAATAGATGTCCTAACCAAATTGCCAAAACTATAGTTTGTTAACAAGAAATTTGTGGAGTGGTTGAAAAACGAGTTTTAAATTACTTCTGACTTCAACTGTATATACTGTATTCTATTCTACTGTATTTTAGTCACACCAACATTGCGCAATCTAATATTTATTTATTTCTTAAATACATTATTTTAATTTTAGATTTGTGTGTATTGTTATGAATTGTTAGATACTACTGCAATGTTGGAGCTAGGAACACAAGCATTTCGTTACACCCGCAATGACATCTGCTAAATATTGGTATGTGACCAATACAATTTGATTGGATTTTGAATTTCTTGATTTTATTGGGAAAAAAATTCATTCATAAAAAAAGTTAATGGGATAAAAAAAGTTTCAATGTTTTTAAAATTGATTTACAATATTATATAACATCCCAAAATATATAAAGACCAAATTATCAAAGAAGTGTGTCCAGTATTTTTCAAAATGTAACTTGTCTATAGCGTAATGTACTTTGTGTCTCTCTGGATTCTAAAAATGTGTTTTGGTTATGTGTGATTGGGTTGAGTTGGTGGATCACAACTTAAGGTGCAAACACCGCCACCTACTGTACTGGAGTATGTGGCGTGTTACAGCCTACCTACATTAAATTTTCCTCATTAGTCCTGTTCCACTTAGGAAAGTGAAATAGAACCTTAGACACCACTTCCCTCCCCCCACTACACCATGCAAACCCCAACCCCGTCCAGCCTCTCTAACCCTTTCACACAATCTCTCCCTGTCTACGTCATACAGTTCACAAAATATCAACACATGCTCCACCGTTTCCTCCACTAAACAGTCATCACACAGATTGGTTTCATGTCTCCCTATTATCCACAACGTGGCATTCAAACCTGTGTGCCCAAACCGTAGTCTACTCTACACAACTTCCTCTGTCCTGTATCCAATACTCCCCACTTCTTCCTTTACTGACCGGTACATGTGATAAAATTGCCTCCCCTTACTACTAACATCCATACATACACCATCTGCTTACCCATTCCTTGCTCCCAGCATTCCCCAGTTGCAGTGACCACTGCATGTCCTTATGAACTCCCTTTCAACCTCACCCAGTACACTAATGCAAGTTTGTCCTGCCTTATTCTCAGTGGCAGTTCCCCACTATTCACCTGCAATTATTACCCTGACTAAACATGGTGAAATACACAGAAAATCTTTTTTTATTTTATCTTTATTTGACTTGGCAAGTCAGTTTAGAACAAATACTTATTTACAATGACACCCTACTGGGTTAACTGCTTTGTTCAGGGGCAGAACGATAAATGTTTACTTTGGCAGCTCGGGGATTCAATCCAGCAACCTTTGCATTACTGGCCCAACGCTCTAACCACTAGGCTACCTGCCACTCCAATAAGCATTGTGTTGTTTAATATTGTCAGCATTTTTTATTTTACCTTTATTTAACCAGGTAGGCTAGTTGAGAACAAGTTCTCATTTGCAACTGCGACCTGGCCAAGATAAAGCATAGCAGTGTGAACAGACAACACAGTTACACATGGAGTAAACAATTAACAAGTCAATAACACAGTAGAAAAAAAAGAGAGTCTATATACATTGTGTGCAAAAGGCATGAGGAGGTAGGCGAATAATGACAATTTAGCCAATTAACACTGGAGTGATAATTGATCAGATGGTCATGTACAGGTATAGATATTGGTGTGCAAAAGAGCAGAAAAGTAAATAAATATAAACAGTATGGGGATGAGGTAGGTAAAATTGGGTGGGCTGTTTACGGATAGACTATGTACAGCTGCAGCGATAGCAGATGTTTGAAGTTGGTGAGGGAGAGAAAAGTCTCCAACTTCAGCGATTTTTGCAATTCCTTCCAGTCACAGGCAGCAGAGAACTGGAACGAAAGGCAGCCAAATGAGGTGTTGGCTTTAGGGATGATCAGTGAGATACACCTGCTGGAGCGTGCTACGGGTGGGTGTTGCCATCGTGACCAGTGAACTGAGATAAGGCGGAGCTTTACCTAGCATGGACTTGTAGATGACCTGGAGCCAGTGGGTCTGGCGACGAATATGTAGCGAGGGCCAGCCGACTAGAACATACAGGTCGCAGTGGTGGGTGGTATAAGGTATAAGGCACTATGATAAACTGCATCCAGTTTGCTGAGTAGAGTATTGGAAGCTATTTTGTAGATGACGTCCCCGAAGTCGAGGATCGGTAGGATAGTCAGTTTTACTAGGGTTTGGCGGCATGAGTGAAAGAGGCTTTGTTGCGGAATAGAAAGCGATTCTAGATTGGAGATGTTTAATATGAGTCTGGAAGGAGAGTTTACAGTCTAGCCAGACACCTAGGTACTTATAGATGTCCACATATTCTAGGTCGGAACCATCCAGGGTGGTGATGCTAGTCGGGCGTGCGGGTGCAGGCGGCGAACGGTTGAAAAGCATGCATTTGGTTTTACTTGCGTTTAAGAGCAGTTGGAGGCCACAGAAGGAGTGTTGTACGGCATTGAAGCTCATATGGAGGTTAGATAGCAGTGTCCAAGGACGGGCCGGAAGTATACAGAATGGTGTCGTCTGCGTAGAGGTGGATCAGGGAATAACCCGCAGCAAGAGCAACATCATTGATTTATACAGAGAAAAGAGTCGGCCCAAGAATTGAACCCAGTGGCACCCTCATAGAGACTGCCAGAGGACCGGACAGCATGCCCTCCGATTTGACACACTGAACTCTGATGATGACGTAGAAGTCCAGCCAAGCTATTCAAGTTGTATTCATGTATATTCATTGCTGACTATTCCATGCCAGCGATGTTGTTGATTGTTTTTAGAGTAGACCAGGGCCAAGCTTTTATTGACCATTATTAAGTTGGTATACACTTGCATCGTTGAGGGCCATCACAAGTACTCAGTTGCTCCTTTAAAGGCCTAAAAGTAGCAACAAACTACAGGAACTATTTCATCATTATTCATAAGTCTATGTGAGTTCATGTGGCTAATGTGTTGGGTCTTACTAGACATGCGTAGAACCGAACAATAGGGCCACAGACTCAAGCTCACACACCAGTGGTTTGCAGTAGAAACTGTAAGCATTCTGTAAAAAAAGGTGTCAATTTGAGACATTACAAATGTGATAGTATAGGGATTTTCATTACAAAAGAATAACTAAATTGTTAGAAAATATACAGACAAACTGCAAACAGTAGCCTTTATTTAAACAGAGACCTGTCGTAGGCTGTCGGCATCTGATCTCAGCGTCATTCTGTCCTCCGCTGAAATTTTCCTGAATTGATTGTTGTAACAAGCAATATATCTCCTATACTTACAGACTCCATCCACCCTAATAAACTTCCTCCACTGCAAAAACTGGCATTCGGTAAGCCTGGTATTTTGTTAAACTTTCATTTAAATCTCCCCTGGGAAAGTAAAATAAATATCTCAGGCAGGAACCCAGACTATTATTGTAGTTTCCGGCATGTAAATGTCCAAAAGTGGCATTAACTGCAAGGAGCTGTGCTCTACATGGCTAGTAGCCTGTCCTCTAGACATCAAGGTCGTCATCAGGATCCTCCTGGTCATAATCATCATTGGCATCAGGCTCGTAAAGGATCCGTCCTGAACCGGTGCCCGGGTGCAGAAGTGCTGACTTCCTGGAAGAAGACAAATGGGGAGAGTTCGATAAAACACATCAGACAGTAGCAAGACAGCACGGATAGAAAAGGCATGGCAGAAAACAAAATCTCACTTCTCTTTACTGAAGACGAAGGGAAGCGGCAGTTTTTCTTTGGCCTCTCTCTGTGTATCAGACAGGCGCAGGTTAAAGGTCAGGTTGGCTGTCGGATCCACCTGGGGAAAACAAGAGAATAATACAATACCATTGGCTTTTTCCTTATCATCCTCACATTGTGCATGTCAGGAATCAATACAGGTGTGCTACCTCAGATTCGTCTGTATTCATCGGTGTGCTTCCAGGATGACTGCGTTTGCTCTGTATTGTAACTGTCAGGTCCTCATTGATGCTGAATATCTCCTCCTGTTAACAGACACACAACACTTCAATCAGCAGAAAATGGCTAAGACAGTTAAATTCTTCAATTCAAACCAGCAGCACTCCATGCTCCACTGCTCTTACATCTTGCATAAGCTTGCCCGACTTGGTGCGTCTTGTTATTTTGGCGAAGGCCCCTAGTCCTCTGGTCCCTGGGGCCACAGTGATGACTGAGGTAGCCAAGTGGCATATGCTTCCCACAGTGCCTCGCTGATGCAGGTCTGAGTGCAGCAGACCAATTACAGCTCTCACAACTCCACCTAAAGACGAGTGAATAAAGTGGAGCCTGAACTGAACCGGAGCCTAACAATTTCACTGACTTCAATGTACAACATGGCATCAATATAGATGCAATTGGAGAAACTTAGCTAACCTCTTTCTGCAGCGCTGAAATAAATACAGAGCTGGTCAAGTCAGAAAGACAGTGTTTATAAATACCATGACAAACCTTTTTTGAGAGCCTGAAGTTTCTGGCAGATAGCAGCAGGGTCGTGATGCCTCAAAATCCATGACAGAGAGTCAATGACAAGTGTCACTGCTTTGGCCTGAGGTGTTTGTTTGAGAAGAGTGCCGATGTCCTCTAGGGTAAACTGGTGGACCGTAAACGGTGAATTACCGGTCCAGCCGAGAGGGTCAGAGTAGGCATTGTGAAAGTGCAGCCTATATTCAAAGTCGGGGAAAACATGAGCAAGTTAACGCTTGATCTCAAGAAATCTGCTTGTTGTGTTGACTCCCATCTTATTTGTTTATAGTCACCTCTGTGCAGATGTTTTGTCCAGTCCATCATTGAGTTCCTCTTGACTAACTTCAAACCCCAATACATGGACCACTTCTTCCCTGAAACACAATATATTGGTATGACATTAGCGCACACAAACTAAATGAATACGAACTAGATAACAGCCGTGACATGAACGTTTCCGCTAAGTTATTTACCGTTTAAGTGCTGTATTGATGCAGCTTTTCAGGAGGTGTCGACCACAGTAATTCACAGAATCTGTCAAAGTAACGCAAAGGCAAAAAAAAGCAAGTCAGTTAGCTAATGTCTGTGGTTCTGAAAACAATGACAGTGTTAACCATAAGCAAGTATATTTACCTTGTATCAAAATGAATCCTCCCGCTTCTGTTCCTTGCAAAACTTCCAACAACATATTAACGTTACAGGCTTCCTAGCTGCCCAGGTAGTTAGCTAACGTTGAAGCAAGAGCGTCGGTTATTACGTGTGATTCCTCTTCATCCGCCTTCAAATATTGATACTGCCCTACAAATATGACGACAATTCTCATGACAAGCGTTTGTCAGCTGGACATAGATGGAGCACCGAAATTAGCGTTTAGGAGAATAATGAAGTTGTACGATTGTATTCCATGTACAAGTCACGCAGCTCGTGCCAGGGAAAACTCAATGCTCCATAAGCATCCGGTTTGTATCCCCTTTCGCGCTTGCGCCTGAGTATGATGCCGTTCTTGTCTATATTTTGGTCATGACATCATTAATGTAGTAAATTAAACTTGATTCTTACATGATTTATACAAGCCTGCCTGAAAGATAACCTTGAAATGCGCATAGTCTAACTTACTCAACAACCAAAAATATATTTCTAAGTTAACTCGTTGATACTACTTTATATATACCCCTCTGATGGTCCCAGCAGGGGCCTAATGAAGGTTCTTATGGTAGATGCAGACAATTTGTTTTTCTTTGCGCATGTTTTCTGACATTGAAATTGATTCAGTAAGGGTCATTGTTAACTGTCAAAAGTTTAGAATTCTATTTGACCACATTTTCTTGCAGATAATGCTCGGAGAACAGGCATTACAATCTTAGTGAAACGACCCTGTGGTCTTACTGAAATTAGATGGCGTGGTGGTTGTATTTGGTGCAATAAACCATTTTTACATGTTTGCTTTACAGACCACTGAGTTAGATACAAATAAACCTCAGGTAGGTGCAATGGCACATGGGTAGAGTAGTTTTAGGGATTTATCGTCCGTCCTCATTAAGAGGAATATACACACATTAAACTACACTACCCAGCAAAGCGCAGAGCTGTCACTGCGTTGTGGCAACCACAAGGGGCTTCTGCAATCAGTTGACATCGCTGATGGCTCGAGGAGGCGCGCAAGGGGCTTGACGGAGTAGACGTATATTTAGTTAAACTCTTCTCGATTGTTGCTCGTGTTATGGAACAACGTCAACTTCATCTAAAAAATATGTTACCTGAATGCTTTTGTCCTATACAATGGATGCACCTGCTGCAGTTTTTCTCCGGTGACTTAGCTCGTTAGTTAACTAAAGTAGTTTTATTGCCAGGATTATGTATGCAATAGCTGCTGTGACGAAGAAATTAGCAATTAGCTAGCTAGCTATCTTGTTAATCGGGCTAATCGGAATTATTGTTGCATTTTTTTGTTGGTTAGCCCGGTACCTTTGCCGGCTAAGCTATCCAGAAAACAAGCCAAAAAACTCAAATAAATTCGCTTGTCTTCGAAGAGTGGTGTTGACTACTCCGTTCTTGGCTAGGGCTTCTCCCGCACAGTCAGTAGTCAAGTCAGGAGAAAAGCACAGACGCTGTTAGCTACCTGGTAGCTACCATCACGGGCCTTGTTGCTGAGGCGACAATGCTTGAAATAATGTCTGAACACCAAGGTACGTTTAAAAGTGTCAGTTCACATAGTACATTTATATTGAGGTGATTGCTAGTTGGCATACATTCTCTGTTTTGTTAAAAATCCTCCTTCAGTGAAGCAACTGTTGGTTGTTCAATCGCCATGCTAGTTGGCTAGCGAACTAACGCTATCCAACGTTAACATTACCTGGCAGTTTACTAGTTAGCGAAGTTTGTTACATCTCTACTAACAGTCGAGAACGTCAATTAGCTTGCATAGTTATATACACATAGTTATCCTTTTTATGCAGTAACGATAACTATATATATATATATATGCTACTGTACCTAGTTAGCACATGTTTGTTAACTAACCATGCAATTGGTAGCTAATGGTATGTTAACCGCTGGTTAGCTAACTAGAAGTTTGTGCTAAGCAAATTGAGCCATAATGTCTGTTGCTTCGCCAGCAAGCTAACGTTAACATGTCTTGAATAGCTAACGTTAGTTAGCTAGCAAACAGTGCTCGTTGGTTAACAAGCTACTGTAACTAGTTAGCCAAATGCTGTTAGCTACCTAGCCATGTTCAAAATTCGGGAGGCTCCCACGCCATCGCAGCCGTGAGCTAATGTTGGCTCACAATGCATGTTTCACGTTTGTTAACGAGCTACTGTTAGCCAACATAGCCAACCATGGATAACTTAAACCGTATTCACTTTGCGTCACCCGTTGGTAGAAACTACCACGACAACGTTGTTGGCGGTAGTTGGCTCGTTTATGAGCAGAGAAGGTATTCACATTTTTAGACAACTAAACGCTAGGCTAGCTAAAAAGGCAATACGTTATCCTTGCTGACTGACGTTGCAGCACGAGGCTAGACATCAACTTAGCTAGTTTGCTACTTTTAGAATAGAAATGCTCCTCTGCTACGTTAGGTTGCAGACTTTGGCGTTTTGAATCATTGCCTGGTTGTTGTTTCATTGCATGCTTCATTGCTAATGTTAGCTAGTTGTCGTTATATTCTCTAGAATAGATACATCGCAAGGCCGAACAAAAATAGACCAACAGCAAGCTAGCAGCTAACAATACTTGACTGCCGATGGATTAGTGGAGATAATGAAGTATTTGTTTTTATACGTAATGACTTTGTTTACAAATTTGAACGGATTATAGTATAGTAATATTGTTTTCTTCCACACAGATTCGTTATTGAAGTGCAAAACGGATACTCTGGTAAATAGACTTCTGATGTGACGTTTACTTTAATCCCCCCTTCTGATCCTGTTCACAATTTTTTTGGGTGTTGTATGCATGACTTATTAGCTTGGTTAATTTGTGTGAATGCCATTGTTTTTATCTCTTTAGCCTCCAGAGAGGAGAAAGAGGACCGTAGAAGACTTTAACAAGTTCTGCAACTTTGTCTTGGCATATGCAGGCTATATCCCCAATCCTAAAGAGGTAGGATAACTAGGCACACCAGGACATCAAGTTACCCCATTATTGATGGTGTGTGTGTCTTTTAATAGGGTTTGAGAACTTACCACATTTTTAAACAACATTTATGACCCTATGCATCAATTATTGTTTGTACTGTACTGTTTTCTTTATTTTTCTTCTGCTACACCTGTGGCTGTGTAGGAAGGTCCATGGTCGCCAGCGTCCTCCAGTTCCCCGCACAGCTCAGGAGCGTCAGGGGAAAGCGGGGGTGGCGGTGAAGGAGGCGGCGGCAGCTCCTTGGGGGCCAGCTGGGGAGACGGCGGCAACGACCTGCACACCATCCACACGTTTGTCCGCAAGGCCCGCGCCAACAAGGGCAAGAGTATGCGCCGGATGCACTCCGACAGCTCCCTGCTGGACAAGATGCGCCTGAAAGACTCCCTGTACGACAGCCAGGCAGGCAGCAAGGCAGAGCGCAAGAAGGACAAAAAGCTAAAAAAGTTGTCGATGGGTTCTGCCATTGGCGGCGGGGGTGAAAGCGGGAGTAGCGGCGGGGAGAAGAGGGCCCGTATCAAGCGCAGCAAAAACCCTAAGCAGGCCAAAGCCCTCAAAAAGCTTAAGAGCTCGGCCACCCAAAGTGAGACAGACTCTGAGACGGGCCATGCCCATCCCGGGGAGCGCCTGGTCCGAGATGACCTGACAGGGCACGGGGTCTCCTCACCAGGAATGCAGGGGCTGGCTAAGATTCAGGTGGAGGAGTCCAACCGGGAGGCAGAAATGAGCTCGAGTGAAGGCGAGACCTGGATCGCTGATGAGGACATCATGGTGGAGTCGGGTAAGTCATTTCATACTGACCACGCCGTTGACAAGTTGTAAACGCGAGTGCAGTAATCTCCTCACACAAGATACATCACTTCAGTGTCAGTCTATGGCTGCAGTGATGGCTGGTAATATGCTTGGCATGTAATTCATCAATGTTAATGCACTGGTCTGTTCCGTGAGTTCTAAACCAGAGGCTCATACCTGGGGTGTGTTCAGCAGGACACAATGTTTTGTATGCTTCAGATTTTTAAAAAACAATGTAATGTTGAACAAGCATGCCTCTGACATGTAGAATAAGGAATCACGTCAGGGGAAACATTGTATTTAATGAGAAACAACTTGGTAACGATTGGTACTTTCTGGAGCTTGAGTCATCATGTAACCAATAAATAATGAATGGATAATAACTATGTAATTACTCTGTTCATGTAGTTTCTAAGTAAATAAGTAATTAGGGGCCCATAAAATAAAACCTCAACAAAAACGACAGTTGAAGTTCCTCTTCTCTTTGAAAACATTTGCCCCTGTTAGGTGCCCACTGAACCCAATGCTACTTGTCCCACTATGATATGCCCCCTCTTACCTCTTTTTTTTCTCTCCCTCCTTCCTCACACAGGTGACGACTCTTGGGACTTAATCACCTGTTACTGCGGCAAGCCGTTTGCAGGGCGACCCATGATCGAGTGCAACCAGTGCGGCGTGTGGGTCCATCTGTCGTGCGCCAAGATCAAGAAGTCCAACGTCCCTGACATCTTTTACTGCCACAAGTGCAGGGACACTCGACGGTCGGGGCAAAAGAAAGATCCCTAAAGAGAGAGGGGGTGGGAGGGACTATATCCCTCCTATATCCCTTTTCAATCTACCCTATTTTCTGTGTTCCACTACAACATCCATGTTCTTTTCTGCGATGCCTGCAGCTGATTGTTAATCCTCACCTGGACAGCAACTGTATCGTTAGTTTTCTAGGTGTTATTTTTGACAATCACTATCCTCACTTATTCATGTAGGTTCTTTGTCACTTTCTGCCTTCGTGAAAACTGGGCTAAAACAGGAAGACATTGGGGGGAGATCTCTTTATTTTCTGTAACATACATATAGATATGCTTCTCTTGCTCAGTATTCTTAATAAATTGAGATTTTTTCATTGGAATGTTAGACTCCCAAACAGATATCCATCTCCTGGTTTTCATGTTAAGGTCATAGCATAAGGTGCATGACAAGTTATAGAGAATTATTTATTTAGGACATTGATGGACAACTTTTGTCTGTCAACGTTCAAGGAAAAAAGCTAGTATTTTATAATGGTACATTAACTATTGTGAGACCCTCTGCAACCAGTAATCAATGCAATGCGACTGCTACACCATGACACAGGCACAACCCCCTTCTTTCTCTGAAAAGAAAACGGATTCTCCTGATTATTTTTGTCCTTAAGTTTCTCTTTTTAGTGTTAGAAGGGCAGCTCTCGTTTTATTTGTTTTTGTAGCTACTATTTTCTCGTGTAAGCTTTCGATTTGCGATTGTTTATGAGTTTCTTTGTCTAATAGAACACTCAGTACCTTATCACTCAGTGTTAAGCCCCTATGAGATGTCTCTCATTGGATGTTTTCAGATTCTAACACAAATACCAGATCAAATCAGAAATGTTGAATCTATTCCATTGACATATGCAAAGACAGTTGGTGCGACAAGAGTGCACGTTTTAAAAGGCGAGCCCAAACCAAACACCCCTTTGAGGTGTTATTTTTCATTGGAAAGTTAATTTCTTTAGTTTCAGCAACTGCGAAGAGCCTGTAACTCAAACTGAGGGCTGTGCCGTAAAGTGTTTTTGGTGCAGGCCATATCCAGAAGTATTTATTGATTTATTTGCCCTTTCTGTTTTTTGTCAACAGACATCTGCTACAGCACAGCTTCATAACTTTGAGTTCCCTCAGCATGACAATGGCGTCCTATGACTGCCCTTTTGGTTACGGTTTGACATGGCTACAGCCTTCAAATTCAATCTATAATGCTTGTTTTGTTTTTATTTACATTTTGTGTGTATGTTGTTTTTCATCAAGATACTTCTGGTTTGGAAATATGTAATTGTTGTGAACTGTCGTGGTGGGAAAGTTTACCTTGTCGAAGTGGCTCTAACATCTTTTTGCATGAATGGTTGTAAAATGTTTTTTTGTTTTTTTCATGTTATTGATTTTTGGTTAACTTTTCAGAAAATTCTGGTTGACATTGCTCCCTAATCAGACTGGCATACAAATCTCTTCCACTCATGATCTTCTCATTCGAAAAAACAAAGTTGACTGTTTGTAGTGTACAGAAAAATCAGTTGATATCGGAGTCGTGGACTCGTGGCAGTTTATGTTGGTAGGTTTTACCTGTTTTTGTTGGTGGGAGAGTCATGTTTAGTCCCCAAAAAGCAAATGCACTCTCACCACCATCTTTCCCTTCGATTTTCTGTATATACCCTGTTCTTCGATGACTGTACATATGTGAAAGTGAAAAGAGAGGGGAAAAGAGCCAAGCAAATGCTATATTTTCGGCATCTGATATTGTTTTTCTTTAACTGTAGCTTGAAAAATAAAAATGTTTCTTTTTGGGGGGAGCACCTGTGTTGTATCTTATCTTTCCAATATATGCAAAGTAGATTAATATATTGTAAGGAATGCATTTTATTGAAGTTAGGCACACATGATGTGTTTGTCATTGTACATACTTACAGAACCACTAGAGGGGGATGAGTCCCAAACATCTAAGCAGGTTAGTACACTAGTACAGCATCTTAAATATAAATAAATAGTTATAACATATTTGTGGGAGTGCATCTTTACAAAACAATCAACAAATTGGATTTGGATTGACTGTAAGACAGTAAAGTTAATATTGGATGAGACTGAAGGGGTTGGAAGCTGTTATTGTTGCTCCTTCATTCAGCCTTCTGGTTCATCCTGCAAGACAAACATACACATTAGCTGGTTCACATTCTGGACAAACATCCTAATAAACAGATGGTCAGGCTATCCCTCCTTGTTCTGTGCTCTCACCTTTCTGCTACGCTGGTTGGACATAAGGCCGCTTCCAATAGAATCCAGAGGAACTGTTGCCTTCCTCCTGGAGTGACAGGAAGAGAAAGATCTTACATAACTCAGACTGGACTTGTTTCTTTGGTAGTTAAAGTGATGCAAATACACAGCACTAATATAGCGCTACAACGTTACTATATTACATCAGCGGATACTCCTTGTCTCAACGTTATTACATCATCGCCGACTGCTCCATTCTCTCACCTCTTGTCCTTGGGTTTGCGACGGTGGTGGTTGTGATGATGGACAGAGATGCGTTCCACAGGGGTGGGGATGCGTTCCCCGGAGGTGGATATGCGTTCCAGAGGGGCGAGGAAGGTGGCAGACTGAAAACTATGTTCTTCCCAATCCCGGGTCATCTCACCGGCGTCTCCGGGTGGCGAAAGGTTGGCGAGGTCAGAGACCTCAGACAGGTGTGGGAAGAACTCTTGGTCCAGCCAATTGACGTCCTGTGGACATGGGGGGTTATTTTCAGACAAGCAGCACATGACAATGCAGTTTGTATAAAATGACCAATCTGTATTTATTTGAAACCTTGTTATTTTCATTGAAGTAGATGTACCAGTCACACAAAAGAGCAACTATCTATGAAAGCAATACAAGAATGGCATCATGGTGTTTCCAAGATGAAGGATATTTTTTGCCACTATCCATGTTTAAACTGTTAAAGAAAATCCACTGAGCATGTGTAACTTCCTTACCCGTTTCTGTCTCAGCATATCAGGCAGCAGGAAGGCAGACAAGTCTCCCAACATCAGGTAAAGTCCCAGGACAGCTAACACACACCTTGAGTAAAGCATCTGTATGGCAGACAGAAAATATTATATTTTAGACATTCATCAGTTTATTAGATGATGATCATCATTCTTTTGTTGACTTGATGTGTTGCGAAATAGGTAACACAATCCAAATATACTGAAGTAGCTCAAATTCTGATACCACACAAAAACGCATGTAAAGATTTTCCACAATGTCAACGAAAGAGTGCAATCAAAGATGTACTCACCTTAAGACTTATCTGTTCTGTGAAGATAGTTGGTGCAAATGATTTAGTTCCTCTGGGTTGTTGGCTTCTGACTTCTCTGCAGACTGCTGGTGTTAAGGGTATTTGTAGGCATGCGGTTGGGGTGGGTTTATATTGGAGTAGGATGAAGGGGGGTGTGTGGGAGACTATGGGACTTCAGACGTGACAATTATATCTCATATATCTCATGCCCGGCCTCGCCATGGCTGAACTTGGGGTCAAAGCTTTTAGGCGGTTCAGGACTTTAGATAATTGCACATACGCGCACCAACATGCACGCATATGTACACACACGCATGCACACACTCCTACACACGCACGCACACACACCACTCCACCACTTCCACCCTCCACCTTCCTCTGGACTAAGGAAGAAAGATGAGGTAATGATTAGGCCATCATTGGGGATGGGATGCTACAGTTCATTGTTTACACTAGTTCCAACTGGTTCAGACTGGTTTTCATCTGTTTGTGCTTATCGAGATAAGATTGGTAAAGATGTCATGTTTTCTTTATATCCTTATCTGCATATCTTATTTCACATAGGGAAGACATTAGAAAGGACATCTTCATCTTGACATAATACAGTACTCTGAACAACTGTAGGCTATTGGGTTTTCCTGTGTTATTTTTACTATAGGATACTATATGATAATAGTGTTCTGAGGGACATGAATCATCGAGAACTATCAATCACTTGTAGATTTCTCCATCTTAGACTTACACATAAGCCATCACCTGGTCAGTACTTTGAGAAGACAGACGGACAGACAGACAGACAGACAGGCACAGTGAGTGATAGCATCAGATCAGATGGATGTCTATGCTGTGTGTGTGGTCAACTGGAAAACCTGACTACCTCGTCTCGCCTAATTTCAGCATTGGATTGCGACCTCCAACCACCCACACACTCTGTCCATACACACAGAGGAGTATGAAACAAAGGGAAGACAGTGAAGGAGGGAGGGAAGGACAGAAGGAGATGGAGGAGGGGGTCTAAGGGCCTTGCATGGAGTGTATGCGAGGTCTGACACGTTTTCACTTTTCCTCTTTTCCCGCCCATGTCTTAATTATTTCTATTTCGGGGCCACTACAAATAACCTAACGTAGAGCCATGCTGATAGATCTCCATGCAAAAAAATCAACTGACGGGGCTGAATGTGGCCCTGCTAGGCCCGCCCGGGAGTCTGTCAACAGGGGCAGAGACTAGATAGGCAGCACTGATTACCTTAATTATCACAGAGCTATGGAGACACAACTCGTGGTACCGCTGGTCATTACCAGTGTGTGTTTGTGTGTGCGTGTGCGGTCGACTCATTCTAGACTCCTCCACCCAAATGTGTGTGATTGCGTGTGTGTTTAACTGTAAGTATGTGTGTGTGTGTGGCCAGCATGACGCCCCCCTGCTTCCCCACACCCGGCTGCCCTATAAGTATCCGGGATGACGGTGTGTGCAAAATTTAGAACAAGAGCTGATAAATCACAATGTGAAATTGTGGTTTAGGAGTCTTCCCCCTGAATTTTTAAAAACGTTTAATTATGTATTTCCTGCAATTCTACTCCGTTTGACATGACTTATTATGCCTCTCTTGAGGAGTATTTTGAGGGGTATATTGACAGGTATTTTGAGGAGTATCTGAATGGGTATTTTGAAAACAGTATAAGTGGAAGAATAAGTGGAAGGCCACCCTCCAAACAGATTTATTTTTGTTATAACAGTTAACTTCCTGCATTTCAAGACATTTTGCCTTAGGGCAGAGAGAAAAAAATGCAGTTTTGTAATGCTATTCCACACATTTTGTCATGAGTCAGAGAAAATGTTGCCGCTTTAAAGCTAATTTCATGCATTTCTATTTTCTACACATTTTGCCATGGGTCACAGATTTTTTTGTTTCTGTTTTATAGCTCATCTCATACTATTTTTTCAACATTTTCAATGAGGATAAGAGAAAATGTTGCAGTTTACATTAATTTTCCTGCTACCCTTCACATTTCGACATGAGGCTGAGAGTTTGAAAGTAATTGTCCAGTGAAAGTCTCACTTTTAAAAGTTAATATTCTGTTAATAATGTTGTTGATTCATCCTAAACAAAAATCATTGCTATTTCCAAATAGAGGATGATGTAATCCTCCTGAGGAGGATGAGCTGGCTAATCAGCGGTCTACTCACATGAATAGTTTTAATGACTGGTATAAGGCCACACCATTCTGTTGTTGGGGTACACCCACACCCTTCCAACACAGAAAAGCTGCTTTTTAACATGCTTAATAAACATATTTGTAAGGAAAACTATTTCATATATATTGTAATTAATTATTATTATTATTATTGTAATTATTATAGTATTTCATAGATACCTGGAAACACTGCACAGTTACTTTAAAGGTTTACGGTTTAAACTGTGTAATTGATCAACACACAATCATACCAAGTCATTTCATGCTAAAAACAAAACAAATGGATGAATATGATATGAGTCAACACATACTGGAGGAGTTACTGGCTAGCTACATTCAGCTTAGCTTAGCTAACAAACTAGCTACACCATGACCGGAATGACACATCAATGAATCACCAAAGGCACACCCCATTTCTATTTGAAAATTGAGAAAGAGGAGGTGATGGACTGTTTTTCATGCCCAATGTCAACCATTGAAGCTAATTTCATGCATTTTGACATTGCTTATGACGTGTTCATAAACTATCTGGGGGCCCCTGTATAAGGGCACAAGGCGAGACCCAGATATGGACACGGTAGGCAGATGGTTTGAGTCTTTGATATTTATTATTAACCAAAAGGGGTAGGCAACACAATGGTCATGGACAGGCAAAAGGTCAAAACCAGTTCAGAGTCCAGGAGGTACAGAGTGGCAGGCAGGCTCGAGGTCAAGGCAGGCAGAATGGTCAGGCAGGCAGGTATAGAGTCCAGAAACAGGCAAGGGTCAAAACCGGGAGGACTAGCAAAAATAGAATAGAAAAAGCAGGAACACGGAAAAACACGCTGGTTGACTTGAACATACAAGACGAACTGGCACAGAGAGACAGGAAACAGGGATAAATACACCAGGGGAAATGAGCGACACCTGGACGGGGTGGAGACAATCACAAGGACAGGTGAAACAGATCAGGGAGTGACACCCCAACATCCACGGGGACCCCAACCCCCCCAAAATAAATATATATATGTGTATATATATATATTTCTACAGTGCCTTAAGTATTCATACCCCTTCACTTATTCAACATTTTGTTGTTGATTAAATTGATTAAATATAAAAATATTTTACCAATCTACACACAATACCCCATAATGACAAAGTGAAAATGTAGCCATTTTTGCAAATGTATTGAAAATGAAATATAGAAACATTTCATTTACATGTGTCAATACATGTTAGAATCACCTTTGGCAGCGATTACAGCTGTGAGTCTTTCAAATCAATCAAATCAAATCATATTTGTCACATGCGCCGAATACTACTGTGAAATGCTTACTTACAAGCACTTAACCAACAATGCAGTTGCCATACTGTCTTGATGTGTTTGGACCATGATAGTTTGTTGATAATGTGGACACCAAGGAAGTTGAAGGGTAAGTCTCTTCTGGGTAAGTCTCTAAGAGCTTTGCATACCTGGATTGTACAATATTTGCACATTATTATTTTTATTTCTAAGATTTTCAAGCCTATTTAAATCAAAACTGTAACTAGGCCACTCATCAGGAACGTTCAATGTCGTCTTGGTAAGCAACTCCAGTGTATATTTGCCCTTGTGTTTTAGGTTATTGTCCTGCTGAAAGGTAATTTGTCTCCCAGTGTCTGTTGGAATGCAAACTGAATCTGGTTTTCCTCTAGGACTTTGCCTGTGCTTAGCTCTTAGCTCTCTTAGTTTCTTTTTATCCTAAAAAACTCCCTAGTTGTTGCAGATGACAAGCATACCATAACATGATGCAGCCATGCTTGAAAATATGAAGAGTGGTACTCAGTGATGTGTTGTGTTGGATTTTCTCCAAACGTAATGCTTTGTATTCAGGACATGAAGTTAATTTATTTGCCACATTTATTTCAGTTTTACTTTAGTGCCTTATTGCAAACAGGATGCATGTTTTGGAATATTTTTCTTCTTTACTTTCTTCTTTCTTTTCACTCTGTAATTTTGGCTAATATTGTGGAGTAACAATAATGTTCTTGATTCATCCTTAGCTTTCTCCTATCTCAGCCATTAAACTCAGTAACTGTTTTAAAGTCAACATTGGCCTCATGGTGAAATCCCTGAGCGGTTTCCTTTCTTTCCGGCAAATGAGTTATGAAGGACGTCTGTATATTTGTAGTGACTGGGTGTATTGATACATCATCCAAAGTGTAACTTGGACAGTCGTGAAGAGTGCACGACAAAGCCTCAGGAGACTGAAAAGATTTGTCATGGGTCCTCAGATTCTCAAAAGGTTCTACAACTGCACCATCGAGAGCATCCTGACTGGTTACATCAAAGCCTGGAATGGCAACTGCTCGGCCTCCGATCGCAAGGCACTACAGAGGGTAGTGTGTACGGTCCAGTACATCACTGGGGCCAAGCTTCCTGCCACCCAGGACCTCTTTACCAGGCAGTGTCAGAAGAAGGCCCTAAAAATTGTCAAAGACTCCAGCCACCCTAGTAATAGACTGTTCTCTCCGCACGGCAAGCGGTACCGGAGCGCCAAGTCTATGTCCAAATGGCTTATTTTTGTAACAGTATTTTTGGGGGAATTTCACTATTTTCACCCATATTAAGAGATACAACAACAGAGACAAAGCAACAAAAAAAACAGCACTCACTTACACATACCTGCGTATATACACTGCTCAAAAAAATAAAGGGAACACTTAAACAACACAATGTAACTCCAAGTCAATCACACTTCTGTGAAATCAAACTGTCCACTTAGGAAGCAACACTGATTGACAATAAATTTCACATGCTGTTGTGCAAATGGAATAGACAACAGGTGGAAATTATAGGCAATTAGCAAGACACCCCCAATAAAGGAGTGGTTCTGCAGGTGGTGACCTCAGACCCCTTCTCAGTTCCTATGCTTCCTGGCTGATGTTTTGGTCACTTTTGAATGCTGGCGGTGCTTTCACTCTAGTGGTAGCATGAGACGGAGTCTACAACCCACACAAAGTGCCTCAGGTAGTGCAGCTCATCCAGGATGGAACATCAATGCGAGCTGTGGCAAGAAGGTTTGCTGTGTCTGTCAGCGTAGTGTCCAGAGCATGGAGGCGCTACCAGGAGACAGGCCAGTACATCAGGAGATGTGGATGAGGCCGTAGGAGGGCAACAACCCAGCAGCAGGACCGCTACCTCCACCTTTGTGCAAGGAGGAGCACTGCCAGAGCCCTGCAAAATGACCTCCAGCAGGCCACAAATGTGCATGTGTCTGCTCAAACGGTCAGAAACAGACTCCATGAGGGTGGTATGAGGGCGTCCGACGTCCACAGGTGGGGGTTGTGCTTACAGCCCAACACCATGCAGTACGTTTGGCATTTGCCAGAGAACACCAAGATTGGCAAATTCGCCACTGGCGCCTTGTGCTCTTCACAGATGAAAGCAGGTTCACACTGAGCACATGTGACAAACGTGACAGAGTCTGGAGATGCCGTGGAGAACGTTCTGATGCCTGCAACATCCTCCAGTATGACCGGGATGGCGGTGGGTCAGTCATGGTGTGGGGTGGCATTTCTTTGGGGGGCCGCACAGCCCTCCATATGCTCGCCAGAGGTAGCCTGACTGCCATTAGGTACCGAGATGAGATCCTCAGACCCCTTGTGAGACCATATGTTGGTGCGGTTGGCCCTGGGTTCCTCCTAATATAAGACAATGCTTGACCTCATGTGGCTGGAGTGTGTCAGCAGTTCCTGCAAGAGGAAGGCATTGATGCTATGGACTGGCCCGCCCGTTCCTCAGACCTGAATCCAATTGAGCACATCTGGGACATCATGTCTCGCTCCATCCACCAACGCCACGTTGCACCACAGAATGTCCAGGAGTTGGCAGATGCTTTAGTCCAGGTCTGGGAGGAGATCCCTCAGGAGACCATCCGCCACCTCATCAGGAGCATGCCCAGGCGTTGTAGGGAGGTCATACAGGCATGTGGAGGCTACACACACTACTGGGCCTCATTTTGACTTGTTTTAATGACATTACATCAAAGTTGGATCAGCCTGTAGTGTGGTTTTCCACGTTAATTTTGAGTGTGACTCCAAATCCAGACCTTCATGGGTTGATAAATTAGATTTCCATTGATAAGTGTGATTTTGTTTGCAGCACATTCAACTATGTAAAGAAAAAAGTATTTAATAAGAATATTTAATTAGTTCAGATCTAGGATGTGTTATTTTAGTGTTCCCTTTATTTTTTTGAGCAGTGTATATAGATACATACATACACACACACACACACACGCACACACACACACACACACACACACATACATACAAACATTCCCGCTCGGCGCTTCTCTCACCCCATCCCCATCATTGCATCTCTAAATACATACATTTTCAACAAATTTACAAACAGAAATGAAACAAAAAAGCTCAGTTTAAACCGAGAAGTTAGGTTCCACACATGGAACGTACAGTGTAATTCTGAAATACATATCCCCACCATTCTAAGAGAATCCTTGCAGCATAATAGCTGATACCTCAGGTTCTAGGTAATTTAGATAAGGTTCCCATACTTTGTAGAACTGATCTGTTTTAGAATGCAATGTACATGTCAGATATTCCAGAGGCACCCATTCAAATAGTATCTTATGCCAATCTTTAATAGAAGGAACCTTATCACTAATCCACTGTAAAAGGATGTTTTTCCTCTGATCTTTTACATTTCTTGCAGAACATGACCATAAACAATGTGTTAGGGTGCCTGTATCAGTTTTGCATTTAAGACACTGAGGAGAAGAGGAAGAGGGGCTAAAAGCATGTCTGCGATTTGGGGATATATGCAATCTGTGTGTTATTCTTACAGTGTTTTTCGATTGCTAAACGACAGTGGGCACAACTGGAGTCACATGTGCAAAACTCATGTGCAAAACTAACTACAGTCTGCACTACCAACAGTCACCTGAGCTAAACAGTTCACATCACCTGCAAAACTCATTCCAAGCAACACAACTCTTAACACATGGCTCAAAACACGCTCAGTGCAGCCAAACACTATGCAAAACCCTCACTGAGATAACACACACTGTCACTCAGAACACACTGAGAGTAAAAACACTAGCATCAAACACCAATACAGAAAATACAAACTTTTCATCTTTACAGTTTAAACAATTTCAGTGACTTCATACAAAGTAATATTTTCTTCAAAGAAAAGAGTGACATTCTTTCACATGATTTATATTTTTTTTTAGAACATAACAATTCTTTAAGGTAAATGAAAATTAGCAGTTTACTTCAATAGTCTGTAGTAATTTACAGAATTACAGTAATGAGAAAAAAAAGGTAGAAACTAAAAGTACATACTGTAATTCGAACAAATAATTGAGGGGCTAATCCTGCCTCTCTCTAGCATCAGGCCACAGGTTTTCTTCAACATCACATCTAATGTTTTCTCTTGCCATGCACCTGGGGAAGAACCTTCTGGAGTGCCTTATCCATCCCTGGCAGTCCTCTGGACTCGTGTCCTCACATCCGGCACGCATGGCTTCCAAAAGAGACATTTGGTCATGTGGGTAGTGACCAAACACTTTTCACCTCCAGGCAGAGAAAAACTCCTCTATTGGGTTGAGGAAGGGTGAATATGCAGTCAGAAAAACTCCTCTATTGGGTTGAGGAAGGGTGAATATGCAGGCAGGTACAAAACCATACATCTGTGATGTGCTGCAAACCAATCTTTGACAGCTGTAGAGTGGTGAAAAGCAACGTTATCGCAAACTATGACAAAAACTTGGGGGTTTCTTACTGGCTTCCCCTGTTCTGCTGGCACTAGCTGAGCATAGAGCTGTTCTAGGAAAGCTATAAGCGTTTCTGTGTTGTATGGGCCAATGAGTGGTGTGTTGAGAGGCAAACCATCATTGGCCACTGCAGCACACATGGTGATATTTCCCCCCCTTTGGCCTGGAACCTCCACAGTGGCCCTTTGACCTATAACATTCCTTCCTTTGCGCCGTGTTTTGGCAAGGTCAAATCCAGCTTCATCGATAAATACAAATGAATGTGGTCTTTCCAGTGCTTCCACCTCCATTACTCTCCGAAAAACAGTAAGTGCACAGTTTTACTGTAGAAATGCTAGTGTTTTTTTTTTTTTACTGTAAATATTTTGTATAGCTGTGTACGTAACCTCAGACATCTTACCTGGACATATTGGTATCTTTGCTCTTTTACCCGTTCACTGTTTCTCTCGAACGGTACAGTGTATAACTGTTTCATTGTAACTTGGTGTTTCTTTAGGACTCGAGCAATAGTTGTTGTGCTGACAGAATTAACATTTTCAAATATATCATTATCAGCCAGCACTCTATCTTGAATCTCCCGCAGTTTTATTGCATTGTTGACAACAACCATGTCAACAATAGCATTTTCCTGCGCATCTGAAAATATTTTTCCTCTTCCCCCTGTTGGGGGCAGCCTTTTTGGTCCTGTTGTAAAAATATATTTTACAGTCAAACTTACTGTAATATATATCTGTGTAAATATTCTATAATTGCAATACAAAATAGATTCCTGTAATGTTTTCATTTACTGTAAGGATGTAACTCTCACCTGTTTGCATGATGGAAAATTCGCATTACAGATGCCACTGTGGATCTTTGCAGATTGGGTTGCACCCTCAACCCTGCCTCTCTCAATGAGAGACCATGGTTCACGACATGGTCTATAAGTGTAGCCCTTATTTCATCTGAAATAACAGCTCTTTGTCTTCTTTGTCTTCCTCCACGCATCCGCCCTCTCCCAGCCACCCTTCTCCCTCCACGAACCCATCTTCCTTGTTCCATTTCCAAAATGAGTCTTTCTGAGCTCTTACCTATATATACTGTAATATGTGTGTGTGTTCACTAACAAGTCTAAAACAAGACACCTGCTTAGCCTTTCAGCTGAAATTGCAATCAGCAGTGTTTGAAAGGCACAAGGCTGAAATCTATTCCGTTTTGAATGTGTGGTTCACAGTTTTGACAGCAGTGTGTTAGCATTTGAACAAAGTGCTGTAAATCTACAGTGTTGTGCAGGTTGTGGTTAAAGTCATGGGATAAGTGTGTAGAGTTTTGAAAACTGTGTTCAATCAATGAAAAACGAACTAGAGTTTGGTCCACATGAACTGCTGCTGTGCAGACTGTAGTTAGAGTTTTGCACATGTGACTCCAGTTGTGTCCACTGTCGTTTAGCAATCGAAAAAAACTGTAATTGGATTGCTCTAGTACGATTACAGATAGATATTGTTTTTGCATATCTCCAAATGTCCTCCCACATCTCTTTGTCAATAGTAACAGACAATTCTTTCTCCCACACTTGTTTCACCCTCTGTGTGTTGACAGCAGAAAAGGACCTTAAAGCATCATAAAACAGACTTACAGACATTTTCCTTTGTGGGGGAAAAAAAGCATTCTTTCAATGACAAACATATCAGGGTTACCAATTAAGGAGGTGCTCTTCAGAATATAATGTGTTACTTGTAGGAAGCGGGAAAAGTCCTGCTTTGGGAGTCGACCATCTGCTCAAATGACAATAAAATCTTATCAGCAAATAATAAATTTAGTCTGCGTATGCCCTTATTAAGCCAAAAGTGAAAGCCAGCATCCAGAAATCCTGGACCAAAATCTGGGTTGTTAATTGGGGTAAGAGCAGAGGTTAGTTTGGACCTTCCCAGGAAGCGTTGAACTGACCTCCATACTTTGAGTGTGTTCAGTGTAATGGGATTATTGCAGTGATCTTCTACAGACTTGAAACTTCTGAAAAATAAAAGATCCTGTAAGGGGTATTATGAAAAGAAGTCTCAATGTCTAACCAAACAGAGGAGTCATCGTTTGTGATCCAGTCAGAAATATAACATAGGTGGGCACACCACTGATAGAACCTGATATTGGGCAGATCCAAGCCACCCATAGAACTTGGTAGCTGCAACATTGCCATCTTAAGCCTTGGCTTGCGTTTACTCCACATAAAGGAACTTAGCCATCCATTTACATCCTTTATTACCTTATTGGAGAGTAATACTGGGATTATCTGGATTGGGTAAAGAAGTCTAGGTAAAATGTTCATTTTCAAGAGGGATATTCTACCCAACCAAGAAATCGGGAGAGAGTTCCTGTCATGCCTTGGTCTTAGTATTTTGTGTTTTCTTTATTTGTTTGGTCAGGCCAGGGTGTGACATGGGTTATTGTGGTGTGTTTTTGTCTTAGGGGTTTGTGGGGTGTCTACGTAGTCTATGGCTGCCTGAGGCGTTTCTCAATCAGAGTCAGGTGATTATCGTTGTCTCTGATTGGGAACCATATTTAGGCAGCCATATTCTGTGAGTGTTTCGTGGGTGATTGTTCCTGTCTCTGTGTAGTTTCACCAGATAGGCTCGGTCACTTTGGTTTTTCTTTTTCCTTGTTTTGGAAGAGAAGAGAACGAGCTCCATTCTCCTTGCGGAGATGGTGCTAAATACATCAACACGGTCGGTCCCTGGGATTGGGCTGGCCAACACGATTTGGTTTGCTTGGAAGGAAAAGGAGTTGGAGCCTTTAGGACGGGAATCTTTTGGAAGGATAATATTGATGGGGATTCTAAAGCTGACGGTGAAGGACGTGTTTTGTTTCCAAGGCAACTCGTTGGAGGGAGCATACGACGTGGCACTATATACAGAGGAAAAACACGATGATATCCTGAGAAGGGCAAGAGCAGTGGGAGGTGAGAGGCCGATGTGCCACTACGAAATAACAAGCCTGGCGAAGAATAACTTTAGGGTTGTAACTGTCAACATTTACAACCCTTACGTTAAGGACGAAGAGGTGAGGGCTTTTCTGGGGAGATACATGGATAACATCTCCTCAGCAAGGCACCTCAAAGACTCCCTTGGGTTTTGGAATGGGAGGAGAGGCTTCCAGGCCCTCCTCAGAGAGGACCCAAAGGGACATGGTGGCTACCTCCATTCTCCTGCTATGTTCTCCCTAGGGGCTGACAGGGAGACGTTGTTTTATGCACGTCAGCCCCCATTTTGCAGGCGCTGTATGGCCTACGGTCACATATTCGCCTCGTGCAGTACAAGAAAATGCAGATTTTGTGCATCTGAGGATCACGAGGCGAGGGATTGTGACAAGCCTAAGACGTGCCATGGGTGTGGCTCGTCAGCACACCTGTGGCGGGGGTGCCCGGCCCGTCAGAGGTCATATGCGTCTGCGGCTGGGGGGAGCAGGAGCGGGGGATGGGGGAAGAAGAGGAGGGGAAGGAAGCACGCCTCATGACCAGAGTACAGGTCCAGAGGGGAAGGCCACAAGGATGGAAGAGGAGCAAGAAGCGGCGGATGGAAGAGAGAAGGAAACGGAAGGAATAGGAGAACCAGGAAAAGCGGCGGAAGAAGGCAACCGAGTGGAGGAGCATGAGAGAGAAGAAAGCGAGGGAGGAGTGGTGGAGAAGGAGACGGTGGAAGAGCAAGTGGACTGGGGGGAAAGTGCCCTGGTGGAAGAGATGAGGGGTATGGTGGAGGAGCTGGCGGGGGGGGGGGGGTATCTCTCCACTGCCGCCATCACCAAAGAAGAGAATGAAGAGGAGGGTGCGATTGGCCGACAGTGAGGGGGAGGGGATGGCCAAGAGAGTGATGGGGGTGGGAGAAACCTCTGGGTTGCTGCTGGTTTCCCCAGGCCCTCAACTTCTGTTGGGTGGGGACACACCTAACAAGACTCAGGACTGGGTACAGGAGGAGGTGGGGAGTTTTTTGTTTGGGGACTCAGCCTCCCCAATTTTTTTCCAAACCAGCTGCAACACTGGGGAGGGGGAGGATTGTGGGGGTAGACCCAGGGTGCAGGGCACCCCGGAGCCAAACACTATTCCTGCATCCTGGGATGGTGTGATGGAGGAAGAGGGGGGGATGTCGGGATTACGGATGGTGTTATCACCGGTAGATATGGAGCAGGGGAGCATCGGGTGAGTCTCCTGTTTTTTTTTTTTCTGTCTGGGTTTAGAATTTGAGTGTATTACATGTTTTTATTTTTTCATGGAGGCTAATTTTACTTTTGTTAGTTTAAATGTAAGGGGTTTAAGGGATTTTGTTAAGAGGAGGGCGGTTTTTATTTATTTGGAGGGTGTGGGGTTTGATTTTTGTTTTTTACAGGAGGTTCACCTGAGGGATGGAGGGGATGTTAGTAGGTTTAAGAGGGAGTGGGACAAGGGGGAGGCGGTTTGGGGTGTTGGAGGGGTGCACTCATCGGGGGTAGGGATTTTGTGTGGGCACAGGGAGGTAAAAGTGGAGGATTCTTTTGTGGTAATGCAGGGGAGGGTTATAGGGGTGGATGTCACGGTAAGGGATTGTAAATTTAGATTAGTGGTGGTGTATGGGCCACAGGTGGTGGCAGACAGGAGGGAGATAGATGGTGGACTGTCTGACGCCCCTGTGTGTCACAAATAGGAAATGAGTGATAGGGGGGGATTTTAATACAGATTTAGGAAGAGGGGGATAGCAGTGCAGGCGCCATTGCCAGGCTAATGGCTTGCCATGGTCTGGTAGATGGTGGTCTGCACACTACTCCGAAAATGGACGGTCCTACATGGCGCAACTCCAGGGGGGTTGAGCGGAGGCTCGACTATATTTTTGTACCCAGGTCTTTGGGTAAGTTGTCTGGGCGGCTGTTGCCTGTTTTCTTTTCGGATCACGACGGGGTGCTCCTGCAGGTGGGGTCGCCAGTCTGCCTCTTTGGTAGGGGGTACTGGAAGCTAGATCGGGATGTGCTGGAGGAGCAGGCTTTTGTTGACGGGTTTTATGGTTTCTTTTGGAGGCTTGAGGGCCTCCGGTCCATGTGCGAGGGGGTGTTAGAGTGGTGGGAATTAGTTAAGGTGAGGATTAGGGCTTTTATAATAGGGTATTGCAAGAGGAAAAAAAAGGGAGGAGAGGAGGGAGGTGGATCGTATCCAAAGGTTAATTGAACTCGAATACGAGGCGGGCAACCTCGGCGGGTCGTTTGACTGGGAGAGATCCGCAACCCTAAAGGCGCAGCTCAGGGAGTTGCAGGGGCGGATGGCTCGAGCTTTCCTGGAGCGTGCGCATAGTGGCTTTCTAGAACATAATGAGACTTGTTCTGCTATGTTCTTTAAGTTGGTTAGGGCAAGACACAGTAGGAAGGTAATGCATGGTGTTAGGGAAGAAAATGGTAGTATAGTTAGAGAACCAGAGGATATGGTCAGGGTGACAACTGATCATTTCCAAGGTTTATTTAAGGAAAGGGAAATAGATATAGAGCAGGGAAATGTGTTTTTAGAACACTTGTCCAGGCGGTTGCTGGAGGACATTAGAGAAGTGATGGAGGCCCAGATCTCACTAGAAGAGGTTGAGAGCGCTCTTAGGAGGATGGGAAAAGGGAAGGTGCCTGGGATGGATGGGCTGCAGACCGGTTGCGCACAGCCCTTCCCTACGTCGTTCATGAGGATCAGACGTGCGGGGTAGAGGGCCGCTCTATTAGATGGAACCTACAGTTAATCAGGGACTCCATCGCTTGGGTTGAAGATAGAGGACTGCCTTTTATGGTAGCAGCGCTAGATCAGGCGAAAGCCTTCGATCGCGTGAATAGATCCTTTTTATTCAGAGTGTTAGGTCGATTAGGATTTGGGGAGAAGTTTATAGGATGGATTCGTACATTATATGTCGGAGCGGGGTGCCGAGTTAGTGTAAATAGTCACTTGGGTAACGTTTTTGACCTCTCGTCTGAGGTCAGGCAGGGGTGCCCACTCTCGGCTCTCCTCTTCGTTCTGTACATGGAGCCTCTGAGGGGCTGCCATTAGGGCAGACACAGGGGTGGAAGGTTTGCTGATGCCTGGAAGTGGTGGGCTGCGTGTTAAGATGACGCAGTACGCAGACAACACTTCCTTGCTGTTGTGCAAGGACTCGTGCCTGACAAGGTCCCTTGCCATCTTTGGGGATTTCACCTGAGCGTCGGGAGCAGTTCTGAACCATGCAAAGTCTTCCGTCAAGTTTTTTGGAAGATGGCGTGGTAGAACGGATGTGCCTGGGGGGTTATCTCTCTGTGAGGGGGCCCTGAGGATTCTCGGGGTCCATTTTGAGACCTCCGGCTCAGCGACGCTAAACTGGAACATGCGTATCGCAGTGGTACAGAGGAAGCTAGCAATGTGGAAAGCTAGGTATTTGTCTTTTATGGGCAAAGTCCTGGTCCTAAAGGTGGATGTGTTGCCGTCTCTTTTGTATTTGGCGTACATCTACCCATTGCCGGCTTGTCTGAGGAGGCCTCTAGTGAGGCTTGTGTTTCAGTTTATGTGGAGTGGCAGGTGCGAGTGGGTCGCCAGGGCACGCATGATCTGTCCCATCGGGGAGGGAGGTAGGGGGTACCACATTTCCCCCTCAAGCTGGACACAATTTTTGTTTCTTTCTTGTTAACGGAGCTTGCTCAGCCAGTGATACACCCGTCCGGTTACCTCCTGCGGGTGTTTTTCTCGTATCAGGCGAGAAGCATAATGGTGTGGTCTAACACGGGTCCTCGGGCGGAACAGCTGCCATGGCACTTTGGTCATGCGGCCAAGTGGCTGCGTGTGCACCCTGAGGTTGAAGTTGCCAGAGAAGGTTTAGATCATAGGCACCTACCTCTACGAGGAGGTCAGAAAGGCAGGGAGTCCGGCGCATGTAGTGGGCATCTCGGAAGTGGTCTGGGAGGGAGTGCAGGCGCGGGGTCTGGACAACAGGCTCAAGGACCTGAATTGGTTGAGCCTTCATAAGTGTTTGCTGGTATGTTCCATATTGTACCGGTATAGTTTGGTGCAATCCCCCACCTGTCCAAGATCCTCTTGTGGCAGGGAGGAGACTGTGCGCCATGTCTTTTGGGACTGTGCCTTTGCCGGAGTAGTATGGGCTAGGGCACGGGTGTTTGTTAGGTTTGGTAAAGGGGGATTTTGTATTGACGTGGGCCAGGTTAGAGAGGGGTGTAGGGAGAGCGAGAGGGACGGATAGGGCACAGGTTTCTGCTCTGGCTTCTCATGAGTCTCTTTAAACGGGGGCTGTGGGAAGCAAGGCAGAACATGGTGAAGACAGGGAGAGATTGGGGGGTGGAAGGGATAGTGAGGAGGGTGGAAGGAGATTTGAGGGGGAGAATGAAGAGGGAGGAGAGGAAGTGGGGGCAGCATGCTGCTCGTGGCGAGGTGGAAGGGGGTTTAGGGCTGGGTGTCATTTAGATTTGTAAGAGGATAGATTAGGGACGGGGAGATAGGAAAAGGTATTTTGTAGGGTGACGGGGAGGGTTTGCAAGATGCTCCCATCAGAATCAGAGGTTTTGTTTGGGGTTTATGTTTAGTTTAATTCGTTTAATTAAAATACCATTATTTGAGTATGTATGTAAATTATGAGTTGTAAAGAATGAATGGTATTGAAGATAATAAATTATTTTTTATAAAATATGAAATGGTTGTATTCAACCTCCAACATCTTGACCGATTGAATGCCCTGTTGAGTTTTATGTCCAGGATCACCTCCGCATGATCAGCTATGACTATGCTTCCTATCCTAGCACTTTAGTAATGTTATCAGTCATCTTTTGAATCACCAGGTCCATTGTGCCTGTATCCGCAATGGTGTTAGCTTCACTAACGTTAGCGAGCTCCTCCTGCACATCTGCAGGGGATGGTGGTTTTGGTCGAGTTCTTAGTAGTTCTGTTGGGCATGTTGTCAGAGATTTTTGAGAAATAGCCGTCAAGACTCATTGTAGGATATCTTATTTAGCCAATTCTACCACTTTTTCAAGCTAGGAGATTAATGTAAGAATATACATTTACGAATGCCACGGGAGCTCGCTGAAACACAGTGTTCTCTCTATGGCGCCATTTTGTCCCCCCCCAAATGGCTTCTTAATAGCTTCTATCTCCAAGCCATAAGACTACTCAACAGCTAATCAAAGGACTACCCAGACCCCTTTTTTACGCTGCTGCTACTCTCTGTTATTATCTATGCATAGTCACTTTAACTCTACCTACATGTACATATTACCTCAATTACCTTGACTAACAGGTGCCCCAGCACATTGACGCTGTACCGGCACCTCCCTGGTCTTTGTAGTGGAATCTGTGTTTGAAATTCAATGCTCAGCTATGGGACCTTACAGATAACTGTTGTGTGGGTACAGAGATGAGGTAGTCATTAAAAAAATCCTGTTAACCAATGTTATTGCACACACGGTGAGTCCATGTAACTCATTATGTGACTTGTAAGCAAAGATTTATTCCTGAACGTATTTAGGCTTGCCGTAACAAAGGCATTGACTACTTATTGACTCAAGACATTTCAGTTTTAATTCATATGTAAAAATTGCAAAAAAACTAATTTCACTTTACATGATGGGGTATTGTGCGTAGGCCAGTGACACAACATCTCAATTTAATACATTTTAAATTCAGGCTGTGACAAAACAAAATGTGGAAAAAGTCAAGGGGTGTGAATGTTCTGAATATTAAGGTGGACATGTCCCCCCATCCCCCATGGTAATATTGCCTATGAATCACAGAGTATGTATGTCTCTGATCTCAATAGCACTGATTAAGAAATTGATGAACAGTTGACAGGATAAAAATATTACTAGGTCATAGGTCAACTACAGTATCAGGCTGCATACATGCCATGTGGTGTGAATGTTTTTACATTTTTAAAAAATCTCTCACTGTCATTTGTAACCTGTTGATCCTGAGACCGTTTCCCCTCAAAATTCAGTTAACTTTAAACAAATTGTGTGCAGGTTGCTTTGTGTAAAATCAGCCTTTGTGGAATGACATAATGCACCATTGGGGCTGATGATTAAATACAGTTGACGTCGGAAGTTTACATACATTTAAACTCAGTTTTTCACAATTCCTGACATTTAATCCAAGTACAAATTCCCTGTCTTAGGTCAGTTAGGATCACCACTTTATTTTAAGAATGTGAAATGTCAGAATAATAGTAGGGAGAATGACTTATTTCAGCTTTTATTTCTTTCATCACATTCCCAGTGGGTCAGAAGTTTACATACACTCAATTCTAATTTGGTAGCATTGCCTTTAAATGGTTTAACTTGGGTCAAATGTTTTGGGTAGCCTTCCACAAGATTCCCACAATAAGTTGGGTGAATTTTGGCCCATTCTTCCTGACAGAGCTGGTGTAACTGAGTCAGGTTTGTAGGCCTCCTTGCTCACACTCGCTTTTTCAGTTCTGCCAACACATTTTCTATGGGATTGAGGTCAGGGCTTTGGGATGGCCACTCTAATACCGTGACTTTGTTGTCCTTAAGCCATTTTGGCACAACTTTGGAAGTATGCTTGGGGTCATTGTCCATTTGAAAGACCTATTTGCGTCCAAGCTTTAACTTCTGATGTCTTGAGATGTTGCTTCAATATATCCACATAAGGGCACCCGTCCCTCCTGTTGCAAAACACCCCCACAACATGCTGCTGCCACCCCCTTGCTTCATGGTGGGGATGGTGTTCTTCGGCTTGCAAGCATTCCCCTTTTTCCCCTGAACAGAACGATGGTCATTATGGCCAAACAGTTCTATTTTTGTTTCATCAGACCATAGGACATTTCTCCAAAAAGTACACAATCTTTGTCCCCATGTGCAGTTGCAAACCATAGTCTGGATTTTTTATGGCTAGTTTGGAGCAGTGGCTTCTTCCTTGCTGAGCGGCCTTTCAGGCTATGTCGATATAGGACTCGTTTTACTGTGGATATAAATACTTTTGTACCTGTTTCCTCCAGAATCTTCACAAGGTCCTTTGCTGTTGTTCTGGGATTGATTTGCACTTTTCGCACCAAAGTACTTTCATCTCTAGGAGACAGAACGCGTCTCCTTCCTGAGCGGTATGACGGCTGCGTGGTCGCATGGTGTTTATACTTGCGCACTATTGTTTGTACAGATGAACGTGGTACCTTCAGGCTTTTGGAAATTGCTCCCAAGGATGAACAAGACTTCCTGCCATCCAGGACCTCCATACCAGGCGGTGTCAGAAGAAGACCCTAAAAATTGTCAATGACTCCAGCCACCCTAGTAATAGACCGGTTTCATCACTGTCCGGTATGGCAACTGCTCGGCATCCAACCGTAAGGCGCTACAGAAGGTAGTGCGTACAGCCCAGTACATCACTGGTGCCAAGCTTCCTAACTTCCAGGACCTATATACTAGTTAAGTGCCTTACTCAAGAGCACAGACTGATTTGTCACCTAGTCGGCTCAGAGATTCAAACCAGCAAGCGTTCAGTTACTGGCCCAGTGGTTACTGGTCCAGCACTCTTAATCACTAGGCTACCTGCCGCCCAGATTTCCTAAATTAAAATCACTTGGAGTTGATTTCCTGGTGGTTTTACAGTTTTTTTTATGTCCAACAATGAAAATTCTACAGAAAACTTGGGGGGACAAATATAGGCCTACAGGCTAATTCTATTCAACTGATCAGTAGAAGATTTATTAGCCCATAATTGAGTCGACATCGCCCTCTTGTGGATGTTGCTTTTTTTGTCAAAGTTGAGAAAATGTTAATGACGTAGTCAGTTGATGAAAAACATGAAAACCTGTAACCCCTACACGTCGACCTAACTTTGAGAGGATTCTGAAGGAATCGGTGTTAATTGTAAAAAGTAACCTATTATTATTATTATGATAAGGCACGAGAAAATACTGTATATTCTCTTCAGCAGATACCGCCTCACTACACTACATTGTAGCCGCAGTCGAAGAGCGTCTCTGCAATGTTTCACTTTACAGTGCTCGTTACCTAGATGTATGTGCGCCTTTACAAATGTTCTTGTCTACTGAAAATTGTCGGTCCGTTCACAGGGTCGTTTCTAACAAGAATTATGCTGCGTTCATAACCAAGTGGGAAGGTGGTAATTACCAGTTGTGAAGTCGCAAAACCAATTGGATGCATTCAGCGTTTTGAACTGGTTGAGAAATGCTGATTGGCTAATGACTCACGAGCTACGTCAATAATGAACTAAAAGTAAAGATATCATGTTAGTAAACAAATTAGCTCTCAAAAATCATATAAATAGATAGCTTTAAAAAAACAATGTTTTGTTGCATTTAACTGCAGAAAATGCTGCTATCAAGGTCATTTCATTAGTAGGTGCGTCAAAGGGCAGCATGTGGGTTGCTAGGGCAGCAAGAGGTTGGAGCTCAGTTATGATAGACACGTTTCCCAATATTATAATTACCAGTTGAGGGACATTGAAGTGGATTTTTCTCAGTCATATGTGGTAAAAAGCTTAATATACCTTCCCACTTGGTTATGAACGCAGCATTAACCTATGTTTTCCTCCCCTTTTTCCGCAAACCAGGGCTATGCTAAATTATACTTAAATAATTTATTTGCCACATTGAATACTCTAAGAATAAGAAGGGATTGAAATCAATTGATACTCTTAAGCTTTTCAAAATTCTTTGAACGTAAAAATCCTGTATGTGTTTATCTGTTTATGATGTTTTGTTACATTTTTTTAAAGAATAATGTATAAATTTTAATAAAATATTTGCATTTTTCATTAAAAAAAATGGAATTTCAATAATAGTAATAATACAAAAGTTTAGTACGAAAATGTTCTCGAACGTTGCAGAAAGAAATACCACAAAAAGTTGCCTCCTTTCAATTATGGGTCTTGTGGCGGCACCTAAAGGGGCGGGGTATCGAAAAGAAGACGAATGTAGCTGATAGCAAACAAGACTGGCAAGCAAGTAGGAATTTTCCTACTATTCTAATTGTCCTCAGTTTTTCGGGCCAAGAACCACCAAACATCGCCTTTTTGGTCATCTGAAAGGTAAGACATTCCTGCCATCTCCCTCCCTTACTTTCACTAATGTAAAGACAACGGAACACAAAGGTTAGAAAATTTGTTTGGTGTTCAACATGATTGAAATAATTAGGCTACAACCTTTTCTTCAGTGTTTCTGGAGGTATTGAACAATGGAAAATATAGCCCATTGTACAGTGTTCATATTAGCAATACTAACAATCAACATTTGCAGCAACAATAGCACAAAGTTCCATCGAAAGTAGTGCTGAGCGATTTATCAAAATGTCGGTTAATATTTCAGTTTTAAAAACAACTTATTGACCAACGTCTGTTCAACTACTTGAACCCCATTAATACTTCTGTGAGCTCAATACGCACATTGCGCAGTTTGTCTAGCGAAAAATCAGGGGTGGATTCAGTACGTTTTTACATTGTGGAATGTTCAAGGAAACGATGCTGTACTGAATAACCAGTTGGAACAACGGGGAGGGATTGGGGAACGCTCTTTAAAATTGTCTTAAAAAATATATAAACTAATATCTAAAAGCAAAAGAGGTATAGTCACATGCATACAAACTATTTACATTACCAGGAATCCTAAACAAACAAATCCTATTCATTACTAATACAAGTTTTAATTGCCTTTGTTTTTCTTTTTAGTTAGTGGTGCCATTGTTTACTCATTTATAAAGTGAACAGTTAGGTTTTGAATTAGACCATTTGCATTTGTGAATATGACATTTACCTAGTATTATTAGCAGTTGAATTAAATATGCTATGTCAATTTCTGAAATAAATCATATCAAAACCATTGTAGTACAACCGGTTCTCTTTTTTTGTAACAAAATTCTGTATGTCAATCCAAAACATTCTACTATAAATAAAGGCAAAATGGTGGTCTCCTCCATTCCACAGAAATCAGTTATTCAGCTTGAATCTTTCCAAAACATGTTTCACAAATTATATGTAACATTAAATTAAACTTCCTTTACTTTGTTACTGATACAATATTTGTTAGCAATTTTCCATGCTTTCCCGCATTGTATATCACCAAGATATTTGACCAAAATAATCTTGCTGAGGGAATTGTATCACAAACAATATTCCTAATCTGTTTTATTATTAAATTTCTTTGATGTTAATATTGCCAATTAATATATTTTTAATGTAAATCTATGCTACTTGCATCAACCACAGAGGAATTTAAGAGATACAGCCCCCTGGGGGAACGTTGTCAGCATGGCCACTCCGCTTTTATGCTCGTCACTCATTCCTTCAATCCACACCTTGCCACTTCCACCGAACGGGAGCAAATATACCTCAAGTCTGTTCAAGAACCGTTTTGGGGAAACGTGTCGGTCAGTACAAACTTTTCCGCAACGTAGCAAACGTTCTAGTGAACTGAACACACCTCAGACCAAGCCGGAACTGTGCAATCTAGTAGTAGCGAGTTGTAGTTTCCAACAGGCCAATATTCGTATCTATATAGTTTAGCACAGCAAACGTGGTAATTTAAACCTCTTAAATGTCAAGTCCCCATATTTTTTTAAAGATTATTTGTGTTCATTCAATTCAGTCTGGGCTGAGAACGGTAGCCCCCATCTGCAAAAGCATGGTTGGCTATTGATTTGTGCCTTCAAATCTTTGGTATGACTTACTACCATATATGGGCAAACGACTTTATAAGGCCAGGCCAAGCCGATGACCTCATTTCAAGATTGCTGCTTCCTACATTCTGTTTACCGTTGTGACGCACAAACAAAATAAACACGGAATATGTTGATATACACTGAAAGCCGGGACTCCACCGATCATGAGTATATCTTATTTGTCTGCCTGTGACTGACCATTATTGATAATCAGTCCCCGGAGTCAAAATGTTTATTTTACACAACGTTTTCAGCGAACATTTTACAAGGTAAGCTTAGATCTGGTCGGTCTTAGCGCTATAGCTACATGGGGGAGTTACATATGAACAAATCTAGCCTATTGCCAATGATATCTGATGCATGACTTAATGGCAGCATAGATTGTCTTTGTGCATCAAAAATATGATGTTGCCTGCTTACGCTCTATATCACCTGTCTGCCCATCTGGACAAGAGGAATACCTATGTAATAGAGGCTGACCGATTTTAATCAGGGCCATTTAAAGTTTTCATAACAATCGGTAATCGGCATTTTTGGACACCGATTACACTGCACTCCACGAGGAGACTGCGTGGCAGGTTGTCTACCTGTTATGCGAGTGCAGCAAGGAGCCACGGTAAGGTTCTAGCTAGCATTAAACGTATCTTATAAAAAAAACAATCAATTTTAACAATCACTAACACATGGTTGATGATATTACTAGTTTATCTAGCTTGTCCTGCGTTGCATATAATCAATGCGGTGCCTGTTCATTTATCATTGAATCACAGCCTACTTTGCCAAACAGGTGATTTAACAAGCGCATTTGTGAAAAAAAGCACTGTCGTTGCACTAATGTGTACCTAACCATAAACATCAATGCCTTTCTTAAAATCAATGCACAAGTATATATTTTTAAACCTGCATATTTAGTTAATATTGCCTGCTAACATGAATGTCTTTTAACTAGGGAAATTGTCACTTCTCTTGAGTTCTGTGCAAGTAGAGCCAGGGTATATGCAGCAGTTTGGGCCGCCTGGCTTGTTGCGAACTAATTTGCCAGAATTATGACATAACATTGAAGGTTGTGCAATATTTAGACTTATGGATGCCACCCGTTAGATAAAATACGTTTCCGTATTTCACTGAAAGAATTAATGTTTTGTTTTTGAAATGATAGTTTCCGGATTTGACCATATTAATGACCTAAGGCTCGTATTTCTGTGTTATTATAATTAAGTCTTGTGATTTGATAGAGCAGTCTAACTGAGCCGTGGTAGGCAGCAGCAGGCTCGTAAGCAAGCATTCATTCAAACAGCACTATCAACTCCCGAGATTAGGCTGGCAATACTAAAGTACCTATTAGAACATCCAATAGTCAAAGGTATATGAAATACAAATGGTATAGAGAGAAATAGTCCTATAATAACTACAATATTCCCAGGTAAGAAGTTTTAGGTTGAAGACTCATGTTAAAAGGAACCACCAGCTTTCATATGTTCTCATGTTCTGAGCAAGGAACTTAAGCGTTAGCTTTATTACATGGCACATATTGCACTTTTACTTTTTTCTCCAACACTTTGTTTTTGCATTATTTAAACCAGGGATTTCAAATATGTAATAGCACTGGGATTGTCTAATTTACAGACATATGCCACTTTGGAGAGGTTTTGGGAGACTTGGAAATATCCCGTGACCTCACCTGACACCACTTACTAAAACATCTGCCCATTTCTAGTTGTTAGGTCTATCAATCCCATTTTCTTCTGATATTGTTCATATGTTGTGGAAGCCATCTGATGCGTTTCCAGCGCTAGTCATCAATAATTCACTTATAGCTTGTCAATGAAAGATGACTTTCAAAATAAAAAGTAAATGTTAGTGTGTGCTTGAGCTTGTGTGTTCTGAATTGTATATCTCATCTTCTGATCATTTCCTCATCTCCCAGATGTCGCCTTTCCAAATCTACCACGTTTTTGCATTCAGAAAGTATCCAGACCCCTTCGCTTTTTTCACATTTTACACAGCCTTACTCTAAAATTGATTAAATTAAATTTTTTCCCCCTCAATCTACAAACAATACCCCATAATGAGAAAGTGAAAAATGGTATTCAGACCCTTTGCTATGAGACTCAATTGAGCTCTGGTGCGTCCTGTTTCCATTGATCATCCTTGAAGTTTCTACAACTTGATTGGAGTCCACCTGTGGTAAATTCAATTGATTGGACATGATTTGGAAAGGCACACACCTGTCTATATAAGGTCCCACAGTTGATAGTGCATGTCAGAACAAAAATCAAGCCATGAGGTCGACGGAATTGTCCGTAGAGCTCTGAGACCGGATTAGGTCGAGGCACAGATTTGGGGAAGGCTACCCAAGAACAGTGGCCTCCATTCTTAAATGGAAGAAGTTTGGAACCACCAAGACTCTCTTCCTACAGCTGGCTGAACTGAGCAATCGGGGGAGAAGGACCTTTGTCAGGGAGGTGACCAAGAACCCGATGGGCACTCTGCCACAGCTCTAGAGTTTCTCTGGGGAGATTTGAGAATCTTCCAGAAGGACAACAATCTCTGCAGCACTCCACCAATCAAGCCTTTATGATAGTTGCCCACGGGAGCCACTCCTCGGTAAAATATACATGACAGCCAAATAGCACCTAAAGGACACTGACCTGAGAAACAAGATTCTCTGGTCTGATGAAATCAAGATTGAACTCTGGCCTGAATGCCAAGTGTCACATCATGAGGAAACCTGGCACCACACCTACGGTGAAGCATGGTGATGGCAGCATCATGCTGTGGGGATGTTTTTTCAGCGGCAGGGACTGGGAGTTTAGTCAGGATCGAGGGGAAAGATGAGTGGAGTACAGATCCTTAATGAAAACCTGTTCCAGACAGTTCACCTTCAAATAGTACAACGACCCTAAGCACACAGCCAAGAGAACGCAGGAGTGGCTTCGGGACAAAGCTCTGTGTCCTTGAGTGGCCCAGACTTGAACCTGATTGAAAATGCACAGTAGAAAATGGTTGATCTCTGACTCATCACACCTATCCTCCAGTGGAGGCTTGATGGGAGGAGCAATAGGAGGACAGGCTCATTCCAATGGCTGGAATGGAATAAATGGAACATAGTCAAATGTGGTTTCCATGTTTGATACCATTCCAGCCATTACAATGAGTCCGTCCTCTTATTGCTCCTCCCACCAGCCTCTGCTGATATCCCCTATACACCTTGAAGCCTCAAAGAAAGACTTAGTGTGTATGTGTACACTGTGTATCATCAACCATGTTGCCCAACCACATGCTTTTTGAACATAGTGGCAAATTCACTTGTGTATGTTTAGGATTTTATGTTCGAGAATATTAGAGGAGAAAGTTCCCTTTTTTTAATAGCGGCCTTGTTAATAGATTGTCTAGAACGGTGGACATGTTTACTGTCATTCACACCCCCCCCTCATTTTCTCTTTGTCTCATAGCGAACCCGGTAGTGGACAACAGAGGAAGTCTGCCTGCTTTCCCCTTTGCGTCCAGTAACTAAGTCATCATGTCAGCCCCAGGTAATGTTTTCTTCTCTAAGTCTCTGTTGCTTTAGATATTATACTGGGTTGTTGCGATGTCCTCATAAATTGCGTCTTTGCATATCTTTTTGCATGTGTTCATATTGTTAATGTGATTCTGTTCGCCACCACTAACTCGTGAGTGTGACTTTTTGTTTCCTGAATAAATGGATAACTTCACCTACTCCACATTCCTCGAGCCCTCCACTGAAACCTTATCCTCCCCAAAAGTGTTCAAATAGCGAGGATGTTTGAAATGGGTCACACTTTTTAAAAAGCTAGTTAACTTGGTCTGTTTTCCTTCCTTGGAGGTAGTGATTGGTATACTATTCAGTGGGTTGCTCTGCTCACATCGCATTACAAAAGGCCAATTCAATGTAAAATGACACCTGCACTGTGATTCATACAACCCCCAAATGATGTCTTCCTATAAAGGGAGATATTTGTCACAGGCACTACTTTTTAAGAGGGCTTCTCCTACCAGGTTGCAGCCAGGAAACAAGACACTCCATTACTGTCTGACTGGCTGCGTTCTTCCATTTACCAGTCAAATGACTAGCAAAATACATTATGGACTCATGTTAGGAGCCTTTGTTTGTCTCTACCCTGACCGTCCCTCAATAACTTGTTTAACCACTGTTGAGTCAGGGTACTGGCCTGCTAACAGACATGCATTTTTGGCCTGGGAACTGAGGTTAACGTATGTGTGGTGAGTTTGATTGTAAATAAGGAAATACGCTTGTCTGCTTTAAACATGCCCAGTCAGATTTCAATTAGATTTTTACATCTCCTAATGCTCTAATGACAGTATAGTGTACATGAACCTTGAGGTAATACAAAAGTTGTGTTGAGAGAGGAATATAAAAACAAATACACCTCCTTCCACTGTGTGTCTGGGTGGGTGTGGGCAGCGGTTCACACCAACCCATAGACACATGGATTTTGGTTCACTGAGGTGTCAACAGACGTGGTGTGTATTTATGAAACCACTGATGGGCTGGAAGTGTTCTCGTAACTGTCAAACATGTCTTCTAGATATTATAAACAAACTACTTTAGTACATTAGTTATACACCTTAACAAGCAACTGTTTTTCTTAACTTTACAAACCAGAAACCGGTTTTATCTGACTGACATGGTGGCTGAAAGCTTGCTCCGACAGGACTGTTTTTGATTGTGTTTTTAACACTCTTTTTGCATGGGTTATATTTATGATTACAGTTTACTTCCCACCTTTGCAGTCAGACAGATTTGAATGTGTTATTTTCCTGTAGCCATACTGAATGTCTTGTCTGTATAGCAGTCCAGTCATACCTGATGAGAATAGTAAGCAGTGCTAGAGATGCTCTTACTGGAATTAGATTCTGAGCAGGAGGAGAGCAGGCCTACTGCTGATTCTTGGCAACAAATCCCTAATTTTCCTGTTGCACCATAGTGCAATACCCCCCCAGGATTTGTATAATGTTATTTCAAAGTATTCGAGATAAGAATTTGAAACCAGAGCTTGGCGTATAAAAGGCTGACTATGTTGATGTGAACTGTGTGTGACGATTATTGGGATAATCATGTGGCGACGGAGTTTGCTGGATACAATACTTTTGTTCCTTGCAGTTTCCATTGAAACGGGTGTGGTGTTGGGAATTCATTTTGTGTCTAACAATACGGCCCACTTTTGTTAAGCAAAAGAGTAATTTATTTTATGTAGAATCTCCAATACACTTCATGAGCCACCAGTTCTGACACCCCACATACATGCGTCTATAACTCCACATTCATGTTTAGCTTTTTATTTATAGGAATATATTGTCAACATGAAAATATTTGTATTTCCTCTTATAGGTTACCCATCCCCTAACCAAGGTACTGGAAGTTACTCCATGGCCCCTTACCCTGTTCCTCAGGTGGGGTATGGTGACCCTAACCAAGCTCCACCACCAGTTGGCTTCCATATGGGCTACAACCACCAACAACCCCAGCCAGGCCACCCAGTTATGTACCAGCCTGGACCAGTAGGCCAGGGCCCAGGTCCTATGCCCATGCCTGAATATGGTGCACCTCAGATGGGTCCTAGCCCAGGCTATGGTGGTCCCGGGCCCGAATACGGTGCTCCTAACTCAGGGCCTCATGCAGCCATCTCCCCAGCCCCTGCAGGAGTTGTGCCAGTCGGCGTTCCACCTGGTCTGGAATACCTAACACAGGTAGGTTAGGCTGGGGAGGAGTGATATAACAGGTTGTCAAATCCACTGATTTCACCAACATCATCTGTTGTCAGTGTACATGCTGGGGTTTGTTTTCTTCCATTCTCTCTCTTTCCATATCTATCGCTCTCTGTTTTCCATGTTTCAGATTGACCAGATCCTTATACACCAAAAAGTGGAGTTGCTGGAAGGTGAGCTTGCTAGTCTTCTCTTAGTATAGAGCGATCAGGATGATCAGCATTGCGTTTACTTGATAGCTACCTACACAAATAGCTAGCTAGAACAAAGTGTTAATAAGATAAATTCATTTAAAAAGATTAAAAGCAATACAAAAACTGTGGTCATTTTAAACTTGCATCTCTCAACATCCCCCTCCCCTCTTCTCTCTCTCTGTTTTCCTCTCCTCAGCATTCATCGGCTTTGAGACCAACAACCAGTACGAGATCAAGAACAGCCTGGGTCAGAAGATCTACAAGGCCAAAGAGAAGAACGACTGCTGCACACGCAACTGCTGCGGTGCCCTGCGCAGCTTCGACATGAAGATCAAGGACAACATGGACCGTGAGGTCATCCGCCTCATACGACCCTTCCGCTGTGCCTCTTGCTGGTGCCCCTGCTGCCTGCAGGAGGTATGTTGGCGTGCTAAACACTGACACATTTAATTACTTTGACTATATAAACAGGACCCCAACCATGAGGGGGAGAGATTATAAAGGGGAGAAAGTGCTGATTTTGTACATTTGCCCACTGACAAAGAAATAATCAGTCTATAATTTTAATGGTAGGTTTATTTGAACAATGTGAGACAGAATAACAACAAAAGAATCCAGAAAAACGCATGTCAAAAATGTTATAAATTGATTTGAAATAAGTATTTGACCCCTCTGCAAAACATGACTTAGTACTTGGTGGCAAAACCCTTGTTGGCAATCACAGAGGTCAGACTTTTCTTGTAGTTGGCCACCAGGTTTGCACACATCTCAGGAGGGATTTTGTCCCACTCCTTTTTGCAGATCTTCTCCAAGTCATTAAGGTTTTGAGGCTGACGTTTGGCAACTCGAACCTTCAGCTCCCTCCATAGATTTATGGGATTAAGGTCTGGAGACTGGCTAGGCCACTCCAGGACCTTAATGTGCTTCTTCTTGAGCCACTCCTTTTATGCCTTGGCCGTGTGTTGGGTCATTGTCATGCAGGAATACCCATTATCAATGTCCTGGCTGAGGGAAGGTTCTCACCCAAGATTTGACATGGCCCTGTCCTGTCATGGCCCTGCCCATCGTCCCTTTGATACGGTGAAGATGTCCTGTTCCCTTAGCAGAAAAACACCCCCAAAGCATAATGTTTCCACCTCCATGTTTGATGGTGTTCTTGGGGTCATAGGCAGCATTCCTCCTCCTCCAAACACGGCGAGTTGAGTTGATGCCAAAGAGCTCCATTTGTCTCATTTGACCACAACACTTTCCCCAGTTGTCCTCTGAATCATTCAGATGTTCAATGGCAAACTTCAGACGGGCATGTATATGTGCTTTCTTGCATGGAGCCCCAGGCCGAGGGAGATTGACAGTTATTTTGTGTTTCTTCCATTTGCGAATAATCTCACCAACTGTTATCACCTTCTCACCAAGCTGCTTGGCGATGGTCTTGTAGCCCATTCCAGCCGTGTGTGTGTGTGTGTGTGTGTATATATATATATATATATATACATATAAAATATATATATCTAGTGGCATGAGATTACTATATATATAGTAATCTCATGCCACTAGATATATATATAAACATACATGGTAATCTCATGCCACTAGATATATATATACATACATAGTAATCTCATGCCACTAGATATATAAAATATATATACATACATAGTAATCTCATGCCACTAGATATATAAAATAAAAATCATAATTACAAGCTGTATGTATGTATGTATGTATGTATGTTTATTTACCTTCAGGTTAGCATTGTACAAACAACTTTGCTAAAAAAAAGTGTTAATAAAAGCATGCAAACTATTGTACTGGAAGCCATTTTGGATTGTCCTAACGTCTCCCCAGTCCCTGTGCTTTGTAAAGACTCATGAATGACACTGAATGGTCTGTTGTCAGTCCAAACCCTCTGACTGTCTTGATCTGGTGCCATCACTTCATCTTTTTAGCTCTCTGTTGAATCCCATTGCTGGCACGCTAACTACAGTACATTCCCATGAGATGTCAACGTCCCTTCTGACTGCAATTTCACACTTTCATTCAGCATCTATGGAGACACAGCCTGTTACCATGTGAAGCATGGTACCTTTGTCTTTGCAATGGTTGCTAAGCCAATAGAATACACCAATGCACTTCTCAAATCAGTGCCATATTTCATGTCGACGCAAGCTTTGCAGTAACCAAAGCACCTGCTATTTCAAGCCACAATGTAAGGACCGAAGCCTGATTTTTGTGTTTAAAAAAAACATTTTTATATTTTTAAATAAAGTATTTTTAAGCACGTTCAAATATCTTTAGTTTTCGATGCGTGTGTCCCTCAGCTCGAGGTCCAAGCCCCGCCTGGCACTACCATAGGCTATGTGTCCCAGGACTGGAACCCCTGTGTGCCCAAGTTCTCCATCAAGGGTGCCAACAAGGAGACCGTGATGAAGCTGGAGGGACCCTGCTTCGCCTGCAACTGCTGCGGGGATGTCAACTTTGAGGTGAGGGGTCATAAACCCGGGAGTTAAACCACTTCATGTCATCCAATGGAGGCACTTGGGAATTAAGCTTCCATCGGGTTGACTATTTTTCCCCACCAACTATAAATCCACCTTGACATCTCTTGTAGACCAGAAAAGATTGTTGCTTATCAGGCAAGGTGGAAAAATTAGTATTGTATTAAAGTCTACACCCATCTAATCCTTTAGCTGACGGGGAAAGATGGAGGCAAGCCCATCGGCCGCATCAGTAAGCAGTGGAGTGGCCTACTAAAGGAGGTCTTCACTGACACAGACAACTTTGGCATCCAGTTCCCCCTGGACATGGACGTCAAGATGAAGGCTGTGCTCATGGGCGCCTGCTTCCTCATTGTGAGTCCACCTGTTTAAATAAAGATATATTTGATTCAAATGTAGATTTTTCTAATCACAGGCCTTACTCATCAAGTTCTATCACTGAGCTAATAAGATGTGCAGTTGTTGGAGGAAATTTAGTTGACATTTTCTTTCCTCTATTTCGCTTCATAGGATTTCATGTTCTTCGAGAAGGTTGGCGACATGAACCAGCGCAACACAGTCTTCTCGTGAAAAAGGAGGGAAAGACCGAGCACTTGATTCAATGCACTCTGTTTTTCAGTTCCTGTTCGGAACCCACTTTTTTTCAGATTCCGGATGAAACTCCTTCCTTATTCCAAAGCTTAGAGGAAGCTGCCATTCCATGCCAGTCCCAGAACTCTTTGTGTGAAACAGCATGAGACCTTATCTGACGATGAGCTTTCCTTTGCGCAAAAATTGCCTTTCTGGACTGTTTCTCTCCGTCCAAATATAAGAATCAGGAAGTTTTTTTTTATTTTCTTTATCTGTATGTGTGGGTTTCAGTACAGTATAGATGGAAAAGTACCTGTTTTATATCAACCTAAATTGACATGCTTAAATCTACATTCCAGATTTTTTTGGTGATAACCACGGCAACCACCTGAATACCATAATGTTTAAGTAGAAATATTAGACTCTACATTTTGCGATTTCTGTTTTGCATTGATATATTTAGCATATAACATGTCATTCATAAACCAAATGTATATGTTAATACATGTCCATCTTTCTAAACTTGAACCAGCCATCAAATATATTACTGTAGTGATCTAGGTAATTTCATGATTTAGTCTAGTACTTCTAAACAGATTGTAGAATTTGCATGTACAATACTATAGTAACTATACGAGCTATGGTGTTATTAGCTCCTGTATCATATTTTGTAAGACGATCATGCACATAACCATACAAAGTATACTTATGCGCTATGGTGAAAACTGGGACACTACCAGTAGTGGGAGAAGGCTCATTTTGACTAGGAATGCTTGTGCTAAATGTGTAGGAAAATGAGATGGTTGCAGATATGTTCATGTATTCTAAATGGCTCTTTCTCTAGCCTTGTCTCATACAGTATGTGTAACTATGTTGTCATGCCACACAAGAGTTGGCTATAGTACATGCAGTAGGGGTCAACGAGGCTACTCTTTCCCTGCCTCTTTTCTCTTGGCTTGTCTCCCTGAATTTGTGCATTGTTTGCAGTGTGCATGGTCTTTTCTGTTGCTATGGAGACTGTCACTCCTTTTTCGTCTCTAGAGATGGAATCTGTGCCAGTAGAAACTGAAAGGAAGAGGGCGTGGTGAGAGAGGGAAACCGGAAAAAGAGATGTGGGTAGTTAGAAGGAAATAGTGGGTGGGAGAGAACATTACTGAACATTGAGGTCAGGCGGTTAGCCTCTTGACAGCCTGGAAAATAAGAGTCAGGGAAACACTTTACTCTCCTGTGTAACCATGCTATTATATTAGTGAGATGATTGATGCCTTACCAATTGTGTTGGGAAGTATACTGTACTCACCCGGCATAGATCCTGAATGGTTGTTTAACAGATTTGAATGTCTGTTTCAATGTCCACTTGCATACTACTTAGAATTCATGGCCAATACATTAATTCATTATAAGTAGTATGCTAGTATGGACATTGGCACATTACCATGTGATTGTGAGGAGTATAGATCAGTGGAACTGTGGTGCAAATGTTGCGAAGAGCCATCGTCCTTGGAACAAAGCGTTGGAACAAAGCGTTAAGACTTTAACCTTTATTTCACTTCTTGGTGTGTCTCAAGTTACCATAGAGATGGATAGAGGACTCTTGTGCCCCAAAGCCTGTTTTAGCATGTGTAGTGCCATTGACTTTCACCAGTTGAAGTAGTTAACGGGGTGGGACTTCCTATGGGTTAAGGAAGGATCACATAATTCCATCTGGGTCATCAGGAGGGATCAGCCAGTTAATTTCTCGTGAGAAAACATTCCACAGCTGCAGGTAACAGTAAATTGCAAATATTTGCTTTATACCAGTTTAAACACATTCCAGGTTGTAGAACCCTTTCAGTTTGTTTACCAACTCATAGAAGGAGTAGACAAAGAAATTTGACTGCTTTAAAGAGTGACTGCCTTTTAAGAAGCAAGGAATACCTTTGAAAACAGCATCCATATGAGTAAGTTATTCTAGTGCCAAAATTGACTACAAAGTGTAAATAGGATTATTTTGGTCATAAAGTCAGTCTCGTCTAAAACTGAGTTTGGAACAACGGGTAAATTAATGTTGGGATTTGATGATGTCCATTTGCCCACTAACATTGGGTGAACAGCTTCATTGATTGCTCTGTATCCAATAAGCATAGACAGTGAGATAGACCTGTCCAGCAGCTCTGACTTAAAGACGACACGTCGCATATTTTACTTGCGAAATACTGAATACTTTTGGTCAGGAAACACACCTCCAAGACTGAAACCACATTTTTCTAATGAGCAACAGAGAAAAAAAACGTGCTAATCGATGTGTTCAGTAGCTCTTTAATGGAGATGCCATATCACAAATGCCAGAATGGGACAGATACAAAGAAGAGTCCTCTATCAGTCTCTATGGTCTAAATGGATATCGTGTCCCTCAATGGGGTGTGGCTGTGGTTCACAAAAGTGCCTTTTCACATCCCAACTATCTTCACTAGTAGGGATCCATTTTGGACAGACAATGTATCTGTCGATGACTTCTCCAAAGCCACTATCAGGAAGCATTGAAATAGTGTCATATTGCTGTGTTTCAATTTAATATAGGCTATACTTTATAAAATGTGAGATTGTATTATTGCCATTAATGTGCTCTGTATGCGATAGCTTAATGTTCTGTTTGTGTGTAAGCATGACCCCTATCAAGGAAATAGCCAATAGTGTTTCTAGTGCATTTTCTATGTTTAATGATTGTGAAATGCAATCATTAAAAATAACCTCTGTGATCTCCATCTTGCTAGCTATTATTTTGTATTTTATTCAAGTGAAATATGAAGTGATGTAGTTCTGTCAAATTGGCATTTTACATACAGACGTGTTGAGGTGAACATTTGAAAATCGTGGGAGGCAACCCGGATGTCTAGAGGCTGCATTGTTTGTGGATAGTGCATTAGGCAAATATGTCAAACATTTAAATTCTTTGGGGCAAGTGGAGATGTTTTGTACCATTTTTGTTTCTGAACATTTTCCTGGGAAACTTTTCCAAATGTTATGTTGTTTTTTTTTAAAGAAAACCAATCTTGTTCTGAGGCTGAAACTAATGTGATTGGGAGATAGGTTACTTTTATGCAAGCAATCTCCACCCGGAGGATTTACAGTATACTGCAACTAATTAAACCTACACCTCAGCCTTTCCTTGTTTTTTTTGTTGTCCTGTCCTCACCTTCTGGAACCATGAGCAGGAAATATTTTTGCTCTCCTTGAAGCCTCTGGTTCTCATGTTGTTTTTTTGAGAACAGGAGGAAAGGACATGCAATATTTGTCCAACCTCAGTTAATTTCAAAGTTGGGGTGGGATTCAATCCCAACCGAGTAGGAGATCACTTGACATTTAGAGGTAGTTTCCAGAGTTGACATCTACAGCATTAAACCTTGAATGCCATCTCAGCATTGACAGCGCTTAGACAGTATTTGTCAACAAAAGCCTGGCTCCGGTGTTTGACCTTTCATCAAGGAATTTGTGTGTTCTGCTTCTGACCAGGAAGAAATGTGTGAAGGAATAAGTGGCACAGGTATAAGGAGCTTGCCTCTGAATCCTGATGTGGGTTAGATCCCAGGCTTGGCACTTGAGTGTGGTTGTGTTGACTTTGCGGGGGTTGGAAGACTAATGGGGGTTCCCCGATAACCACTGCTCATTACTGTTTTGGAATTGCACAGGGGAAACCCCAGGATTTAAGCCCCCCTACTTGTTGCAGCCTTCAGCCATCTTTGTAGCCATGGCTCACTGACCAGGAGTCCATGTTGTCCACATAACCTTGCTCCAGTGCCTGGTTCGAACCTACAACCCCATGCTTATGGGTCGAGATCCTTACACCAGAGCCAACAGACTCCTTCACACATCTTACACTTTTCTTTGTAAATTTGACAATTGCAATAGTCTATAAAGGACAAGGATCAAACCCATAACCTCTTGGATGGAAGGCAGGGAGCTACAGACTCCTTAACATTTTTGACTTGACATGTCTGTTTGACATCAACAGTTGCAGAAGAGATAAGATTGAACCAATAACCTTTTTAGGTTACAAGGGAGGGACCAAACCCCAGAGCTACTGCCTCCACATAAATTGTACTCATTTTCATGTGAGACATCAACAGTTGCAGAAACATTGACAAAAGCGAAAGGTGAGGTTTGAACCCAAAAACTCTTGGTTGAAAGGCAGGGAGACAAGCCATGAGCCAGCCAGTGCCTTCTTCATACAAGTTGCACATCTGTTTGTAGCTTTAAAATTGACACAGAACCAAATGGATTACTTTAAAGAGTGACTGCCTTTAAGAAGCAAGGAATACCTTTGAAAACAGCATCCATATGAATCAGGTTATTCTAGTGCCAAAATTGACTAACAAAGTGTAAATATAATTATTTTGGTCATAAAGTCAGTCTGGTCTAAAACTGAGTTTGGAACATCTGTGCATCACAACAGGTAAATGGGTTGGAATTTGATTTGATGATGTTCGTTTGCCCACTAACACGGGGTGAACAGCTGTGGTGATTGCTCTCTATCCAATAGCATAGACAGTGAGACAGACCTGCCCAGCAGCTCCGACTTTAAGACAGCACGTTGCATATTTTACTTCTGAAATACTGCACCAAACACCTTAGATGTAAAATTGTGCAAAAACATCAAAAATAATTAGATTGCAAAGTAGAATAAAGCAACGGCAAGGTTTAAACCCATAACCTTTTTTTAAGGGTAGGAGCTAGGGAAGGAGACTAGGGGAATAATGGAATTGGACCCATGACTTTAAAAAATATTGGGTGGAGACTGGTGAAAGAGAGAAGAAAAGCCTGTAAGGCAGTATACATTTTTCCAATTAGTAACACATGTCATTTATTTAACAGGGCTTCATAAACACTGCTCTCCACCCCACCCTCAGTGGCCTAGCTCTCTCTGGCACTCACAAAACCTGAGCCGGGATTCAATCCAATCGCAGGTTATTGACATTGCGGTTTTGAAAGGATAATCCGATTACCGGTAAACACTGCATATGTTGGCTCATTCGGCAATTGCCTTTAAAGCTAGAGATGTTTTTGTTGTTGTATGGGCTGCATCTCAATCCACCATAAAATCTGCAATGCCTAGAACTTGACATATTGAATCTCAGCACTAGTGTAAAACTACAGGTCACACTGAACGAAAGATCCCAAACTGCTCTATTTACCACAAAGAATAATTGTTTGACCTAATACAAAAAAAACTTTCCCCAAATTGTGTACAAAGCAGGGTAGGAAACCTTGTTCCTGGAGTGCTGCAGGTACAGCAGGATTGTCATAATTACATGTACAGTAGGCACCACACTGAGCTAATTGATCAGTTCAGTGATTGCCTAAATTCAACATACCTGGTCTTCCATGTCAGTTAAGACAAAAACATGAACTGCTGCAGCACTCCAGGACCAGGGTTGCCTAACCCTGGCATAGAGCCAACTTCATACTCACCCCATGAACAAATAAATGACACTAGTAATACACGAGACAGATGCCCCGATCCCAAACAGACTTGGGTTCAAACACTTTGTGTAGGCATTCATCTTTGTGAACGTGACACCCCAAGTTCTAATATTAAATACAACGGTTAATCCATGTGCAGTTGTCTATATTTTAGGCCGAGAAAAAAAAGGGTATTTTATTTATGTTCCTGCGTTCACGGTTAAATGCTGCATATTTCGGCTCAATGGGAAATTGTCTTGTGGTTTCAAAGCATGATCAATTCGTTTATTGTGATTGTCAATCTCAATTTACACAGAGTCGTGCTTGATTTTAAAGAGATCCTGGTCACCAGGTTGACGGTTCAAACCTCAAACACAAAATAGTAGTGGCAAAGTGCCAGGGGGGCCTGAAAGGAGTAAGGCAGGTTCACAACATAAGGGAGGTGTTCTCATTACTCCCCCCACTTGCTGGAAGCATGCTGAAGTACAGTTTAACATAAGGCCATCTCCCTCCATAGAGGTTTCTCCAGCCCCATGTATTCTCCTCCTGCTCTAGTTTTATAGACAGCATAATGGGAAGCTCGCAATCAATTAGGAAGTCAAGGCAGTGAGAAATGCCAAACACTTCCTGTGAAAGGAAATTACATCACACTGTATATTCTCTTGATTCTACGACATCCCAGCTCTAATGATTTGTAAAATTGACGGGCATGAGCCACATGCAGCAGGGTAGCCTAGTGGTTAGAGCATTGGACTAGTAACCAGAAGGTTGCAAGTTCAAACCCCCGAGCTGACAAGGTACAAAATCTGACGTTCTGCCCCTGAACAGGCAGTTAACCCACTGTTCCTAGGCCGTCATTGAAAATAAGAATTTGTTCTTAACTGACTTGCCTAGTTAAATAAAGGTAAAATTAAATGCACATTTTGTATCAACAAATATAATCAATGCCAATACAATATATACAAATTCATCATGATACAACTATTTTTGAGAACAGAGAGGATGTGGCAGTTCGTCACAAAAAAATGTGTTTAACAGAACTGTAAAAAAAAGGATAAAATAGTATTTAAGGACTGAAACGTCTTTATGGTTCACTCCATATATATTCAATTCCTTTTTTATCCTCCTCCCATCCATTTAATTCCTAAAATTCCTTGTCAGTTCCTCTTAAATGTTGTAAAGCTTTATTGTCTGTTGTTTCCAGTATCCCTCCACCTCTCATACTCCTCCTCGTCTCGCCATGGCAACAGGGGGTGTCCCTCTCTCTCCATCCTTCCTCTTCCTCTCCCCTCCTCCAGTCCTGTCCTCCCGTACCATTCTGATCAGGTAGCGACTGGCCAGCTGTAGATTCCACTGGTAGCGGGACAGGATCATGACGCAGTCGTCACGAGAACACAGGCTCAGAGAGTACAGCTGCTCCATCTGAGAGAGAAGGAGAGAGAGAGAGAAGTGAGGTTGGGGCATCATATTTAGTATTAATTACATAAACACTGATCCAAATACTTAATTGTAGTATTCTTAGTTAACTATGTTGGCCAATGGAGAATACATTTTAAGTATATGTAAATAAAATATGCATTATTTCAGAATTATTACATAAGAATTATAAGAGAAATTCTGTCTTACCTTGAGTTGTTGCTGGGCCCTAACAGGGTTCCACTCATTGCGGCGAAGTGCATTACGAACCTCCTCATTGGTTACTCCATGCACCGCCTCCATGACCTGACCAATCAGAATACCTTAGTAAGTTAGACTAATTAAAGAGCCTGAACTGTCTAATACCTCAAGAACTAAAGACCCTACATCAATTCCATACCTGTGCTATGACGGCTTCCCTGGTGCGTTGCACTTGAGGCGGGTACCTCTCCCTCTCTCGTTCCCTCACCACCCTCTCCTTTTCTTGATCCCTCTCCTTGTCCCCATAGTTATCCAGTGTTGGTGTTGACCGTGCCATGTGGGCCATCTTGCCCAGATTGCTTCCTCCCATGGTCTGCGGTGGTTGGGGCTGAGGCTGGGCTGGCTGTAGCATCTGCTGCTGTGGATGTGTTGGAGGCTGTGGAGGCCATGAGGTGCCTGGGGCTGGATTTGCAGTAGGCCTCTGATCTCGGATCACCACCTGGGGGATCTTGAAGTTTTTGGGGTTCGGTGGGGGCGGGCGAGCCGGGGGGTTGATGCTGGCCTCGCTGAACCTACGGATGTCCTGCTGCATCCCCACGCTGTGGGCCCCCATGGCGGGGACTGGTCCACGACGGGGGTCCACCCTGACCCCTACTACCGTCTGAGTCCAGCTCTGGGGATCGCTCAGGACAGACTCCAGACTCCTGGTCATACCTGGGGACAAAAGGATAGTTATATTAAACATATTTATTGTGTACAAAAGATGTACAGTATACAGCATGTTGGGGGGTGGTTATCCCTAGTTGGTATAGAACTTCCGACCCGTTGCTCTCAATGCTAGTAGAACATGGATAACATGTTCGTATCAGCCATATGTTGATCAAAGAGCTCTGCTTGACGTCGTTACCTGACATTTTCTGTAAGTTGGAGCCCTCTTCCTCGCGATCTCTGCTTGCTGGGCCGCTCCTCCAGTTTACGCTCCTGAAAAACGTCAGAAAACAAACACACAGGTAAACACACTCTCCAAACACACACTGGTCACAGCCTCTAAGCTGAGTGCGGGCCGCAGCTCCCCCGGGACTGCTGCGCAGAAGAAATATCAGCGCGCACAGAGAAGCATGAGATTCAACTTTCTAGAGTTTTCCCCATTAGTTAACACTATCAACATTTCCCTTTACTGTGGCAATTGTGATCGAATCAATGCAATATTAGCCACTTTCAATGCAACATACCAAAACAAACTATGGAAAACTAACTATGCAAGAGATGTTGTTGTCGGCAGAATGCGTCGGAGTAGGATTCTATTGCATTGACATGCACGACTCAGGCCCACATTCTACAGACCGGCGCGCCATAACGAATCAGAGCTGCAGTAGACCTATATGCAAATAGACAATTGCCATATATGGATCTGTGCCATTCACTTTGAACTGGACTGTGTTTAGCGCATGAGCGGTCGTGAGTAGATGCGCTTGTTTTGAGATCAAAGCGTGAGCTGCATGAAGCCACGTGTGTACAGTTTGTTAATATCCTTTGCTAGTTAGTGAGTTATTAGCCCAGTTATAGATGATGTGTAGTCAGCAATATGGGAGTGATTGCTTCCTACAAGAGCACAAAACTTTGAAAAGTGAGTCAAGAAAGAGCTTTTTTTGTCTTAAAGCGGCAGTGTTGTATTTTGGGCTTGAATAAGTTGCCAATATGCAGGGGGTAGCATAATTGTATGGGAATAATGATGCAATTTTAAAGTGGATTCTTGCATCAAACAACATTTTCAGTCACCTCTTTGTCTGAAGGACAAGTGGATAAACAGGTTAACTCTTTTGGGATAGGGGGCAGCATTTTCACTTTTGGATGAATGGCGTGCCCAGAGTGAACTGCCTCCTACTCTGTCCCAGATGCTAATATATGCATATTATTAGTAGTATTTGATAGAAAACACTCTGAAGTTTCTAAAACTGTTTGAATGATGTCTGTGAGTATAACAGAACTCATATGGCAGGCGAAAACCTGAGAAAAATCCAACCAGGAAGTGAGACATCTGAGGTTTGTAGTTTTTCAAAGGTTGGCCTACCGAATACACATTAAGATATGGATAAAGTTGCACTTCCACTAGATGTCAACCATCTTTAGGAACTTGAATGAGGATTCTACTATAAAGGAGGAGCTCATGAAACCTCTGAGTCAGTGGTCTGGCAGAGTGCCTTGGTCTCATGACGCGCGCTCCCGACAGAGTTACCTCTCGTTCCAGTGCTTTACTTCAGACAAAGGAATTTTCCGGTTGGAACATTGATGTTTTATGTTTAAAAACATCCTAAAGATTGATTCCATACATCGTTTGACATGTTTCTAAAGGACTGTAACGGAACTTTGAGTTTTTGTCTGCGCCTCATGAAGATGGATTACTGGGCTGAACACGCTAACAACAAATGGCTATTTGGACATAAATGATGGACTTTATGGAACAGTCAAATCAGTCATTTATTGTCTAACTGGGATTCCTGGGAGTGCCTTCTGATGAAGATCATCAAAGGTAAGTGAATATTTATGGTGTAATTTCTAACTTCTGTTGACTCCAAAATGGCGGATATTCCTCTGGCTGTTTTGGGTTCTGAGCGCTGTTCTCAGATTATGCTTTTTCTGTAAAGTTTTATTGAAATCTGACACAGCGGTTGCTTTAAGGAGAAGTGTATCTTTAATACTGTGAATACCACTTGTATCTTTTATCAATGTTTATTATGAGTATTTCTGCAAAAATCACTGGATGTTTTGGAATCAAAACATTAATGCACGTAATGCGCCAATGTAAACAGATATTTTGGATATAAATATGCACATTATCGAACAAAACATACATGTATTGTGTAACATGATGTCCTAGGAGTGTCATCTGATGAAGATCATCAAAGGTTAGTGATTCATTTGATCTATATTTCAGCTTTTTGTGACTCCTCTCTCTGGCTGGAAAAATGGTTTTCCAGCCAAAGAGTGTTTTTTTGACTTGGCTATGACCTAACATAATCATATGTTGTGCTTTCGCTGTAAAGCATTTTTTAAATCGGACACGATGGGTAGATTAACAAGATGTTTATCTTTCATTTGCTGTATTGGACTTGTTAATGTGTGAAAGTTACATGTTTCCCAAAAATATTTTAGAATTTCACGCACTGCCTTTTCAGCGGAATGTTGCGGAGGGGTTCCGCTAGCGGAATGCTTGCCCTAGAAAGGTTCATGTCAAGCCCTGCATGTTTTTTTTTTTTTTTTTCAAAAGTCTCTGTAGGCCTACAGTTTGCACTCAGCAGACCTGACATTTCTTCAGTGATGAAAACATTTAAAGGGAACAATGGTCATGGGATGTATACTCAAAGGTTCAAAGTCATACTACATTTATCATATAGCCATGGGTTGAGTAGGTTGTTACACTACCTCATGGTGGAATGTTTACAAAAGAAAAGTGCTGAATACTAAGTGGAAGGTGGTTAATTCCTCCAGCTAAGACCCTCCTGCAGGCAGTTTCTAACTTAACCTACTCATCATTGTCAAACATTGCAAGAAAACAGCGCTGTTGAATGCAGGAACCAAGGTTAGCATACAGCATGATTAAGTCCCAGCAGCAAAACATTATCCAAGCCTTATGAAAACCTAATTAAAACTTGACTGACTCATCGAGGCGCTCCGGGGTGCCCCAGCTACGGTCGGGGTGGGTGTCTCCATGCCCTGTGTGCTGCAGACTGCCCTTCAGAGGGGGAGAGATGAGGCTGGAGGCAGGAGGAGCAGGGGCAGCGGGAGGACCAGGGGCAGCGGGAGGAGCAGGAGTGCTGCTGGGGGCAGCCAGGCTCGGGGGGAACCAGCCCACCGTCAGGGTCCTCTGGTTCTGACCCTTCCACTCACACAGCTCCAGACTACAGGGGAAGAATCACATTAAGAAACCAGTGACCATTGTACAATTTCAACCAGTGAGTTATAACCGTTTATACTGACTTATAGACTTAACTAAAAATATAACTGCTCATAAGTCCTTAACAACCCTCTTTACACTTTTACATAAGACTCTGCATAATGTAGTGTTAGCCAAGTTAAGAAAAGCAGACAGAGCGTGGAGTAATTGTAAGATTTTCGTGATAAAGAATTTGATAATACCCCCCCTCTCAAGAATTACCACAAGGGGGCAAGAATTTGAGGATTAGGGTTAACCATCAAATCAGGGTTGGAATGTGGTTCATGAATGGAGCTCTTTGAAGGAGCAGGTTTAACAAATTATTCCATCTTTCGTGTCCATAAATGTTCTCTTTCTTCCTATCCCTCACTCACCCATGGTCTATGACGGTCACTAGGTCGTTGGATAGCAGAGTGAGTTTCCTAGGTTCCGCAAAGTCCCTCACAGCACGCACCTCTATCGGCTGAGCCTAGATAGAGGGAGGAGGGGAAAACTATTTAAGCACGTCTCAAAGTGAAAATGGCCTGTATTCTTGTCACTGCCGACATGCTTACAAATAAACATGTTAAGGAACAACTGGATTAGAGCAGAGATCACCAAACTCAGTCCTGCCCCCCCGTGCACGTTTTGGAGAGTATAATGTAACTGTATACAGTGCATAACAAATGTACATAGAAATGTATAGTCTGTCACCTCTGCCACCAGAGTGGTGAGCTGGGAGAAGGTGGGTCGGTCGGATGGGGTGCAGGCCCAACACTTTCTCATCACAGAGTAGAGTTCCTGAGGACAGTCAGGGGGTCTCTCCATACGCTCTCCCTCCCTCTCCACCCTCCACAGGATCTGAGGAGAGAAAAGAAGAGAGGAACGTTTAATGACAAAGACATATTCAATATCTCTATATTGCAATTTTTGTGGTCACTCAACATTTTTTTTGCTAAAATAATGAAAAAAATATTTCAGAAGTCGTACAGATGCTTGGAGCCTTGAGTCGTTGTGAGTCATGGTTTATCTTAAAAGTGTACAAAAAACTGTCTCCATACTCAATTTCAAAACTTTTTCTACACATACCTGTCTGCCAGATAACCCCAGCCAAGGCTCGTCACAATAGGTGAACATCTCCCAGAGGAGGACCCCAAACATCCACACATCAGAGGAATGGGTGAAGGAGCCCAAACGCAGACTCTCTGGGGCACACCTGGAGGGTGCAAGAGAGAGATGGAATTACTACAAACTGACAATCATCCAGCAAAGAAAATTCCACAGTAGTGATATCTCCACATCGGCTTCCATTAGGTTACACTGCTAAACAATCAATGACTTGCAAATAACATTTCCCCCCACACACTCCTTGATGTTTCCTCCTCAGCTCACCAGGCAAAGGGGATGCGTCTGTGGGCTGTCATCATGTAGTGGTCCTTCTCCTGACTCAGGACCCTCATCAGCCCAAAGTCCCCGATCTTCACCATCTCCCTGGATGCCAGGAGAACGTTCCGGGCAGCCAGATCCCTGTGAATGAACCTGGAGGAGATATAACACAGGCACACTTGACCAGCCAAAACCACAAATGATACTGGGTTTTCATTGGTAAGAAGTGTCTTCATCCGCCTCTGGTCAAATTTGATTGGCTTTCAGGAAATGTATTACGTTGGTCAGAGAAATTGTTTACATTTAGGGTTACGGTGAGGGTTACAGTAAAGTTAGTGGTTAAAATGGCATGTGGTTGTAGCAAAGATTTTTATAACTAAACCAAGATAGACCACAGCCCGTCATTCCAAATGGGAACAAACGAGTCATAGTGGGCAGAACAAGCAAGGAGTTGGGCAGAGCCAAGCGCAAGCTAGCGAGATCCTATTGCAGAATTCTAGCAAACATTTGCATATTTCCATTAGGGAATGCCTACTCTGAAGTGTGCGTGTGCAATAACTCAATTTGTCTTTGCACTCCTTATAAAACAACGCTATTTTTTACAACTTTGACAAAGGGTAAAGTCTACAAAACTTAGTCCACACTGTTTGTAACCGATTCTAGTTTTGGGAACAGAAAACGGTATTGGGATCAAATGTATTAGCAGAATGTCGGCCAAAATCTCTCGTTCCATCTTCTTCCACTGCCCGCCACTAGGCTTCCTCTCACTACCATATGTGGCAGTCAGTGGAAACACCAAGCGAATGCTTCACATTTATACATCCAGTAAAATATCGGTCTCATTGTTCTATCTGTGGTTGTAGTCTGTAGAGTGGGACTGTTTTGTGTCTCACCTGCGACCCTCCAGGTACTCCATGCCTGCTGCAATCTGGGTGGCGAAGAGCCAGAGGCGTGCCAGGGGGTACTCGTACTGACGAGAGCGCAGCGTGTCATACAGGGATCCCAGACATGCCACCTCTGTCACCTGGGGGAAAGATAATACGGTTTTAAAGGGACTTCTTTGCTCTGAGGATTTTACTTTCCCCCCTCAAATTCCCTAAGTGAATTCTTTGAAAAACATAACATCTGAATGACCACTGAAAGTTTCTTTGAATTTGAATGGCTGTATTTGAATAACCAATCTTCCAATTAGAATTTTAGCCTATTGGGCCCAGGAATTAAAGGCGACAGGATTTCAATGTAGAAATATGAGAAATAATAAATATGTTTTATACTCCATCTTTCAGAGGTTGGACAGAATATGGCAGTCTCACCATCTTCAGGGGCTGTGTGAGTACTACTCCGTAGAGGCGGATGATGTTGGGGTGGTCTAGAGACTGCATGGTGGTCACCTCCTGGAGGAAGTCTGTCAGCGTGTCCGTCTGTCTGGACAGGCTACTCCTCAGAGTCTTCACCGCAACTGGCAGCTGTCACGGCAACAGAAAGGAGAAGGATGGATGAGTTAGGTATACTGATTAATAACATTTCGAATAGATTATAATGCAATTTCTATTGATCGGGAATATACTGTAATGCAATTTCTATTGATCTTTAAGATATCTTGCCCTGTGTGTCTTCCAAACAGGCAACCTAGCTCTGGCTTTTCACTAGTACTACTGCATATCTACATTCATAACACTGGACTTGGTGAGTAAAATAAGGGAGATAGTGTTTCTAGTGGGACACTCACCACTCTCCCAGTGGGGGTCTGCCACTCTCCCCTCTTCACCACACCGAAGGAGCCCATGCCCAGCTTCTCCCCTAGAGATAGTTCACTGTCCTGAATCAGACAGGTGAGTGCCCGCCCTCCTGTCTCCTGGCCCTGCCCCATACTGCCCCATTGGTCACCGCCCTCCGGACCACGGCCACTGAAGACCTGGGAGAAAGAAAGAAAATATATTTTAAAAATTATAAAATGTTTTACAATTAACAATCATCAAAGAAATACATTGTGGGAGGTGGTGTACATGTCTTACCTTGGTGATCCATGACTTTGGTCTCATGGTGATCTTGTACCGTTTCACAGCATCCCATAATCTTCTCTGTCCTACATGTCAACAAATAACCATAGATCATAAAACAAACTAGATCAACAGCACTTACAACTCAATTCTACCGTAACCCACTAATCTACTGGTAGTGCCAACATGGAGGATAGTTTGCTTGTGGCTAGATGGTATACTGCTATGGTAAAAAAAAAAAATAATAATAATCAAGTTCATGTTACTTAGAATTTTTGTATTTTAGCTAATACTAACCCTTTTCTTAACCTTAACCCAATTCCCCTAACCTGCTGCGTTAATTATCCTAACCTGCTGCCTAAATTGCTACGAAAAGTCACTTTAATCCGTAACTGTATACCATCTGGTCAAAACAGCAAAACTCTGATACGAATCATTTGGAGGCAACTGCGTCGAGCACTGACCTGGTTTGCTAATGCCGATCTGCTCGAGGTCAGACTCCTTGACATAGTTGAAGTGCTCTATGCGGGTGATGTTGAGGCCGTCCCGGACACGCAGGTAGAACCTCTCCAACTGGACCTCGGCCAGGAGGTGGTACAGCCACTGAGTGTCCTGGTCCATCAGCATGACCCTACAGGGCACCACAGCACTAGTGGGGTCAAAGAGGATGGAGAGGAAGAGTCATGTAAAGGTGCTGTTTAAGTCGGCCTTGTCAGTGGTGCTGGCTGGAATTGCGTGGAGTACTGGAATTAGCCTATATTGCTACCATCATGCTACCCAAAGTTAAAGGTTGGAGTAATGGAGTGGACAGTATTTCGCGATCACAGGTGCGAGACCTTTCAAAATCAACAAAAATATGTCTACAAGCAATTGTTACAGCAACAAGAAACTAGCTTCAATACCTTTTTCCAAATACTAGTTAACTCAACTAACAAAAGAATGGACGATCTGACCAGAGGTCCAGGACCTTCAGAACAGTTTGCAGTTCTCCCAGGGAGAGGCGAGTGTCCTGAAAGAGACATTCCGCAAGAAGTCCTCTTGAGATGACATCAGCACTGTGTGTGAATCATGAGACATAGATGGATTCTGAGGAGAATGTGAGAAGAAATATCACAAGAAACTGCAGATGGATCATAGGAAGATTGAGGTGGAGCCACACCCACAGGTCTGGAACACCTGTAACCAGCCCAGGTGACAGACCCAGGCGGAAAGTCGTCAAGTTCCTAAGGTTCAAAACAAGACGGATGTTCTGGAGAGAGCTAAGAAATTGAGAGGAACCAACATCTTCCTCAACGAGGACTTCTCTAGAGCTGTGCGCCAGAGGTGGAAATAACTCATCCTAGCTATGAAAGCTACCAGAGAGCGTGGGGACACAAGCTCATTGTCCACTCTCCCTCCCTAAAGCCTGGGAGGAATGAGAGAGCCAAGCTTCAGGGTCAGTAGCTTCAGCCTAACATCCCACAGACCTGATAAACAATGTATTTATTACATTTTACCATATTAGAGTGCCTTCAGAAAGTATTCATACCCCTTGACTTATTCCACATTCAATTCATTTTAGATTCTCACCCATCTACACACAATACCACATATTTACGAAGTGAAAACATGTTCAGAATTTTTGCTAATTTACTGATGATATCTCATGTACATACACTATCAAAAGTTTTAGAACACCTACTCATCCAAGGGTTTTTCTTTATTTCTTTATTTTTCCTACATTGTAGAATATTCTTAGCAATGATTTAGGAATCCTTGTGAGTAAGTATTAGCTAGGTTGCCACTTGTTGTTCACCTATTGAACTTCAGTTCATTCAAATAAATAGCTAGCCAGCTACTTTATCCTGTTGCCCAAAGCTAACGTTATAAGCAGCCAGCTAGCTTCATCATTTTGCACTATTGGTTAGAGCCTGTAAGTAAGCATTTCACTGTAAGGTTGTATTCCTGTTGTATTCTGCGCACGTGACAAATAAACTTTGACTTGATTTAGTGAGGCTCGGGTTATGTGTTGCGATCTAGACACAATAAGGATTAGGCACAATAGTGGAATTTTCGGGTTGCCTTCATATTAAAAGTATGTCATTGACAGTAATGCAAATTAATACAAATAGAATTATGCCAGACTTTTATTTTGAAGGCTAACCGCAAGTTCACTATTGTGGTTCATCCTTATTGTGCCTAGCTTCACATAGATGGGTCCGACCACCATTAATCAAATAAGAACTGTCTTATAAATTAGGGCTATTTTAGATGACACCTAGCTATATAGTTAGCTAGTTAACTACAGCTACTGAAACAGATTATGTTGTGTTATTTGCAAAGACCCAAACGGCGTTCCAAAGAAATCCTGATTGAGAATGAAACGACTGAACAAATGAACAACAAAAATGCACAGCAAGTAAGTGAAAGAAATAGGGTTTCATTATGTTTTACTGGTAATGGGGACATAGGTAAATGCCAACAAAATAACTTTTTGGTCAGTGTGGTGTGTGTAACCTTTATTTAACTAGGCAAGTCAGTTAAGTACAAATTCTAATTTACAAATGACAGCCCGACGAGGCTGGGCCAATTGTGCGCTGCCCTATGGGACTCCCAATCACGGCCGGGTGTGATACAGCCTGGATTCGAACCTCTTGCACTGAGATGCAATGCCTTAACACACACATGGACGCAGTGGTCTAACTATTTAAATGTACTAGAATGCTTAAAAGGCCGCAAATATTTTCAATATCGGTTATAATTCTATTTTTGCAAGGAAAATATCGTTATCGGCCAAAATGTAATATCGATGCATCACAAATAATAAGATGATAGCTGAGCTGTATTGTTATATTTCAGTGCAGTCTTTGATGTTATTGATCATAAATTGTCACTTCCTATGGCTTTACATCACCTGCCATCACATGGTTGGAGAGTCATTTATCCAATAGAACCCAGAGGGACCTTATCTGTTCTTCAATGGAAGCTTCTCTAACATCAGATATGTACATTGCGGTGTCCCTTAGGGCAGTTGCCTTGGGCCGTTACTCTTATCTGTTTGTACAAATGATTTGCTACTGGTCTTAGACAAAGCTAGAATGACTATGTATGTGGATGATTCCACACACTACATGTCCGGCAATATGGTGAAGTGCAGCAAAGTAAGACCTAGCAAAACTGCAGCTGGCTTAAAACAGAGCAGCACACCTTGCCCTTAAGTGTGCATCAGTGTTTTGTTACTTGTGTTTTGTGCAGACACCAGGAAGAGTAGCTGCTGCTTCTGAAAAAGCTAATGGAGATCCAAATAATGTATCAGGATGGTCCGGTTCCATTAGTAGAACAATATATCCTTCCTTTGTCAAAGTCGCTTCTGATCTAACTAGAATGGGTAGGTAAGTACGCAAGGGTATAGCTTTCCCCAGTCCAGTCAGTGATCACCTTAAGAGAGTTAAGGGAGGATGCATTTCAAGCCAATTCCAAGATACAGTGTAAACACTGCCTTGTTGCTAATTCCCAGCAGCTTCACCATTGGAATATTATGCATAATTGAATTGGGAATTCACAGATTTTGTTCAGTGGAGGAACATCAGAGAAAGTCAAAGAGCTGTAACCAAAGGAGACAGTACCTTTTCTGAGCCTCAATTCAACAACGAGCCAGCCTGTTTTACCGTAATTATGTTCAAAGTTCACATACCGGCCTCTTCTGGTCGCTATGGACACCCATAACAAGAATTCATCAATAAAAGTCCTGAGTTAATGCGCTGTCTAACAGAAGAGGGAGACGAGTGTGACAGCTTTCAGTACCAGCCAAACATTTAACAGACCTTTGTTTTGTATCAAATCAACCCTAATGAGCAACATTTTTTTTACCTGGCACCAAAGTCAGTGTCAGCTGAATCAAGTTTGTTATATCACATTTGTTGGGGGAAATCCTATCACCCCTGTTCACATGGACAAAGAACCAGTTACAGAAACAGAGGGGAAAGGCGACAATTGAGGAGAAGAATTAACCAATGGAGGATGGGAAGAGAGGGTGGGACAGGAAACAAAGAGATGAAAGTGTGTTAAAATAAGAATAAGCAATTGGGTGCTAATAGAATACGCCAGTGGGTGTTATTCACTTAGTTTCAAAATACATTTGCTCACTGTTTACTGCTACCACATATAAAGCTAATCATACCACAACATTGGTGCCCATCCTTCGGTTCTTAAATCAAGTGACGTATTTTTGTCCAGCTCCTACATCAACTTTGAAATAGTATTTTTTTGCAATCTCAAAGTAAGCAAGCCCACACGTCTGTTGCTCAGAGACTACTGGAAGTGCATGTTCTTCTCTCTGTCTTGAACTCAAATTTTGCAATTCACAAAGAGGCGCAACCTGTGACGCCAAGCTGTAATTTCTACTTAACGTCTATCTAACTACACACGTCATTTCATGTCCTTGTCTGCGTGTGGACTTCCGCGTCAGGGAATTGCCGCTATAAAACAATCACAGAGAAGGGTGTGAATCAGAGGCCTACATTCTTGTGTCAACTATTCTGGGAAACCCAAACCAGTTCTCTCACATCAACTGTCTGACATATCAGATATAACATGTGTGTATGTCTATGTCATAGCTGATGATGGGTACCTGATGTGGGTGCAGACTGTAGCTCGGTTAACAGATGAAGGCCATATCCATTTTCTATTTCCACAGAAAGACCGACAGAAACACATTGATGCAGACAGACGCAAGAAGGGGCTAGCCCGGACAAGCACTATTCCTGTCAAAAGAGATTCCCAAGGACAACTCCCAAACCCACACCCAACTATTTCATGAAAGTCACAATCCTGTGCCAAGTCTGCAGTAAAAACATGCGAGCAACAATCACGGGTCATTTCTCATGCATGCCATTGCTTTGAGGTTATTCAGATTTATGTACACAGGAATGCATCTTTAACCCACTCAGTTACCGGATAATGAATGTTATAAGAGGGAGGTAGCTATAGGGTTGTTTGGGCCTATTTGCTCTGTCCATGAAGCATTTGGGAGGCTTTGTTTACAATTGAGACTACGTCTTTTGGTGCTGATTGGGTGAGTGCACTCGATCAATTAAAAGACAAACTAATGGGGTAACCAGTAACATAAGCATTTCGCTGCACCTGCCATAAAACCTGCAAATCTGTGTACGCTACCAATAAACTTTGATTTTATAACTGGAGTCTGAAAAACCTACTGGACACATGATCCCTGATAAGCTGGGATTCTAACAAAGAGAGAGTTTGACAAAGCTTCCCGATAACATCTCCTCATAGAGAAGGGCTCTTTTAACAGAATGCATGGCCTGACTGACTCGGTCTGATTCATAACAACCAGAACTGTCCCCAATCTACATCAGTCAACAAAGGGAGTGCCTTCAGGCAATCTCTGGGAGTGCCTTCATGCAATCCCAATGAAGTAGCCTGGAAGTTGAGTAATTATTTCAGAGAGAAAGAAATATATATATAGATATATATACACAATCCTGGATACACACGAACCTCTCTTAGCAGTGACATAACTATTTGCATATGACCCTTGTTAAATAAGTATTTTCCAAACTCGGTCCTGGGGACCCCAAATGTTGCAAGTTTTAGTTTTTGCCCTAGCATTATACAGCGGATTCAATTAATCAAATCTTAATGCTGAGTTGACTATTTCAACCAGCTCTGTAGGTCTAGGGCAAAAGCCAAAACATGCACCCTTTGGTTTGGGAAACTCTGCCATTGTCATCCATGATGACTTTCGAAAAAATAGTTTAGAACAAAAATGTGAAAATATTATTTTCTCTAAATCAAATGCTTGATTCATTCTTGCCTATTAAAATGTCATTGTCATTTTTCTCAACAGAGTTAAAAGTAACTGCAACATTTGTTACCCTGGAGTTGATAGTAAATCAAGGTGTAGGCCTATGAATTACTGAACGCCACTAACTGTAACGTTAGTTGTGGGACGCCATTGTTTAGCCTTTCAGAATAAATAAATACTGTCAATATACCGTATTGACTGGTGGGGTAAATTGATACCAAAGGCTCGTTCAACAAAGATAAGTGCTAAATACTTACCGTCAACAAAATGACCGAAAGTCTACTGGTGCCACGATCTTGCTTATTTATGAACCCAGCTTTCGGTTATGCGCGACAACAACAAATTAACTGATTCCAAATAGGATCGGTAGACCTAGAGATAATCCACATCACATGCCATACTGTTTTTCTTCATTTCGTCAACAAATGATCATTATTTTTATTTTCTTAGTGTTGTCGGTTGTTTTATTTTATCGCAAAATATCTGAGAATCCTCACTTAAACTGGTGTGTTTCGCTCTACCTGTCCACAGTGCTCTCTCTGCCTCTTCCTCATATTTTCACTCCACCCCTTTTCAACGTCCACCTGTGCTACACTTGCCCAGCCACCCGCCTACACATCACTTTTTGGACATTGTCAATTCTAAAGATTAAGTTGAAAAGCAGGTGACCATAGCATAAAGTTAATCATATCGCTGTTATATTCCATCAATAACAGCCTCGGGGTATTTCTCTCCATTGATATTTTGCTTGTTTTGTTTGAATGATGTCAAAACTTGCCAGCAGCAATGACTCAAGTACTGTAGAGAAACTATACTCTTTCTCTCTCCCTCCCTCTTTACTGTGCATGTCTGCTCCTGCCAAGCCAGTCTGACTAGATTTTTGCCTCTCACATGGCCTCCTATTTGAATGTGCACCCAGGCAGCAACAAAGTGGAGTGCCCCCTGCATGCACTTCCTTGTACTAGTGGTATGGTACACACAACACAATAGAAAGGGAATGATGCTCAATTTAAAGGACAATCAAGAGTGGCGCTCAAAGAGTCTATTCTCATTAAAAAAAACAGTGGAAACTGGTTCTCTTTCATGACATTATCACATGGATATAAAATTACCGAAAGGGCTTCAGAGTGGCACAGCGGTCTAAGGTATTGCATCACAGTGCTAGTGGTGTCACTACAAACCCTGGTTTGATCCTGGGCTGTATCACAACTGGCTGTGATCAGAAGTCCCATAGGCCGCACAATTGGCCCAGCGTTGTCTGCGTTAGGGTTTGGCCGGTGTAGGCCCATCATTGTAAAAAAATAATTTGTTCTTAACTGACTTGCCTAGTTAAATAAATAATATATAATAAATAATAATAATAAATAATATATATATATATATATATATATACACTGTAGATGTGAATGTATGATTATGTATCAATAATGACTCATGTAAAAATCATTGTTATTGTGAAAAGAGATCATTGCTATATCAGATATTTTGTATTGTTTTTTTAGCAGTGACGCATTGCTCAATTACCATTAATTTACCAAGTGGATTGAGAAATATAACGACCTAATGATACCAGGTTGCGATGTGATATTCAGTTTCTAGAGAGCATGAGTATGTGGGAATAGTGGTGACCATAATTTTGTCTTTAAACGTCTGTCACAGGGTTCCGAATGCATATTCTTGAGCAAAAGGTTCTTAGTGTCAGCTTACAGCATGGGAAGCTCGTACTTTATGATGTGTGTGTGACCTGGAGGCTTGTGACATTTTTCTGTAGCCTTTTCTCACCTGACAATTGGGACCAGGATCCACCTCAGATGCTTCACAGATGAAAGGAGAAAGTTTTTAGGGGTAAATTATCATAATCTTTAGATGGTCTTTGTTTCACAGGAAGCATGTTCATGGTGCTGTAACAGTAATGTGAGGGTAGTTGTCAGAATTTGCATCAGACCTTCTACCCCTGAAGTGTTTATCAAAACATTAAGAAGGTGATCAGTGAGCAGAGTGTTTGGAAATCAGCATAAAAAGGCAAAATAGTGAAGGGTAATAAGATTAGTCATTGGTGTGAGGTCAAACTTGTGATATTTTTTTTTGCATCCTGATTTCACATTTTCTGCATATAAAATAATGTACAATTAGTACAGGGTCGTTCAAGATGTTGAGATTAAAAATACAACAGCACTCTCTGCTGTTGGTTTTTCAAACGGCGCTCTTTTCTTCTGAGTCGCGCTTTCATGGCGTCATCAACCCGCGACAAAATCCCTTTGAAACTATAAATCACCGGAAGTGTTTTTTTTGTTATTACGTTTGCAATGTACAACGTTTCAGTGCTATGCAATTTGCTATTATATCAAAACCATGTTGAAACTAAGTTTACAGACAAATGTAATTATCTTCCGGGAGGATTTTGGTCTGGCGTTAATGTTTAGATAAATAAACCACACGTTGTGAACAAATGTCATTGTGGACGTCATGGATGTGAAACGTCAGAGTCCAAGGATGTTCTTTCTTGCTTGTGTTCCCTCATGTGTTTTATGTATTGATTTGTTGTTAATAAAATAAAAAAAATAAAAAAACACTGAAAAAAAAAAAATTAAAAAAGGATGTTCTTTCTTTAGTGAATAGTGGTATTGAACTTGAATATGACAAGCAGAGACTGGTATTTTTCTGTGAGTGTAACGGATGTGAAACGGCTAGCTTAGTTAGCGGTGTGCGCTAAATAGCGTTTCAATCGGTTACGTCACTTGCTCTGAGACCTTGAAGTACCAGTTCCCCTTGCTCTGCAAGGGCCGCGGCTTTTGTGGAGCGATGGGTAACGATGCTTCGAGGGTGACTGTTGTTGATGTGTGCAGAGGGTCCCTTGGTTCGCGCCCGGGTATGGGCGAGGGGACGGACGTAAAGTTATACTGTTACATGAGGACATTCATTCCTAAAGTAAACTTATGGAACAACAGTACATAAAGACATACTCAAAAGTAAGGACATGCTAATGACAATAAGCTGCTTATCATCGAGTTCTGGCTGACTTTACAGCATGTGCACAACAACAGTTGGATGTGTGAAATGTTGTGTGTTCCTTTTTAAAAATCTTTACATTTTCAGACTTTGAATCTCAAAGAGTAAAGTAAGCTTCATACCAGTTGAGGAGAGTGCGGAAGGTACTGCGTTTCGAAGGAAGAACATCTATCAGATACACCTTCTGCCTGAGAACAATGATGAATGGTGAGTCTTTCCATGTTATGATGTTTAATCTCAATGTCAGCTTCTTCGCCTAGCCTTCCATCAACCCAGTCATGCATGGACACATTGGACAGTGTCTACATTGATTTGCTCTGTAAACACCTCCTGCGGCCTGATGACTGGTTCAGTGACGGGGGGGTCTACCCCTAACTGCCCTGGCTGGTTGAGGAGCTCCTGCCCAAACTGGTAAGCTGGGCCACAGAGAGTAGGACCAGTGAGTTCAGGAGCACCCCGTCCCTGCTGCCTGTAGAGAAGTACAACATCATGTACTAACAGCTGAAGGACAAGTACAAGGAGATGGTCTGGTCTTTCGAAGTGTAGCGTCACAGATCAGATTCTTTGTAGCAGTGTTGTTGTAGCAGTGTTGTTGTTGAAGTTGTTTTCATGTTAATGCCCCAACATACTGTAATATCTGTCTTTGTTTAGGTTTGGCCTGAAGTAACAGACCCTGAGAAGTTTGTTCTTTGAAGATATTGCCTTCGCTACATATCTTTTGATAGGCCTCCTCAGTATATGGACAGAATGCTAATATGTGTGAAATGACAGCTCTTATGACAATAATGCCATTGTTCTATCAGTGCACAGGTCCTATGGGGCGAGGAGCTAGCAGAGAAGGGTCTGATGGTCAAACAGTCCTTTGTGGATCTTGGTTATGGAAATGGTCTATGTATGATAAACACTACACTAGGTTGCCAGAACACAGTTACATAAAACAACCTGATATGCCCTGGTGCTGAATAATAACACCTGGACACCTGTGGAAAACTGACCTTTGTTTCCGATATTTTTTAGTTCACAAATGTCCACTGGATGCTTAATCAATGACACGGTGTAGCTGGTGTGTTGTAAGAAGCTTTAGGATGCGTCCCATATGGCACTGTATTCCCTTTGTAGTGCACTACATTTGACAAGGGCCCGCAAATGAACGACAAAACAAAAAACATTGATTTCAAAGTTTTCTTACATAAACATTTGTTTTACTCACTCTTTCTCCCCAATTATGATCTTGTCACATCGCAGTAACTCCCCAACGGGCTCGAGAGAGAGAGAGAGAGAGAGAGAGAGAGAGAGAGGCAAAGATCGAGTTATGCGTCCTCCAAAACATGACCGACAAACCACGCTTCTTAACCAGCTGCACCCGGACCGCCACAAGGAGTCGCTAGAGCGCGATGAGCCATGTAAAGCCCCCCCCTGGGATCGGACCCAGGTCTGTAATGACTCCTCAAGCACTGCACTGTACTGTACTAGAGCTGGGACGATAAACCGAAAATGATCGACACCAACCAATCACTTATTGCAGCCATTTTGCTGATACCATTCATTACGATAAGTAGCCTATACTAAAGAAATGTGAAGTTTGAAATGAAATACAATTGATGATTTGGTAACAGGATTTCAAATTTGTCACGTCCATTCCCGCTCACTCACGCAACGTCGCCGATTTACTTACTTATGGGCCTTGCGACCATTACGCACACCTGGCAACAATTATTACGCAGACCTGCATCCCATCAGTCACACCTGGAATTCATTACCACCTTGATTACTTATCATTTATCTAGCGCTCTGTTCTGTCAGTCGTCAGGTAGTATTGTTTATATTTCCTTGTTTTAGTTGTCTCTTGTTTTATAATGTTTGTTATTATTAAGCTCACTGCACTTGTTTCCTGACTCCCTGCGTCTACATTCATTTTAATAATTCATAAACAAAATTGATATCAGTAAAAACACTAACTAATTGATAGATCTACCTTTACGTGTTACTTCTGTGAACTTTCATTATCCTCCCTCAAGAGGGAGAGAAATGACAATATCTTAAAGATAAGTGGATTTTTGATGATGGAATTTCAAAGCACAAGGCAATGTTTCATAAAGGCCAAAAAATTCTGCTAAACTAAATGTGTTTATTAGTTGGCAGGGGTCTTTACTTCATTATGGTTTGCTGTATTTTTAATACCTTTTAAGACTTTCTGGTAGATGTTGTGAAAGACCCCTTTTCCATCTGTTTGACAAGAAATCAGTCTTAGCTTATTCAGAATTTGTTGTTGAAAAATGTATATATATACCTTAATAAATCAAATGTTTTACTCTTAGCTTTCATTTGACATGCTCCTATGAACTTCACATGTTGGTGCTCATGGCTTGGAATTGACCATAGTGCACTATATATGGAATAGGGTGCCATTTGGGATGCGGGCTTAATCCGCTCCAATTTCATGCCAGTGTTCAATTCAATCAGTGATGTGATTTAACGTCTAATCAAAACGCTGGATAGCCGTGATTGAAATGACACACTGGGGGTAGGTGAATAGTGTCTTTGTGTACCCAATGTTCAGTTCTGCCCGCTGATGAAGTGATTAGGGACTGACTGACCGTCATACCTGCTTGTGTTTCAGCACCCTGGAAAGGGCATCGATGTGAGGAAACAGAAGATCTGGAATATGTACGACCCATGAACCTATCTAGAGGTGAGGAAGGGCTAAATGAAACACTGTTTTATTCAGCTTTGATCAGTTGGCGCTTGTTACTTTAGAGGGTGTTTATCCTGCATGAGCCTCATAATACCCTTTAATAGACCCCAAGATCAACTTCATTTTGAGGGCTTTGTGGATATTTGGAATTCCCATTTTGTCTTCTTCTAAGAAACCAAAACTATTGCACTATTTGAAATATTTTTGAATACCAAATTAATTCAGATGATGTGTACAGTATGTATTATAGCGGTAATATATTAACTATTTCGTTCACCTTTTCAAATTAAGTCACATGTAGCCTAAGTCTAAACCCCCATAGACACACATGGAATTGCACGTGGGGTTGCAGGGAACCAGTGCTCTGCTGTGCTTTACTTTCCCCCTGCCGCACCCCTTCAATGTTTCATCTGAAGACATGCTGTTCTCTTTCCCTTTACTGTAACCAACATTCTCACCCACTGAGCTACAACCGTCACCGGACGTTGAAAAGTAGTTGAAATTTAGTCAGTCTGCCCTAGCCTTGATTGCAACATCTACAGATCCAAATTTTTGGTCCGGTCTGGACCAGCCTTGATTTCAATTAGGGCCCAGGGCATTAATATAACATCGATTATAGCACCCTATTTTCTACATAGTGCACAACTTTTGATCAGACCCCTACGGGCCCTATGGGGCCCTGGGCAAAAGTAGTGCACTACAAAGGGAATACCGGGCCATTTGGGACATAACCTGAGAGAAAAGGGAGTTGTGCTAAATTAGGGCCTCAAAAAAGAACTTGTTCTCTTGGACATTTCATCTCAGGTGTCAGACAGTCAGAGCTGTGAAGTCAATTAAATTCAGTCCAACATGCTGTCATGAGAGAATTTTGCCACCTCAGTTCCCCAGCGTCGTATAAATGACAATCTCATTTTCTCTCTGTGGCATACAGGAGTGCAGTTCACCTTAGGTTCCCCCGTGTTGTTGTTTTTTACATCATTATAGTTATATAGACTACAGTCGTGAGGATAGCCCATGTGTTTATTATATCAGACCCAGAAGTCTGGACAGTGGGCACCCCATTGTGATTTCCCTGCTGTGGAAAAGCTATTACCCTCTTACCAACAAATGACAGCACAATACCAGTCAATCAATCACCAAGGGCTCTCCACTCTAGATTATCAACTTCAAAACTGTTCTGTTGATTTTGTATAAGTGTTTCACCATGGCCTACTTAGTTTACATAGAGATTATTGTTACAGTACTGCACCACATTATGCAACATATTCAAGACACTCAACCTTTGTTTTGTTTGCAGCTAGGGATAGTATGCCAAGTTACGTGTGAACAGTGGGCAGGTTGGCATTTATTGTCAGGAATCTTAAATACAAATCTTGCCCTGGGGGAAGCTCTGCAAAGTGGTCACTAGCTGGCACAGGCACAAATTCATAAAATCAGATTTTTAACCTAACCTTAACCACATTGCCAACCCTAACCTTTATTATATAGACAATTTTGACTTTGCAGCTGACCCATCTAGCAGAAATGGCTCAGTTCTGCCTCCAGGGCCTTAATATCAAATCACATTTTATTTGTCACATGCGCCGAAAAGAACAGGTAGACCTTACAGGGAAATGCTTATTTATAAGCCCTTAACCAACGATGCATTTCAAGAAATAGAGTTAAGAAAATATTTACTAAATAAACTAAAGTAAAACATTAAATGTAACACAATAAAATAACAATAACGAGGCTATATACAGGGGGTACTGAGTCAATGTGTGGGGGTACAGGTTAGTCCAGGTAATTTGTACATGTAGGTAGCAGTGAAACAAAAGGGGGGGGTCAGTGTAAATACAGTGCCTTGTCGAAAGTATTCGGCCCCCTTGAACTTTGCAACCTTTTGCCACATTTCAGGCTTCAAACATAAAGATATAAAACTGTATTTTTTTGTGAAGAATCAACAACAAGTGGGACACAATCATGAAGTGGAACAACATTTATTGGATATTTCAAACTTTTTTAACAAATCAAAAACTGAAAAATTGGGCGTGCAAAATTATTCAGCCCCCTTAAGTTAATACTTTGTAGCGCCACCTTTTGCTGCGATTACAGCTGTAAGTCGCTTGGGGTATGTCTCTATCAGTTTTGCACATAGAGAGACTGACATTTTTTCCCATTCCTCCTTGCAAAACAGCTCGAGCTCAGTGAGGTTGGATGGAGAGCATTTGTGAACAGCAGTTCAGTTCTTTCCACAGATTCTCGATTGGATTCAGGTCTGGACTTTGACTTGGCCATTCTTACACCTGGATATGTTTATTTTTGAACCATTCCATTGTAGATTTTGCTTTATGTTTTGGATCATTGTCTTGTTGGAAGACAAATCTCCGTCCCAGTCTCAGGTCTTTTGCAGACTCCATCAGGTTTTCTTCCAGAATGGTCCTGTATTTGGCTCCATCCATCTTCCCATCAATTTTAACCATCTTCCCTGTCCCTGCTGAAGAAAAGCAGGCCCAAACCATGATGCTGCCACCACCATGTTTGACAGTGGGGATGGTGTGTTCAGGGTGATGCGCTGTGTTGCTTATACACCAAACATAACGTTTTGCATTGTTGCCAAAAAGTTCAATTTTGGTTTCATCTGACCAGAGCACCTTCTTCTACATGTTTGATGTGTCTCCCAGGTGGCTTGTGGAAAACTTTAAACGACACTATGGATATCTTTAAGAAATTGCTTTCTTCTTGCCACTCTTCCATAAAGGCCAGATTTGTGCAATATATGACTGATTGTTGTCCTATGGACAGAGTCTCCCACCTCAGCTGTCGATCTCTGTAGTTCATCCAGAGTGATCATGGGCCTCTTGGCTGCATCTCTGATCAGTCTTCTCCTTGTATGAGCTGAAAGTTTAGAGGGACGGCCAGGTCTTGGTAGATTTGCAGTGGTCTGATACTCCTTCCATTTCAATATTATTGACTGGGGCTATTGACAATGTGGAATTAGTCTGGACCTGGACTGGCCTCATAGACTGTTATTAATGGATTGTCCATAGACTCTGTGTTTGTGCACTGCTGTGAGCACAAGGTTGATTGCACATTAAGATTTATTTAGTGACTAAGAGGAAACGGAGATACTGTATTTGTTTGTTGTTGCCTCTGTTTTAGCCAATATACTAAAATTGTGAATCCTAAGCAGAGCTGAAATCTAAAAATACAATGCTAAAATGTCACAATACCGGTAAAAATGTAGGCACAAAACCTTTCATCCGACCATACAGTGTTTGCACACAATTAGTAGGCTAGTTGACTAGAAGAATGAATTACACGGAATGAGATTGTGTTAATTATTGCATCTTATGGTTCTTGTGTTCCTTTCAAACTTACATGAGGCAATTGTTTAGCTTGTTTAGCTAGGGACTCGCTGTACCTTTCACTAAAGGCTTGGGGTTCTGTCAGGATCTGCTCCCTGTCCTTTCTGGTGTCCTTATCCTCTGTGATATATTATGATGGGTGTCAAGACTGGAACATGGTGATGGGATAGGATGGTGTCTAGACTAGAACATGGTGATGGGATAGGATGTGTCTAGACTAGAACATGGTGATGGGATAGGATGTGTCTAGACTAGAACATGGTGATGGGATAGGATGTGTCTAGACTAGAACATGGTGATGGGATAGGATGTGTCTAGACTAGAACATGGTGATGGGATAGGATGTGTCTGGACTAGAACATGGTGATGGGATAGGATGTGTCTAGACTAGAACATGGTGATGGGATAGGATGTGTCTAGACTAGAACATGGTGATGGGATAGGATGGTGTCTAGACTAGAACATGGTGATGGGATAGGATGTGTCTAGACTAGAACATGGTGATGGGATAGGATGTGTCTAGACTAGAACATGGTGATGGGATAGGATGTGTCTAGACTAGAACATGGTGATGGGATAGGATGTGTCTAGACTAGAACATGGTGATGGGATAGGATGGTGTCTAGACTAGAACATGGTGATGGGATAGGATGTGTCTAGACTAGAACATGGTGATGGGATAGGATGTGTCTAGACTAGAACATGGTGATGGGATAGGATGTGTCTGGACTAGAACATGGTGATGGGATAGGATGTGTCTAGACTAGAACATGGTGATGGGATATGATGGTGTCTGGAATAGAACATGGTGATGGGATATGATGGTGTCTAGACTAGAACATGGTGATGGGATAGGATGGTGTCTAGACTAGAACATGGTGATGGGATATGATGGTGTCTAGACTGGAACATGGTGATGGGATAGGATGTGTCTAGACTGGAACATGGTGATGGGATATAATGGTGTCTAGACTGGAACATGGTGATGGGATAGGATGTGTCTAGACTAGAACATGGTGATGGGATAGGATGTGTCTAGACTAGAACATGGTGATGGGATAGGATGTGTCTAGACTGGAACATGGTGATGGGATAGGATGTGTCTAGACTAGAACATGGTGATGGGATATGATGGTGTCTAGACTAGAACATGGTGATGGGATAGGATGGTGTCTAGACTGGAACATGGTGATGGGATATAATGGTGTCTAGACTGGAACATGGTGATGGGATAGGATGTGTCTAGACTAGAACATGGTGATGGGATAGGATGTGTCTAGACTAGAACATGGTGATGGGATAGGATGGTGTCTAGACTAGAACATGGTGATGGGATAGGATGTGTCTAGACTAGAACATGGTGATGGGATAGGATGTGTCTAGACTAGAACATGGTGATGGGATAGGATGTGGCTAGACTAGAACATGGTGATGGGATAGGATGTGTCTGGACTAGAACATGGTGATGGGATGTGTCTAGACTAGAACATGGTGATGGGATAGGATGTGTCTAGACTAGAACATGGTGATGGGATAGGATGTGTCTGGACTAGAACATGGTGATGGGATGTGTCTAGACTAGAACATGGTGATGGGATATGAACATGGTGATGGGATGGATGTGTCTAGACTAGAACATGGTGATGGGATATGATGTGTCTAGACTAGAACATGGTGATGGGATAGACTAGAACATGGTGATGGGATAGGATGTGTCTGGAAGAACATGGTGATGGGATAGGATGGTGTCTAGACTGGAACATGGTGATGGGATAGGATGGTGTCTAGACTGGAACATGGTGATGGGATAGGATGTGTCTAGACTGAACATGGTGATGGGATAGGATGGTGTCTAGACTAGAACATGGTGATGGGATAGGATGTGTCTGGACTAGAACATGGTGATGGGATAGGATGGTGTCTGGACTAGAACATGGTGATGGGATAGGATGGTGTCTAGACTGGAACATGGTGATGGGATAGGATGTGTCTGGAATATAACATGGTGATGGGATAGGATGGTGTCTGGACTAGAACATGGTGATGGGATAGGATGGTGTCTAGACTAGAACATGGTGATGGGATAGGATGTGTCTGGAATATAACATGGTGATGGGATATGATGGTGTCTGGACTAGAACATGGTGATGGGATAGGATGGTGTCTAGACTGGAACATGGTGATGGGATATAATGGTGTCTAGACTGGAACATGGTGATGGGATATAATGGTGTCTAGACTAGAACATGGTGATGGGATAGGATGGTGTCTAGACTGGAACATGGTGATGGGATATAATGGTGTCTAGACTGGAACATGGTGATGGGATAGGATGTGTCTAGACTAGAACATGGTGATGGGATAGGATGTGTCTAGACTAGAACATGGTGATGGGATAGGATGGTGTCTAGACTAGAACATGGTGATGGGATAGGATGTGTCTAGACTAGAACATGGTGATGGGATAGGATGGTGTCTAGACTAGAACATGGTGATGGGATAGGATGGTGTCTAGAATATAACATGGTGATGGGATAGGATGGTGTCTGGACTAGAACATGGTGATGGGATAGGATGGTGTCTGGACTAGAACATGGTGATGGGATATGATGGTGTCTAGACTAGAACATGGTGATGGGATAGGATGTGTCTGGACTAGAACATGGTGATGGGATATGATGGTGTCTGGAATATAACATGGTGATGGGATAGGATGTGTCTAGACTAGAACATGGTGATGGGATAGGATGTGTCTAGAATATAACATGGTGATGGGATAGGATGGTGTCTGACTAGAACATGGTGATGGGATATGATGGTGTCTGGAATAGAACATGGTGATGGGATAGGATGTGTCTAGACTAGAACATGGTGATGGGATAGGATGGTGTCTGGACTAGAACATGGTGATGGGATAGGATGGTGTCTGGACTAGAACATGGTGATGGGATAGGATGGTGTCTAGACTAGAACATGGTGATGGGATAGGATGGTGTCTGGACTAGAACATGGTGATGGGATATGATGGTGTCTGGACTAGAACATGGTGATGGGATAGATGGTGTCTAGACTAGAACATGGTGATGGGATAGGATGGTGTCTGGACTAGAACATGGTGATGGGATATGATGGTGTCTGGACTAGAACATGGTGATGGGATAGGATGGTGTCTGGACTAGAACATGGTGATGGGATAGGATGGTGTCTGGACTAGAACATGGTGATGGGATATGATGGTGTCTGGACTAGAACATGGTGATGGGATATGATGTGTCTAGACTAGAACATGGTGATGGGATATGATGTGTCTGGACTAGAACATGGTGATGGGATATGATGGTGTCTGGACTAGAACATGGTGATGGGATAGGATGGTGTCTGGACTAGAACATGGTGATGGGATATGATGTGTCTAGACTAGAACATGGTGATGGGATATGATGTGTCTAGACTAGAACATGGTGATGGGATAGGATGGTGTCTGGACTAGAACATGGTGATGGGATATGATGTGTATACTAGAACATGAAGTGGTCTCCAACTCCTGAAAGGGCTTTCCTTGTTGTCATTTTATCTAGTTTCTCTAGTTCACAGGTTTAGGCTAAAATCATGTATTTACTTGTTTACTTTTGTTGTGTTGTATAAGACCAGTTATTTAATTAGGCCCTACATGGCAATAGGCACAAAATGTTGGTTTAAATTAAATACAAATAAATTGAATTTGTAACCTCATCTGACTCATTATTTCAGATCACCCTTCCTTTTACCCACCCTAACACTGAATGAGCTGGGATAAAAATATCAAGATGTTATCCTCCTTCAATATTAAAAGTTCGCAACAGAGTTCTTTAGCGACAGAGAGCGGCTGGGTGTGTCACAAGTCATTTAAAAAAATGAATGATTCAAAAATCAAATTACGGTCGTTGGCGGTGCGTCTCTCTGATCTAAAGAAGCCTCTTGTGCATTTGGGTGTGGGTTCTATTCCAGGAAATGGCAATCACTCCCAGTGATGGCTTCTTATTCCTGGACACAGACTGGCTAATTGGAAACCACTCGGAGGAGCTCTCGCCGTGGATCCCCGTTATAGCGGCCTGGCAAGTCATCAGCAAACACAATTTGGCTTAGCCGCCTCAAGTGGCAGCTGATCTATTGAATTTGAAATCCTGTTACTTTCATGAGTTGGGTTGGTTTGGGGAGAGGGGGATTGGAGGTGTGTTGATGTGTGAAGGGACTTGTTTGATGCGGTGGCCATCTGATGGCGATGTTGAGCTTGGCTCTTGAAGTTAGTCTCTGGTTTGAAAGCTCCCAACAGTACTTAACAATGCCTCATAGCTCCATAGGCTTTAAATTGTCCTAATTTTTCTTACACGCAACTTTGAGTAAGTTGTGCCTAATTCAGTTGTTCCTACAGTATGTTCTCACCTCTATGATGTCTGCTACATCTGCTTGGCCAGGATTCTCTAAGACTAAACCAACCAGGGAAATAAAGGATAGTTTTGATGTGTCATTTCTGTCACTTTCCTCACACTAGGTCATCCTTCTCCGGCCGGTACATTGTTCTGCCGTTTCTTTGACTTCTATGGGAAGTACCAGCGGTGACAGTTTCAGAAGTCCCAGTATAAGGAATACATTGACTTCATCTCTGAGATCAGCACAGCCTGTGGGTTCAACACAGAGGAGGACTGCCTGAGAATCCCCTCCACAAAGCGGATATGCTAATGGAGCGGCAGGTAGCCTAGTGGTTAGAGCGTTGGGCTAGTAAACGAAAGGTTGCTGGATTGAATCCCAGAGATGATAAGATAAAAATCTGTCGTTCTGCCCCTGAACAAGGCAGTAAACCCACTGTTCCCTGGTAGGCTGTTGTTGTGAATAAGAATGTGTTGTTAACTGACTTGCCTAGTTAAATAAAGGTTCAATTAAAAAAAATAACACCCACACTTGAACACATGGTCCCGTGTGGCTCAGTTGGTAGAGCATGATGCTTACAATGTCAGGGTTCAATTCCCATTGGGAAAAGTACACAAATGTATGCACTCACTACTGTTAGTCGCTCTGGATAAGAGTGTCTCCTAAAACACTAAAAATACAAAAATAATAATAAAAAATACAAATAAATTAAAAAACACAGAATATGCTAACATAAGCCAGTCACATTGTTTTAATCTAACCCTTTACTCTGCAGGTGTGTCTGGTAGGAAAGTCAAAGAGCTACCAGCTGTCGGATGAGTGGAGAGCCAAGTATATACAGGGTCGTCAGACCTGGTCCGGGGTCACAGTACAAGGGTCAAACGTCGAGGGGGAAGCTGAGACTGACAGGTCCCATGGGAGCAACTGAGGAGCTGGGTTCCAGCCCCGAGAGAGGATTGAGACTGTGTGGAATTGCGCCGCCCTCCCCCGGGATTTTGTAGATGGTATAGTCTTACGTGTGGCCAACACTCTGCTTGGTCGACCGACAAGGGCGGGGATGTCCCTGATGCCTGGAGCACTGGAGGTAAGGGAATGGGACTTAATAACTAAACTGTCAATCAAATCACAAGGTAATCTCTCCTTCAAAACATTGAGCTGTCATTGAGGTCATATTAGGTTTAGGAATAAATAAAAAAAAGTACATATCTGCTCTGTGGATCATTACTATAATGAAGTATATTGGGTTTATATACACTACATGGTGTATAGTTGACTCGGTGGAATTCAGGAATGTTAAGGTCATGATAGGTCCCATATGTCCTTCTCGCCCCACCACCAAGGCCCCTGGTGGTGCAGTGCGACCCTGCTTTGAACCCTGGAAGTGTTTCATCCTCTGCCAGCTACATCCTGTGTACGACACACACCGCCCCCATCTCTCCTTTATCAACCCCTCCAGATTCTCCCCTCCCCTCATCCTACACACACACACACACACACACCTTCACCCGAGGTACGACAGATGAGATAAGGAGATGAAGTGTACTCTGATTAAAACAGAAGAATCTCTATCAGGACAGGAATTAGAGAGACAGACAGAAAGGTAGAGTCGGGAGGGAATGAAAAGGGGGGGGGGAGTGAAAAATAGGATGGAGAGACAGAGCGCCTGTAACCCGGGATGGAGATGAATAATGCATTCTGATCCATCTTTTATGGATGACTCTGTATTTGTGTTCTCCTATGGTGCTGCTCTGAAAAGAGGGAGGGTAAGTGGTGGAGGGGGGCTGGGACACTGACAGCAACTAGCCTGCGAATTTCACTGTCTCTCTCTCAATAGATGTGACAATCAATGGACAAGCTAAACAATTGCCTCATGCAAGTTTGAAAGAAACACAAGAACCATAAGATGCAATAATTTCCACAATCATACTGTGTAATTCATTCCTCTAGTCGACGAGCATACTAATTGTGTGCAAACACTGTATGGTCGGATGAAAGGTTTTGTGCCTACATTTTTACCGGTATTGTGACATTTTTGTATTGTATTTTTAGATTGCAGTAATGCTTAGTATTCACTGTTTTAGTATACGGGCTAAAACAGACAACAAACAAATACAGTATATCTGTTTCCTCTTAGTCACTAAATAAATGTTAACGTGCAATCAACCTTGTGCTCACAGCAGTGCACAAACACAGTATCTATGGACAATCCATTAATAACAGTCTAGGTGGCCAGTCCAGGTCCAGACTAATTCCACATTGTCAATAGCCCCAGTTATCCCATTCATCTCAATTAGCAGTGTAGGCTATGGTCTCAAAAGGGCAGCTGTAAACGTTGTAATGATGTTATAGTAGGGTCCTGGGCCCCCGCAGGTTGAAGTTTGTCCTGAATCTTGCCCTGGAGGCAGAACTGAGCCATTTCCACTAGATGGGCCAGCTACAAAGTCAAAATTGTCAATATCATAAAGGTTAGGGTTGGCAATGTGGTTAGGGTTAAGGTTAGGTTTAAAATCCGATTTTATGAATTTGTGCCTGTGCCAGCTAGTGACCACTTTGCAGAGCTTCCTCCAGTTTGCAGAGCTTCCTTCCTTCCTGACAATAAATGCCAACCTGCTGCCAGCTGCCCACTGTTCACACGTACCTTGGCATACTATCCCTAGCTGCAAACAAAACAAAGGTTGAGTGTCTTGAATATGTTTCATAATGTGGTGCGGTACTGTAACAATAATCTCTATGTAAGCTAAGTAGGCCATGTTAAACACTTATACAAAATCAACAGAACAGTTTTGAAGTTGATAATCTAGAGTGGAGGGTCCTTGGTGATTGATTGACAGGTATTGTGCTGTCATTTGATGTCACTGATGTTCTGAAAGAGCTGCAAAATCTGGACCCCTACAAATCAGCCGGGCTAGACAATCTGGACCCTTTCTTTCTAAAATTATCTGCCGAAATTGTTGCAACCCCGCTAGTAGCCTGATCAACCTCTCTTTCGTGTCGTCTGAGATTCCCAAAGATTGGAAAGCAGCTGCGGTCATCCCCCGCTTCAAAGGGGGGGGGGACACTTTTGACCCAAACTGCTACAGACCTATATCTATCCTACCCTGCCTTTCTACGGTCTTCGAAAGCCAAGTTAACAAACAGATCACCGACCATTTTGAATCCCACCGCACCTTCTCCCCTGTGCAATCTGGTTTCAGAGCTGGTCATGGGTGCACCTCAGCCACGCTCAAGGTCCTAAACGATATCTTAACCACCATCGATAAGAAACAATACTGTGCAGCCGTATTCATTGACATGGCCAAGGCTTTCGACTCTGTCAATCACCACATCCTCATCGGCAGACTCGACAGCCTTGGTTTCTCAAATGATTGCCTCGCCTGGTTCACCAACTACTTCTCTGATAGAGTTCAGTGTGTCAAATCGGAGGGCCTGTTGTCCGGGCCTCTGGCAGTCTCTATGGGGGTGCCACAGGGTTCAATTCTTGGGCCGACTCTCTTCTCTGTATACATCAATGATGTCGCTCTTGCTGCTGGTGAGTCTCTGATTCACCTCTACACAGATGACACCATTCTGTATACTTCTGGCCCTTCTTTGGACACTGTGTTAACAACCCTCCAGACGAGCTTCAATGCCATACAACTCTCCTTCTGTGGCTTCCAACTGCTCTTAAATACAAGTAAAACCAAATGCATGCTCTTCAACAGATCGCTGCCTGCACCTGCCCGCCCGTCCAGCATCACTACTCTGGACGGTTCTGATATGTGGACAACTACAAATATCTAGGTGACTGGTTAGACTGTAAACTCTCCTTCCAGACTCACATCAAACATCTCCAATCCAAAGTTTAATCTAGAATTGGCTTCCTATTTCGCAACAAAGCATCCTTGACTCATGCTGCCAAACACCGTCCTAAAACTGACCATCCTACCGATCCTCGACTTCGGCGATGTCATTTACAAAATAGCCTCCAATACTCAACTTAATAAATTGGATGCAGTCTATCACAATGCCATCTGTTTTGTCACCAAAGCCCCATATTCTACCCACCACTGAGACCTGTATGCTCTCGTTGGCTGGCCCTCGCTTCATTCCTGTCGCCAAACCCACTGGCTCCAGGTCATCTACAAGACCCTGCTAGGTAAAGTCCCCCCTTATCTAAGCTCGCTGGTCACCATAGCAGCACCCACCTGGAGCATGCGCTCCAGCAGGTATATCTCTCTGGTCACCCCCAAAACCAATTCTTACTTTGGCCGCCTCTCCTTCCAGTTCTCTGCTGCCAATGACTGGAACGAACTACAAAAATCTTTGAAACTGGAAACACATCTCCCTCACTAGCTTTAAGCACCAGCTGTCAGAGCAGCTCACAGATTACTGCACCTGTACATAGCCCATCACGATGGCAACACCCATCCGTAGCACGCGCTCCAGCAGGTGTATCTCACTGATCATCCCTAAAGCCAACACCTCATTTGGCCGCCTTTCGTTCCAGTTCTCTGCTGCCTGTGACTGGAACGAATTGCAAAAATCGCTGAAGTTGGAGACTTTTATCTTCCTTACCAACTTCAAACATCTGCTATCTGAGCAGCTAACCGATCGCTGCAGCTGTACATAGTCTATCGGTAAACAGCCCACCCATTTTTACCTACCTCATCCCCATACTGTTTTTATTTATTTACTTTTCTGTTCTTTTGCACACCAATATCTCTACCTGTACATGACCATCTGATCATTTATCACTCCAGTGTTAATCTACAAAATTGTAATTATTCGCCTACCTCCTCATGCCTTTTGCACACAATGGTATATAGACTCTCTTTTTTTTCTACTGTGTTATTGACTTGTTAATTGTTTACTCCATGTGTAACTCTGTGTTGTCTGTTCACACTGCTATGCTTTATCTTGGCCAGGTCGCAGTTGCAAATGAGAACTTGTTCTCAACTAGTCTACCTGGTTAAATAAAGGTGAAATATTTTTTTTTTTTAATCTATAATTTAGCCCAAACAACTACCTCTTCCCCTACTGTATTTATTTTGCTACTTTGCACCCCATTATTTATCAGAGCAGCTCACAGATTACTGCACCTGTACATAGCCCATCTAATTTAGCCTAAACAACTACCTCTTCCCCTACTGTATTTATTTTGCTCCTTTGCACCCCATTATTTATATTTCTACTTCACACATTCTTCCACTGCAAATCTACCATTCCAGTGTTTTACTTGCTATATTGTACTTGCTATATTCGCCACCATGGCCTTTTTTGCCTTTACTTCCCTTATCTCACCTCATTTGCTCACATCGTATATAAACTTATTTTTCTACTGTATGTTTGTTTTACTCCATGTGTAACTCTGTGTTGTTGTATGTGTCAAACTGCTTTGCTTTATCTTGGCCAGGTCATAATTGTAAATGAGAACTTGTTCTCAACTTCCCTACCTGGTTAAATAAAAACACGTTTGTAAGAGGGCTGTTCCACAGCAGGGAAATCACAATGGGGTGCCCACTGTCCAGACTTCTGGGTCTGATATAATAAACACATGGGCTATCCTCGCGACTGTAGTCTATATAACTATAATGATGTAAAAAACAACAACAACACGGGGGAACCTAAGGTGAACTGCACTCCCGTATGCCAAAGAGAGAAGATGAGATTGTCATTTATACGAACCAAAGGTCAAAACAGATTGAATTCTTCATGTAGAGGGGAAAGTAAAGCCAGAAATACCTTAATCTCCATGAAATGGAACTTAAAGGTTGGCTAGCTGCTCTGCTGCGAACTCCACTGGGAATTCATATCTTGGCTTACACATATTGTGGAAACACAAAAATAGTTTTTGGCCATGCATACCCATTATCTAAGGCAGCCTGGGGAATGGGTTAATTGTAATACCTCCCTCTCTCCTAACTCGTTGGTATCTGAAATGACGCTGGGGAACTTAGGTGGTGAAATGTTCTTTTATGACAGCACGTTGGACTGAGTTTAATTGACTTCACAGCTCTGACTGTCTTGACACCTGAGATGAACTTTATGAGAGAACAAGTTATTTTTTGAGGCTCTAATTTAGCACAACTCCCTTATCTCTCAGGCGGTGTCCCAAATGGCACTACCCTTTGTAGTGCACTACTTTTGACCAGGGCCCCATTTTTGGCTTTGGTCAAAAGTAGTGCACTATGTAGGAAATAGGGTGCCATTTGGGAAGCAGACTGTGCCATCCCAAAAGTCTCTCCAGACACTCTTACATTTCATCCTTCTCCTACTACTCCATTTTGAACCCTGAACCACCACCTTCTCCTTTTTTATTCCAAATGCACTCTCTCACTCTCTCCTCTTCAGGCAGTCTGACAGGGAGAGAGGTGTTGGAGTAGGAGACTCTACAGGTCTTAAAGGAGTGTGGAGGTCTGTACACCTGCTCAAGAACAACCACCAGGTCTTCAGAGGTACGTGCAATACAAACTCAGCATGCAGACTAGTGTTGAAAAATGATGACAACTTTCCCAGGATTTTCAGTAGTCCCGGTTGGAAGACTGGAATCGTGTAGGAATACGCAGGAAATCCAGAATCCTCCCACCAAAATGTCAGGAAAACGTGAGAGTTTTGGGAATGTTACTAGAATGTTTTTACCCTAATCCAGACATTATCTCAACAAAGCTCTGAGCTCCATATTTGGATATAACCAGCGATGATATAGATCCAGTTTTAAGCAGAGATGATATAGATCCAGCTCTAAGCAGAGATGATATAGATCCAGCTCTAACCAGAGATGATACAGATCCAATTCTAACCAGAGATGATAGAGATCCAGCTGTAACCAGAGATGTATACAGTTGTGCAAAAAAGTATTTAGTCAGCCACCAATTGTGCAAGTTCTCCCACTTATAAAGATGAGAGAGGCCTGTATTTTTTTAAATCATAGGTACACTTCAACTATGACAGACAGAATGAGAAAAAAAATCCAGAAAATCACATTGTAGGATTTTTTATTAATTTATTTGCAAATTATGGTGGAAAATAAGTATTGAAAAGTACAGGCCTCTCTCATCTTTTTAAGTGGGAGAACTTGCACAATTGGTGGCTGATTAAATACTTTTTTGCCCTACTGTATGGATCCAGTTCAATGTAGTGATCTGGTAAGTATCCCATTTTGGCACCAAACATCATGTGAAAATAACATTATTATTTGCATTCTCACATGAAGGTTCATTATCTTGGAACATTTGGTGTGAACATGATGACTATTTTGTTTGCTGCACTCTATATCAATGGTTCTGGTACTGGGTCTAACTGCATGAATCATACTGAAGCAATTCAGGGATTATTGGAATGTCACATATTCAGATAAGAATGCTTGAAGGAATTTTCATTTGGCAGTCTCTCAAAGCTTGCACTCAAAGCTTGCATAAACTCTTGAAACTGGCCTAGACCTATTAGTAATATAAAAATGTTTGTATTAAACCCCCCTCCTCTCTCTCTTCCAGTAAAGGCGGTATGTTCCATATCCGGAACTGGCGGGTACAGACCCAGAAGGCTGCAAGGTACCAGGGCTGATGCTAAGCTGAAGCCCCTACTCTCTGGTGTCCTGAAGATCCGGGCTTGTTGGTTCCATGCCCACCACCCCCACAGATTCCCCCTGCCAGCCGAGGAGTGTGACTTTGCCCGTTGAGCCGACGACCTTCCACCAGACTACTCAAGAAAATGAAGAACTCAAATTAAACGCTCGATTCAGTTTAGAACGTTGCTTTATTTTTATTTGACGTTTTTATTTATGCCGTGAAACGATGGTACACAAACACCTGTGACTACAAAGTCATTTGTACATACTTGGTTGTAATTTATTGGACTTTTCAGACCTAAATCTGGTTAGATACGGTACTTTTGAGTTTGTAATCGGGGAGCAAGCTTTGCTATTTGTTTTGCACATCGCAAATATAACATCTAAAATATAAACATCCTATTGTCTTTATTACCTCACAAAAACCGGTCAGAAGGAAGGACATATGGGCTTAAAACTGTAAATGTCAGGGCCATTAATTATGTATTGGGTAGTGTTCTGGGGGGTGTCCTGTGTGCTGCTCTCTGTGTTCCCGCCTGTGTTCTTCTAACCCCTGGGCTCGTAACCATGTGGCTCAAAGGTCATATGGAGGCAGTAGAGGGCTGTCGTATCTTTGGCTATGCCGGATTAAGTGATATGACATGCTATTCTATAAAATAATTTATCCGTAATTAATATTACATGATTGAGATAATCATGTGAATAACTAGAGAGTCTGGCACCACAAAATAATATTTATAGAGCTGTTATCTTCCGAATAAACTCTTAAAGACCTAATAATATTTTACATCAATAGCAGTCAATATTAATCGTCATCTTAATTCAGTCTCATCTGAAAGTTGTAAATTCTTGGTTACCTGCACGAACCCTGGCTAACAAGTTGAACCAACAATACAAAATTGGGTTTAATTATTTATTTACTAAATACCTAACCAATCACACATACACCTAATTAAATCATAACTTGATTACAAATTACATCATAAAGGAAAACGTCCCTAGCGGGCGGAACAAATATGACAGCTTGTTACACAAAAGAAAAGGGGCTGGGTTTGAGTGAAAGAGTGGGAAGACTGAGGAACAAAGGGCGAAGCTGTGCTATCGTAAATACAGTATCTTATGCATTCTAAATTACCGCCCATTTAGAAAAGGAAAATGCAATAAATATTTACTCTGAGCTGCACTTCGGTAGGTTGGTGGTCGATGGAAGGCCGTGTTGCCCAACCAGGTCATTTGTTCTTTTGAAGAATGTCTCTGCCGGTAAATTGAATATGTTGTAACTTCGTTGTGTGGTAGACGGGATACTCTGTCTGTTCCTTCCTAACCCTCGTTTGCAGCGGCTGTAGGCTAACTCAACGGCTAGGAGGTATCACTTCTGTAGTGAATAAGAGTTCAAAGTTCATACCATTTGCAACCAAAGTTCACGCTGATGTTGGCTTCGTTCTCTGTAGTTATTATCTGAACCATTCTGACATCGGACCGTCTTCCTCACGTCCTCGGAACAGGAGGTTATATTGTCGTCAAGGGCTTATATAGGAAGGGAGAGGAGGGCGTGTTTGAAAGGTTTTATAGAAGAAAATGAAATGCACACATATTAAGATGAGGTGCTGGCTAGCGGAGTAGAAAATGTGAAAATAAAAGAGAGCCGCACACTCTAGGAGCTCAGATGCAAACATTTAATTACCAACGTTTCGACAGCCAAGCTGTCTTCATCAGGGTATGAAAAAGTTTTATAGCCCATGTCCCTTCACAGGACCGGCCACTGATTGAGCAGAGCCCTATCTTATGAAAACCCAAATCTCACATTTTAGAAGCTAAAATCACATTTCATCCCATCACAAATAATTTCATATTCAAACATTTAAATTGAACAACAATTCCATGTGAATCCGATAACTCTGATGTGTAGACTTTCCACTGTAGAGTTTGTCATCTTATCATTGATGACAATGTCTCAGATGACAACCGAACTGACATATTCATTAAGTACCACCGCATATGTTCCATTGGTCGGATTACCAGAATATGGTTAATTTCCCCCCACCTTCTGATTTTCCCAGAATCTCTATGTTAGTCCAAGGGTTTTGCAAAAATGTAACATCAGTAGGGTAGAGAGAGGAAAAAGGGGGGAAGAGGTATTTATGACTGTCATAAACCTACCCCCCCAGGCCAACGTCATGACAGGGCCGACCCAGGGACCACCATGGGGTCAGGAGATGTCTACTGCCATCCAGGACCTCTACACCAGGTGGTGTCAGAGGAAGGCCCTAAAAATTGTCAAAGACCCCAGCCACCCCAGTCATAGACTGTTCTCTCTACTACCGCATGGCAAGCGATACCGGAGTGCCAAGTCTAGGACAAACAGGCTTCTCAATAGTTTTTACCCCCAAGCTATAAGACTCCTGAACAGGTAATCAAATGGCTACCTGTGTGCCCCCCACCCCCCAACCCCTCTTTTATGCTGCTGCTACTCTGTTTTTCATATATGCATAGTCACTTGAACTATACATTCATGTAAATACTACCTCAATTGGGCCGACCAACCAGTGCTCCCACACATTGGCTAACCGGGCTATCTGCATTGTGTCCCGCCAACCCCTCTTTTACGCTACTGCTACTCTGTTCATCATGTATGCATAGTAACTTTAACCACATGTACATACTACCTCAATCAGCCTGACTAACCGGTGTCTGCATGTAGCCTCGCTACTGTTTATAGCCTGTCTTTTTATTGTTGTTTTATTTCTTTACTTACCAATTGTTCACCTAATACCGTTTTGCACTATTGGTTAGAGCCTGTAAGTAAGCATTTCACTGTATGGTCTACACCTGTTGTATTCGGTGCACATGACAAATAAACTTAGCTTTGATTTGATCGCAGTCTCTCCACAGACCTGTTGATTTGTAGGTCAGCCAGAGTGCTAGTCTCTTTTCTACTTAGCTATCGTTGGGTCAGCTAGCGCCTTGTACCTGTGACCGCATTACAGCCTTGCTAAAATCACATTGAAATGACATATTTGTCACATGCACCGAATACAACAGATGTAGACCTTACTGTGCAATACTTACTTACATGCCCTTAACCAACAATGCGGTTTTAAGAAAATAGATTAAACTAAAGTAAAAAAGAAGAAGAAACACAATAACAATAATGAGGCTATATTCAGGGGGCACCAGTACCCCCTTCTGCTATTATAGTTTAATAAACCATTTTTGTGTGAATATTTCTATTGGGATTTAGCATGAATGCAAACACACAAGCACTACATCTACTTGACTTTCCAATGGAGGACACATCTATTATCAATCTATGTGAAGCCTGCCACTTTATTTTCCCAGCCATAGTTATCGATAGCGTGCATAGCTCAGATTTGTTCTATTCACTCTCTTCCTGGTCTGAAGGTGATGTTCAAAGGGACAGCCTGCCGGATAACCTTGCTGAGGCCTGTTGCTGTGTCTGAATAGTAACAAAGATATATACGATTCTGCTTATAGGGGAATAATAGGATGAAGTTGTTCCTAGAGGGCCTATAGACACTGATGTAATGTCTGTTTTGTAGTCGCCACAGGAGACAAGATGGGACCAAACAACACTGAAAGCCAATGGTGTCTGTTGATGAAGAGACCCTCTAGCTGAGCATGAAGAAACAACGGTGGACAAAACCTGATGATTGTGACCCAGTGAGCTTCTCCCTGTAGGTGAAGGAGCCCTCAGGAGAATGACCTTCCTGGAAGGACCGGGGGAGAGAATCATGCTGAATTACACTACTATAGTAGTGGCCCTGGGGGCGGATGTGTGAAAGCTTTTAGTACTCATGAATGATGACTTTCCAGTTGTACACTGATGGGTGGGCTTTAATGACCTGAGCAAGCTACTACACCACAGCATCTCCACCTCTACCCCTTCTTATTTTCCTCACTTCCTCCATACACCTGAGAGAAATCAATTAATTAAGAGCCCTGCCTGCATTGCAGGTCTGCCAAGATCCAAACAGCCCATCAACCCGCTGCCTCACCCTGCACCCTGGCGAGGCGTGTGACGTGTCCGGGAAGTGGCACACAGACCCCCCCACCCTCCCGTTTTTGCTCTCTCAGTGACCCTTTGACCCCATGGCCTTCCCGACCTTCTGACCGGCACAACAAAGATTGATTGGCGCTCCCTCGACCGAGTTGATGCCCCGGTGGTGTGTAAACAAACAAAGCATACAAGCCTGGCTTAAAAGAATGCATCACCACGCCAACCACAACAATAGCAACAAATAGCAGCAAATGAGCCATTGCCAAGCCTCCTTGGGTGTGTGTGTGTGCGTGTGTCTGTGTGTGTGTGTGACATGTCTGGCCACTCAGCTTTGAGGAATCCCAGAGACTCAGTCTCTGCTTCTGAGAAGAAAGAGAGAGAATGATGTAAAAAAATAAAAAAAATAAAAAAAGAACAGAGAGAGAAAAAATTGGCGCTGAGGCCTGAATGTAGGTCAGGGAGAAGTGGCCATATTCTCTCAAAGAAAGATCACAAATGACTTTCACCTTCATGTGTTATTCATTATGTTGCACACACAAATGTCTCTTGTTCGTAGGGGCATAAACTGTCAAACCGCATCAACATCGATACTTTTTCTATGATTGCTATTTGGAGGATAGCAAGCAACCAGTTAGTTTCAGTTCATGTTGTTTTCTCAAAATGGAAGAAAGTGGTCTTGTCTGCAGTGTATATATTGTTTTTTTCAAGTGGTACATAGTAAATAATGTGGTATTTAAGACAAGTTCCCCTCAATGCAGCTGACAGTTCAACATTTATTTAACTCCCTACATCGATTCACTGTTCATCCCAACACGTGTACTTGTAGGCTACAGTATCGTGTGTGTGTTGTGTACTGTGGAGGAGGGAGTCTTAAGTTTCTCCAGCTGGAGAAGGTCTCACTCTCTGGCTGGGCCGCTCAGACAGTTGGAACGCACAGCGATCCCATGTGGTTAGACAGAGGGTCATTGGCACCGAGCGGTTCACTAAACGGTGAACATCACACTCCAAAAAGACCCCAAGATTTACGGCTGGGTTGTTGTGGGGGAATGTTTTTCTGACTGAGGGGTTTGGCTCGTGAGTGAAATGAATGTCGTTCACACAAATAAACCCTCCTCAAAAAGTAACAGAAAATCCATAAATCCCAACTGTAAAAAGATCACTAAAATATTTAGTCTACTGTTGCTTGACAGGCCTTAAATTGGCCTGTCATCAGCATAAAAATAGCCACGTTTCCTAAAACAGAGCTAATTCTAATTTCTACATTTTTTTTATTTAGAAAGAGTGTAGAATTCATATTTTCATCCCTTCCTAATGAGACTAGCCCCAGTTTATGCAACAGCAGTAATACACCTAGTAAATATTGAATGTGAAACATGAGGTTAATGGCTTACTGTATAGGCTAACTCCACACTGGATATCCAGGGTCAGATCCAAACCAACAAGATAACAATACGAAATGTCAATTAGTCATTATTTAATGAGGAAGTGGAGCAGTATAAACATGATTATCCATTTTGTGTGGTAAAGATACACGAGAGATAGAGGTCGAGGTCGAGAAAAGTTCAGACAACAGAAGTTGTTACACAATGACCGTTTGCATTGCAGCTGGACTGGTAATGTTTACACCCTTGTGGGTCCCAGTGAAGGGTTTGTAGGGTCTAATAGGCCCTGTTCCAAAACCTTGAGGAAGAAAGGATGCATTTTAATAGCATTTGAACATGGCCCTAGTTCCTCCTGTTACACATTAAATACATTAAATACAGTGCCTTAGGGAACTATTCAGACCCTTTACTTTTCCCACATTTTGTTGCATTACAGCCTTATTTTAAAATGTATTAAATAAAACATATTCCTCAGCAATCTACACACCCCATATTGACCAAGCAAAAATGGTTTAGAAATTTTAGCAAATGTATTAAAAATAAGTCTCGAAATCGAGCTCAGGTTAATCCTGCTTCCATTGATCACCCTTGAGATGTTTCTACAACTTGGAGTCCACCTGTGGTATATTCAATTGATTAGACAAGTTTTGGAAAGGCACACACCTGACTATATAAAGGTCCCACAGTTGACAGTGCATGTCAGAGCAAAAACCAAGCCATGAGGTCGAAGGAATTGTCTGTCGAGCTCTGAGACAGGATTGTGTCAAGGCACAGATCTGGGAAAGGGTACCGAAAAATGGCTTCAGCACTGAATGTCCCCAAGGACAGAGTGGCCTCCACCCTTCTTAAATGGAAGCCAAACTGAGCAATTGGGGGAGAACGGCCTTGGTCAGGAAGGTGACCAAGAACCCGATGGTCACTCTGACAGAGTGGAGATGGGAGAAACTTTCAGAAGGACAACCATCTCTGCAGCACTCGACCAATCAGGCCTTTGTGGTAGATGGCCAGATGGAAGCCCCTGCTCAGTAAAAGGCACATGACAGCCCTCTTGGAGTTTGCCAAAAGGCACTTTAAGCCTCTTAGACCATGAGAAAGAAGATTCACTGGTCTGATGAAACCAAGATTGAACTCTTTGGCCTGAATGCCAAGCGTAATGTCTGAAGAAAACCTGGCATCATCCCTAGGGGAAGCATGGTGGTAACAGAATCATGATGTGGGGGGATGTTTTTCAGGGACTGGGAGACAAGTCAGGATCGAGACAAAGATGAACGGAGCCAAGTACAGAGAGATCCTTGATAAAAACCCGCTCCAGAGGGCTCAGGACCTCAGACTGGGGTGAAGGTTCACCTTCCAATAGGACTACGACCCTAAGCATACGGCCAAGACAACGCAGGAGTGGCTTCGGGACAAGTATCTGAAAGTCCTTGAGTGGGCCAGCAAGAGCACGGACTTGAACCCGATTGAACATCTCTGGAGACACCTGCAAATATGTAGCTGTTTAGCAACACTCCCAATCCAACCTGACAGAGCTTAAGAGGATCTGCAGAGAAGAATGGGAGAAACTCCCCAAATAGAGGTGTGTCAAGCTTGTAGCGTCATACCCAATAAGACTCGATGCTGTATTCGCTGCCAAAGGTGCTTCAACAAAGTACTGAGTAAAGGGTCTGAATACTTATGTAAATGTGATATTTCAGTTTATTTTTTGTTGTACATGCTTTTGTTTTGTCATTATGGACTATTGTGTGTAGATTGATGATGGGAATTTTTTTTTTTTTATACATTTTAGAATAAGGCTGTAATGAAACAAAATGTGGAAAAAGTCAAGAGGTCTGAATACTTTCCGAAGGCACTGTATATGCAAATGTTTTTATTCATTTGAAACGGACTGTATGTACATCCTAAAGGGATAATTAGTAATTGTGCAACAATATTAGAGCCTGTTTCTTTAATTCCTCAGTAAATGTATCACTATACCCTAACTATACTGAACAAAAATATAAAGCCAACATGTAAAGTGTTGGTCCCATGTTTCATGAACTGAAATAAAAGATCCCAGAAATGTTTCCAAATGCCTGAAGGCACCGCGTTCATCTGTACAAACAATAGTACGCAAGTATAAACACCATGGGACCATGCAGCCGTCATACTGCTCAGGAAAGAGACTTGTTTTGTCTCCTAGAGATGAACGTACTTTGGTGCGAAAAGTGCAAATCAATCCCAGAGCAACAGCAAAGAACCTTGTGAAGATGCTGGAGGAAACAGGCACAAAATATCTACATCCACAGTAAAATGAGTCCTATATCGACATAACCTGAAATGGCGCTCAGCAAGGAAGAAGCCACTGCTCCAAAACAGCCATAAAAATGCCAGACTACGGTTTGCAACTGCACATGGGGACAAAGATCGTACTCTGATGAAACAAAAATAGAACTGTTTGGCCATTGTTATGTTTGGAGGAAAACGGGGAGGCTTGCCAAAGAACACCATACCAACCGTGAAGCACCGGGGTGGCAGCATCATGTTGTGGGGGTGCTTTGTTGCAGGAGGGGACTGGTGCACTTCACAAAATAGATTGCATCATGAGGACGGAAAACTATGTGGATATATTGAAGAAACATCTCAAGACATCAGTCAGGAAGTTAAAGCTTGGTCACAAATGTGTCTTCCAAATGGACAATGACCCCAAGCATGCTTCCAAAGCTGTGGCAAAATGACTTAAGGACAAGAAAGTCAAGGTATTGGCGTGGTCATCGCAAAGCCCTTTTAAAAAAAAGTTTCACCTTTATTTAACCAGGTAGGCTAGTTGAGAACAAGTTCTCATTTATAACTGCGACCTGACCAAGATAAAGCAAAGCAGTGGGACACTGTCACGCCCTGGTCTAAGTATTTTGTGTTTTTCTTCATGTATTGGGTCAGGCCAGGGTGTGGCATGGAGTTTTTGTATTGTGGTGTGTTTTGTCTTGGGGTTTTGGTGTGTATGTATTTGGGATTGTAGCTAGTGGGGTTATCTAGCAAAGTCTATGGCTGTCTGGAGTGGTTCTCAATCAGAGGCAGGTGCTTATCGTTGTCTCTGATTGGGAACCATATTTAGGCAGCCATATTCTTTGAGTTTGCCGTGGGTGATTGTCCTGAGTGTCTTGATGTCCTTGTTAGATGTTAGTTGACACATGTATAGGCTGTTTTGGTTTTGGTTTTTGTTTTTCGTTTATTGTTTTGTAGTGTTCGTGTTTACGTTTGTTTAAATAAACATGGATCGCAATATACACGCTGCAGTTTGGTCCGACTCCTTCACCACATGAAAACCGTGACAGACACAAACAACGAAACAGAGTTACACACGGACTAAAACAACATAGTCAATAACACAATAGAGAAAACACAATAGAGAAAACGTCTATATGTAAGAGTGCAAATGAGGTAAGATAAGGGAGAGATAAGGGTAAGATAAGGGAGATAAGGCAATAAATAGGCCATAGTGGCAAAATAATTACAATTTAGCAATTAAACACTGGAGTGATAGATGTGCAGAAGATGAATATGCAATTAGAGATACTGGGGTGCAAAGGAGCAACAACAAAAAAATCACAGTATTTTCATGAGGCAGTTGAATGGGCTATTTACAGATGGGCTATGTACAGGTGCAGTGATCTGTGAGCTGCTCTGACAGCTGGAGCTTAAAGTTAGTGAGGGAGATATGGGTCTCCAGCATCAGTGATTTTTGCAATTCGTTCCAGTCATTGGCAGCAGAGAACTGGAAGGAAATGAGGCCAAAGGAGGAATTGGCTTTGGGGGTGACCAGTGAAATATACCCACTGGAGCGTGTTCTATGGGTGGATGCTGCTATGGTGACCAGTGATTGGAGATGCTTAATGTGAGTCTGGAAGGAGAGTTTACAGTCTAACCAGACCAGTCTAATCAGACACTTAGAATACGTGAACAACTACAAATACCTAAGTCAAAACCGAGTAGTGATGCTGGACGGGCGGGCAGGTGCGGGCAGTGAACGGTTGAAGAGCATGCATTTAGTTTTACTTGCATATAAGAGATGTTGGAGGCCACAAAGAAGTCCAAAGAAGGGCCAGAAGTATGCAGAATGGTGTCGTCTGCATAGAGTTGGATCAGAGAATGACCAGCAGCAAGAGCGACATCATTGATGTATACAGAGAAGAGAGTCTGCCCGAGAATTGAACCCTGTGCAGTAATGCCATACCAAGCAGTAATGCAAATAGGATTTGTCGTGCCCTCTTCACAACTGTCTTGGTGTGCTTGGACTAGGGTGGCAAAGGGTCGGAAACTTCCCGGTAAATTTCCTAAATTTTTCCGGAAATTCTCCATGGGAAGTTAAGCCCAGGAATTTGTGGAAGTTCGTGTAAATTCATCAAAAAAAGTTAGCTTATAACAGTGAACCTTTTTTGTGGGATACACATAAGGCAATTCTAGGTCTTGTAGCATATTTTGGTTAAACTATCCCCAATTCAATGGAATTGCAACCCTCTGCATGCACAGTGCATTCTTCCATCACATGTACAGCTGATTCTCAAGATCTTGCACACTAATGAGATGCTATTGAGCTCACACTACTACCCTGTCTGAGCCAAGGACTACATGCTTTCTGGTAAATTTTGATTTACAGTACTGGGTGGGGTGAATATATTGTATACGACATACATGATTTTTTTGTAACTAGTAAATAGTAGCCTACAGTAAAGTGCATTTAAATAATTTCTAACTTGTTAACAATTTCTGCTAGTTAGTTTTAGCTACCATGTGGGTTTTAGCTTGCTTGAGCCTGCTAACTGAGGAGTGTTAATTCACTTGTTTCCATACATGTTTCATTTTAAAACATTTATCTTACAAAGGAGTTGTTTAATCTAACTGCTTAACTATTTATCTGTACATGGAATTGTATGTAATTATTTTTTAACTCATTTTTTTCTAGTCTTTACAGGAAAATGCCATGGGCACTATCTGATGTGTGGAGACATTTCACTGTAGCAAATGTAAAAGGAAAAGCTGAAAATGATGAATCAGACACCTTATCGATAGCAACAGCTCACGGTCCTCCTGGAATCAGATGTTTTTTTTTACTCAAAGAAGAAACGTAGTCAGAGAAATGCTGATGAATGTCTTGCTCGAGCTGTGTATGCAACTGGTTCACCTCTGATGCTCACAGGCAATGTGTTTTGGAAGAGATTTCTGAATGTTCTTCGCCCAGCGTACACCACTCCAACCAGACATGCTTTATCTACTAATTTGCTGGATGCAGAGTTCAACAGAGTTTAAGTGAAGGTCAAGCAAATCATAGAGAAATCAGACTGTATTGCGATCATCTCTGATGGGTGGTCGAATGTTCGTGAGCAAGGAATAATTAACTACATCTCCACTCATCCAGTATTCTACATGAGCACAAACACAAGGGACAACACACACACCGGTCTCTACATTGCAGATGAGCTGAAGGCAGTCATCGATGAGCTTGGACCACAGAAGGTATTTGCACTGGTGACAGACAATGCTGCGAACATGAAGGTTGCTTGGTCTAAAGTGGAAGAGTCCTACCCTCACATCACACCCATTGGCTGTGCTGCTCATGCATTGAATCTGCTCCCCAAGGACATCATGGCACTGAAAATAATGGATACACTCTACAAGAGAGCCAAGGAAATGCGTAGGTATGTGAAGGGTCATCAAGTTATTGCAACAATCTACCTCACCAAGCAAAGTGAGAAGAATAAGAGCACCACATTGAAGTTGCCCAGCAACACCCATTGGGGTGGTGTTGTCATCATGTTTGACAGACTTCTGGAGGGGAAGGATTCTCTACAAGAAATGCCCATATCACAGTCTGCCGAAATGCACAGCCCCATCAAGAGGATCCTCCTGGATGATGTATTTTGGGAGAAAGTGATAAGCAGCCTGAAACCTATAGCGGTAGCCATTGCACAGTGCCTCCCCCCCTCTCCCTTAGGAGAGAGAGAGGGAGGGAGAGAGGGGGAGAGAGAGAGACTGTACAGAGTTATGCTGAGAGACACTCCTCCTTTCGATCCCGTCCTTTATGTTAATTGATGTCATCAAAACATTGTGCCTCCGGCTCTGTGCTATGTTTAGAATAGAAACCGTCAAGTGGGACTGCATCATGTCATTAGTACAGTATGCTACAGACACACTTTTTCTTCTCCATCTGTTCATGTTTGTGAGAATAACACCTCAAGTTTAGCCTGGTTGACAGTCTTTTAGTGCTATCATGCCAACTGCTTTTCACTCATGATGCCAAACATGCTTGGCTTGACAATGGGCAATGGAGTTGGCAAGCGCACAAGCAGATCTGGCGCTCAAGATGGTTTGCTTCTCAAATGAGAACCAGCACCGGTAAGGAACACTGTTCAGATAGAGGAAGTAGTGTTATCTACGGAATACCTAGATGCATATACAGTGCCTTGCGAAAGTATTTGGCCCCCTTGAACTTTGCGACCTTTTGCCACATTTCAGGCTTCAAACATAAAGATATAAAACTGTATTTTTTTGTGAAGAATCAACAACAAGTGGGACACAATCATGAAGTGGAACGACATTTATTGGATATTTCAAACTTTTTTAACAAATCAAAAACTGAAAAATTGGGCGTGCAAAATTATTCAGCCCCTTTACTTTCAGTGCAGCAAACTCTCTCCAGAAGTTCAGTGAGGATCTCTGAATGATCCAATGTTGACCTAAATGACTAATGATGATAAATACAATCCACCTGTGTGTAATCAAGTCTCCGTATAAATGCACCTGCACTGTGATAGTCTCAGAGGTCCGTTAAAAGCGCAGAGAGCATCATGAAGAACAAGGAAAACACCAGGCAGGTCCGAGATACTGTTGTGAAGAAGTTTAAAGCCGGATTTGGATACAAAAAGATTTCCCAAGATTTAAACATCCCAAGGAGCACTGTGCAAGCGAAGTTGCATCATATTTCTGTTTAAGATGCGCTACCAGGGCTCATAGATAGTGACCTCTCTGTCGTCCATCCATTTAGCTTCACTGCTCGTGTCAACGGCTCTAGTAGGAAGTTGCGCCACTCGCAAGTTCTAATTTTCAACTTTCCAAATCGTTTTTGGGGCCAAAAATATAAGCAAATGTAATTCCATAATTGATTGTCACGTGTACTTTGTGTTTTAAAGGAGAACTCGACTCAGAAATGAAAACCTTGGCTACATTAAAAAAAACATTCAGCACAAAAATATTCCCTCAGTGAATATGGGTAACTGCTTATCATCTATTCCAGCAGTCTCTCTCATCCTATTAAATTGCTCTGTTGAGATTATGGATTGACGTGTCTTTAAGGGATGAAATTGTTAAATGACTATCTATTGTTGAGAAAGCCCTTGAGGCTCTACAAGATGTGAAAAATATTGCTTGGCTAACATTCTTCCTATTGGAGTTTCCTTCCTTCCTTCAGTAGATACAGTGCCTTAAAAATGTATTCACACCCCTTGAGTTATTCCACATTTAGTTGTGTGACAGACCACATTTTTTTATTGATTAAATTGAGAATTTGTGTCCCTGGCCTACACACAATACCCCATAATGTCAAAGTGGAATAATGTTTTTTGAAATTTCTACAAATTATTAAAAAATATAAATCTGAAATGTCTTGAGTCAATAAGTATTCAACCCCTTTGTTATGACAAGGCTAAATAAGTTCAGGAGTAAATATGTGCTTAGCAAGTCACATTAAAACTTGCATGGACTCACTCTATGTGCAATAATAGTGGTTCATAATTTTTGAATGACTACTACCTCATCTCTGTACCCCACACATACAATTATTGGTTAAAACTTCCTAAGGCTAGGGGGCAGTATTCGGAAGATCGGATGACTGACGTGCCCAAAGTAAACTGCCTGTTACTCAGGCCCAGAAGCTAGGATATGCATGTAGCATATATATATTGGTAGCATTGGATAGAAAACACTGAAGTTTCTAAAACTGTTAAAATAATGTCTGAGTATAACATAACTGATATGGCAGGCAAAAACCTGAGGAGAATCCATCCGGAATTGTTTTTGTTTTGAGGTCACAGCCCTTTCAAATGCTTGTTTATGGGATATTCAAAGGAATACCTCCCAGATTGCAGTTCCTATGGCTTCCACTAGATGTCAACAGTCTTTAGAAAGGGTTGACATAGACTGACCAGGTTAATCCAGGTGAAAGCTATGATCCCTTATTGATGTCACTTGTTAAATCCAGTTGATGCAGGACGGAGAAAGGGGTTACCATAGATGCCAGACTGGGGGTGGCGTTTCCATGGCATCAGAACTGCGGCTGGTTACTACACTTTGACGTAGACAGCTCTTTTTACATCATCTCCCCCAAACATCGCAGTTCAATAACGTTGAATTGACCTTGTAACAGTGTTGCACCTGCATTCCTTGTGGAATCACAGGCACATCAACATGGTGAGTCAGGTGAAAGTGCCACCCACCTGTAGCCCAGGGACACATAATAATCCTAGCACAGACTGGAATATGTTCCGTGATTCATCCAATGGCATTGAGGAGTATACCACCTCAGTCATCGGCTTCATCAAAAAGTGCATTGACGACGTCGTCCCCACAGTGACCATACAAACATATCCCAACCAGAAGCCATGGATTACAGGCAACATCCACACCAAGATAAAGGCTAGAGCTGCCGCTTTCAAGGAGCGGGACACTAATCTGGACGCTTATGAAAAATCCCGCTATGCCCTCAGACGAACCATTAAACAGGCAGTGTCTATACAGGACTAAGATTGAATCCTATTACACTGGCTGATGCTTGTCAGATGTGGCAGGGCTTGCAAACTATTATGGACTACAAAGGGAAACCCAGCCTCGAGCTGCCCAGTGACGTAAGCCTACCAGACGAGCTACATACCTTTTATGCTTGCTTTGAGGCAACCGCACTGAAGCATGCATGAGAGCATCAGCTGTTCCAGACGACTGTGTGATCACACTCTCCATAGGCAATGTTCTGGTCAACATTCACAAGGTGGAGGGGCCAGACGGATTACCAGAGCATGTACAACTGGAAGGGTCTTTACTGACATTTTCAACCTAATCCCTGACCGAGTCTGTAATACACACATTTCAAGCAGACCACCATAGTCCCTGTGCCCAAGAATGCGAAGGTAACCTACCTAAATAACTACCACCCCGTAGCACTCACGTCGGTAGCCATGAAGTGCTTTGAAAGGCTGGTCATGGCTCACATTAACACATTCCGGAAACACTAGATCCACTCCAATTCGCATACCGATCCAAGAAATCCACAGATGCCGCAATATCAATCACACTTCACACTACCTTTTCCTACCTAGACAAAAGAAACACCTATGTGAGAATGCTGTTCATTGACTACAGCTCAGCGTTCAACACCATAGTGCCCACAAAGCTCATCACTAAGCTAAGGACCCTGGGACTAAACACCTCCCTTTGCAACTGGATCCTGGCCTTCCTGACAGGCCACCCCCAGGTGGTAAGGGTAGGCAACAACACATCTGCCACGCTGATCCTCAACACCGGGCCCCTCGGGTGTGTGCGTAGTCCCCTCCTGTACTCCCTGTGGTAGACCTGATCACTGACAACAATGAGACAGCCTATAGGGAGGAGGTCAGAGACCTGGCAGTGTGGTGCCACGACAATAACCTCTCCCCTCAATGTGAGCAGGACAAAGGAGATTGTAGTGGACTACAGGGAAAGGAGGGCTGAAAAGGCCCACGTTAACATTGACGGGGCTGTAGTGTAGTGAGTCTATAGTTTCAAGTTCCTTGGTGTCCACATCACCAACAAGCTATCATGATCCAAACACACCAAGAAGAGGGCACTACAACACTGTTTCCCCCTCAGGAGACTGAAGAGATTTGGTTTGGGTCCCCAGATCCTCAAATAGTTCTACAGCTGCACCATAGAGAGCATGGCTGCATCAGTGCCTGGTATGGCAACTACTCAGTATCTGACCGTAAAGTGCTACAGAGGGTAGATTGTATGGCCCAATACATCACTAGGGCCAAGCTTCCTGCCATCCAGGACCTACAGTGCCAGTCAAATAATGTAGAATAATAGTGAAGACATCAAAATTATGAAATAACACATATGGAATCACGTAGTAACAAAAAAAAGTATTAAACAAATAAAAATATGTTATCATTAAGATTCTTCAAAGTAGCCTGTCTTTGCCTCGATAACAGCTTTCACACTCTTTGCATTCTCTCAACCAGCTTCACCTGGAATGCTTTTACAACAGTCTTGAAGGATTTCCCACATATGCTGAGCACTTGTTGGCTGCTTTTCCTAGACTCTGCAGTCCAACTCATCCCAAACCATCTCAATTTGGTTGAGGTCAGGTGATTGTGGAGGCCAGGTCAACTGATGGAGTGCTGCATCACTCTCCTTCTTGGTCTTATAGCCCTTACACTGCCTGGAGGTGTGTTGGGTCATTGTCCTGTTGAAAAAAAATAAATGATAGTCCCACCAAGCGCAAACCAGATGGGATGGCGTATCGCTGCAGAATGTTGTGGTAGCCATGCTGGTTAAGTGTGCCTTGAATTCTAAATAAATCACAGACAGTGTCACCAGAAAAGCACCCCCACACCATCACACCACCTCCTCCAAGCTTCACTGTGGGAACCACACATGCGGAGATCATCCATTCACCTACTTTTCATCCCACAAAGATACAAATTTGGACTCATCAGACTATAGGACAGATTTCCACCGGTCTAATGTCCATTGCTTGTGTTTATTGGCCCAAGCAAGACTCTTGTTCTTATTGGTGGCCTTTAGTAGTGGTTTCTTTGCAGCAATTCAAACATGAAGGCCTGACTCACACAGTCTCCTCTGAACAGATGATGTTGAGATGTGTCTGTTACTCTGTAAAGCATTTATTTGGCCTGCAATTTCTGAGGCTGGTAATTGTAATGAACTTATCCTCTGCAGCAGAGGTAACTCTGGGTCTTTCCTGTGGCGGTCCTCATGAGAGCCAGTTTCATCGTAGCTCTTGATGGTTTTTACGACTGCACTTGAAGAAACTTTAAAAGTTTTTGATCTTCTCCGGATTGACTGACCTTCATGTCTTAAAATAATGATGGACTGTTGTTTCTCTTTGCTTATTTGAGCTGTTCTTGACATATGGTATTTTACCAAATAGGGCTATCTGCTGTATACCACCCCTACTTTATCACAACACAACTGATAGGCTCAAACGCATTAAGATGGAAAGAAATTCCACAAATTTACTTTTAACAAGGCACACCTGTTAGTTAACTTCTTCGATATAGGGGGCGCTCTTTTAATTTTTGGATAAAAAAACGTTCCCGTTTTAAACAAGATATTTTGTCACGAATAGATGCTTGACTATGCATATAATTGACAGCTTTGGAAAGAAAACACTCTGACGTTTCCAAATCTGCAAAGATATTATCTGTGAGTGCCACAGAACTGATGCTACAGGCGAAACCAAGATGAAATTTCAAACAGGAAATGCCCCAGATTTTGAATGCGCTTTGTTCCAATGTCTCCTTATATGGCTGTGAATGCGCAAGGAATGGGCCTACACTTTCTGTCGTTTCCCCAAGGTGTCTGCAGCATTGTGACGTATTTGTAGGCATATCATTGGAAGATTGACCATAAGAGACGACATTTACCAGGTGCCCCGCTTGGTGCCCTCCGTTGCAATTATTGCGCAATCTCCAGCTGCGTGCATTTTTTCCATTTGCTTCAGGAGAAACCAAACTGCCACGAATGACTTATCATCGAATAGATATGTGGAAAACACCTTGAGGATTGATTCTAAACAACGTTTTCCATGTTGCTGTCGATATTATAGAGTTAATTTGGAAAAAAGTTTGGTGTTGTAATGACTGAATTTTAGTTTTTTTTTCTTAGCCAAACGTGATGAACAAAACGGAGCGATTTCTCCTACACAAATAATATTTTTGGAAAAACTGAACATTTGCTATCTAACTGAGAGTCTCCTCATTGAAAACATCCGAAGTTCTTCAAAGGTAAATTATTTTATTTGAATGCTTTTCTTCTTTTTGTGAAAATGTTGCCTGCTGAATGCTAGGCTTAATGCTATGCTAGCTATCAATACTCTGGTTGAAAAGCATATTTTGAAAATCTGAGATGGCAGTGTTGTTAACAAAAGGCTAAGCTTGTGAGCCAATATATTTATTTCATTTCATTTGCGATTTTCATTAATAGTTAACGTTGCATTATGGTAATGAGCTTGAGGCTATAATTACGCTCCCGGATACGGGATTGCTCGACGCAACAGGTTAAAATTAATTCCAGTTGACTACCTCATGAAGCTGTTTGAGAGAATGCCAAGAGTATACAAAGCTGTCATGAAGGCATAGGATGGCTACTTTGAAGAATCTCAAATATAAAATACATTTAGATTTATTTAACACTTTTTTGGTTACTACATGATTCCATATGCGTTATTTCAAGATTTTATGTCTTCACTATTATTCTACAATGTAGAAAATAGTCAAAATAAAGAAAAACCCTTGAATGAGTAGGTGTGTCCACACTTTTGACTGGTACTGTAAATACAAGGCGGTGTAAGAGGAAGGCCCAAAAATTGTCAACGACTCCAGTCACCCAAGTTATAGACTGTTCTCTCTACTACTACATGGCAAGCGGTACCGGTTGTGCCAAGTCTAGGTCCAAAAGGCTCCTTAACATCTTCTACCCCCAAGCTATAAGTCTGCTGAACAATTAATCAAATGGTCACCTGGAATATTTACATAGTCCAGCCTCTTTGTTTTTACACTGCTCCTACTCACTGTTTATTATCCATGCATAGTCACTTTAACCCAACCTACATGTACAAACTACCTCGACTAACATGTACCCCCGCACATTGACTCAGTACCGGTATCCCCTGTATAAAGCCTCGTTATTGTTATGTAATTTTATTGTTACATTTATTTTTTACTTGCTATTTAGTAAATATTTTCTTAACTCTATTTCTTGAACTGCATTGTTGGTTAAGGGCTTGTAAGTAAACATTTCACGTAAGGTCTACAGCTGTTGTGTTCGGCACATATGACAAATACAATTTGACTTGATTTATTTGAACACAAAATGGCTATTTGCCTTTCATCAAGCACAGTGACGGAAAAAGTACCCAATTGTCATACATTTAGTAATAGTAAACATACCTTAAAAGAAAATGACTCAAGTTAAAGTCAAGAGTTAAGAGTCATCCAGTAAAATAAAAAATGTACAAGTACATCTTATTCAATCATTGCACCCACAATGCTTGCGTACTCCAACGAGCGTCTACGTTGCCAGGCGCTAAAATAGAAGTTGCTTCTATTTGTGACACAGAACGCGATGCAATTCCTGCCTCTCCCATCTCCTCATTGGCTTTTAGAAACATATACCCACGTGCCATCTCCTCATTGGTTATACCCACGTGGGTGATTGAAAGATGAACTGAGGTCGGTTGTGTTAATGCACCTTACTATGAAAGTTAGTTGGCCAATCACCATATAAAGTCCAAAGAAGTAAAAGCCTGGAAGGAGGAGCGATGACTAGAAATTATTCAGTTGACCGTTTTATGTGTGGATTAATTGTTGGAGTAGAGGACCTTGTGCATTTCAGGTAAAATAACTCAATGTTTATATCATAGGACAAATTAGCTAGCAACAGCAAGCTAGCTAGCTAAATAGGACAAAATAGCTAAAAACTGCAAGATAGCTACCTAAATTGCCATAAATGCTTAATGTTTTTAGACCTATCCCCAAATTAATATAATTGGTTCAGAGTTTGTTTTGATATTTCAACCTGCGTGTCATGATCTCGTTTGTTGTGGGGTGACAAAATCAATTTGCTGACGCACGAAGGCGCACATTTGGGCATGGTGTCAGACATAATTTACAAAGAAAGCAGATCAGAGGCAGTAGAAATGGCCAGAACAAGCATTCAAAATGTAATGAGTACTTTTGGGTGTCAAGGAAAATGTATGGAGTAAAAAGTATCTTTAGGAATGTAGTGAAGTAAAAGTAAAATATGTCAAAAATATAAATAGGTAAGTACAGATACGACTTAAATAGTACTTTAAAATATTTTTTACTTAAGTACTTTACACCACTGATCAAGCACGGCCTCTCCAAATACACTGACCCAAACCAGTGTTTTAGCTGGTCAGGCAGGCTGTGTTAGCTTGGGGGTGGACACATCTGGCAGCAAATATGGAAAACTCAAACAGCAACATGTGGACCAGGGGTGGGCAAATAGTAACGTCAAAACAGAGAGCAATTACTGTACACTGTGCTGTTTGTCTTATGAGGGCGTGACTGTAACACTGGTTTGAGACAGATTTTACACAGCTAAAGGTTCAGGCCTGGTTTAACTGTAGAGACTGTACCAAGGTGATCTTAATAGGTTTTGTCATGGATTTGATTATCTAGTTATCTTAACACTGTTGAAATCAATGTCTAATTGCTGAACGTGTGCTGGTAATTGTATTAATTATTATTAATCTATATCGACCATAAAAATGTATTTATAGTGGGGCAAAAAAAGTATTTAGTCAGCCACTAATTGTGCATGTTCTCCCACTTAAAAATATGAGAGAGGCCTGTAAAGACCCAGCCACGTTTCATCTTCAATTCCCTTGCTGGTGGAAGGAGGTTTTCTCAAAATCTCATGATACATGGCCCCATTCATTCTTTCCTTTACACGGATCAGTCGTCCTGGTCCCTTTGCAGAAAAACAGGCCCAAAGCATGATGTTTCCACCCCCATGCTTCACAGTAGGTATGGTGTTCTTTGGATGCAACTCAGCATTCTTTATCCTCCAAACACGACGAGTTGAGTTTTTACCAAAAAAGTTCTATTTTGGTTTCATCTGACCATATGACATTCTCCCAATCTTCTTCTGGATCATCCAAATGCTCTATAGCAAACTTCAGACGGGCCTGGACATGCACTGGCTTAAGCAGGGGGACACGTCTGGCACTGCAGGATTTGAGTCCCTGGCGGCGTAGTGTGTTACTGATGGTAGGCTTTGTTACTTTGGTCCCAGCTCTCTGCAGGTCATGTTCTGCAGGTTCTGGGATTTTTGCTCACCGTTCTTGTGATCATTTTGACCCCACGGGGTGAGATCTTGCGTGGAGCCCCAGATCGAGGGAGATTATCTGTGGTCTTGTATGTCTTCCATTTCCTAATAATTGCTCCCACAGTTGATTTCTTCAAACCAAGCTGCTTACCTGTTGCAGATTCAGTCTTCCCAGCCTGGTGCAGATCTACAATTTAGTTTCTGGTGTCCTTTGACAGCTCTTTGGTCTTGGCCATAGTGGAGTTTGGAATGTGACTGTTTGAGGTTGTGGACAGGTGTCTTTTATACTGATAACAAGTTCAAACAGGTGCCATTAATACAGGTAACGAGTGGAGGACAGAGGAGCCTCTTAAAGAAGAAGTTACAGGTCTGTGAGAGCCAGAAATCTTGCTTGTTTGTAGGTGACCAAATACTTATTTTCCACCATAATTTGCAAATAAATCCTACAATGTGATTTTCTGGATTTATTTTCTCATTTTGTCTGTCATAGTTGAAGTGTACCTATGATGACAATTACAGGCCTCTCTCATCTTTTTAAGTGGGAGAACTTGCACAATTGGTGGCTGACTAAATACTTTTTTTGCCCCACTGTATATTCCCTTTCCAAGATAATTATTCAACAAATGACAGCAGTTTAAAGAGATTGTACATTTTACGTTCTACCAGCACAACATTATGTTAGCTAGAGAGAATGGGTCCTTTGAGGCCACTTCATGTTGTAGTATAAAACATTTTAGGTGCATAACACACTGTTTTAACATAGCTGAGGAGATGGGCACACACTGGTTCGAATGCAACGCCCAGAAATATTCAGTGCAGTTTGAGGAGAGTGGGTATATGCTGCTCTGCATTAGGCTACCGTGAGATGGTGTTGAAAATATAATGATGTTAAACTGTAGAGAAGGTGGTATTGTTCTATAGGCCAACATCCTATCCAAATGTAAATCATCAAGTTATGTTATGATGACATGTACAGTATTATATAGGTTAGGTACGAGGAATGAGTTAAGTCACCCCCACCACTTCCATAGCTCCTGTGCTGCAAAAATGTGCTCTGTTTAGCTTCAATATTTCTGCAGTCAAGATTGGATTGAATACCAGACTGGGTCATCTTCTGAAAGTCATTTCCCAACACCCTGATTTTAGGGCAAAACCTGTATTATAGGTGGCCATCATGTCCAGAAACAAGTCCATATTTTCTGTAAGTAGCCCTGTTCAACACAATCACATTTTACCAGGATATTTTTTATAGTCCTTCCTGTTTTAACAGACTCCCCTCTTCCTTCCCTAGAGAGTGTAGGAAAGTGGGTGACGACGGCTGCAAATAGCGCCCGTCGAGAACAGATGAATCAACGCTGCACCTTGTGCTTAATTAAAGATTAACGAGAAATTGGTTGGTGGTACGGCAGAGGTTTCTAGAAGCCTTAACTTACTTCCCTGATTGGACTTGTGTAACATTGGTTAATACTGCATGGTCCTGCTGAAAAAGTAATGACATCCGAGACGGTGGCAGAATCATTCTTCTGATGACTGCCTGTGTGAAATTTAGAGCCAAAAAAGTGTCCGTATGAAAACTAAAGTTGTCCCATTGCCAATACTAAATCACATAAGTCAGTTTTTATGAAATTGCTTTGAATAAATAATTTGGACCTCCCAAGAAGCATGGAACAGGTTCAGTTTTTCTTCTCTCAAGCAACAGTTCTAATTAGGTAGCCTAAGCTTGTGCCAGTGGAAAAGCTACAGTACACACTGGTACTTATTGGAAGCAGTCGTTCATTGATTTATATGCTGAACATGCTCATAATAACACTACAATATTAATGTTATATTAAATCACACTTCAACATTCCTCGCCATTTATAACACATCCCAAATTATTATAACAGTAGGCCTTTATAATGTGTTGCTCAGCAGTGTTGCTTAGCAGTGTTGGAGTAGGACCTCTTACTCACTCTGGGCTGAGTCCTGAAGTCTGTATAGTAGTGAATTGTAGTGCTGAAGTCTGTATAGTAGTGAATGGAAGTGTTGGTAGTGTTGATGTCTGTATAGTTGTAAGGGGTGCATGTTGGTGGCAGGGCAAGTCAGGCGCAGGAGAAAGAACTTGTTATAAACGGAGTTGTTTTAAATGCTGACAAAACTCCAAAACAACCAAAATGTACAAAATAACAAAGTGGGTACAAAATCCGTCGCACACCAACACTAAATAGCACATCACATACAATCAAAACAATCTCCGACAAGGATATGAGGGGAAACAGTGGGTTAAATACACAACATGTAATTGATGGGATTGGAACCAGGTGTGAAGGAAGACAAGACAAAACCAATGGAAAATGAAAAATTAATCAGTGATGGCTAGAAGGTTGGTGACGTTGACCGCCGAACTCCGCCCGAATAAGGAGAGGGATTGACTTTGGCGGAAGACATGACAGTACCCCCCGCCCGACGCGCAGCTTCAGCCCCCGCCTGACGCGCGGCTCCATGCCCCTCGCCCGACGTCTCGAATCCAGTATGGAACGAACGGAGTACGCTGGGGCCCCCTCGATGTCCAGAGGGGGTGGAGGAACTCAGACTCCTGGAGTGGGCCAGCCACCACCGACCTGAAGAGAGACACATGGAACGAGGGGTTGATGCGGTAATCGGGGGGAAGCTGTAAGCTGTAACACACCTCGTTCACTCTCCTCAGGACTTTAAATGGCCCCACAAACCGCGGACCCAGCTTCCGACAGGGCAGGCGGAGGGGCAGGTTTCGGGTCGAGAGCCAGACCCTGTCCCCCGGTGCGAACACCGGGGCCTCACTGCGGTGACTGTCTGCGCCAACTTTCTGGCTCAGTACGGTGGGCTTAAAGGTGGACATGGGCAGCGTCCCATGTTTCTTCCGCGCGCCCGAACGAGACGTCCACCACAGGAGCCTCGGTCTGACTCTGATGCCAAGGAGCCAGAACCGGCTGATACCTCAATACACACTGGAAGGGAGAAAGGTTAGCAGAGGTGTGGCGGAGCGAGTTCTGGGCCATCTCTGACCAGGGCACGAACGCCGCCCACTCCCCCAGCCGGTCCTGGCAATAAGACCTAAGAAACCTACCCACATCCTGGTTAACTCTCTCCACCTGCCCGTTACTCTCGGGGTGAAAACCTGAGGTAAGGCTGACCGAGACCCCCAGACGTTCCATGAACACCTTCCAGACCCTTGACGTGAACTGGGGACCCCGATCAGACAATATATTCTCAGGCTCCCCGTAGTGCCGGAAGACGTGTGTAAACAGGGCCTCCTCAGTTTGTAGGGCCATAGGGAGACCGGGAAAGGGAGGAGATGACAGGACTTAGAAAAAAAATCCACAACGACCAGGATCGTGGTGTTACCCTGTGAAGGTGGAAGATCGGTTAGGAAATCCACCGACAGGTGTCTAGGAGCCTTGCACTGGACACACACCAAGCAGGAGGTAACATAACCCCTCACGTCCTTAGCTAAAGTGGGCCACCAGTACTTCTCACTAAGTCAGCGCACCGTCCGACTGATCCCAGGATGACCAGAGGAGGGTGACGTGTGGGCCCAATATATCAGCCGGTCGTGGACAGCAGACAGAACGTACAGACGCCTAGCTGGACACTGAGGGGGAGCGGACTCTGCACGTGATGCCCGCTCAATGTCCGTGTCCAGATCCCACACTACCGGCTCCACCAAACAAGAGACGGGGAGTATGGGAGTGGGATCCATGGGCCGCTCCTCTGTGTCACACAGCCGGGACAATGCGTCTGCCTTAACGTTCTGGGAACCTGGTCTGTAAGAAAGGGTAAACACTTTGGATGCAACTCAGCATTCTTTGTCCTCCAAACACGACAAGTTGAGTTTTTACCAAAAAGTTCTATCTTGGTTTCATCTGACCATATGACATTCTCCCAATCTTCTTCTGGATCATCCAAATGCTCTCTAGCAAACTTCAGACGGGCCTGGACATGTACTGGCTTAAGCAGGGGGACACGTCTGGCACTGCAGGATTTGAGTCCCTGGCGGCATAGTGTGTTACTGATGGTAGGCTTTGTTACTTTGGTCCCAGCTCTCTGCAGGTCATTCACTAGGTCCCCCCGTGTGGTTCTGGGAATTTTGCTCACCGTTCTTGTGATCATTTTGACCCCACGGGGTGAGATCTTGCGTGGAGCCCCAGATCGAGGGAGATTATCAGTGGTCTTGTATGTCTTCCATTTCCTAATAATTGCTCCCACAGTCAATTTCTACAAACCAAGCTGCTTACCTATTGCAGATTCAATCTTCCCAGCCTGGTGCAGGTACACAATTTTGATTCTGGTGTCCTTTGACAGCTCTTTGGTCTTGGCCATAGTGGAGTTTGGAGTGTGACTGTTTGAGGTTGTGGACAGGTGTCTTTTATTCTGATAACAAGTTCAAACAGGTGCCATTAATACAGGTTAATGAGTGGAGGACAGAGGAGCCTCTTAAAGAAGAAGTTACAGGTCTGTGAAGGCCAGAAATCTTGCTTGTTTGTAGGTGACCAAATACTTATTTTCCACCATAATTTGCAAATAAATTCATAGAAAATCCTACAATGTGATTTTCTGGATTTTTTCCCCCTCATTTTTTCTGTCATAGTTGAAGTGTACCTATGATGAAAATTACAGGCCTCTCATCTTTTTAAGTGGGAGAACTTGCACAATTGGTGGCTGACTAAATACTTTTTTGCCCCACTGTATGTTTCCATAGCCTCCGTCTCCGCCTGTGAGAGGGGATACACGTGACTCCTGGGAAGTGCAGCGTCTACCAGGAGATCTATCGCACAATCGCCCCGTCGATGAGGTGGTAATTGAGTCGCCTTCTTTTTAGAGAAGGCAAGAGCCAAATCTGCATATTCAGGGGGAATGCGCACGGTGGAGACCTGGTCTGGACTCTCTACCGTAGTAGCACCAACGGAAACCCCTAAACACCGACCTGAGCACTCTTGCGACAACCCTGTGAGAGTCCTCTGTGGCCAAGAAACATTGGGGTTATGACAAGCTACCCAGGGTAGGCCCAGCACCATGGGAAACGCAGGAGAGACAATAAGGAAAATACAAATTTTCTCAGTGTGGCCTCCCTGCGTCACCATGCCCAAAGGATCGGTGACCTCCCTAATTAACCCTTCCCGGTGAGGCACAAGACGAGGGCAGACACCCTCTCATGGTCCGATGGAGCTGGGTGGACCGTGGCCAGATAGAGGTTTAGCTGAAGGAGGAACTCCTGGCAGTTGGCAGCACTCCCGTCGTACTCCTGTGGCAAGGAGAGACGGATCCCACTGGTCTCCGGCGGGAAAGGGGCACTCAGGAGAGACCCCGGTTGTGCTGGTGGAGGGGCTGGAAGAACTCCCCGTCTCTCCCAGAGGTCCATTGCCTGGACAACGCAATCCATGGCGGCGCCCAGATGGTGAAGCATAACCGCATGCTCCTGGACGCGCTCCTCCACCTCCATGGCCGGGGTACCTTCTCCTTGTTCGTGCGGTGGTCAGAGATTCTGTAAGGGGTGCGTGTTGGTGGCAGGGAAGTCAGGCGCAGGAGAACGAACTTGGTATGAACGGAGTTGTTTAATAAATGCTGACAAAATCCAAAACAACCAAAATGTACAAAATAACAAAGTGGGTACAAAACCCATCGCACACCAACACTAAATAGCACATCACATACAAATCAAAACAATCTCCGACAAGGACATATACACAATATGTAATTGATAGGATTGGAACCAGGTGTGAAGGAAGACAAGACAAAACCAATGGAAAATGAGAAATGGATCAGTGACGTCGACCGCCGAACACCGCCCGAACAAGGAGAGGGACCGACTTCGGCGGAAGTCGTGACAATAGTAGTGAGTGGTGGTGTCGAAGTCTGAATAGTAGTGAGTGGTAGTGTTGAAGTCTGTATGGTAATGATTGGAAGTGTTGGTAGTGCTGAAGTCTGTAAAGTAGAGAGTGGTAGTGTTAAAGTTGATGGGGTCAAATTGGAGTCATGATAAGGGCTGCACAAAATGTTTGATGTATTATAATAATTGATTATCAAATCAAATCAAAATCAAATCAAATGTATTTATATAGCCCTTCGTACATCAGCTGATATCTCAATGTGCTGTACAGAAACCCAGCCTAAAACCCCAAACAGCAAGCAATGCAGGTGTAGAAGCACGGTGGCTAGGAAAAACTCCCTAGAAAGGCCAAAACCTAGGAAGAAACCTAGAGAGGAACCAGGCTATGTGGGGTGGCCAGTCCTCTTCTGGCTGTGCCGGGTGGAGATTATAACAGAACATGGCCAAGATGCTCAAATGTTCATAAATGACCAGCATGGTCGTATAATAATAAGGCAGAACAGTTGAAACTGGAGCAGCAGCACGGTCAGGTGGACTGGGGACAGCAAGGAGTCATCATGTCAGGTAGTCCTGGGGCATGGTCCTAGGGCTCAGGTCAGTTGAAACTGGAGCAGCAGCACGGCCAGGTGGACTGGGGACAGCAAGGAGTCATCATGTCAGGTAGTCCTGGGGCATGGTCCTAGGGCTCAGGTCAGTTGAAACTGGAGCAGCAGCACGGCCAGGTGAACTGGGGACAGCAAGGAGTCATCATGTCAGGTAGTCCTGGGGCATGGTCCTAGGGCTCAGGTCAGTTGAAACTGGAGCAACAGCACGGCCAGGTGGGCTGGGGACAGCAAGGAGTCATCATGTCAGGTAGTCCTGGGGCATGGTCCTAGGGCTCAGGTCCTCCGAGAGAGAGAAAGAAAGAGAGAAGGAGAGAATTAGAGAAAGCACACTTAGATTCACACAGGACACCGAATAGGACAGGAGAAGTACTCCAGATATAACAAACTGACCCTAGCCCCCCGACACATAAACTACTGCAGCATAAATACTGGAGGCTGAGACAGGAGGGGTCAGGAGACACTGTGGCCCCATCCGAGGACACCCCCGGACAGGGCCAAACAGGAAGAATATAACCTCACCCACTTTGCCAAAGCACAGCCCCCACACCACTAGAGGGATATCTTCAACCACCAACTTACCATCCTGAGACAAGGCTGAGTATAGCCCACAAAGATCTCCGCCATGGCACAACCCAAGGGGGGGCACCAACCCAGACAGCATGACCACATCAGTGAATCAACCCACTCAGGTGACACACCCCTTCCAGGGACGGCATGAGAGAGCCCCAGTAAGCCAGTGACTTAGCCCCTGTAATAGGGTTAGAGGCAGAGAATCCCAGTGGAAAGAGGGGAACCGGCCAGGCAGAGACAGCAAGGGCGGTTCGTTGCTCCAGAGCCTTTCCGTTCACCTTCCCACTCCTAGGCCAGACTACACTCAATCATATGACTCACTGAAGAGATGAGTCTTCAGTAAAGACTTAAAGGTTGAGACCGAGTTTGCGTCTCTGACATGGGTAGGCAGACCGTTCCATAAAAATGGAGCTCTATAGGAGAAAGCCCTGCCTCCAGCTGTTTGCTTAGAAATTCTAGGGACAATTAGGAGGCCTGCGTCTTGTGACCGTAGCGTACGTGTAGGTATGTACAGCAGGACCAAATCAGAGAGATAGGTAGGAGCAAGCCCATGTAATGCTTTGTAGGTTAGCAGTAAAACCTTGAAATCAGCCCTTGCTTTGACAGGAAGCCAGTGTAGAGAGGCTAGCACTGGAGTAATATGATCACATTTTTTGGTTCTAGTCAGGATTCTAGCAGCCGTATTTAGCACCAACTGAAGTTTATTTAGTGCTTTATCCGGGTAGCCGGAAAGTAGAGCATTGCAGTAGTCTAACCTAGAAGTGACAAAAGCATGGATTCATTTTTCTGCATCATTTTTGGACAGAAAGTTTCTGATTTTTGCAATGGTACGTAGATGGAAAAAAGCTGTCCTTGAAATGGTCTTGATAGGATCTTCAAAAGAGAGATCAGGGTCCAGAGTAACGCCGAGGTCCTTCACAGTTTTATTTGAGACGACTGTACAACCATTAAGATTAATTGTCAGATTCAACAGAAGATCTCTTTGTTTCTTGGGACCTAGAACAAGCATCTCTGTTTTGTCCGAGTTTAAAAGTAGAAAGTTTGCAGCAATCCACTTCCTTATGTCTGAAACACATGCTTCTAGCAAGGGCAATTTTGGGGCTTCACCATGTTTCATTGAAATGTACAGCTGTGTGTCATCCGCATAGCAGTGAAAGTTAACATTATGTTTTCGAATAACATCCCCAAGAGGTAAAATATATAGTGAAAACAATAGTGGTCCTAAATCGGAACCTTGAGGAACACCGAAATTTACAGTTGATTTGTCAGAGGACAAACCATTCACAGAGACAAACTGATATCTTTCCGACAGATAAGATCTAAACCAGGCCAGAACTTGTCCGTGTAGACCAATTTGGGTTTCCAATCTCTCCAAAAGAATGTGGAGATCGATGGTATCAAAAGCAGCACTAAGGTCTAGGAGCATGAGGACAGATGCAGAGCCTCGGTCCGATGCCATTAAAATGTAATTTACCACCTTCACAAGTGCCGTCTCAGTGCTATGATGGGGTCTAAAACCAGACTGAAGCATTTCGTATACATTGTTTGTCTTCAGGAAGGCAGTAAGTTGCTGCGCAACAGCCTTTTCTAACATTTTTGAGAGGAATGGAAGATTCGATAGTTTTTTATATTTTCTGAGTCAAGGTTTGGCTTTTTCAAGAGAGGCTTTATTACTGCCACTTATAGTGAGTTTGGTACACATCCAAGCACAGGAAGCAGCTCTTTCAGTAGTTTATGCTTATTATGCTTATGTTGTATTAATAGAAGGGGAGGGGCTATAGGAACACTGCTCCTCTACATTTATAGGGCACTAGACTACATATTAACAATATATATTCATTGTAAGGTCTTAGAATTGTTCCACAGTCTAAGTCTCTGCCTCTTATTAAGAAATGGGGGGTCTGTGAGAAAGCATTTCAAAGATAAACAAAGAGCCCTGCAGGGGAGTAGAAGAGATAAGAGGCTAGTCAGACATACCTCTATAAATCAACTTGGGGGAGTGGACATTTACTGCTGAGGTCTTAGAAAACTCGAACTATTCTCTTGCAAGTTTGTATAGCTGTGCATTCATGGGCTTGTGTGAAGAGTAGCAGGTAATGACGTATGCAATGACATCACATGGGGGTTGACTACGAGCATGATAAAAGCAACTTGGACTTTTCCTATGGGGCAGAACTCATGAGAGACATCAGTTGTATGTGTGATGTTTGATCTTTGACTTCTGTCTACAGAAGTATTTTGATTAAAATTGTTATGATTTTTAAGTGCACATTTTGAGTGTTCCTTATTTGTTAAGTAAATAAAACGGAGCACAGAAAAACGGAACCAACAAAGTCTGTATTGTAGTGAGTGGTAGCGTTGAAGGCTGTATAGTAGAGAGTGGTAGTGTTGAAGTCTTTATAGTAGTGAGTGGAAGTGTTGAAGTCTGTATTGTAGTGAGTGGAAGTGTTGAAGTCTGTATTGTAGTGAGTGGAAGTGTTGAAGTCTGTATTGTAGTGAGTGGAAGTGTTGAAGTCTGTATTGTAGTGAGTGGAAGTATTGAAGTCTGTATAGTCGTGAGTGGTAGTGTTGAAGTCTTTATAGTAGAGAGTGGTAGTGTTGAAGTCTTTATAGTAGAGAGTGGTAGCGTTGAAGTCTGTATAGTAGAGAGAGGTAGCGTTGAAGTCTGTATAGTAGTGAGTGGTAGTGTTGAAGTCTTTATAGTAGAGAGTGGTAGCGTTGAAGTCTTTATAGTAGAGAGTGGTAGTGTTGAAGTCTTTATAGTAGAGAGTGGTAGCGTTGAAGTCTGTATAGTAGTGAGTGGTAGTGTTGAAGTCTTTATAGTAGAGAGTGGTAGCGTTGAAGTCTTTATAGTAGAGAGTGGTAGCGTTGAAGTCTGTATAGTAGAGAGTGGTAGCGTTGAAGTCTGTATAGTAGTGAGTGGTAGTGTTGAAGTCTTTATAGTAGAGAGTGGTAGCGTTGAAGTCTTTATAGTAGAGAGTGGTAGTGTTGAAGTCTTTATAGTAGAGAGTGGTAGCGTTGAAGTCTGTATAGTAGTGAGTGGTAGTGTTGAAGTCTTTATAGTAGAGAGTGGTAGCGTTGAAGTCTGTATAGTAGTGAGTGGTAGTGTTGAAGTCTGTATAGTCGTGAGTGGTAGTGTTGAAGTCTTTATAGTAGAGAGTGGTAGCGTTGAAGTCTGTATAGTCGTGAGTGGTAGTGTTGAAGTCTTTATAGTAGAGAGTGGTAGCGTTGAAGTCTTTATAGTAGAGAGTGGTAGTGTTGAAGTCTTTATAGTAGAGAGTGGTAGCGTTGAAGTCTGTATAGTAGAGAGTGGTAGCGTTGAAGTCTGTATAGTAGTGAGTGGTAGTGTTGAAGTCTTTATAGTAGAGAGTGGTAGCGTTGAAGTCTGTATAGTAGAGAGTGGTAGCGTTGAAGTCTGTATAGTAGTGAGTGGTAGTGTTGAAGTCTTTATAGTAGAGAGTGGTAGCGTTGAAGTCTGTATAGTAGAGAGTGGTAGCGTTGAAGTCTGTATAGTAGAGAGTGGTAGCGTTGAAGTCTGTATAGTAGTGAGTGGTAGTGTTGAAGTCTTTATAGTAGAGAGTGGTAGCGTTGAAGTCTGTATAGTAGTGAGTGGTAGTGTTGAAGTCTGTATAGTCGTGAGTGGTAGTGTTGAAGTCTGTATTGTAGTGAGTGGAAGTGTTGAATTCTGTATTGTAGTGAGTGGAAGTGTTGAAGTCTGTATAGTCGTGAGTGGTAGTGTTGAAGTCTTTATAGTAGAGAGTGGTAGTGTTGAAGTCTTTATAGTAGAGAGTGGTAGTGTTGAAGTCTTTATAGTAGAGAGTGGTAGCGTTGAAGTCTGTATAGTAGTGAGTGGTAGCGTTGAAGTCTTTATAGTAGAGAGTGGTAGCGTTGAAGTCTTTATAGTAGAGTGGTAGTGTTGAAGTCTTTATAGTAGAGAGTGGTAGCGTTGAAGTCTGTATAGTAGAGAGTGGTAGCGTTGAAGTCTGTATAGTAGTGAGTGGTAGTGTTGAAGTCTTTATAGTAGAGAGTGGTAGTGTTGAAGTCTTTATAGTAGAGAGTGGTAGTGTTGAAGTCTTTATAGTAGAGAGTGGTAGCGTTGAAGTCTGTATAGTAGTGAGTGGTAGTGTTGAAGTCTTTATAGTAGAGAGTGGTAGCGTTGAAGTCTGTATAGTAGTGAGTGGTAGTGTTGAAGTCTGTATAGTCGTGAGTGGTAGTGTTGAAGTCTTTATAGTAGAGAGTGGTAGCGTTGAAGTCTGTATAGTCGTGAGTGGTAGTGTTGAAGTCTTTATAGTAGAGAGTGGTAGCGTTGAAGTCTTTATAGTAGAGAGTGGTAGTGTTGAAGTCTTTATAGTAGAGAGTGGTAGCGTTGAAGTCTGTATAGTAGAGAGTGGTAGCGTTGAAGTCTGTATAGTAGTGAGTGCTAGTGTTGAAGTCTGTATAGTCGTGAGTGGTAGTGTTGAAGTCTTTATAGTAGAGAGTGGTAGCGTTGAAGTCTGTATAGTCGTGAGTGGTAGTGTTGAACTCTTTATAGTAGAGTGGTAGCGTTGAACTCTTTATAGGTGGTAGTGTTGAAGTCTTTATAGTAGAGAGTGGTAGCGTTGAAGTCTGTTATAGTAGAGAGTGGTGGTTGAAGTCTGTATGTAGTGAGTGGTAGTGTTGAAGTCTTTATAGTAGAGAGTGGTAGCGTTGAAGTCTTTATAGTAGAGAGTGGTATGTTGAAGTCTTTATAGTAGAGTGGTTGAAGTCTGTATAGAAGTCTGAAGTCTGTATAGTAGTGAGTGGTAGTGTTGAAGTCTTTATAGTAGAGAGTGGTAGCGTTGAAGTCTGTATAGTAGAGAGTGGTAGCGTTGAAGTCTGTATAGTAGTGAGTGGTAGTGTTGAAGTCTTTATAGTAGAGAGTGGTAGCGTTGAAGTCTGTATAGTAGAGAGTGGTAGCGTTGAAGTCTGTATAGTAGAGAGTGGTAGCGTTGAAGTCTGTATAGTAGTGAGTGGTAGTGTTGAAGTCTTTATAGTAGAGAGTGGTAGCGTTGAAGTCTGTATTGTAGTGAGTGGTAGTGTTGAAGTCTGTATAGTCGTGAGTGGTAGTGTTGAAGTCTTTATAGTAGAGAGTGGTAGCGTTGAAGTCTGTATAGTCGTGAGTGGTAGTGTTGAAGTCTGTATTGTAGTGAGTGGAAGTGTTGAAGTCTGTATTGTAGTGAGTGGAAGTGTTGAAGTCTGTATAGTCGTGAGTGGTAGTGTTGAAGTCTTTATAGTAGAGAGTGGTAGTGTTGAAGTCTTTATAGTAGAGAGTGGTAGTGTTGAAGTCTTTATAGTAGAGAGTGGTAGCGTTGAAGTCTGTATAGTAGTGAGTGGTAGTGTTGAAGTCTTTATAGTAGAGAGTGGTAGCGTTGAAGTCTTTATAGTAGAGTGGTAGTGTTGAAGTCTTTATAGTAGAGAGTGGTAGCGTTGAAGTCTGTATAGTAGAGAGTGGTAGCGTTGAAGTCTGTATAGTAGTGAGTGGTAGTGTTGAAGTCTTTATAGTAGAGAGTGGTAGCGTTGAAGTCTTTATAGTAGAGAGTGGTAGTGTTGAAGTCTTTATAGTAGAGAGTGGTAGCGTTGAAGTCTGTATAGTAGTGAGTGGTAGTGTTGAAGTCTTTATAGTAGAGAGTGGTAGCGTTGAAGTCTGTATAGTAGTGAGTGGTAGTGTTGAAGTCTGTATAGTCGTGAGTGGTAGCGTTGAAGTCTTTATAGTAGAGAGTGGTAGCGTTGAAGTCTGTATAGTCGTGAGTGGTAGTGTTGAAGTCTTTATAGTAGAGAGTGGTAGCGTTGAAGTCTTTATAGTAGAGAGTGGTAGTGTTGAAGTCTTTATAGTAGAGAGTGGTAGCGTTGAAGTCTGTATAGTAGAGAGTGGTATCGTTGAAGTCTGTATAGTAGTGAGTGGTAGTGTTGAAGTCTTTATAGTAGAGAGTGGTAGCGTTGAAGTCTGTATAGTAGAGAGTGGTAGCGTTGAAGTCTGTATAGTAGTGAGTGGTAGTGTTGAAGTCTTTATAGTAGAGAGTGGTAGCGTTGAAGTCTGTATAGTAGAGAGTGGTAGTGTTGAAGTCTTTATAGTAGAGAGTGGTAGCGTTGAAGTCTGTATAGTAGTGAGTGGTAGTGTTGAAGTCTGTATAGTCGTGAGTGGTAGAGTTGAAGTCTTTATAGTAGAGAGTGGTAGCGTTGAAGTCTGTATAGTCGTGAGTGGTAGTGTTGAAGTCTGTATTGTAGTGAGTGGAAGTGTTGAAGTCTGTATTGTAGTGAGTGGAAGTGTTGAAGTCTGTATAGTCGTGAGTGGTAGTGTTGAAGTCTTTATAGTAGAGAGTGGTAGCGTTGAAGTCTGTATAGTCGTGAGTGGTAGTGTTGAAGTCTGTATTGTAGTGAGTGGAAGTGTTGAAGTCTGTATTGTAGTGAGTGGAAGTGTTGAAGTCTGTATAGTCGTGAGTGGTAGTGTTGAAGTCTTTATAGTAGAGAGTGGTAGTGTTGAAGTCTTTATAGTAGAGAGTGGTAGTGTTGAAGTCTTTATAGTAGAGAGTGGTAGTGTTGAAGTCTTTATAGTAGAGAGTGGTAGCGTTGAAGTCTGTATAGTAGTGAGTGGTAGTGTTGAAGTCTTTATAGTAGAGAGTGGTAGCGTTGAAGTCTGTATAGTAGAGTGGTAGTGTTGAAGTCTTTATAGTAGAGAGTGGTAGTGTTGAAGTCTTTATAGTAGAGAGTATGTTGAAGTCTTTAGTAGAGTGGTAGCGTTGAAGTCTTTATAGTAGTGAGTGGTAGTGTTGAAGTCTTTATAGTAGAGAGTGGTAGCGTTGAAGTCTTTATAGTAGTGAGTGGTAGTGTTGAAGTCTTTATAGTAGAGAGTGGTAGCGTTGAAGTCTGTATAGTAGTGAGTGGTAGTGTTGAAGTCTTTATAGTAGAGAGTGGTAGCGTTGAAGTCTGTATAGTAGTGAGTGGTAGTGTTGAAGTCTGTATAGTAGTGAGTGGTAGTGAGTGGTAGTGTTGAAGTCTTTATAGTAGAGAGTGGTAGCGTTGAAGTCTGTATAGTCGTGAGTGGTGGTAGTGTTGAAGTCTTTATAGTAGAGAGTGGTAGCGTTGAAGTCTTTATAGTAGAGAGTGGTAGTGTTGAAGTCTTTATAGTCGTGAGTGGTAGTGTTGAAGTCTTTATAGTAGAGAGTGGTAGCGTTGAAGTCTGTATAGTAGTGAGTGGTAGTGTTGAAGTCTTTATAGTAGAGAGTGGTAGCGTTGAAGTCTGTATAGTAGAGAGTGGTAGCGTTGAAGTCTGTATAGTAGTGAGTGGTAGTGTTGAAGTCTTTATAGTAGAGAGTGGTAGCGTTGAAGTCTGTATAGTAGAGAGTGGTAGTGTTGAAGTCTTTATAGTAGAGAGTGGTAGCGTTGAAGTCTGTATAGTAGAGAGTGGTAGCGTTGAAGTCTGTATAGTAGTGAGTGGTAGTGTTGAAGTCTTTATAGTAGAGAGTGGTAGCGTTGAAGTCTGTATAGTAGTGAGTGGTAGTGTTGAAGTCTTTATAGTAGAGAGTGGTAGCGTTGAAGTCTGTATAGTAGTGAGTGGTAGTGTTGAAGTCTGTATAGTCGTGAGTGGTAGTGTTGAAGTCTTTATAGTAGAGAGTGGTAGCGTTGAAGTCTGTATAGTAGTGAGTGGTAGTGTTGAAGTCTTTATAGTAGAGAGTGGTAGCGTTGAAGTCTTTATAGTAGAGTGGTAGTGTTGAAGTCTTTATAGTAGAGAGTCTTTATAGGTGGTAGCGTTGAAGTCTGTATAGTAGAGAGTGGTAGCGTTGAAGTCTGTATAGTAGTGAGTGGTATTGTTGAAGTCTTTATAGTAGAGAGTGGTAGCGTTGAAGTCTGTATAGTAGAGAGTGGTAGCGTTGAAGTCTGTATAGTAGTGAGTGGTAGTGTTGAAGTCTTTATAGTAGAGAGTGGTAGCGTTGAAGTCTGTATAGTAGAGAGTGGTAGTGTTGAAGTCTTTATAGTAGAGAGTGGTAGCGTTGAAGTCTGTATAGTAGTGAGTGGTAGTGTTGAAGTCTGTATAGTCGTGAGTGGTAGAGTTGAAGTCTTTATAGTAGAGAGTGGTAGCGTTGAAGTCTGTATAGTAGTGAGTGGTAGTGTTGAAGTCTTTATTGTAGTGAGTGGAAGTGTTGAAGTCTGTATTGTAGTGAGTGGAAGTGTTGAAGTCTGTATAGTCGTGAGTGGTAGTGTTGAAGTCTTTATAGTAGAGAGTGGTAGCGTTGAAGTCTGTATAGTAGAGAGTGGTAGCGTTGAAGTCTGTATAGTAGTGAGTGGTAGTGTTGAAGTCTTTATAGTAGAGAGTGGTAGCGTTGAAGTCTGTATAGTAGTGAGTGGTAGTGTTGAAGTCTTTATAGTAGAGAGTGGTAGCGTTGAAGTCTTTATAGTAGAGAGTGGTAGTGTTGAAGTCTTTATAGTAGAAAGTGGTAGCGTTGAAGTCTGTATAGTAGAGAGTGGTAGCGTTGAAGTCTGTATAGTAGTGAGTGGTAGTGTTGAAGTCTTTATAGTAGAGAGTGGTAGCGTTGAAGTCTGTATAGTAGTGAGTGGTAGTGTTGAAGTCTTTATAGTAGAGAGTGGTAGCGTTGAAGTCTGTATAGTAGTGAGTGGTAGTGTTGAAGTCTGTATAGTCGTGAGTGGTAGTGTTGAAGTCTTTATAGTAGAGAGTGGTAGCGTTGAAGTCTGTATAGTCGTGAGTGGTAGTGTTGAAGTCTTTATAGTAGAGAGTGGTAGTGTTGAAGTCTGTATAGTAGTGAGTGGTAGTGTTGAAGTCTTTATAGTAGAGAGTGGTAGCGTTGAAGTCTGTATAGTAGTGAGTGGTAGTGTTGAAGTCTTTATAGTAGAGAGTGGTAGCGTTGAAGTCTTTATAGTAGAGAGTGGTAGTGTTGAAGTCTTTATAGTAGAGAGTGGTAGCGTTGAAGTCTGTATAGTCGTGAGTGGTAGTGTTGAAGTCTTTATAGTAGAGAGTGGTAGCGTTGAAGTCTGTATAGTAGTGAGTGGTGCCCAGTGGCTTTGGGATATGACTTGTGCATTGTTCCCCCGTTACGTAACAGTGGCCCACCACTTCACAGGGGCCAGTCGGAACCAGGAACAGAGTGGCCATGTCTCTGTGGCGTTGATGGATATCTTGATGGATGGCTTAAGTGGCGTGGCTGTCAATTGAGTTATTCTGTGTTAGATGCAGGCCAGTGTATAAGTGCCCGCTAGGACATCTCCTCCCCCTGGGTGGCGTTGTATACTGTACGTTGTGAAAAGGTAAAGAGGGAGATGGGGGGAGAACGAGCAGAGCAGATGTGCAAAATGCTTATTATGAGAAGAGCTGAGGGATGTTTCTTATAATTTTTCTTTTTTACTCTGCAGCCCAGTAAATATGGTGTGTGTGTGTGTGTGTGTGTGTGTGTGTGTGTGTGTGTGTGTGTGTGTGTGTGTGTGTGTGTGTGTGTGTGTGTGTGTGTGTGTGTGTGTGTGTGTGTGTGTGTGTGTGTGTGTGTGTGTGTGTGTGTGTGTGTGTTTGTTTGTGTGGGCCTGTGAATGTGGGGGTAAACAGGTGGTGAAATGATAACACTCCTACATCTCCGCTGAACAACAGAGAAGTGAGAGGAGGGCTCTTTCAAAGCACACCTGCTCTGCCTTTGTTCCCCTTGACAATTTACTGTCAGAGGTTGTAAAAGCCAAATAAAACAGAATTTCTCAGAACAACGAGCCCACAGAAAACAACGCTAGACTATAGAGGACCGTGATCAGAAACCAGTGCTCAGGTAACATCATCAAATGTCACTTGTCAGGCATTAGTACTCAATCATAATGAAATGACACTTGTCAGGCATAAGTAATCAATCACCATTAAATCTAATCTGCAGTCAGATTAGATTCATAGAATTAGATTTCTATTCTTAAAAAAACATGACTCTATGATGTAATGCAGACAGAAGAACAACATTCATCTATGTTACATGGAGCTCCGTTCGACATAATGATATAATTGCAGGGGGTTGTTAGGCCATAAGTCATTAAGTCATAATATGAATGGGATCAGTATCGTGAAGAAGATAACAGCGTTGACATCCCGTACTTGCATTCCACTCCCTCTGTTGCACCACCAGATGTAATATAGCCTACTGAACTTTTCTTCAAAGGCAATTAACATCTGCCAAATATTTCAGGTGGACAATCGGTATTTCAATCTGTATTCAAACAAACACATCAAACTTTGACGGTCTCCGTGCGACCGTTAATAAAACTCTCAAAACGTTGTCACTCCCACACAAATAGCGTTAGACATACATAATCCCAATGGCCTCATTATGTCATTACACCATCCCCTTTTTAAAGCTGTTTAGTGGTGTTTTCTCCATCACTGGTCTATTTTTTTTTAATGAGGCCCTTTTCATTGCCTTCTGCAGAAGCTGTTTGCGCTGCCTGCCTGCATGCCACTCCTGTCTGCTAGTTGGTGCCTGGGCTGGCTTCAAAGAGCTCCTGTCTCCTGGTGATAATGAATGCAGCGTGTCTGCCTCTCTGTGCTATGGCCCACTGTCAATCTGTTCCCACAATCTCCATTTACACACTGTTACTGTAAACTCACTGAGCTCTGAGCTCAGCCCTCATAGTCCTCTTTCACCGTGTAGCTGCTACTCGGTTTTCCAGTTACCTTCGGAGTTGTGTTAATTGTGTTTTGAATGTCTTTTGTTGTCCATTTTCCTGTCAAGTGTATGAGGATGTTCAAGCCTTTAATCATATAAATGTTTCAATGCTCTTTGAATATAGTTAGATTTTTTCACTTCCATGCTGGCTGTTAATGGTCAGTCGCTGAATGTACTCACTTCAACGTCCATCATGGCATGAACTTATATCAACTCAATGCCCCACAGGGAACCAAGAGTACACAGTAAATATGGTGAGTCAGAAATGTGACCTAATTCTATCCAATTAAAATGACTGTCTGTATGATGACTCAACTGTTATGACCAGTCAAGGAAGAGAGTTGGCTAATGCAGACGTATGGTATTAGCCAGAGTTGACTGAAGAATGCAACACATAGACAGATGGAGAAATAAATGAATAACGTAGGTAAACCGAGTCATCAACAACAACAAAAAGGTTCCCTTTCAAAAGTGGCCACACTGTGTTATTGTCGGGTCGAAGGGATCCAACTGAAAAGGCATTATTTATGCCTCCTGCCCACCCCTACCTGCTAGCTCTCTCTCCACTCTGTTTGGTCTCCACATAAAAGAGGGTTGCCAGGTGAACAAAGCAATGGTTTGACAGGGCTTTGGCCACCTGTGGTTGACCAAACCTTTCAATCAGCAAGGAGTTGAGTGAGGCTGTAGTCATGCATGTAACTTACAAAAAACGAATTGGGTTATTAGAGAGAATCATACCTTATTAGAGGCTAGTGATGGTACCGTTCAATTAGAGAACTGTTATGAACGCAGTATGCAAATATGATTCAAATATGATGTGAAATGTTTAGATATTGGCTTGGTTACAAACAAACTTCTCTACCTGCGCCACTTGTCATACATACAGTATATTCTTCGTGCCACAGAATACTGTCAAAAAAGTTCCCCTGTTGCTTAGATACAGTAAAGATTAACACACATTGCTTCAATTTCACCATCTCAAGATTATGAGGGGTGAGCTGGTGACATAGGAATTTGAGACAACAGAGATACCTAAGAGAGGTCTCAAAATCTGTCTCCGTGGGAATAACAAGACCATAAAAGATATTTAGATCGACATCAAAACACAAATTCTTCTCTGACTCCTGTGTTGCCATGGGAACATGACTCATCAAAACAACTCACACAGCTTACCTGTAGCAGCTGGAGGCGACTCATGAGAGCTATTTTCACACTGCTTTGTCTGCCAGCACACTGTTAGGCAGTACTAAGCTTTGATTTTCAATAACATTTCACACCAGATGTCTCATAAAACACAGAAGAGACACTCACTCCAAAACTACTGGCTGGAGTGAAGGTTATATGGCTATTAAGACTATTATTCTGTGAGCTGAGGTACTGTGCTGTTCTATGATTGTTTAGGCTAGTTGGGACAGTTTGGGGTAAAATAATGATATGAAGTACTCTCTCAAAAGGTGAGAAGCAACAGTCAAAGGAGGGAGAACATGTAATGAACATGACAGGATTTCTCACGCCACATATCAGAGAGCCAATGCTGTTACACAAAATATCTATCCGTCTGAACATTCCAAATCAAATCAAATGTATTTATATAGCCCTTCGTACATCAGCTGATATCTCAAAGTGCTGTACAGAAGCTCAGCCTAAAACCCCAAACAGCAAGCAATGCAGGTGGAGAAGCACGGTGGCTAGGAAAAACTCCCTGGAAAGGCCAAAACCTAGGAAGAAACCTAGAGAGGAACCCGGCTATGTGGGGTGGCCAGTCCTCTTCTGGCTGTGCCGGGTGGAGATTATAACAGATGTTAACAGATGTTCAAATGTTCATAAATGACCAGCATGGTCGAATAATAATAAGGCAGAACAGTTGAAACTGGAGCAGCAGCATGGCCAGGTGGACTGGGGACAGCAAGGAGTCATCATGTCAGGTAGTCCTGGGGTATGGTCCTAGGGCTCAGGTCCTCCGAGAGAGAGAAAGAAAGAGAGAAAGAGAGAATTAGAGAAAGCACACTTAAATTCACACAGGACACCGAATAGGACAGGAGAAGTACTCCAGATATAACAAACTGACCCCAGCCCCCCGACACATAAACTACTGCAGCATAAATACTGGAGGCTGAGACAGGAGGGGTCAGGAGACACTGTGGCCCCATCCGAGGACACCCCCGGACAGGGTCAAACAGGAAGGATATAACCCCACCCACTTTGCCAAAGCACAGCCCCCACACCACTAGAGGGATATCTTCAACCACCAACTTACCATCCTGAGACAAGGCTGAGTATAGCCCACAAAGATCTCCGCCATGGCACAACCCAAGGGGGGGCGCCAACCCAGACAGGATGACCACATCAGTGAATCAACCCACTCAGGTGACGCACCCATTCCAGGGACGGCATGAGAGAGCCCCAGTAAGCCAGTGACTCAGTCCCTGTAATAGGGTTAGAGTCAGAGAATCCCAGTGGAAAGAGGGGAACCGGCCAGGCAGAGACAGCAAGGGCGGTTCGTTGCTCCAGAGCCTTTCCGTTCACCTTCCCACTCCTGGGCCAGACTACACTCAATCATATGACCCACTGAAGAGATGAGTCTTCAGTAAAGACTTAAAGGTTGAGACCGAGTTTGCGTCTCTGACATGGGTAGGCAGACCGTTCCATAAAAATGGAGCTCTATAGGAGAAAGCCCTGCCTCCAGCTGTTTGCTTAGAAATTCTAGGGACAATTAGGAGGCCTGCGTCTTGTGACCATAGCGTATGTGTAGGTATGTACGGCAAGACCAAATCAGAGAGATAGGTAGGAGCAAGCCCATGTAATGCTTTGTAGGTTCGCAGTAAAACCTTGAAATCAGCCCTTACTTTGACAGGAAGCCAGTGTAGGGAGGCTAGCACTGGAGTAATATGATCAAATTATTATTATTTTGGTTCTAGTAAGGATTTTAGCAGCCATATTTAGCACTAACTGAAGTTTATTTAGTGCTTTATCCGGGTAGCCGGAAAGTAGAGCATTGCATTAGTCTAACCTAGAAGTGACAAAAGCATGGATTAATTTTTCTGCATCATTTTTGGACAGAAAGTTTCTGATTTTTGCAATGTTACGTAGATGGAAAAAAGCTGTCCTTGAAATGGTCTTGATATGTTCTTTAAAGGAAAGAGATCAGGGTCCAGAGTAACGCCAAGGTCATTCACAGTTTTATTTGAGACGACTGCACAACCATTAAGATTAATTGTCAGATTCAACAGAAGATCTCTTTGTTTCTTGGGACCAAATGGTTGTGCCCTGTTGAGTGTGGCCCAGATCAAAGTCCAATTTTGGGGTGGAGTTCCCCTTTAAATATAGAATGCAAGGACCTCATTATTTTTAATGGATTGTTATTTTCCAGTCTTTCTTCAAGTCTTTGTTATGCCATTTGAATCTTTCAAGGTAGCTATTCAACTGACAAATAAACAAAAGGTTAAATGAAGTGTCACACATCTATGTATAGGCAGTTAAATGTCAGTATGCTAGACTTGGAAGCTGTTATGAGTTTATTGTTCTAGTGTCTGGGGTTTCAGGTATGGTGTCATACACTGCTCTGTAAGGTAGATATGCTATAGGCAGGCCATCTGTCCCTGGCTGCTATTTCCTGTAAACAATACACAGAGCTGCCAATAAACATTAGCCTACCCCAGAGCCATATATTTATATGCTAAATATATACATATACAGCCAAGAGTGTGCAAAGCTGTCACCAAGGCAAAGGGTGGCTACTTTGAAGAATCTAAAATATATTTTGATTTGTTTAACACTTCTTTGTTTACTACATGATTCCGTATGTGTTATTTCATAGTTTTGATGTCTTCACTATTATTCTACAATGTGGAAAATAATAAAAAATAAAGAAAAACCCTGGAATGAGTAGGTGTGACAACTTTTGACTAATATTTACATAAAATGTACAGTACATGGCTCTGGCCTAGCCTATGTCTATAGCTGCACTCCCATTGGCTACGTTTCTATTACTTTCCATTCAGGTTCGAATGGCATAAGATACACTGTATGTCAAATTACTGCCTTAGGATGGTGTTGATTGTATGTCAAAACCATTTTTGGTTCCAAGTAGAACTCTTTTGGGGTTCCATGTAGAACCCTTTAAACAAAGGGTTCTACATGGAACCCAAAAGAGTTCTACTTGGAACCAAAAAGGGTTCTACCTGGAACCACAAAGGGTTCTTCAGAGGGTTATCCTATGGGACAGTTGAATAACCCTTTTGGAACCCTTTTTTTATTAGAGTGTACTTTCATGTACTTCACAAAAGGCTTCTATGTTAAGGTTGCTACAGTATAGGTACACACCAACTGACATCCCAGTTACATTGTCAGCCTTCGGGGAATAACAGGGAAATAACGCCACTTCTTTTGGTCATCTGAAGCACGTTAGTTACTCTACTACGGTGCCATGTCTATTGGTTTGTGTGAAGCTCAACGATGGTTACAAAACAGCCAAAGTACATTGTCTCACACCTGAATGGAAAGAAAGCCTGAACACCGTGATTCACATTGCAAGCAATATAGAAGTGCAAACTCAATGCATTGAATTAACTGACAGACACCTCTTAATTTCCGGGATCCATTTTTAGTTGTGCCAACTGTGTGAATCCACCTGCTTGCTTAGGGGACATTACACATCCACTATTGATAAGTGGGGTGATGTCAACCCACTGGACACAGACGTCAATTCCACGTCTATTCCACATTGGTTCAGCGTAATTTCATTGAAATGGGATGGAAACAACGTTTATTCAACCAATGTGTGCCCAGTGGGAAGTGTGCAATCCCCATTAGACTAGCCTGTCAAACATGTACCGTCTTTTATGGATGTATGCACTTTCACTCTTCAGTAAGTCCTCATAGAACCAAGAAAGACCATCAATCAAATAGCAGAGCCCTCCTTTAACGAGGTCACCGTCAGTGTAAACTCAGAGCTGTTATTACTTCAGACCTGTTGTCTTTAAATAGCTGGGCTAACAAATCCAACTACGTGAACTGTGCAATACCACACACACTACCCCAGGACCCTTCAAATGGTGTCTCATTACTGCTATTGAGGAGTTATGTGAACTATAGTACCTTAACCTCATCGGGGCTGATGATATTACTAGTCTACAGTAACTAGCAGACTGGTTCAGAACTGGAAATGTTCAAGATTCAAGATTGAATACTTCATTGCCATACCAACTGAAGTGGTAGGGAATTTGGCTTAGTGCAGCTCATGAAAACCGGTACAAACGATTCATATTCATTTGCAGAGCCTATACATACAATAGCGGCAGTACATGGTAATGCATAGTGTATTTTATATTGTAACACTACATGGTATTGCATAGTGTATTTTATATTGTAACACTACATGGTATTGCATAGTGTATTTTATATTTTAACAGTACATGGTATTGCATACTGTATTTTATATTTTAACAGTACATGGTATTGCATACTGTATTTTATATTTTAACAGTACATGGTATTGCATACTGTATTTTATATTTTAACAGTACATTTATCATATTATTGATTGTAATGATAAGAGCCAGATGGACTCTGTGGGGGCTGGATTTGATTACGCCTTGTGGAATAATAACAAAAATTTCAAATACAATTGGACTAGCAAAACATTGGCTGATATCAGTCTGTTGTCCATTAAATCAAATCAAATCAAATTTTATTTGTCACATACACATGGTTAGTAGATGTTAATGCGAGTGTAGCGAAATGCTTGTGCTTCTAGTTCCGACAATGCAGTGATAACCAACAAGTAATCTAACTAACAATTCCAAAACTACTGTCTTATACACAGTGTAAGGGGATAAAGAATATGTACATAAGGATATATGAATGAGTGATGGTACAGGGCAGCATACAGTAGATGGTATCAAGTACAGTATATACATATGAGATGAATATGTAGACAAAGTAAACAAAGTGGCATAGTTAAAGTGGCTAGTGATACATGTATTACATAAGGATGCAGTCGATGATATAGAGTACAGTATATACGTATGCATATGAGATGAATAATGTAGGGTAAGTAACATTATATAAGGTAGCATTGTTTAAAGTGGCTAGTGATATATTTACATAATTTCCCATCAATTCCCATTATTAAAGTGGCTGGAGTTGGGTCAGTGTCAATGACAGTGTGTTGGCAGCAGCCACTCAATGTTAGTGGTGGCTGTTTAACAGTCTGATGGCCTTGAGATAGAAGCTGTTTTTCAGTCTCTCGGTCCCAGCTTTGATGCACCTGTACTGACCTCGCCTTCTGGATGATAGCGGGGTGAACAGGCAGTGGCTCGGGTGGTTGATGTCCTTGATGATCTTTATGGCCTTCCTGTAACATCGGGTGGTGTAGGTGTCCTGGAGGGCAGGTAGTTTGCCCCCGGTGATGCGTTGTGCAGACCTCACTACCCTCTGGAGAGCCTTACGGTTGAGGGCGGAGCAGTTGCCATACCAGGCGGTGATACAGCCCGCCAGGATGCTCTCGATTGTGCATCTGTAGAAGTTTGTGAGTGCTTTTGGTGACAAGCCGAATTTCTTCAGCCTCCTGAGGTTGAAGAGGCGCTGCTGCGCCTTCTTCACGACGCTGTCAGTGTGAGTGGACCAATTCAGTTTGTCTGTGATGTGTATGCCGAGGAACTTAAAACTTGCTACCCTCTCCACTACTGTTCCATCGATGTGGATAGGGGGGTGTTCCCTCTGCTGTTTCCTGAAGTCCACAATCATCTCCTTAGTTTTGTTGACGTTGAGTGTGAGGTTATTTTCCTGACACCACACTTACAGTGCTGTTATTCTGGATTTTGGAGTTCGGTAATAACAAAGCTGTTAAACTTCACTTTATGTTTGATAAAATATCCTGTACTTACATCATTGAGGCTGCCGATGAGGCTTATAAGGTGTAAGGTGGCACATCATCATCATCATCATCATCATCAGGATGGGTTTTTCAGATCCCCATATAACATTTACTTCATTAGCATCAGTGATTAGTTAATTAGTCTCTGGCATTTAAATGATGCTAGTAGGCTGCTAGGGATGTGCTCTACTTTCCCTCCAGATGAGGTAAAAGTCATAATTTTTATGGTATGCCTCTATTTGACATGCCCATCTCCAGTGAAATACCACATCATATTATAATGAAGGAATCTAACTATTGTGGCTGCGTGGTTTTAAGCAAGGAAGTTATGTGCCTTCTCTTCCAACCATTAATTCCTTATCGGCCATTACTGGTGATATGCATTTTTGTTTTTACTACTAAACACGTGAGACATATTTCAGTTGTAACAACCTTACACAATTGCTCAGGGTTCATGAATAATTCATAAGAGTGAAACAGATATATTAGCCTGTTTCCTTACTCGCCCCTCAAATGTGCACAGGGTGCCCTTTGGCCACGGGAGACGCGCCAAATTATTGGATATCCCTCATGTAGGCCTATCATTGCGGCATGTGTCGCTTCGCCACTATCAACTTGGGAAAGTGTCATCAATAGATACGGATGAAGGGAAGTTGTTTCTGTGAATGAAAAATAATCATATCTGTGTTCTGATGTGTATGACCTCACAAACACACTCGTAAAAGACTAAAATATCGAATGAATCACTGGAGGAACCAAAATAACTTCCCAATGTTGTAAATGGATGACGTTCTATTTTTCCTCACGTGATAGCTAATTGTAACATTAACATTCAAACGAATTTGCACTAGACAGGGCAGGCTCCAAACAGTCATCTGGTTTAGTACGCATGTTCTGCGCACAAAGGCAGTGGCGTGCGTCGCAGTCTCACTGTTTTCATGCTGAGGTAGTCGTAGAAGGGAGCGGAGATACGAACCATTTGCCCATGTGTTACCCAAACGCTCAGTTACACATGCCATCATATTCTGTTACAAATACTTGAGTGGCGTGGGAGTAGAAAACTCCATACGGTTAAAGAAACGAAATGGTCTGTCGCTCGTGGGGCGCGCGCGGTCTCTCCACTTCAGCACTCTGGACAGCGCTCCACCAACTTGGAGACGGCGAAACTTGTTGGAGTTAAATTCTGGAATGACGACCTTGGAGATAAACGACGGTGCAATCATGGTGGATATTAAGTGTATATTATCTACAGGTGCATGCAAAACGCAAGTGGACTTTTTCAAGTGAGACATGGACTTTGCAGAAATTATCTTCACGTTGTTCATTGTTGTGGTCGCAATTGTCTCGTTGTTGTCGAACTTGCTGGTGCTGCTATGTTTTGTCCAGAGCACCGAGATCCGCCGACAGGTACCGGGTATATTCATCATGAACCTGTCTTTTTGCAACATACTTATCACCCTTTTAAACATGCCATCGACATTGGTGGGGATTGTCAGAAACCACCAGCCTTTTGGGGATTGCCTTTGCCATACAGTGAGCTTTCTGGAGACCTTTTTGACTGCGAACACTATGTTGAGTATGGCAGCACTCAGTATAGACCGCTGGATAGCAGTGGTGTTCCCCTTGAGTTACTCCAGTAAAATGCGCTACAAGGACGCAGTGATCATGATGTGCTACTCGTGGCTCCACTCCCTCACGTTTTCCCTCATCGCCCTCCTGTTCTCCTGGGTTGACTATAGCCACATTTACGCCTCGTGCACATTGCATTTGAGCGAAGAGAGCGACAGGATCAAGTTTACAATTTTCACCGTCGTTTTCCACGCCAGTAGTTTCATGCTCTCCCTGCTGATCCTGTGCTTCACATATTTGAAGGTGCTAAAAGTTGCACGCTTCCACTGCAAGAGGATTGACGTTATAACCATGCAGACGCTGTTCTTGCTGGTGGATATTCACCCATCGTACGTATGGTCCTTTACTTAAGAGGTGTGCGATCAATTGCCGTTACAATGTGCAATGTTAGCTTTACAGTAAGCTATAGATTAAATCCTGGGGAAACATACTTACTGTAGGTGTTAATTTTTTAAAATTCAAATGTAGAATGTTTCGTCATTTATTCTGCTGGACTAATATCAGTTAATTCCTATTTTCAGTGTGAAACAAAGGTGTCTGGTAGAACAAAAGAGAAGGAAACAGAGAGCCACCAAGAAAATCAGCATTTTCATTGGGTCATTCATCATCTGTTTTGCTCCCTATGTTATTACGAGGTAAGTGGGTTTCCAGTCAAGGGGAGACAGGCAGCTGAACAAACAGGAGTGTCATTCACCTACCTTAAACACATCATTAAAGGGGTTATTATAGAGGTTATGAGATTAACACATCCCCAGGTGAACACTCTTTGATAATACAACTGGGTTTATGAACAGTAAAGGTAAAGGCTATCATCACAGGGTTTACTCTGTTTAATAACTTTGCCACCCCAGCAAAATCACAGAAAAATGATCAGCAACATTCAGTTGAAAGATGAGGCAGGTCTCATGTAAGGTTGAGCAATGCACAAATTAAGATTGGCATTCCTGCATATACTGTGGGGCAAAAAAGTATTTAGTCAGCCAGCAATTGGACAAGTTTTCCCACTTAAAAAGATGAGAGAGGCCTGTAATTTTCATCATAGGTACACTTCAACTATGACAGACAAAATCAGGGGAAAAAATCCAGAAAATCACATTGTAGGATTTTTTATGAATTTATTTGCAAATTATGGTGGAAAATAAGTATTTGGTCACCTACAAACAAGCAAGATTTCTGGCTCTCACAGACCTGTAACTTCTTCTTTAAGAGGCTCCTCTGTCCTCCACTCTTTACCTGTATTAATGGCACCTGTTTGAACTTGTTATAAAGTATAAAAGACACCTGTCCACAACCTCAAACAGTCACACTCCAAACTCCACTATGGCCAAGAACAAAGATCTGTCAAAGGACACCAGAAACAACATTGTAGACGTGCACCAGGCTGGGAAGACTGAATCTGCAATAGGTAAGCAGCTTGGTTTGAAGAAATCAACGTTGGGAGCAATTATTAGGAAATGGAAGACATACAAGACCACTGATAATCTCCCTCGATCTGGGGCTCCACGCAAGATCTCACCCCGTGGGGTCAAAATGATCACAAGAACGGTGAGCAAAAATCCCAGAACCTGCAGAACATGACCTGCAGAGAGCTGGGACCAAAGTAACAAAGCCTACCATCAGTAACACACTACGCCGCCAGGGACTCAAATCCTGCAGTGCCAGACGTGTCCCCCTGCTCAAGCCAGTACATGTCCAGGCCCGTCTGAAATTTGCTAGAGAGCATTTGGATGATCCAGAAGAAGATTGGGAGAATGTCATATGGTCAGATGAACCCAAAATATAACTTTTTGGTAAAAACTCAACTCGTCGTGTTTGGAGGACAAAGAATGCTGAGTTGCATCCAAAGAACACCATACCTACTGTGAAGCATGGGGGTGGAAACATCATGCTTTGGTGCTGTTTTTCTGCAAAGGGACCAGGACGACTGATCCGTGTAAAGGAAAGAATGAATGGGGCCATGTACCATGAGATTTTGAGTGAAAACCTCCTTCCATCAGCAACGGCATTGAAGATGAAATGTGGCTGGGTCTTTCAGCATGACAATGATCCCAAACACACCGCCCGGGCAACGAAGGAGTGGCTTCGTAAGAAGCATTTCAAGGTCCTGGAGTGGCCTAGCCAGTCTCCAGATCTCAACCCCATAGAAAATATTTGGAGGGAGTTGAAAGTCCATGTTGCCCAGCAACAGCCCCAAAACATCACTGCTCTAGAGGAGATATGCATGGAGGAATGGGCCAAAATACCAGCAACAGTGTGTGAAAACCTTGTGAAGACCTACAATGTGATTTTCTGGATTTTTCTTCTCATTTTGTATGTCATGTTGAAGTGTACCTATGATGAAAATTACAGGCCTCTCTCATCTATTTAAGTGGGAGAACTTGCACAATTGGTGGCTGAATAAATACTTTTTGCCCCACTGTACCTATGGGCAAGAATATTGTAGCAATGTTCAATTTATACATATTTATTTTGAAGAAATACTTTCATACATAATTTTTTCCTAACGTATAAGGCTTGTTGCCAAAGCTGGTTTTCTGGCCCATCCGTATATCCTAATTTATTCTATTCTACCTTGTAACCTTAGAGCCTCATGGCATTTCATAGAATACCAACTGAATTATCACCAAACACTCTCAAAAGCAAACAGAACAATTGCCTGCAAGATAAATACCATGCTTTGAATATTGGATAACTTTTGCCCTTTCTAAAAGGCTATTTGCGAACTCTAACTTGACCTCTGCCTTCTCCTCAGGTTGACCGAGCTGCTTCCCTTCGTGGGAATCAACCGCCACTGGGGAATTGTCAGTAAGTGCCTGACATACAGCAAGGCGGCGTCCGACCCCTTTGCCTACTCCCTCCTGCGTCTACAGTACAAGAAGGTCCTGGTTAGCGTTGTCAACCGGTTGCTGCGTCGTGACCTGTACCCCTCATCTGGCCACAACAGCTCTCTGGACACAGAGAACGACTACTCTCTCCAGAGGATCAGTTAATGTCACCATTATGGACATAACAAATATACCACAGACAGACAGACCCAAAATAAAGGTTTCCTCATGGAAAGAGGGAGGTGAGCGAGAGAAGGAAGAGAGCAAGAGAGAGAGATTGGAGAAAAGGGGATTGTAGGAAATAGGAGAGAGCGAGAGAGAGAGAGGGAGGCTGTGGGAGGGGAAGAGGTGGATGAGGTGGATAGAAGGAGACAGCAGAAAAACAGGTGGGGTAGACAGTGGAAGAGAGGGCAAGACGGATAGACTGCACAGAGAATGATCGCGTTCAGGGACATTTGCTCCAGACGATACTGATAAACAAGGGAGTCTGATGATCCATGATTCTCTGGTAGAACCACACACACACACACACACACACACACACACACACACACACACACACACACACACACACACACACACACACACACACACACACACACACACACACACACACACACACACACACACACACACACACACACACACACACACACGCACGCCCAGAGCCAGAATCAAATGAATCAATGTTATTGAATCAGCCAGGGGTTCGGTCGATTCATAAACTCCACAGACTCCACAATGCTAGTGGGCTTTTATAATATAATAACCTCTTTATAAAGGAGATGTCATAGCCACATTTACAGACTTTTTGACACCCGTATAGAATATAGGAACGTGCTATTAAGGTTATTAATCTCTCATGGACAGATGCACGTAACATAAATGGTAGTAGAAGCTGTTGACAGACTGTGGGATGCCATGACTAACGAGGAACTTTGTTCCGGTACGCTGATTTTTCATCACTGACCACTTGGACAAATCACGATTTTGCAGGTGCTCGCATCGTTCGAATTTCGGAAGGGGAGGGGACATTTTGGGCCACAGACTTGCCCGTAAACTAGCTGAGAGTTTTCATATAGAGGGGTGGAGACTTTGCTGGTCTTATTAATATATTTTATAACACGTCTCCCCCAGAACTTAATGGAGGATCTGACAAATTTCGCAAGATGTATTTTCTGGGTGTCCGAGGTTATGTACTGTCAACTGGACAGAGTGGAAGATGGGAAAGCTTTGATAGGCTGACCAGTAGCCATTCGGGCACTGGTGCAATTTCAAGGGGCACCAATTCATTTCTTGAAGTTAAAATGTGAACTTTTCAATGAATGGTACTTGCTGTGGCAAATGCTGCCAACTAGATAGCCATGTTATGTAGCCTATGGACTGTGTTTTAGACTACTACTGCAGTTGCTCACAATTTCACATCAATCACTGGATATTGATGCACTTTGTATTTCTCTCAGAGCTACTAGTTATAACAGCCAAAGGCAAATGCCATCATGTTTACTATGGTAGCGTGTTGTAACTGAATGTACTGCAGGTATTAAGGTAATTTTGACTGAAATGGATTTGTACTATTGTGTATATTGTAATACTTTATTCTGGCAGGTGATTGCTGGAAATGTTTATATGGATATTTATAAATACCGGATGTTATCTTTATCAAACTATTTTGCACTGTATGAGAAACCATAATATGTATTTGTTAAAATGATCTTCAAATAAATGAGACGTTCTATAGCAGAAGAATGTTATGTTATGTTCAAGTAAGTGCTTTAAAACACGTTATTGTGTTCGTGCCAGAATTCAATATATGACTGTTTGGCTTATCAATAGTTGCTTTATCAGAACCTGATTCTTTTTAGATGCACCAAGCACACGTGCATTTCATTATGCAGGCCTATGCCACTTGCTGTACTTTGGCAGTGTGTGAGTAAAGCTGTTGGTGAAAAATGTGCAATAAAGCTGTCAAATAACAAGCATCCTTTGATATATTTATGGCCATATGACAAGACATGTAGAAGCATATCTAATATCTAATGCCAATCTGGGGATTTCATGTTGACAGATTCATCAGCAACTGTTTTGCAGGTGCCAGAGGCTGTTCAATGTTTGTGCCACCACACCTCAAATAATACAATAGGAATGTCAAGCAGTAGGATATGTAGGGGAGAGTGAGGTAAATTGGGCCATTTATTTTGTATTTTTTTACATTCAGCATCACTCCTTCAAGGGCGATATAGTGTTCTAACAACAGTGGGGAGAACAAGTATTTGATACACTGCTGATTTTGCAGGTTTTCCAACTTACAAAGCATGTAGAGGTCTGTAATTTTTATCATAGGTACACTTCAACTGTGAGAGACGGAATCTAAAACAAAAATCCTGAAAATCACATTGTATGATTTTTAAGTAATTAATTTGCATTTTATTGCACGACATAAGTATTTGATACATCAGAAAAGCAGAACTTAATATTCGGTACAGAAACCTTTGTTTGTAATTACAGAGATCACATATTTCCTGTAGTTCTTGACCAGGATTGCATACACTGCACCAGGGATTTTGGCCCACTCCTCCATACAGACCTTCTCCAGATCCTTCAAGTTTCGGGGCTGTCGCTGTCCAATACGGACTTTCGGCTCCCTCCAAAGATTTTCTATTGGGTTCAGGGCTGGAGACTGGCTAGGCCACTCCAGGACCTTGAGATGCTTCTTACGGAGCCACTCCTTAGTTGCCTTGGCTTTGTGTTTCGGGTCGTTGTCATGCTGGAAGACCCAGCCACGACCCATCTTCAATGCTCTTACTGAGGGAAGGAGGTTGTTGGCCAAGATCTCGCGATACATGGCCCCATCCATCCCCCCCTCAATACGGTGCAGTCGTCCTGTCCCCTTTGCAGAAAAGCATCCCCAAAGAATGATGTTTCCACCTCCATGCTTCACGGTTGGGATGGTGTTCTTGGGGTTGTACTCATCCTTCTTCCTCCTCCAAACACGGCGAGTGGAGTTTAGACCAAAAAGCTCTATTTTTGTCTCATCAGACCACGTGACCTTCTCCCATTCCTCCTCTGGATCATCCAGATGGTCATTGGCAAACTTCAGACGGGCCTGGACATGCGCTGGCTTGAGCAAGGGGACCTTGCGTGCGCTGCAGGATTTTAATCCATGACGGCGTAGTGTGTTACTAATGGTTGTCTTTGAGACTGTGGACCCAGCTCTCTTCAGGTCATTGACCAGGTCTTGCCGTGTAGTTCTGGGTTGATCCCTCACCTTCCTCATGATCATTGATGCCCCACGAGGTGAGATAATAATTGCACCAACAGTTGTTGCCTTCTCACCAAGCTGCTTGCCTATTGTCCTGTAGCCCATCCCAGCCTTGTGCAGGTCTACAATTTTATCCCTGATGTCCTTACACAGCTGTCTGGTCTTGGCCATTGTGGAGAGGTTGGAGTCTATTTGATTGAGTGTGTGGATGGGTGTCTTTTATACAGGTAACAAGTTCAAACAGGTGCAGTTAATACAGGTAATGAGTGGAGAACAGGAGGGATTCTTAAAGAAAAACTAACAGGTCTGTGAGAGCCGTAATTCTTACTGGTTGGTAGGTGATCAAATACTTATGTCATGCAATAAAATGCAAATTAATTACTTAAAAATCATAATGTGATTTTCTGGATTTTTTAAAAATATTCCACCTCTCACAGTTGAAGTGTATCTATGATAAAAATTACAGACCCCACTGTGTGTGTGTGTGTGTGTGTGTGTGTGTGTGTGTGTGTGTGTGTGTGTGTGTGTGTGTGTGTGTGTGTGTGTGTGTGTGTGTGTATATATATTTATATATATATATATATATACACACATACACACAGTGCCCTCAATAATTTTGGGGACAGTAATGCATTTTTGTCTATACTCCAAAAGCTTAGATTTGAAATCAAACAATGACTATGAGGTTAAAGGTCAGACTGAGCTTTTCATCCATTTCGTGTGATCCGTTTACAGATGACACTTTTTGTACTTTTTACGGGAGCAAAATCATTGGGACAAATTAACTTATATGTGTATTAAAGTAGTCAAAAGTAAAGTATTTAGTACCATATTCATACCACACAACGACTCCATCAAGCTTGTGACTCTACACAAGCTTGATGGAGTCATTGATGGGGGTGGCAGGTAGCCTAGTGGTTAGAGCGTTGGGCCATTAACCGAAAGATTGCTAGATCGAATCCCTGAGCTGAAAGTCTGTCTTTCTGCCCCTGAACAAGGCAGTTAACCCACTGTTCCTAGGCCGTCATTGTAAATAAGAATCAGTTCTTAACTGACTTGGCTAGTTAAATAAATATGCATTTGATCTATGCTTTGGTTGATACAGGGTAGGTTGAGCACGGGACAGGGTAAGTTGAGCACGGGACAGGGTAAGTTGAGCAGCGGGACAGGGTAAGTTGAGCACGGGACAGGGTAAGTTGATCAGCGGGACAGGGTCAGTTGAGCAGCGGGACAGGGTAAGTTGAGCACGGGACAGGGTAAGTTGAGCACAGGATAGGGTAAGTTGAGCAGCGGGACAGGGTAAGTTGAGCACGGGACAGGGTAAGTTGAGCAGCGGGACAGGGTCGTTGAGCAGTGGGACAGGGTAAGTTGAGCAGTGGGACAGGGTAAGTTGAGCAGCGGGACAGGGTAAGTTGAGCAGCGGGACAGGGTAAGTTGAGCAGCGGGGCAGGGTAAGTTGAGCACGGGACAGGGTAAGTTGAGCACGGGACAGGGTAAGTTGAGCAGCGGGACAGGGTAAGGTGAGCAGCGGGACAGGGTAAGTGAAACAGCCTACACATTTCTTAAAATTATGTCTATCAGAATCGTAATTTTGTCTTTTAATAATTACACATTTTTGTTCCGTTCCACTGTTCCGACCTGCAAAATAAAGTTCAGAAAGTTCTGAACCGGTTCGACTTCGACTACGAAAACAGAACCGGTGTAATGAATTTCCTCCTCTTCTTCCGAAGAGGAGAGGCGAAACGGATCAGAGGACCAATACGCGGCGTGGTAATTGTCCATGGTTCTTTTTTAATGCGTAAAGGTACACATGAACAAACTAACAAAAAAACAAGAAATGTGAAAACTCAAAACAGTCCTATCTGGTGCACACACAGAGACAGGAACAATCACCCACAAACACACAGTGAAACCCAGGCTACCTAAGTATGATTCTCAATCAGAGACAACTAATGACACCTGCCTCTGATTGAGAACCATACTAGGCCGAAACATAGAAATTCCCAAAACCTAGAAAAACAAACATAGACTGCCCACCCAACTCACGCCCTGACCATACTAACTAAATACAAAACACAGAAAATAAAGGTCAGAACGTGACAACCGGTTTATATTGTTCCAACTGTTCCTTTTTATTAATTATTTTGTAATTTTACCCAATTTTTCTCATGATATCCAGTTACAATCTTGTCTCATCGCTGCAACTCCAACAGGCTCGGGAGAGGCGAAGGTAGAGTCCTGCGTCCCCCGAAACATGGTCCCACCAAGCTGCGCTGCTTCTTAACACCTGCTCGTTTAACCCGGAAGACAGTTGCACTAATGTGTCGGAGGAAACACTGTTCAAATGATGACCAAAGTCAGGTTGCAGGCGCCCGGCCCGCCACAAGGAGTGCCTAGAGCGTGATGAGCCAAGTACAGCCTGCTGGCCAAACTTTCCTTTAACACGGACGACGCTGGGCCAAATGTGCACCATCCTATGGGACTCCCAGTCACGACCTGTTGTGACACAGCCTGGGATCAAACGCCAGGCTGTATTGACACCGCTGCACTGCGATGCAGTGCCTTAGACCGCTGCGCCACTCGGGAGGCCACTAACTGTTCCTTTTAAACCTCTGAAATATATATATTTTTACATTAGCTCGACATCAAATTACTTCACCAATCAGTTCGAACAGAGCAGCTTGCTATGGAGTGGGCAAGCTATTGTTTACATGCGAGATGCGACTGAAATTTTGAAGGTGGGGGAGAGAGTGGATGGAGTTGGCTTGGCCCACATAATTATACCTACGGATGAGTGGCTTCTACGGAGGAACTTCGAATATCTTTGAACATCCAAGAGTTGGCTTATTTTTGGACCAGAGCTAGCTAGCTAACAAGCTTGTGTGTGTAGCGCAGCACCAGAATGAAAAACACGTCTTACCTTTTTGTTGTTAACAAATTCAATGTGAAACGTGATAACTACAGTATCCATAACTAACATTGAAACAGTTCATCCATTCTTCTCTAATTAAACATCTATCCCTAATTTCTGAATCATGCTTGTAACGTCAATAGGCTACATTAGCCTAAGCTTCTGAGGGGAGGGGCAGGTTGCATACACACATACTGGCAAAGATTTTCAGCTGGCAGGCAGACACTGGAATAAGTTTAAGTGACTGTGAGGGCTTTGCCCTGAATGCAAAATAACATTTGTTTTTCTTGTTCCAGAACAATATAGATCACTTTTATTCCCAGTTCTGATTCTGTTCCTCGAAAAAAAAACATTTGTTTTTTCTCCCTGAACCGGCTCCAACCCCTGATTAGCCCACACAGCTACAAGGATGAACTTTCATTCTAGGTTTAGGACCTCATATTAAAGCTCAAAGAGACCCCAACTGATGTATGCAATCTAAGCATAATTTACTTTGGTTTAAATACATGCATCATGAAACCTAGAACACAATAAATTAATTTGACTTGGTGAAAATTCACCGACTTCACAGACTAAATATTTGATCAAATTATTAATTTTGTGTATGTTTTCCATTGAAACAAGTTGGCTCTATTTACCACTTTGGTCCAATTTACCACACTCTCAAATATCCTGACATTCTTCCAAGCATATTGCTGATTGGTTGAAAGGGATCAAAGGACTGTCTTGAGTAAGGACTAAAGGACTGGGCAAATGGGCCGAGAAAACAATAAATCGGTTCTATTCGAAATCATTGGGAAGTTCCTACCCCATTGAAGGGGGTTATGTAAGGGTTAAGGTGAGGGTTATGGTTAGGGTAAGGGTTAAGGTTAGGGGTCACCCCAATGATCCCGGATAGCACTGACGGAAAGAAATAGTGGCCTATTATTTTACAGTTAATGTCCACTGTTCACATAATCCAATACATACATTTAGATGTAAGAAATTATAAGGTTAACATTGAATAATAAAGTGGTGGAAATGGTTGAGCAAGACGGTTTAGAGTATAGGAATTGTTAACAGGTGTATTTCAGAAAGTTTACTTGCGCAAAGTTTACTTGCGCGAATGATTCCACCTCCACCCAGTCTTCCATTTCCGTCCGAAACATTTTCCTTTGTAATTTGATAGCCGACCGTAATTCGTGTAATAAACTCACTTTTTAGGGAAGCCCAAAAAGTTTTCGTGCAATTAAGCACAGTAGCCTTGAGGTGCCACATCACAAAATATGGAATTTATACGGAGGAAAATGAAGACTATTGTTTTTCTGAATGCACTGGCGACAGTTGTTTGGTGTGCCCCTTCGCTCTGCGACCCTGAAGACGAATTTCTAGGTAAAGTAGGCCAACTCTTTGTTGTTTATGATAACGCACATGGTGTGTTTTATGCATTGGAAGGAAGTGATGGTGTTAGGGCTAGTTCTGAAATAAAAGTGCATGGTTCAGAAATATTTCATTATATCTCAGACAAGACATGCAAACTGTGATGCTTCTATTCACAATGATTATTCACAAGCCAACCGTAACAACAATAAAAAAAATAACCTCGTGTCACAAATTAGTGCGAAATAAAGTGCTTATTTTTCTTCAGAGAATTATTATAGAACTGTGGGCTATAACGATTGAGGTAGATATTCATCACTAGTGAGAGGTGACCTGATCCAAAGAATGACAATTCTCAGCATTAATACGTTTTTACTGAAAGATAGACATTTGGGAGGAGAGATCGTGAAGCAAGATGAGAGGGTTAATAAAAAGCAGATTTTATAGTGTCACAATAACGCTGGTGATAAATGCGATTCTGCCATCTAGTGTTAAATGCATGACAGCAACTAACAATAGATGTGTCTTTCAGGTATCTTTTGCAAAGAACCAGAACCAGAACCAGAACAACGTATGTACATTTTATTTTCTTCAATAAATCCTTCAACTCATGTAAATGTGATGTTTGTAAAGCCTTGGTGACCAACATATGCTAAGGTTATGATTTTAGGACCGACTCTGACTATTCTAAACCAATTGAAAGGATCCTAACATGTTGTGTGCATTGCGCCACAGTTAGATCGCTTAGAACGTACTGTTCATACAGAAAGAAGGCCTAAAGGACTGTACATTTATACAATGTTATCAAACCACAGGTTGAACAACCTATCACACTTTTGAAGATGAAGTTTTACTAAGTGATTAGGCTAAATGGGATATTATGGCCTTAAGGCCTCTCCGAGCTATCAAGTGTATTTTTGGATGATAAATGGCTGTATGAAATATTCACATTTTAATCTCCACTGATAATAGAAATATTTGAACTTGATCATTTTCAGTACTGCAGAGAGGTAGCTAGCTATATGAGACAATGAAGATGTTTTAGTCCAAGGGGTGGATTCTTCATGCATATCCATATGACTTCTTAATATCAGGTTATGCTCATTTTCCATGCCAAGGATATGAGTAATGAGCCTTATTGTGTACTGAGCATCTTAGCTAGGTTTCTTAAACAAATTAACTTAGAACAAATGTAAAAGTACAAGAGAAAGAACAACCTGGCCAATACCCCTAAACATACTGATTTACAATGGAGAGAACATATGGTCTCAAAGCAGCATCTTGCAAGCAGGTGAACACTACGCCTACCTGAAAATGTTTTATAACCAACCTATTGTTCTATGAAAATGTTGCCACCCACCTTACAAAAGCACCCGAAGGTCTCACCGATGTTAATTGCAAAGATTTCATGAAATTATGAGACAATAAATGGTATTATAACACATTACATAATGATGAACCTATTGATATAACAGTAGGTATTCTATACTTTGATGATTCAACACGGTACGCCACATTCAGATCAGTCACTCACCATTATAATACTGAATTTGTCCTGCTCCTCGGTTGGCTCTTTCCTCTACTCAGCCAAGTGCATGGGCATCATGATGAACTATTGCGACGACATGTCCTATACCCACACCGTGTTCCCCAACATCCTGGGCCACAGGACCCGCGAGGAGGCCGAGCTGGGCCCCGAGTACCTCCTCGTCAGTGTGGTCCACAACTTGCTCAATGGAGAGTGCACCCCGGACATCCGCATGCTGGGCTGCTCAGTGCTGGTGCCTCGCTGCGAGAAGGAGAAGGTTTGATGCTAACAAAGGATAATGTAATAATAAAAATAAATCCAAGAAAATTGCACTCTATATATATATATGTCCCCAACAATTTAATGTAAATCTAATAACCAACATGTTGGTAATGCAGTGCCTTCTTCAGTAAAAAAAATATATATCCCACTTTCAATAATTGAATGACGCTTTTCTTTTATAATGTAAGGTGCTGAAGCCGTGCAGGAGTACGTGCGAGGCTGTGAGGAAGAACTGTTACCACGCCTTCGAGGGCATCGAGATGGCCTGGCCATACTTCCTGGACTGTGACCGCTTCTTTGTCAGTGACCAGGAGGGCTGTTACAACCCACTGGAGGGCTTACGAGGTAACGGCCACAGTTTAACTGGTGTGTCATAAAAATGACTATCAATATATGATAGTGACACCAGTATGACACTAACTGTGCAGTATGATGTTGACTCAAATAATATTTTCATGCATGAAACAATCCCCTGAGCAAAATGTAAAACTAGAGAGAACCATGTGTGTCAATATTATTACAAGATTATTTCATTATAAAGAAAAATAACACCCAAACCCCTTTTAATAACAGAAGCATATTGAGTGGTAACTGAGATGCAGTTTCTATCCAGATTAATGACAGTCACCTGGTTGCCACATTGCTCCTTGCGGCACACCTCAAGAATGGGTTTAAACTATTTATAGGTCAATTCAAATGCCTTTTTACATTAACATTCACAGTTTTTTGATGATTGTATTAAGCCACAATCCTGTCAACACATTTTTTAAATGAACCTTTATTTAACTTGGCAAGTCAGTTAACAACAAATTCTTATTTACAATGACGTTAGCATATCTGCCATTAATATCTTGCCTCCTACAAGATATATGCATTTTAACAAGTCTATGAGTTCACACTGATAGGTGACAGAGAACTGTAGTATATGTTCACCGGAGCAGTGATCAGTCTAACGTGAGTTCAGTACAGTTTGTTTCTCCCTGTTAACCAGAGCAGTGATCAGTCTAACGTGAGTTCAGTACAGTTTGTTTCTCCCTGTTCACCAGAGCAGTGATCAGTCTAACGTGAGTTCAGTACAGTTTGTTTCTCCCTGTTAACCAGAGCAGTGATCAGTCTAACGTGAGTTCAGTACAGTTTGTTTCTCCCTGTTCACCAGAGCAGTGATCAGTCTAACGTGAGTTCAGTACAGTTTGTTTCTCCCTGTTCACCAGAGCAGTGATCAGTTTAACGTGAGTTCAGTACAGTTTGTTTCTCCCTGTTCACCAGAGCAGTGATCAGTCTAACGTGAGTTCAGTAGAGTTTGTTTCTCCCTCTTCACCAGAGCAGTGATCAGTCTAACGTGAGTTCAGTACAGTTTGTTTCTCCCTGTTCACCAGAGCAGTGATCAGTCTAACGTGAGTTCAGTACAGTTTGTTTCTCCCTCTTCACCAGAGCAGTGATCAGTCTAACGTGAGTTCAGTACAGTTTTTTTCTCCCTGTTCATCAGATCAGTGATCAGTCTAACGTGAGTTCAGTACAGTTTGTTTCTCCCTCTTCACCAGAGCAGTGATCAGTCTAACGTGAGTTCAGTACAGTTTGTTTCTCCCTGTTCACCAGAGCAGTGATCAGTCTAACGTGAGTTCAGTACAGTTTGTTTCTCCCTGTTCACCATAGCAGTGATCAGTTTAACGTGAGTTCAGTACAGTTTGTTTCTCCCTGTTCACCATAGCAGTGATCAGTCTAACGTGAGTTCAGTACAGTTTGTTTCTCCCTGTTCACCAGAGCAGTGATCAGTTTAACGTGAGTTCAGTACAGTTTGTTTCTCCCTGTTCACCAGAGCAGTGATCAGTCTAACTTGAGTTCAGTACAGTTTGTTTCTCCCTGTTCACCAGAGCAGTGATCAGTCTAACGTGAGTTCAGTACAGTTTGTTTCTCCCTCTTCACCAGAGCAGTGATCAGTCTAACGTGAGTTCAGTACAGTTTGTTTCTCCCTGTTCACCAGAGCAGTGATCAGTCTAACGTGAGTTCAGTACAGTTTGTTTCTCCCTCTTCACCAGAGCAGTGATCAGTATAACGTGAGTTCAGTACAGTTTGTTTCTCCCTGTTCACCAGAGCAGTGATCAGTCTAACGTGAGTTCAGTACAGTTTGTTTCTCCCTCTTCAGCAGAGCAGTGATAAGTATAACGTGAGTTCAGTACAGTTTGTTTCTCCCTGAAGCTGCAAACAACCAACCATTCCAGCTGTGTGATTGCTTTGAGTGTTCATGAGTCCTCTCTTCCTGTGTACTCTCTCTCTCTCTTCCTGTGTACTCTCTCCCTCTCTTCCTGTGTACTCTCTCTCTCTCTTCCTGTGTACTTTCTCCCTCTCTTCCTGTGTACTCTCTCTCTCTTCCTGTGTACTTTCTCTCTCTCTTCCTGTGTACTCTCTCCCTCTCTTCCTGTGTACTCTCTCTCTCTCTTCCTGTGTACTCTCTCTCTCTCTTCCTGTGTACTCTCTCCCTCTCTTCCTGTGTACTCTCTCCCTCTTTCTGTTTATCTCTGCAGCTGCTCTATGCCACCATAAACAAGTCCTACAGGAGCCTATGCTGACACAATAACAGTTAATGTAGCCATTTAGCTGAAATAAATCATAGATATGCATATTACATGTATGATATGGGTGTAGATATTCACACAGATGGTGGTACCACATTTTGCACAACAGCTTTTAGTGTAGTATGAAATCTGTTTCCAAAAATATATTTGATATATATATTGAATATATTGAAATATTGAAATACAAGATGTCTGGCAAGCCTTGTAAGCTATGTATTTAATTCCATGCTGATATTTATTTTGAACAGATGTCTCTGGTCTTATGTTTCAACTTAATTCAGTTTCTTACCTTTTAGGTCTTGCACATTTCCCTAAAAGAGCACATTAATACAGGGGAGACAGGGGGCCTTTTCCACTTTATGTAATTTCTCTGTCTGCTGACATTTTACAGGGCTCTACTCGACATGAGATGAAAGACTAAGGCCTCATTTAGTAATGAGGTATCTCGATATACACCCGATGAGGCGGTTTATTGACGCATGGTTACGCTTTCGATGTTAACTTTTCTAGGACACTGAGTCAAAAGTCACACTTGCTAGTTAATACAAAGTGTCATGAACTGGCTTGGAACACTATTGACCTCTATATCTTTGGTTACACTTCATAATAACTTCCACAAATAAGACATTACACTTAACTGTTCATAGGTGGTTATAAATGCTTTTCAAATCATTATCATACAGTGTCACCATCTCTTGTTTATCCTAGCGATACAGGAAGAAGGTAATACCCCTGAGAAGCCTCATACTGTCATCCAGTTTAGTTATCAGTCTAACGCCCAGATGAACAGCATCCTGAAGAAGACTGCAGCACGATGCCCCGAAATCGCCATGACCTACAGCATTGGCCGCAGTGTGGAGGGCAAAGACCTGCTAGTGATAGAGTTCTCAAACAACCCTGGAGTACATGAATTGCGTAAGTACTAATGGTCCTCGGTGCACTACAGTGTGAGTCCTGGGAATGCTATTTCTTAAACGACGTCATATGTCTCTCAATGCTATTCAATTAGGGGCTGATTCCGACTTAGGAATTTACGCCATTCCTACGCACTTCAGTATTTGGTATTCAGATTGACCTTATTCAGCCGCGTAATGCACCATGCCGGTGCTACCTTGCACGCTCTGAATACACCCAGATTTATAAATACTTATTTAGGTTTAGGAAAGTATTTATGAATCATGAATTGGTTTGGAGAGCTGATGATTAGGTGACCATGATGGTATGAGGGCCAGATTGGGAATTTAGCCAGGACACCAGGGTTAACACCCCTACTCTTACGATGTGTCATGGGATCTTTAGTGACCACAGAGAGTCAGGACACCCGTTTAATGTCCTATCTGAAAGACAGCACCCTACACAGGGAAATGTCCTCAATCACTGCCCTGGGGCATTGGGATCTTTTTCTAGACCAGACAAAAGAGTGCCTCCTACTGGCCCACCAACACCACTTCCAGCAGCATCTGGTCTCCCATCCAGGGACCAATCAGGACCAACGCTGCTTAGTTTCAGAAGGAAATCAGCAGTGGGATGCAGGGTCAGAACACGGCGTTTCTGTACACACCTCCGCCACACCGTCAATTATTCGAGCTCCATCCTAAACAAATAGCGGGTGAATACCATGCTATTCTAATGCTTAAGTTCAAGGTCAGAATGCACAGAGAGAAAAGTGCATCAAAAGGGGATTATGTTCCATTCCCGCACACTTAACACGGGTCAGAATCGGGCCCTTAATTATTATCTCGCCTATGTCCACAGTTCAACCAGGGACAATGTAACTTTTCTAAATGTTACACATGACTGTAAGCTGCTGTCTTGGTTAAGTCTCTATGGAAAGCAGATAATTCATCTCAAGGGACTCTTTGGTTGAATACATTTAAAAGAAGTCAATATCCGGTCACCTTATATCAACAGTTGAACCAGAGATGAAGTACATAGGAAACATGCATGGGAACGAGGTGCTGGGTCGTCAGCTGTTGATCTACCTGGCCCAGTACCTGTGTTCAGAGTACCTGCTGGGGAACCGGCGCATCCAGACCCTGATCAACACCACGCGTATCCACATCCTGCCCTCCATGAACCCAGACGGGTACGAGCTAGCTGCCGCCGAGCTCCAGGACACCATCGACCCTGAGAACGAGGAGGTAGGTTGAATCAACGTTGTTTGACATGTCATTTTAATATTTTGTTGTTTTATCACTGTGTAAAACAAATTGCATTTGTCAGAACGGTATTAATGTACCGTATGTAATCAGTTTCCCAGCTTTAAAAAAAAATTAAACAACAGGCCTCAATATTTGGTTTAAACTATCGCTGATTTTATATTACTTGACGGCGAAGATCCTACAGTATGCTTTGACATGTCTGCTTTGACTCACATACCAACCTGACTACCACTGTATGAACCCAACAGGCTCAGAACTACAACAGCTGGACCCTGGGTCGAGGCAACGCCCAGAACATTGACCTGAACAGGAACTTCCCTGACCTGACTACGATCGTTTACAGCCGGCGCAGACACAGACGTTTCCGTAGCAACCACATCCCAATCCCAGACGCTTACTGGTTTGGTAAGGTACAGTATGAATTCCTAGCCATCCATGCTTGCATTTCGTGTGGGATTTTATACTTGCGGATAATAATACATGCATCAAATATTGTGCAATGATGACGGCTTTCAATGTCATTTGGATTTACATTTACATTTTTTAACCTTTATTTAACTAGGCAAGTCAGTTAAGAACAAATTATTATTTACAATGACGGCCTACCAAAAGGCAAAAGGCCTCCTGCGGACAATATAGGACAAAGCACACATCACAACGAGAGACAACACCACATAAAGAGAGACCTAAGACAACAACATAGCATGGCAGCAACACATGAAAACACAGCATGGTAGCAACACAACATGACAACAACATGGTAGCAACACAACCTGGCAGCAGCACAACATGGTTGCAGCACAAAACATGGTACTAACATTATTGGGCACAGATTACCGTACAAAGGGCAAGGTAGAGACAACAATACATCACGCAAAGCAGCCACAACGGTCAGTAAGAGTTTCCATGATTGAGTCTTTGAATGAAGAGATTGAGATAAAACTGTCCAGTTTGAGTATTTGTTGCATCTCGTTCCAGTCTCTAGCTGCAGCGAACTGAAATGAGGAGCGACCCAGGGATGTGTGTGCTTTGGGGACCTTTAACAGAATGTGACTGGCAGAACAGGTGTTGTATGTGGAGGATGAGGGCTGTAGTAGATATCTCAGATAAGGGGGAGTGAGGCCTAAGAGGGTTTTATAAATAAGCATCATCCAGTAGGTGTTGCGATGGTTATACAGAGATGACCAGTATAGAGTGCAGTGATGTGTCCTATAAGGAGCATTGGTGGCAAATCTGATGTCCAAATTGTAAAGAACATCTAGCCGCTCGAGAGCACCCTTACCTGCCGATCTATAAATTATGTCTCCGTAATCTAGCACCGGTAGGATGGTCATCTGAATCGGAGTTAGTTTGGCAGCTGGGGTGAAAGAGGAGCGATTACGATAGAGGAAGCCAAGTCTAGATTTAACTTTAGCCTTTGATATGTGCTGAGAGAAGGACAGTGTACCGTCTAGCCATACTCCCAAGTACTTGTATGAAGTGACTACCTCAATCTCTGTTTGATTTATCTTCAATGTTAAATATCAAAGTTCGAATTGAGTTTTGATTACCAATCATCAAGTTTTAATTGAGAAGTTGACGATTGGTAATTGTTGTTAACCGGCACCTGATTGTACCCTGTTATGCCATCATTTCCAAAACCCTGTGTTTTATTGATGTGCCCAATAAAACAGTTGACTGTAATTGATATGCTTGTCTTTATGTGTGTCATAATGCAGGTAGCTCCAGAGACATACGCAGTCATGAAGTGGATCAGATCCTTTCCCTTTGTGCTCTCAGCTAACTTCCACGGAGGGGAGTTGTTGGTGTCCTACCCCTACGACCTCTCCAAACACCCACTAGAGCAGAAGATGTTCTCCCCCACGCCAGATGAACAGGTAAGCAGGACTGACAGCAACATGTACAGTCAATAGGACAACAGAACTCTCCAAAATGGATTGCACTCTATGATCTGAAGTGTGTCTGTTGCAGAGAGAAGGCCCATTGATTGTTCAGGCTCTACATATGTAAAGATGAATTGTATTTTTATTTCCTCGACAGTCGTCATGTAACATAAATGTAAAGAAAGAAGAAAATGTATCTCAGCTGCTACCAAATCAAACTAATGTAACATATCAAATTTAAAGGTAAACGAAACTACCCATTATATTTTTTATATTGTATTTTTGGCTACAGGTATTCAAGCAGATAGCGAGAACATATGCAGATGCCCATGCCACCATGTCAGAAGGAAACTCTGGAAGGTGTGAGAACTTTGGCAGCATCGGCCAGGACGGCATCATAAATGGAGCATGGTGGTACAGCTTTGCAGGTGGTAAGTTTAAAATAAATAAAAACCGGTCCAATTGAAAACAGTCCAGGACTGTTGAAGTGACGATATAGCGAGCGGGTGGCTGGTGGCACCTTCGTTTGGGAGGATGGACTCATATTAACGGCTGTAATAGAATGGTATCGATCCATTCATTCCATCACAGCTATAATTATCAAATCAAAGTTTCCTGGTCACGTACACAGTTTAGCAGGTTTTACAGCGGTGAAGCAAAATGCTGATGTCACTAGCTCCCACCTATGCGGTCAAATGTCAAACAGCTAGAATGTAAAGTAAAGCAAGAAATCAAGAATGGTGGGAAACAACTGTTCTTATGAACCTTCCTCCTGTGATTGAAATAGCTGATGCAGGCTCAATGAACATAATAGGCAAGTTATATTATGAACTATGATCGCCACCTGGTGGCGCTCTTAGTTATTGTCACTAGTTCAATTATGAAGATGGTGGTTTGTAGTTTCTATCACTGGTACGTTGTTCTTCCTGTCATGTGATCAGGTATGCAGGACTTCAACTACCTCCACACTAACTGTTTTGAGGTGACGGTGGAGTTGGGCTGTGATAAGTTCCCAGCTGAGGAGGAGTTATACACTGGCTGGAAGGACAACAAAGAGGCTCTGCTCACATTCATGGAGTCGGTGAGAGACTTTAAAGCCAGCATTTCATTCCAAAACATCACTCCCTTTCACAAATCTGAGACGAGTTCTCCACTAACCCTGCGTCTCAATGTTTACCAGGTCCACCGTGGAATAAAGGGAATAGTAAAGGATGAGGACGGGAATGGAATCAAAGGGGCAAGGATATCTGTCAGAGGAATAAGGCATGACATCACCACAGGTAAAGTCAGCCTCTTCGATTGGTCATTTTTACTAGAAAATGTCAGTATGATTCTGGGTGGTAAGCATGAAAAAAAAACGTCCTAACACTCTCTCTAGCTGAAAACGGAGACTACTGGCGCTTGCTAACCGCCGGCATCCACATCCTGACTGCGTCTGCACCAGGCTACACCAGAGCCATGAAAAAGATCCACCTCCCGGCACGCATGCAGAAAGCAGGCCGGGTGGACTTTGTCCTGCAGAAGGCTGTGGTGGAGCCTGACATGGAGGAGGACTATAGAATCCCGTCCATGGGGACCTATGAGCACTTCGACCCCTACAACCAGTTTGAGCGCTACACCATTAGCGAGCAGAACCAGAACGGAGAGGAGGGGCAGGAGAAACCGTGGTGGTGGAGCTACTTTAGCAACGCCCATGGCTCCACCCCCACCTGGCTTCTCAGAAACTAGCTCCTCCCCTGAATATACATAGAATCCTCTATGGCTCCCACTATAGCCTCCTTTCTCAACTCTGGTCCCCGATTACCATCAAGGGTTGCACATACCTCCTACAGGTCAATACTAGCACACCTAATTCAATTAATCAAGGGCTTGATGATTAGTTCAATCACGTGTGCTTATATAAGGGTGGAACAAAAATGTGCAACCCGGGGTACTCCAGGACACTGCCCTACATGATCAAAGACTGGTTACTATTTAAGTTGAATATGATTTACATAATGCTATCATACAAGTGTCACATTTTAGCATCACCATTATTATCCATTGCTGCAAACCTGTCGTAACTGAAGCAACATATAAAATAGCTAGTTGTTCATGATAGCAATATGTAATCTTAATAAGTCATGGTTCATGTAAAGTGTTTTCTCCTAAAGCTAGCCTCCATTTTACAAGCTTTTGCCTTGTTAAACTGCTTCACTTTATGACCATAATGCAACACAGGAAGGTTGAAAAGCTTCGACGATTTGTCTCTCCACCCGCACATATCTGTACTTGTTTACAATAAAACATTATTAAAGAACATTCATTTGTTAATATTACTGCTGTTTATGGAGCCCCACCCTACTGCAACTTTGTTAAAGAGACGCGTTCTTAATGAGTGTGGTGCTTTCTAGTTCAATTTGAGCTTACTTGCGGAGTTCCACTTTACTTCATGATAATACGGTAAAGTATCTTCTTCTCAGATGGTGACCGTTATACTTTACAATACTTGTCCCTGAAATGTATTCACATGGTAGTAAATGGGAAACTTGTCACCGTCGTCTCTTCAAAACATGTAATGAAACAGATTGGCCAAAAGATGGCATCCTAATTCCATTTGTTTTCGCCCATGTTACATTTTCAACTGAACTGCCTTTCCAAGAAAGGCAACCTTTCCAGCCAACCAATACTGTATCCCAAACTGTCCCACATGGCAACTTATAGCATCTGTTAAAGAACCAGAGGCACTGTCAGTCTCTTATACCAACCAGTCAACCAACCATGCTTTTTTCACATAGCGCTCTGCATCACTTTCTCTAGTGGATCTAGATATCGTTTGTGTTTGTCTCACATGTTACCTAATGATATGAATTGATCTGAAAAAAATGTCAGTCCTATCATGTAATTTGTTTTGCCACATGTTAACTTCTGAATATCATTTTGTCTACCCCTTTACAGTGCGCATGTGCCTTGAAAAAAAAGAGTAGGATATTTGTTGTAAATGGTAGGATGCAGTATAGTCTTGCAATAAGGGATCATCAAGGAGTGGCTATGCGTTCAAGGAGTGACGACGCGCTAGCGGAGTGGAACTGACCTTCCACGGAGTTGCATTATTTTCCAGAGAACGCACAGAGCCCGGGGTAGATTATCCCTTTTATGCCATGGCTTGGAATATTTTACATGATTTAATACCATGGACACCATTCCACAGTATGCAGCTAGCGATGAGAATAAATGTTTTCTTCAATCTTCCCTCCAAACATTTGAGATGATGCTCAGTTATGATATTTAGTAAACGGAGGCCAAATCTGATTTGTGTTTGTGTATATTTCCAGATGTCAGCACTCCTGACATATCTACAGTTGAACTGTGGCTGCTAGGCTGTTGTCACTTGACCCAATCTGACCAAACACATCTCCTAGGATCATCACTTATTGAGCTGCTATAATAATAATAATTTATAGGCATTTCAATAATGCATAACTATACATTCTGTGTCTGTGAAAGGGATTCTTCACCCAAATAATTACATTACTTTAGTGTTTCATTACATTGAAAGTAAAAGGCAAGGAGAGATTGTGACCCACACTTAGCCATACATGGCCTCCCACAAACCCTAATGCATTTGTGACCAAATATGTTTTCGAGTGAATGAATCCCATATATATCATGTCGTTATTTGCATGTACAAATCATACATTGCATAGTAAAATGAATACATTTGTATCAATAATATTGTAATTTAGGTGAACTCTCTCTTGCTCCAGAAATGTTGCGCATTTAATTTATGAAATTCAGTCTGTTATAAATAAATAAAAAACACATTGTTAAAGTAATCTACATAGTGGTATGGTACTGTAAATTAGAACATCATTTATTCGTTTTTGTTTAAAGAGATACAACTCAGGCATACCATTTATATGTCACCGTGGGCAGTTTAAAGCATCCCTTTAAGTCTGGGGTATAAACAGGATGATCAACTCCACTCTGTGCAGTACTATGAAAATATACCAATTCCCAGCCTATGCCTCAGGATCCGTATCACCCCCTGAATCATGGTATATTTCCACAGAACTACACAAAGCATCCTTGATGATCCCTTACATAACAAGAAAATATAGCATAAATTCCATGTAATTATGCACTGTGAGCACTAGGGGCGGTAGGTGCCGTTTAAGATGAAGGAGGAGGATTTTTTTTATGAGGATTGGGTTTATTTATATTACAGCACGTTGGATGACTGTCATTCATATTCCATTTACCCGGTTCAACATAACATCGATAGGTTTAGGCTACGACCAGTGGTGGAAAAAGTACCCAATTGTCATACTTGAGTAAAAGTAAAGATACCTTAATAGAAAATGACTCAAGTAAAAGTGAAAGTCACCCAGTAAAATACTACTTGAGTAAAACTCTAAAAGTATTCGGTTTTAAATGTACTTAAGTATCAAAAGCACATGTTATTGCTAAAATATATTTAAGTGTTAAAAGTAAAAGTATAAATCCTTTTCAAATTCCTTTTTTTAAGCAAACCAGATGGCACAAATTTCATTAAAAAATATTTTAAAAATGACACATAGCCAGGGGCACATTCCAACACTCAGACGTGATTTAGAATCAAAACATGTGTTTAATGAGTCCGCCTGATCAGGGGCAGTAGGGATGACCAGGGATGTTCTCTTGATAAGTGTGTGAATTAGACAATTGTCCTGTCCTGCTAAGCATTCAAAATGTAACGAGTACTTTTGGGTGTCAGGGAAAATGTATGGAGTAAAAAGTACTTTTAGAATGAAGGAATGAAGTGAAGTAAAAGTAAAAGTAGTCCAAAATATAAATAGCATAGTACAGATACCCCCAAAAGCTCCTTAAGTAGTACTTTCAAGTATTTTCACTTAGTACTTTACACCACTGGTTACTATATGATCTCAAATTTTCCCTATACCCATCATGAGGTTTCTACAACCTAGCCTATGAATGAAAGTTTACAATGTACGTGTACACAGGTCAAAAGAAAGATTTGAGGTGAGTTTTGAGAGTTTCTATTGGACAAATTATGTTATGTGTATTCCCGTTTCATTCCGTTTGCTTCAGTTTAAGAAACGTTTTTCAACAGAATTGTCGGAATGAATACATCCCTGATCACACGCAAATGGTTCACTTTCATAGCCAAATACAAACAGCTTGTTGTATTCCTTCTCTCATCTAAGTGCTCTCCTCCTCTCACATTTTCCCTTAGCTTGAGGAATTCAATGCACAACACATCAGCTGTCTGTGATGAGGCAAAAAAAAAAATCCAAGCCAGACATTCAAATCATAACCGCTACACACAGCTTACATTGTTGTCACCATATTAGCTAAATTAATGTCATAGTCAACTTAGCTAATATAACTAACACGTTAGTAAACCCTCTACAATCTTGCAGTACAGTGTAAGCAGTTTAGCAGTTACAGCAGGCCCCGGTGGCAAGAAAATAGTCAAACCAAAAGCTTATCTTGACTTGGAAGAGTTTCAGTTTTGGATAGTCATAGCCAGCTGACTAACATAGCATCTCTTTATTTGGCCTGGGTGTTTGAGTAGGTAGGGTAAACTAGTTAGCTGCATTTGCTAGCTAAGAAAGTGAAAAGAAATTACAAAATATATCTATTTATCTCTCTCACTCTTGCTCCATTTTTGAATAAATAAATGTATTCAAACCTGTTCAGCTATTGTCTTTCTCTCTCTTTGAGTCAGCTACTCACCTCATGTTATGAAGAGCACTGCTAGCTAGCTGTAACTTATGCTTTCAGTATTGGATTCATTCTCTGATCCTTTGATTGGGTGGACAACATGTCAGTTCATGTTGCAAGAGCTCTGTCAGGTTGGAGGATGTTTATTATTACTGTGTAAGTCTTTGGAAGTGACTGAGAATCATGAGCCTCAAAAGTTTGTATTGAAGTCAATGTACCCAGAGGAGGACAGAACAGGGGCGGAGCCAGAGGGGTGTCCGGACACCCCCGACATCTGATTGGCCATCCCGGGTGCCACCCCAAAATTTCATTCGCTACTGGCAGTTTGATGCTGATTGAAAGAAGCATTTCTTTTGACCTTCGGCGGCGCATTTTTCAAATTGAGGAAGAGAGAATAGGTTGTGAAATACAGAAGAATAAGAAGAACATACAGAAGAAGAGAACATATTTCCACAGCTCCACAAGCTCTTTTCACGATTGGCAAAAGCATCATATTTGAAGTAAGTTTTAAGGTTTAGCATCAGGTTTAGGTTTCTTGAACAACTTTGACAAAAGTTGAGTCACTGTAAGTTAATGGTAGACCTTTGGATCCATTAACAGACAGTTAATCAGATAAGAGAGATCGGTTCCCAATTATGTTTACATCTGTGCTAGTAATACACTCATATACAGTTCAGTGTTGTAAATTACAGTATACGAATGTTTAGTTAATGTGGGGTAACTAGTAGGCTACATCTGTCAATAGGCTACAGCTGTCAGTGTTCATCAAGTTAACATTCAGCAATTTGAAATCCATTAATTCAGTTAGATTTCCGTACTTGAACTCAAAACAAACAATTGTTATTATCAATCTGTTAACGTTACTCAAAAGATTACCACATTTTGCAGATAGCCTGTTTGTTATCGTAAAGGTGTAAGAAATTATAGCTAGATAAATGACTTACTGCAGAGTAGGGCTAGACATGATCTAACTAGTAACTTAGGCTGGTAGTTGATTTTAAGGTACAGTTATGACAATGGGGATTTGTAATTAAGATTGAGATTGGACTAAAATGTGGGTAATTGGATGCTGAGATGTAACCATAGAAAGTCTTATATTTTTTTGCATAGGGTCAATTAAACATGAAAAGAATGGGCGAGATATCAGACTTCTGTTCCAAAAGGACCCAATGGTAGGACAGGCCTATCCTTTAAACTACACATTTTAGATAGCAGCTGTTAGTATCTAATCTAGTGGATCCCTTAATTATACATTTCCATAGAGATATGACACATTATTTCACTTGTATTTCAGACATTTCAAGATCCAGAGAACAAATACACCTGTATTTGAAAACATTTCCCAGAACTCTGCATGATACTAGGAAAAGGGCTTTCAACAGCTCCTGGTATAAGTGTAACGGATGTGAAACGGCTAGCTTAGTTAGCGGTGCGCGCTAAATAGCGTTTCAATCGGTTACGTCACTTGCTCTGAGACCTTGAAGTAGTAGTTCCCCTTGCTCTGCAAGGGCCGCGGCTTTTGTGGAGCGATGGGTAACGATGCTTCGTGGGTGACTGTTGTTGATGTGTGCAGAGGGTCCCTGGTTCGTGCCAGGGTATGGGTGAGGGGACGGTTTAAAAATTATACTGTTACATTGGTGCCGTGACCCGGATTACTGGTTGCTGCGGAAAAAGGAGGAAGGTCAAAAGGGGGGTGAGTGTAACGGATGTGAAACGGCTAGCTTAGTTAGCGGTGCGCGCTAAATAGCATTTCAATCGGTTACGTCACTTGCTCTGAGACCTTGAAGTTACATAAGGACAATTCATGGCTTGAATATTCTGTAAGTCAAGATTCGACTTATTGTTTCACCTGTAGGCATTTTCTCTGACCAATACACCTGAATCTGCCTTTACATCACAGTCAGGTTTTTGTAACTGGAAAAAGGTGCTGTTTAAAGATTCTGGGTTTAAGCTCCAATTGAAGGCAGAGCATCATATCAATGCTATGTATGCTTGGAATCAGCATAAAAGGGCTATTGACAGCAACTCATCAATGTTAGATGTCATAAATGAGGACCGGAAAAATAAAGTGGAGGAAAACTGTACTTACACTAAAGAAATTGCAGATGTACTCCTATTAACTGCCACTCAAAATATAGCGCAGAGAGGTCATCGAGAGTCTCACAACAAGGGCCATTCTTTGACAAATAGCAAAGCATAGAGATATAGATATAGCATAGAGAAAATGATGAATACATGTGGCAATGCTAAGTACACAAGCCACCAAATCTATAATGAAGTTCTTGAGGCCTTTGCTGAGATGGTACAAAGTTAAATAATAAGATAAGTAAAAGAAAGTGAAGTTTTTAGTGTAATTGCAGATGAAACAAAATATTTAAAGAAAGAATAACAAATGTCTTTAGTTGTGAGGTACTATTACAACGGGGCCATACACAAAAGTTTTATACACTTTCAGTCAGCCGAAATCTAGGATGCAGCAGGTCTCACAAAAATTATAATTGATTGCCTTGAAAAACATGGTCTGGACTACAGAAATAATCTTGTGGGGCAAGGCTATGAGGATGCATCAGTCATGAGCGGAAACCATTTGTGTGTTTGCACGGATTAAAAACAGTGCAAGATGAACATTTTATGTGCACTGTAATGAGCATTGTTTGAATTTGGTTCTTGTCGATGCTGTAAAATCTTTTTTTGCTCTCCTGCAGAAGCTTTACAACTATGTATCTGGCTCGTACGTTCATCTCAAGTGGCTTGCAGTTCAGAAAGAGCTGTATCCACAGCAGTAGTCCAGAACTACAGAGACTTGCGGATGTCAGGTGGGCATGCAGGTACAGTTGAAGTCGGAAGTTTACATACACTTAGGTTGGAGTCATTAAAACCCGTTTTTCAACCACTCCACAAATGTATTAACAAACTATAGTTTTGGCAAGTCAGTTAGGACATCTACTTTGTGCATGACACAAGTCATTTTTCCAACAATTGTTTACTGACAGATTATTTCACTTATAATGTACTGTATCACAATTCCAGTGGGTCAGAAGTTTACATACACTAAGTTTAACAGCTTCGAAAATTCCAATTGAGGATTGATTCTTAACAACGTTTGCCATGTTTCTGTCGATATTATGGAGTTAATTTGGAAAATAATAAATAATATTTTTGGAAAAACTGAACATTTGCTATCTAACTGAGAGTCTCCTCATTGAAAACATCCGAAGTTCTTCAAAGGTAAATTATTTTATTTGAATGCTTTTCTTGTTTTTGTGAAAATGTTGCCTGTTGAATGCTAGGCTTAATGCTATGCTAGCTATCAATACTCTTACACAAATGCTTGTTTTGCTATGGTTGAAAAGCATATTTTGAAAATCTGAGATGACAGTGTTGTTAACAAAAGGCTAAGCTTGAGAGCCAATATATTTATTTCATTTCATTTACCATTTAAAGGCAATGCTACACTCAATTAGTATTTGGTATGTAAACTTCTGACCCACTGGGAATGTGATAACAGAAATAAAAGCTGAAGTAAATCATTATCTCCACTATTATTCTGACATTTCACATTTTTAAAATAAAGTGGTGATCATAACTGACCTAAGACAGGGAATTTTTACTCGTATTAAATGTCAGGAATTGTGAAAAACTGAGTTTAAATGTATTCGGCATGCCATAATCTGAGGGACAGGCTTCCAGTGCCACAGGATATCACACTTGAAAATAATGGCGAAAGATCAGTGGAGGTAAGGGGCCTTCTTTCTCAGATATATTTACATGTTAAAGGGCTTTCGGTTACCTTTTGTAAAGTGCTTGGTGATGCCAAATGTCTTTCTGACACGCTCCAATCAAGCTCTCTTGACCTAGCAAGGGCTGTGGATCTAGTAGGTGCCCTTACAGACACACTACAGGACTACAGAAGTGAGGGTTACTTTGGAGAACTATGGAAAGACATTGAAGAGATTGTAGAGCACTGCAAAATAAGTGTACAAACGGTGTGTAATAGACAGCCTAAAACAAGCTTAAGATTTCACGACTCATTGATGATGGGCACTGTAGGACAGAAAAGTTGTGACCAAAGTGATGGTGAGAGCTTCCAAAAAGCTATCTTTTATCAGGTGCATGACAGTCTCACAGCTGAGCTGCAGAGGCGTTTTTCAAAGAACAATTGCGAGACAATGGAAGGGGTCCAGTCTTTCAACCCAAAGAGTACAACATTCTTGAATGAAGAGCCTCTGTTGGCCTTTGCTCAGACCTTTGAGTCAGATTTAGAGGACCTCAAACATGAGGTTCATCAAACCAAGCGACTTCTTATAGGAAAGAGAAAATAAGAAGGGACAGACCGTCTTCCTGGACTTTGTTGTGTTTCTAGAACCTTATAAAGAGGTCTTCCATGAGCTATTTATCGACTTTGTAAGATTTCAGTCAGCACTGCTTCTTGAGAGATACGCTTCTCAGCTTTAAAACGGATTAAAACCCACCTTAGGACAACAATGGTTGATGACAGGTTCAGTCACCTCGGAATTCTCAGTGTTGAGTCAAGGAGGGCACGCTCCCTCAACATGGATTTGTTTGTGAAACATTTTGCCAGTTCTCACCAGAACCGCAGAATTATGCTGGTTTAAATCTACTTGGGATAATTTGGCACTTAGGCGGTCATGATTAAAACCTGCACTGTGTACTAGCTAGTACACTGACATTCTAAAATGATAAATCCAAAGGGTATCATGTCACACAGATTTCATTTGGTCTTGATTAGACCAATTCCAAAGCTTTTCTTTGCTATTAGTTAACATAATGTATATGAGCATAAATATGACACTGCAAGTTCGTAAAATTGAAGTTTTTTTTATTTTTCAAGTAAATTTCTGCTTGATACCTGGTGTATCAAATTGCAGTGTGTTTGTTTTGTATATTAACTTTTTTTGTAAATTAACTATGCAATTTATGCAACACACAAATGCAATCTTATCTCCTTGGTGCTTGAGCTTTATTTTTATGATATATTCACGAAAACAGAGTGACCCAAGTCTCTCCAGTATGTCTGTGTGTGTGTGTGTGTGTGTGTGTGTGTGTGTGTGTGTGTGTGTGTGTGTGTGTGTGTGTGTGTGTGTGTGTGTGTGTGTGTGTGTGTGTGTGTGTGTGTGTGTGTGTGTGTGTGTGTGTGTGTGTGTGTGTGTGTGTGTGTGTGTGTAAGAAATTGAGCTGCAGTTCCGATTTAGAGACACTGACTATTCATAGTATGTTAAAGAATTCTATTGAAGTAACCCTTTTGGACCACACTATCTGCCACATTGAAGAACTCTGGGTTCAGTGAATTATCACTTCTACCTCTAATCAGCAATCATAGGATTCATTCATGCTCCTTAGATGCCAGGTTAGGGTTGCACACACATTTTCTGTCATGGTCTATGGACACCCTTAAGTAGCCTTGGCAACTCCCTGGCCACCCCATGTATAAAACTCTAGTTCCGCCACTGGGACAGAAGCTAGCTGTCCTCTGACTACACCATGGTGCTACTCTACAGAGTGCTGTTGAGGCTACTGTAGACCTTAAATGCAAAACTGCATTTTAATCAATTATTTGGTGACGTGAATATATTTTGTATAGTTTTATCTAAAAAGGATAACCTTTTTAATGTTTCACTGTGTATTTATGAAATTCACTGAGGATGGTCCTCCCCTTCCTCCTCTGAGGAGCCTCCACTGGTGGACACAGTAGACACAGAAGCACTGCAGGCAGACCGACTTTTACTGTCGGCCTACACTGGCATTGATGGGCTTTTCCTGTCCGTCTGACTGAACTGATGCTCAAGACAAACTGAACAGTGTGCACTGTTCAAACTGCAATCTCAAGGGCATGTTGTCAGCCAAGGCCTTCCTTTCCTCTCTGACTAAGAGAGAGGGAGTTATGGGAAGGTCACATGCCTCTTAGTGGGTCTGAGGACGATACTGTATGGGACCTGCCCTCCCCCAGCAACCCATGTGAGGTGGGGTCCTGGTTCACCAATTACTTAGGAAGGCTGAGAAAGTTGCGTGGAGCTGCCCTATACTGCCATGTTATATTAGCATCAGGCTGCTTAGGCCGGTAGAGGCTATTGCAAAGTAATGCTTCGGTGCAGTTCAGTGAATCTGCTGCTTTTATTCCCAAAGCAGTTGTCTCTCCCCAAGCCATGTCTACATTAGGATTAATTATAAACATAACTGTCTAGATAGTTAGAGCTTTCAGGAAAACTATGACGTATTTCACTATTGGTATTTAGATTCAATGCGAGGATCAAATCAAATCAAATGTATTTATATATCAGCTGATGTAAAAAGGGCTCTCAAAGTGCTGTACAGAAACCCAGCCTAAAACCCCAAACAGCAAGTAATGCAGGTGTAGAAGCACGGTGGCTAGGAAAAACTCCCTAGAAAGGCCAAAACCTAGGAAGTAACCTAGAGTGGAACCAGGCTGAGAGGTGGCCAGTCCCAGGATCACATTGATAAATAGAGTACTGTTGACCTACTAGGGATGTAAAAACAAAATAAGACATCATTTATGGTACAATCAGGTCATGTTTATAATAAGTTGTGACTTCATTTTTTTCAAATTTTGGTGTGCAGAGGCTATGCCCTAACACTTTCTTGTTTATAAGAATGTGATGAACTCAGTTGCCCCCAACAGTAAAAACAAACAAACAGTCTCCATATATACTTCCATACATTTTTTCAACTGGTACCTGGGGGACCTTCAGACGAGTCTTGTGAGACCTTTAGCAAAACATGTACGTGTCCGTGAGAGTCTCCTCTTTCCATAAGGGGGCCGTATTAGTTTGTAAGCCAACCTGTTTGGACGCTACAGACGATTTTGTGAGAATACCCATGTCTCCTGGTCTGACAAACACCGCTGTAGCTCTGTCACCTTTCACCGCAGATGCGGTAGTGTGACATCGGCGGATGCACTGGATTGAGAAGCATCCAATGCATCGACCTTAGGGGTTAAGGCCCAGTGCAGTCAAAAACGTGATTTTATATACATTTCAACACTATGAGGTTGGAATACTACTGTCAAATTGTGAAAATTATGACAATGCCCTTTTAGTGTAAGGGCTGTTTGAAAAGACCGCCCGCATTTTCAGCCTGTTTTGGTCGGATGGAGTTTTGTAGCGTCCAAACGGGTTGGCTTACAAACTAATATGGAAAGAAGAGACCAATAACAAAGAGAGTTCCAAACCTCTCTGCCAATAACAGCTAGATTTGAGTTTTCCCCTCCCCACTTGCATGGCTCTTTGTTAAGAAGCAATTTGTTTCTTTTTGAACATTTTAAGTTATAATAATCACAGTAAGATATGTAATTGGTACCCAGAAATGATTAGATATAGAGATAAAAACAGCTGCATTGGACATTTAAATCTGTGGTGTGGATGTGCCTTTAATTTCCAGTCCACCATTTCACTCAACACCCCATCCTATTCACATTCAGAGGCACCACCAGTCTGGGTTTGGTGGAAAGTGGAGCTCCGAGTCGCTCCTCTCAAACTCTCCCTGCGGCCTCATTGTACTTCACGCGGTACCGCTAAAGCCCTGCGATTGTGGCGAGATTCACTTTTTATGAGCTTCACAAGGGCGATTCACTGTGCTCAGCCAAACTAATATAATTGCAAAAACAGCATTTGATTTCCTAATAATGGCTCAGTGTCACGTCCAATTCAGTCTGCTTGTTCAGCGGCAGCAATTACTGAATCGTACATGTGCAGACAACTCCTCCAGCGGGCGATAATAAGCCACTTTCTTTGTTAAAGACCTTGAACAAACTTGGGCAAAACATGTGAAGCAGAGATAATGCGCCAAGTCGAGCGTGAGCTCATACAAAACCAGCAGATCATTTGTTGTCGAAAACTCCTCAACTATAACAAAAGCTGGTCCAACTGGGTTAAGGTGATTCCACTTTAATAGTGTTGGGATCCCTGACCACAATGGAAATATAACAAGAGGAAATGCCGCTGCTCGTTTGTGAAAGTCACTTCCTTGAGAAACTAAAGAGGGCGCCTACAGCTTGATTGACCACCAGTGGTTTATGAACCGGGGTGGTTTATGGAGGGTGGGTTTCTATTGGTTTATTTGGTGTTCCCTCCAGAAGCGTGACGGCCGGAGGTCACTGTGCAGAAAGGCCTGTCCATACGTGACCCTGAGACTAATTCGACCCCCTTTTGAATGATCACTGAGATCCATCCACCATGTTTGTTGACATACGGGTCTTTATTCCGTTTGTTTTGATTTGTCTTTGAAACGCTCTGCTACTTCTTCCTTGTTCCTGATCAAAGACAAAGGCGAGGCCCTCCAACGAGTGGGCCCTCATTTTTTTCCCCCAAGGCCGAACCTGACCTTATAGTACCCCCCTCGTCTTGGCAGAGGAGCCTCTTAAAAAGTGTGAAAGTGTGAAACATTAACACTGACAATGACATGTTAACCCCGTTCAGGTTTACCTACTTATTTCAATTGGTAACACACTCAAACCCTCTGAAAGGAGAGGTATAATTTGAATGAATGATTCATTTAGCCATATTGTACTCTGTTTATACACAGCAGGCCTATGGGTTAGGTGGATTCAGAATACACTTTTTACAATTTCATACCTTTTTGAATTTAATGTGAAATACATTTTCATGACAAGTGCCCATTGTCTGCCCAAGCCGCAAAAAACTACAGAGAACCTTAGCGGTAGAATTTGGTTTCAAAAAAGCTTTTCACACGAAATAGAATCCTGCTGGAATGTGTGAGGAGTTACATGTAGTAAAGTATTTGACTGATGACAAACACACAGCATCAAACTACCTCTCTGTAACGTAGACATTCTATTATTCTCATGTGATACCCCCCCTTGAGACGGATACTATAAAACCCAGAGGAAAATTACTACAGTCTTCCTCCATCTGACAATAGCTGTATGCCGTACGATACATCCAGACTTTCACCAAACACCTGAGAGGGCACTCAGTTCACAGAACCCAGACGGCAGCAAGGCGGAGCAGTCTATCCCAACAGAAGGTCTGAGGGACCTTAGGCACGACCACTTCAGATCAGTTTGCAACAAGAGAAACCTAACACTGACTTGAGTCTATAATACTTCGCTGTTGTAGAGTAGTGTATAGCTAGCTTTATTGAGGCTAACTGGAAGAGCGTATTTATTCCTTATAAAATACTAAATTAATGGTTCGTAAATGTGACATGTGATGTTGTATAACTATTGCTAGCAATTCAAAGTAACTTTATGTTAAGCATTTGTAAAGCATTTATAAGTGAACTCTATAATCATTGGTGAATCATTTTGTCTAGGAAGATGCAATGAATGATCCCACTGAGCAAGTATAGTATCTCATTGTTTAAAATAACAGACGCTTTGAAATCTATTTACATGCATCCACAGTCCAACCCAATTCACCAAGGTTGAATAGATCCATGCCTCGAAGCCAAGGAAGTTCAAACAATAAAAATGGACTCTGAAGATCGTGGAAACATTAGGGCACTGGGGAAGATAGTGATTAATGCAAATGCGGGAGGTAAAAAGTAAATCATTGGATCATATGCTTGAGAAAAATTAAATTTACAATTAGTAAAGTAAACATAGCAGGAGATTAATTCTACAGTCCAATGTGTCTCTATCCTTGGTGTGTGTGTGTGCGCGCTGTGTATGTATATAATACATGAGCATGTTAAAGGATTATACAATACACCCCTAAAAACATTGTATTACAATACACAGCCATTTTGGTACGGTAAATACGCTGAATTCCTTATTAATAGAACTACGATGTGGGTTATGGTGTTTTGCGAGTCCTATAGACATGAAACACTTTTGGTCAATAGGGAGTGCTTTTTGCCTCTGCATGAATGTACTTGTACATTAAATATTCAATTCAATTGGATCCAGCCCTGAGGCCAATGGTGTTCCAGCCCTTTTTGATCACAGAAGTTCTCACGCACTTACATAGCACATTATCCTTCCACACACATGCTTGTGAACATTATGCTTGCTTTTGAATACAGTACATTTGTATTTCTTTAGGCTATGCATTGTACTGAACACTCAAGAGTGTGCACTTTTCCCACAGAGCAATAATGAATAAATGCTGACTGTATAAAACACCTAGAAAGTAGATGATTAGCCTTTATTGGTAGTGTCAATGTGCAAAATATAAAGTGATTACTTACCTTATCTTATTATGGTTTTTGTCAGACATGTATTACATTTTACAAGCGGTTTTATTGATTCCAGGCAGACATTCGGTCACTTTTCACTAGAGCCACTTTGGTGACCTCTTGTTGTGGTGGACTTGGCATCAGACGTCCTGTGATGCACTGAGATCGGAGATCATGTGTCAACAGTCTGTCTGACAAAGATTTACAGTGTCTGCTAAAACTGGATCCTCTTTTTGGAGAATGCCAGTGCCTGCAGTATTTACATTTTGGCTTTTCTACATCAGGTTGTATTCATAATTGTTGAAGAACGCAGAATATTCTGGCATGTCACCAACAGTCTTCTATTACAGCCCCCATTCATGTTCAGTTTCTTGCTTTGGCTTTAGGGTTTAGCGTTCTCAATATCTTGACATGTGTAAAAGCTTTAAGATCGTGATGATATCAGTCTTGTCTCTATCTTCACTGGCTTTAAATAAATCAGTGCCAGACAATAATGTGCTTTATTTTTTTTTAACATAATGACAACATTCTGCTATGGAATGACTGGAATGTATCTGAAATTACTTTGGATCTAATCCAGTGTCTTAGAGATTGAACGATTGGGAATGGCTATGTGGTGTAGACATACTTGTTATTTTGGGAAAGAGGCATATACCATTCACCTGGCAAGCTTCCTAAAATGCCTTGCAACAAATGACATGAGCTATGATAAGGATTATGACAGGTGTCATGTCATCTATAATAGAGTCAACTCGGTGAGAAATCTGTCGATGTGCCCGAACACTAATTGCTCCTGTAAGTCGCTCTGGATAAGAGTGTCTGGTAAATTACTAAAATGTAAATAATACATAGTCGACTCACTGACTCACAGTAGATGTCAAATGTTAGTGTTCAGGCATTTCATTGGCCTGAATGTTCCCGAGGCAGCCCGTAGCTGTGTCATGACTGAACAGACGGTGCAGAGGTTTGCCTGTCTGAATAAGCCATAGGGGCTAAAGCAAGAGCTGCCATATGTGTCCTCCCAACATCAAATGCATCACGTACTGTACAGCACTTCATCCTCTGAACTCAGCCCCTTAGCGCATAGGCCTGTGTACATTTAGTCTCTTTGCAGAATGACACTTTGAAATCTGTGGAGGAGGATTTCTCAGTGACCTCTGGTTTTCAGAGCGAATAACTAAATACGCATGGGAGGGACTGTGCTAATACACTGAAGCTCATACAGACAACTGCTTTCTCGTTGTGGGGGGGAGGGGGGGGCTCTCTCCTGCATATGTGAGCTATTCGAAGCGTGGCACAGTCTAAACACGGGCAAATGAAGGGGCCGGAATAAAACATAAAGCGCAATCTAAATAAGTGTTCGTGATCTTAATGCACATTATCGCGCCGTGTCCCAAGGATAAAACACTTTAAAGTCAGTCAGGAAGAATAGAAAAGCCGGAGGGCTTCGGAAGCTGGGTACATGTCTATGATGCACACGGCTACTTTAGCTGTCATGCAGCAATATCTCAAGGCATTCGCCGAGTGCAGTGAGGCTTGGCTTAAGCCATTTAGCAGCGCCCTGGTTAACTGAAACCGACAAAACTTCTGATTCCAGCCTGGTCTTAGAATAACACCCCTGGCGAGTGTGAAGCTGCCTTTGTGCATTTCGTCCCAGCATAGCCCCATAAGTGCATTTGTAGCTGACAGAAATACAGATGACGATGCCTTATGATGTTACCAATGTTGCCCAGAGAGGGAAAGTAAATGACAAATACTCTAAGAAAAGGAGGAATCATATCTGGCTGATATAGTTGTAAGGTTTGGAATGAGACTTGTACAATGGCCTGCGGAGAATGCAAAGCCAAGGCTCTGAAAGTGCCATAACAAAAATAAAATAAGATGGCATTTGGAGCCAATGGGTGCTGTATAGGACAAAGGTGTGGCTAGTTTCAGCCTAATATTGGCCAAGATTAGCCTGTTAAATAGAGTAGCCAGATCAGTAAATCGAAAGTTGTGATGTTTACAATCAACTGGGGATGTGTAATGGTCCAATGTGCATGTGAAGTGAATTTATCAAGCACTACATTTCCCTGAACATAACATACAGAGCAAGTGGTACAGTAGTTAATGAAGTAAAACCACCAGCCACTTGAGTAGATTACTTTAAACTGTGGCTGCTAAGGCTTACAGTAATGTGCACCGCAGCAAAGTATTTCTGGTGCTAACATACGTGCTATTGAGTTCATTTGGTCAACTTTCCTTGGCAATCTCCAGATTGTGTTAGATAAGAGGGTGAAAATGGGATGAGGAAGTGTTAGTGGACTACAGTAGAAATGTGATGATAGCACCAACAGCAGGAGACCCAACACTGAGCCCTGTGGGTCAACACTGTTATAAGACTGTTAAGCCAAACGTCTGCATATAATCCCCCTGTGCAGTGAAACTGATTTTTTAAAAATCAGAAGATTAAGCAGGCTCTGCCTACATCTCTTTGTGTGCGGAGGGCGGACCTATTATATTTGTGAGTTGTTTCAGGATACTAAGTGTATGTCGCATTTCACTACTTCACAGGAGAGGCATTTGAAAGTAAACATGTATTTTTTTAATCAAAATGCGTTTTCGTCAGAAATGCCTTCTGGAACATGTGAACTTTCACGTTCTTTAATAAAAAAACATGTATGCCATTTGTAAAGACCCATAAAAATGGTTAAATTACGAACCTAGTTGGTTTAGCTGCGGACAAATACAGGAACCTTCCCAGCTAGCCATGATTGGCTGAGATAATGGATGGGCTGGACATGCTGAGAGATGAGTTCGGATTCGTCTGCCATGTAGCATGCTTCCGTCGATAACATGAGCTGTTCATTATGTGTAGGTAATCCTTCTACAACAGCTTTAAAAAATATATATATATCATGAACTGTAAAAGTGTTGCTTACAACTATCCAACTCTGAATTCCAACTCGGAAACTCAGGCCTCTTTTTAGTGCCCGACCTTCTGCCCTGAAGAAAACTGGCATCATGATTTGACTTTGTATTTTTCCAAGGTCCCAGTTGTCTTGAAAACACAATTAAATTCATTATTTATCTAGCTAGCTAGCTACACGTCTTAACAAAAGACTCTTCGTCAGATGATTACATGACCCATTGTGACGGCTGTTGGAAGAAGGTGTGGACCAAGGTGCAGCGTGGTACGTGTTCATGATTTTTTATTAACTGAACACTGAAATAACAAAAATAACAAAGAGAACGAACGAAACCAAAACAGTTCTGTCTGGTGCAGACACAAAAACAGAAAACAACTACCCACAAAACACAGGTGGGAAAAGGCTACCTAAGTATGGTTCTCGATCAGAGACAACGATAGACAGCTGCCTCTGATTGAGAACCACACCCGGCCAAACACACAGAAATAGAAAACATAGAACACAAAACATAGAATGCCCACCCCAACTCACGCCCTGACCAAACCAAAATAGAGACATAAAAAGGATCTCTAAGGTCAGGGCGTGACACTCATCAATTTAGCCAGGTGTGTCTGGGGGTGATTACGGTCATCTATTGTATTTCATGAACATGTGTACACTTAGCAAGATGTAGCTGGGAGGTGGTTATATATATATACGAGGTGGCTAAAAACAGACCTCCATCCTATGCTAGCTTGCTACCGATGGCCCGGCTAGCGGTCTGAATCGCTGTGACCCCAACCAACCTCACTACTCACTGGACCCTTTTGATCACTCGACTAAGCATGCCTCTCCTTAATGTCAATATGCCTTGTCCATTGCTGTTCTGGTTATTGTTTATTGGCTTATTTCACTGTAGAGCCTCTAGTCCTGCTCACTATACCTTATCCAACCTATTAGTTCCACCACCCACACATGCGATGACATCTCCTGGTTTCAATGATGTTTCTAGAGATAATATCTCTCTCATCATCACTCAATACCTAGGTTTACCTCCACTGTATTCACATCCTACCATACCTTTGTCTGTACATTATACCTTGAAGCTATTTCATCGCCCCCAGAAACCTCCTTTTACTCTCTGTTCCAGTCGTTCTAGACGACCAATTCTCATTGCTTTTAGCCGTACCCTTATCCTACTCCTCCTCTTTTCCTCTGGTAATGTAGAGGTGAATCCAGGCCCTGCAGTGCCTAGCTCCACTCCTATTCCCAGACTATTCCCCAGACATGTCATCTACAAGACCCTGTTAGGTAAAGTCCCCCCTTATCTCAGCTCGCTGGTCACCATAGCATCACCCACCTGTAGCACGTGCTCCAGCAGGTATATCTCTCTGGTCACCCCCAAAACCAATTCTTTCTTTGGATGCCTCTCCTTCCAGTTCTCTGCTGCCAATGACTGGAACGAACTACAAAAATCTCTGAAACTGGAAACACATCTCCCTCACTAGCTTTAAGCACCAGCTGTCAGAGCAGCTCACAGATTACTGCACCTGCACATAGCCCATCTATAATTTAGCTCAAACAACTACCTATTTCCCTACTGTATTTATTTGATTTATTTTTCTCCTTTGCACCCCATTATTTTTATTTCTACTTTGCACATTCTTCCACTGCAAATCTACCATTCCAGTGTTTTACTTGCTATATTGTATTTACTTTGCCACCATGGCCTTTTTTTGCCTTTACCTCCCTTACCTCCCTTGTTTACTACATTACCTTACTCTGTCCAGCACATGGCCTCACATATGAATCCTTAAAGCGATGGGTATGGATAAGGGTTCAGAGGGTGTGAACGATGCTGAATGGGTGTAGACAAAGAAGAGCTCTCCAGTAGGTGTCCCAAATATTTAAGAGCCATTTTCTCAAAAGTGGGGTTACACGGTTATCAACTTTCAAAGCAGAATTACTTTCCCAATGTTCCTCAACTACAGTGTATGATATACCATTTTCTAGCTCAGAGTCTCTACTTTTAACCAATATATCGAAGAAAATGTTTTTGTTGAAATTTTGCTCCATAGGATCTAGCCAATCGGTCACATTTTTTGTTTTTTCACTTGTTCTGTAAATTCATCATAGGAGCGGAAATGAGTACTGACTGAATGTGTTTAATCATGGAATAGTCCATTGGCCAGAAGTGCTGCACGTGGATCAGATTCCTCTACCCATATTCAACCTTACCTGATTTACTTAACAAAAAGGCACATCTCAATAGGTGGTCCAGGTGTCCTCTGACGTGGCACAAGTGGGGAGGGGCCTTTCCTGTTTTGTCCTTAATTGCTCCTTTATTGTTTCCGCAAACAAGGGATGAGGCCAATGATATCAGAGTGTACCATCAGACCAACTCCCTGATTTGCCAACAGATTTTGGCAATGAGGCTCTTTATCTACTTCCCAAAAGAGTAAGATGAACTTGTCGATACCATTTTTGTCTTTTTGTCCAGTATGAAAGAAGTTAGACGTAGTTTCGCGAGCCAATCCTAACTAGCATTAGCTCAGTGACTAGAAGTCTACTGCTATTTGCTAGCAGCTAATGCTAGTTAGCAACTTCCTTCAAACTGCACACAGAGAAATAAAAAAGGGTATCAACGAGTTCATCTGGCTCTGGCAAAGTAGATAAAGGTCGTCTGCCAAAATCCCAAACTATCCATTTAAGTGTGTGTATATTACGTAATTTATACTTTGGATATAGTTTTTCAAAATGAATAGTAACAAAAAAAAAATTGCTGGATACATCTTTCATATTAGGAACTGGACCAGCTCTTAGAGACAAAATACCTATGCCGATATTAAGGCAATAACTTTGAATATGCACCAATTGCAAAGCCTGGCATAAACTTCAATGTACACATTTGTCTAAGCATCAGTTTCTTTCAGATACACTCTTACTTCCTGTTTTCTGAAGTTTAAAATATTAGCAAGATGGCTGTACTTGTCCAAGTATCTCATCTAAACTGTTGCCCATGCCACCCTGTAGTTGTTATAAAGGCATAACATAACACACAAGCACTGAACCCAAACAATTTGTCATATAAATATTGTAAAAATAAAAGAGCTGATGCTCGTCGTAGCGTGCACAACTAATGCAGTGAACTAATTATGTGATGATAAATCTTCTACGGCGTGAGGTAATTTCTCAATACACTTTAAAGATAGTAGAGGATATGGCAGATAACTGCTTGAAGCCTTTGCGAGTCAGGCTGCGGCTAAATGTGTCAGCCAGTGTCAGGCCAAATCAATATACGCTTCCCAGGGTTCCTTTGGTGCTGTAATCCAGGCCTTGGTGGGCACTGACCCCAGGGGATTCCTGAGCGCTTGTTTTCTTGACCCTTTTTTTTCAAGAGCAACTACACTTATGAATATGACTACAATGAGCAGAAGATAATTACTTTTAAATAGCAGTTTGTCTGTGCGCTAAATCACTTAACTCATATCTGAGACACTAGTAGGCTAAAGAGCCTAATTTGATGAAAATACCCTTCAGACAAGGAATTTGAAGGACCTAACAGAGCATATGAGGATAGTTATGGGGACATGGAGCCCCTCAATTGCATTCTATGTACTGCATTCACTTGTTGCTACTGAAGCAATTTTGTGTGTAAAATACCCCCTTCGGACATACATTAGTGGTTAACCGCCTTCTCCCAACTCTTTGTACCAATGTCAGTGTGTAACAAGAGGGTTCGCCGTAGTCTTAATTTGAGCTATATAGATATGAACTGCACGTTGCAAAGGCTTACCATCCCGGGCACATATTTATTTGAGAGAGCAACCCATTATCTTCCATCTCATTTCACAGATCCCATTAAGTTATAATCTTGTATTATCTGCCTTAAAATAACAATAGATAACACTAGAACAGTGTGTGATGCATCATTTTTGTATAAACCCTATGAAACAAGAACACGCTTATAACAAATAGCCTATGGAAAAAAATGCATCCAGCAAACAGAAGTCAAACCTTAGCCGATTACACTCATTTAAATGTTGTATGCTAGGAAAAAAAATGTATTCTAAAAGTGTGAACAGATTATTCAAATCTGTCATTGCAACTGGAGTTCATCTGAATTTGTCCTCAACGGACAGCCAGAGTTTCATCCTTTATTTACCTAAATAAATAATTGGTCACACACTTTATTTGGGTAGATTCTCTACAGATCATACTATCAACAAACTAGCTGTTGATAAGCAACTGCTTGCTATGGTTACGGTTAGGGTAAGGTTTAGAATAAGGGTTAGACTAAGGTTAGGGCTAGGGTTAAAGCAGGGTTTAGTGTAAGTAGATAGTTAGTTGAAGTGTTATTGATAGTCTGTAGAGTATCTACAGATGGACTACCCAAATAAAGTGTTACCAAATAAATGAATCCATCAGGAGGGATTGGAGGCAGGGAGAGAGGATTTCCTAGAATGTTACAACCCCCCTTGTAAGTGCTACTCACCCACTTAAGCCATCAGCTGCGTCATAAAAAATGTAAAATTAACGTTTTTAAAGTGGAACATGATTCTGTTCCGTGCTCTGGGGGCACTGAAGCGCATGCTTGCATACAGAATGCATTTGGTCATCTCCCTGGCAACAGGGAAGGAAAGGTGCACTAAGTGAAACAGGAGAAGATTGTTTTTATTCTTTATTTAGAGAGTTATTCTAGCCAGTGAGTCATACTGATGCCCTGCTGATGTAAATCTACCTTGCTCAATTGAGGCTTTTGTGGAGTGAATGTCTGAGGCATACAGCAAGGCTCTGTGGGAGAGTAGACCTCTTCATTCAGGGCTGCCCGTTTGTTTTCAGACAGGTTTATATTATGGTGAGGATACTACAAAGCTACACGAATCACCATGACCATGCAGCTCTGGAAGTGTGATGAGGTTATAATGAGGTTATAATCTCATAGGTTATGATGTCACATTTGGTAATGTTATTACCAGTGGTGTGTAAGGGAGTGCGTAACTGGCGGCAGGGAAGTCAGGCACAGGAGAGCGAAACTGGGTAATCAACAGAGCAGTTTTATTCATAAAACCACCGGAAACCAGAACAACAAACAAATGGGTACAAAACCCGCCACGCACCAGAGAAAACGTGCACATGCACTTACAATAAACAATTCCGCACAAAGACATTGGGGGAACATAGGGTTAAATACACAACATGTAATGAGGGAATTGAGACCAGGTGTGTGGGAAGACAAGACAAAACAAAAGGAAAATGAAAGTGGATCGATGATGGCTAGAAGACCAGCGACCGCCACCCGAACAAGGAGAAGAACCGACTTCGGCGGAAGTCGTGACATGGTGACCTGTCATTCAGGGCAGGTGGGGCAGAACCTCACATTTTTGGGGGGCTTGCCTGTTTTGCATGTTATTTTGACATTAATACATTTCACATATCAGTTTGAAAACAATGTAAAAAAATATATATATATCATCAAGTTAATAAAGCCGCATACAAACATGGTCTCTTTTTTGTTTTCTTGAGTAATGCAGCTACAAAATGCAGGTGTTTCAGCCTAGCTCAGTGCTTTCTGTGGCGGTGGGACAAGCCAGCAGAAAATACGGAGCTTTGCGCCATGATTGGCTCAGTGTTTTGTGACTTATAGGGACACTACGTCACCGCCAAGTCTAGGTAGAGCTCTACAATTCTAGCCCCTTGAGTGCTGCCATAGAGTTACATTAGAAGTGCCCATCCAAGAAGGCTCAAGGTCATTGGCCACAGATAAAATTACGTCAAATCACGTTATATCTACAGTAGCTTTGATTGGATTGATTATGTCAACATCATACTTTCAAACTCTTAGCTAGCAGTCATCAATATGAATCAAGTCGACAATCTACTGGCAAATCCTATTTAATCATTATCATATCATTGGGGCGGCAGGGTAGCCTAGTGGTTAGAGCGTTGGACTAGTAATCCAAAGGTTGCAAGTTCGAATCCCCGAGTTGATCTGTCGTTCTGCCCCTGAACAGGCAGTTAACCCACTGTTCCTAGGCTGTCATTGAAAATAAGAATTTGTTCTTAACTGACTTGCCTAGTAAAATAAAGGTAAAAAAAATATGAAGAGAAATTATAGATTAAATGTACGGAGCTCATCGGCCATTGGACAGAAACATTACACAACAATTTGGAAATTGCAAAATCAACAATGAGTGGTTTGGAAGGAATCAGTGGCTAACTGCAAATCATTCATTAGCCTGCTATTCAGTGGAATGGCTGTGTGGTCATAAGATTAAGGGTCTCTTTTCCTATTTTAAAATGATAAACATTCAACATTGGCCATGCTGTCAATGAAGCATGACTTGTGACGTGCTCAAAACAACTGTTAACACGGAACTGCAAAATCTGACTTTAGTGAGTTCAAGGCAACTGGGAACTTGGGAAAATAAGTTTTGAACGTTCCTCCAACTCGGGCAACTCCGGTAAATAGGGCACCCCGGCCTCTTTCTAGAGCTACGGCCTAAAGATCACTGATGTCATCATGATTCAACCTTTTTTTCCCTCTGAGTTCCCAGTTGTCTTGAAAGCACCATAAATCCAGAGAATGCCAGACATTGATGACAAAGTTTGATGACAAAATGGTGGTGCACATGGTGGTGGTGCACATGTAGCCTATAACCTGTTTTTGAGAAATGTAATCATTTAATATTGTAAGAGCTTTCATTGTCTGCTTATATGACCCCTTTATTCATCCTATGGTTCTGACTTGATGTACAAGGAGAACACTGTAAGAATGGCCCTGTCGCTGTACATTTAAAAGTGCTGAACAAATAGTTATATTGACTACGTCCGTCCTAGTTCGCTCATTAATGTCTTAATCGAAATTACAGATTGCCTCTTATCCACTTGTCGTCCACTTATGCCATAGTTTGTACATCTCAATTGTCAGTAGAAAACACATTTGTTTAAGCAAGTCAGCCATATCAGCTATGTTTTGAGTAAATGAGGCAGTAAATGAGGCTGAATTAACTGTTTTGCTGCCAGACAAGGCTCTGCTGATAGCCAGGTGTTGCAGTGGTATAGTGCAATCAATGTATTGTTTAGTGTTGTGTTGTGTTGTGGCTTTGCTACCACCAATATTTACCTGTCATAATCGCCACTGGTTATTACACTGGTTGGTGCGAATATAGTATGACATTGGATGAAGCGCAATGTTAAATTAATATCTCCCTACCATATCTAAGCCAATATGACACTAATATTTATGAAAATTTGCAAATCAACTTGGAGGTACACAACACACTCCCCACCTCTCGTCATGAGAACCGAGAACCACATACCAGATTTTAACAGGGTCATTAGCATTAGTGGGAAAAAATTATAATATGGGCCGACCTAACTCAATATCTAGGCGTCGGAATAAAAACAAGACTACAGCATCCATAAAGTGACCATTAGACTTGTCACCTTTCAGAAAGAATTTGTTTGTAGGGGTAACAGTTTTGATTAAATATAGCTCTCACATGCTCATTCTGTCTGACGATGTGCTACCTTTTGTACCATTCCTGACAACACTGACATAGAGGTGCAGTCGTGGCCAGAAATATTGGCACCCTTGCACTTTTTTCAAATAATGCACCAGACAACGGTTGAAATGAAAACACATTTTGGTATCCACATATGTATGTCTTCGATGTGCTGTTGAAAAAAACTAAAAACATTCGGAATAATTTACTAAATCTTAGCTAATTCCACAAAGAAATCCTAAAATGTCCCAGTCAATATTATTGGCACCTTCTAGAAGTAGTTATAAATTATTAGATTTCAAGCAGGTGATTCTCATTTACTTTGGAATTGAACTCAGTTGTGGTGAATTGAAGGTTCCTGCAGTATAACAATTATGTATTCAACCAGTTTGAATAGAGAAAAGGACTCATTCTATTTTGTGTCACTGTGTGTACTGCAATGAGCATGGACAAAATAAAGAAACCCAGAGAACTATCTGAGGAGGCCAGACACAAGATTGTAGCCAAGCATGGACAATCTCAAGGCTACAAGTTCATCTCCAGAGATCTTGATGTCCTTGTTTCCACCGTACATAATGTTATCAAGAAGTTTAAGGCCCATGCTGTAGTCAACTTCACTGGACGTGACCGCAAGAGAAAACCTGATGGAAGATTTCAGCGAAGGATTGTTCGAATGGTGAAGAAAGCACCTCTGTCAACTGCCACACAGATTCATGCTGACCTTCAGACACAAGGTATGACAGTTTCAACTCCACCATTGATCGCCAACTAAATGAAAGGGGGTTATACGGTAGGAGATCCAGGAGGACCCCACTGCGGAGTCAGAGACATTAGAAAAGCCGACTGCAATTTGCCAAAACACACCTGAGCATGCCAAAATCCTTCTGGGAGAATGTCCTGTGGACAGATGAGACCAAATTATAGCTTTTTGGTAAAGCACACCATCTCTATGTTTACAGAAAACAAAATGACGCAATGTCAGACCCAGTGTCAGAAATCTGGGTCTCCGTTAAGATCATGGGTCTTCCAGCAAGCCAATGACCCCAAACACACTTCAAAAAGCACCCAGGAATGGTTCAAGACAAAACGCTGGACTGTTCTGAAGTAGCCAGCAATGAGTCCAGATCTAAATCCCATTGAAAACTTGTGTTGAAATCTGAAAACAGCCGTTAGGAGAAGGCTCCATTCTAATCTGAGAGAACTGGAGCAGGTTGCACAAGAGGAGTGGGCCAAACTTCCAGTACAGAGGTGCAGGAAGCTCATCGATGGTTATAAGAAGTGCTTGATTGCAGTTATTTTGACCAAATAAACTAAGTCTAGGGTGTCAATATTTTTTTCAATACCATTTGTTTTTTATGATTTAAATGGATATATTAAGTTCGGAATAAAAAACAAAGGTTCTGTAGTATCCTGTATTCTGTTCTGTAGTATTAACAGTGAAATACAAATATTTTGTTCAATTTCAACGTATATTTATGGAAACTGAGTCACTTGAAAAAAGTGCAAGGGTGCCAATATTTTTTAACACGACTGTAGGTAGCTAGCTAACAGCCATGGGAGAGGGTGAAAGGATTAGCTAGCACTTCCAGCTGTTAGATAAGGAAAAGTAGGCTACTCTGGATTTGTGAGAGGACCTTATGAAACTATTCCCCAGTTCCAGTCCCGAGTGAGAAAAACTGAGGACAGAGAGATATAGAAACATAATATTCAGGGCTGTCTAACTTGAGTATAATGCAGCCTGCTTCTTTGTGATGTTTTTTTCTGTCCTCATATACAGAGAAACAAGGTCTGCAGATGAAGAGGTCCCAAAGAATGTCCCAAGAGAGTAAATTAACATTGTTGTATGCCGTGGATTATATGTGTACCTATGTTAGCAAATTTTGTGAACAAAAAGACTGTTTCAAATCCAATCAAATCTTATTTGTCACATACACATGGTTGGCAGATGTTAATGCGGGTGTAGCGAAATGCTTGTGCTTCTAGTTCCGACCATGCAGTAATATCTAACAAGTAAAAGTCACACAATGTATAAACCGATTACATCTGGAGCATGCCAACCTCGCTGAGTGTGTACGCGTCTGTTCCAGCCTAGTACTAACACATCTGATTCAATGTATCAAAACAAATGAGTTAATAATCAAGTGTGGTATTGCTGGGCTGCAACAGAAGTCTGCTCACCAGTAGATCAGTGATCAGTGGAGCGAGATTGGACACCTCTGGTATTTATTTAATTTGTTCACCTGAAATGATGTTTTATTAATAATAGCCTACTTGTTACTAACATTTTGAACTTTTACATATGTGTTAACTTACTTGTACACTTTGAACTTATATAAAAGTGTTGATTCTTTGAAGTTAAGTGTTTAAACTTTTTTATTGTTAACTTAACTATTATTCAAGATTAACTAGTGTTGATGTTTATTAATCACAGATCACAATCCTGCAATAAAGAGGGTAAGGGAATCTGTGTCTAATTTGTCTGTGTTGTATTCTCAAATGAACATGACCTTTTTGTTCAGTCATAAGCTCTCCAATTAGTTTTATTTGATTGTCACTATTTTTATAGGATATCAGCCATGTAAACCCAATTTGCAGCTGATAATGGCATGCAACGCCAATGTAGCCATAGACCTACAGCAGTGGTTCCCCAACAGCCCAACTCCAATCCTCCAGTACCTCCAACAGCACACTTTTGTTGTAGCCCAGACAAACATACCTGATTCAACTCATTGGAATACTCAAGGAATACCTAGGATAGGATAAGTAATCCTTCTCACCCCCCCCCCCTTTTAAGATTTAGATGCACTATTGTAAAGTGACTGTTCCACTGGATGTCATAAGGTGAATGCACCAATTTGTAAGTCGCTCTGGATAAGAGCGTCTGCTAAATGACTTAAATGTAAATGTAAATGTCATTGATTGAGGGCCTCATGATTAGTTGAACATTTGAATCAGGTGTGTTTGTCTGGGGCTACAGTACAATTGTACTGTTGGGGGAACTCGAGGAACGAAATTGGGAATCACTGGCCTACATACAGTATGATGGCATCAGCCATAGAAGACCAGCGATGCCGAACGTCTGACCTGGACAGGTGGGGGAGCCAAAGCGAAGGCTGGTGTGACAGTGTTTAAATTGTAAAGAAAGAAAATAGTTGGTCATTTTTATTCAATGGGGCAAGGCAAAGCAGAGATTACAAATTACTTTTCATTTCACCCATAAAACATTATAGCCTATTATTAAAGTACAGTACGCTTACAATATCATAAACAATACTCTTTAACACGTTCCAAATGACATTTTATATAATCATATGGTTTATCGGGGCACTTTCTTCATGACGACTAGGTGAAGGTGCTCTACTTAAATGGCACAACATAATCATTCATAATACAGTGCATTCTGAAAGTATTCTGACTTTTATAAAAATGTTACAGCCTTATTCTAAAATGGATTAAATAGATTTTTAAAAAACTCAATCACACAATACCCCATAATGACAAAGCGAAAACAGGTTTTTAGAAAACTTTGCAAATCTATTAAACATGTAAAATACATTCTTTACGTAAGTATTTAGACCTTTTGCTATGATACTCGAAATTGTGCTCAGGTGCATCTCGTTTCCATGAATAATCCTTGAGATTTTTCTACAACTTGATTGGAGTCCACCTGTGGTAAATTAAATTATTTGGACATGATTTGGAAAGGCACACACCAGCATGTCAGAACAAAACCCAAGCCATGAGGTTGAAGGAATTGTCCGTAGCGCTCCAAGACAGGATTGTGTCAAGGCACAGATCTGAGGAAGGATACCGAAACATTTCTGCAGCACTGAAGGTCCCCAAGAACACAGTTGCCTCCATCATTCTTCAATTTAAGAAGTTTGGAACCATCAAGACTCTTTCTAGAGCTGGCCTTCCAGCAGAACTGAGAAATTGGGGGAGAAGAACCGTGGTCAGGGAGGTGACCAATAACCTGATGGTCATTCTGACAGAGCTCCAGAATTCTAATATGGAGATGGGAGAAACTTCCAGAAGAACAACGTTCTCTGCAGCACTCCCCCAACCAGGCCTTTATGGTAGAGTGGCCAGACGGAAGCAACTCCTCAGTAAAAGGCACATGACAGCCCGCTTGGAGTTTACCAAAAGGCACCTAAAGGATTCTCTGGTCTGATGAAACCAAGTTTGAACTCTTTGGCCTTGAATGCTGAGCGTGAAGGGGAAAAGGTGAAGGGTTCTGAATACCGTCTGAATGCACTGTAAATATATAATTTTAATAGCAGGACACTGTAAAGTCCATTATTCCACTCAAGAGTATGAATTAGGCTGTTTGAGAAGGTTTTAATCTTAAGCAACCTGTATACACATTGTTTGAAGTGCAATAGACCAACATAGTTACTCTAGTAGGTCAAAGCTGTGTGCTGGAAAACCTTGGTAGAGCATGGGTGGAGTAGGCATTGTGGTGCTCATGTGAATTTCCTTTCTTTTTCTGGCTTCAGACCAATGCCTACTTCTCACTTAAAACATTGTTTTTAATTGATATGGTTTCTACACAGTGAGGTGAATATGCAACATTATTATACAACTTAACACAGCAATATTTAAAAGTAAATGTACACAATAATGCAACAGTAATAATGTAGTTATTAGTATTTATTTCATGTTATAGCTGATTTCCAGAGGGAAGCGAAAAACCAGAAACCCATTTAAGCCAGTATGGCGTAAACTGGAAAATACTTCCCCGATTTATTTTAACAAGGCAATCGAGCAAGCTCCTGGAAAATACACAAATCTTCAACATATACCCATGAACTATTTACGTGAAAATGTACTTTTAAGTTAACTGAAGAAAGGCATAGTACTAAATGAACCCTAAACAAAAGTGAATTAACACAACATATAACATCTATAACCAAACTTACATTCTTCAGACAGCACATTCTGTACAAACTATTTCTCTTGAAGAGCTACAGGATTATGCAGTTTTTTTTGTTCATGCCCAGTTCTACCACACCTGATTCTACTACTCAAGATCTCGATGAACAGATGAGGTTTTGCTTAACAGCTGAGTAGTAGAATCGGATGGGTTATTGCTGGGCTTAAACAAACAAAAAACCTGCATAACTCCTGATAACAAATGCCAAATGCCTGTAACAAATGCCAAACTGCGGAGAAACATCTGTAAAATACAAACTCATTAGACAAGTACAAAACCCTTTAAAAAAAATGATAAACATATTTACAAATCTGAAATTGGATAGGTGCTCTAAATCCCTGAAAACAAAACTTCAGCTACAAATGTTCTAAGTAATGCTGTACACAGCTGTCTAACTCCAGTAAAATAGCACACGTCCTCATTTACAAATGGCAGTATAAATATGAAAAAGGTGGGCGTACTGACATATTTGGAAAACAACATACATTTTCAGTATTGATAGTGTGCAACGTACCATGTGTACTGCGTGCATTTTAAATCGGCATAAGTTGTTTGTTAGCTCCACATGGACCAGCCTGACAAATTTCCTAGCTTCTCAAATGCTGGAAAGTGATGCCAGAAAATATGAAACGTGAAACTGACATGGAGAGACATTTGCAGCATGGTTTGCTGCAATCTAAGAGTCTAATTTTGTCCATTTAAAGTAAAACGGATCAAGCATAATTTCTGACTGGATGACAGCTAACGTTGCCGTGATGTGTTAATAGCATAGACTAATGCTTTTGTCTTTCGCAATGCTCATTATCAGTCGCTCACCACTGGTCTGTTTGCGTATTAGTTGGCTGTCTGGGCGGGTGAAACTGACATACTAGCCTACTACGGACTGTATAGGCTCAGCTAGCTCGTCGTATCTTCTTCAATAAGATGATTCTGGCCTGTAAAAAATGTATCAGATAGACGTACTAGGCCTACATATACGCCTAGACAGGTTAGCTGCTAGCTAGTAGCCTACGCCAAATTAATTTAGATCTGCTAATTATTTAAACTGAACTATATCAGACAAATCTGAGTAATCCGAAAATACAATGTTAAAAAAGTGTAAATGTAACCAGAATTTTCTTGTATGGTGGAAATGAGAGAGAAGAAGGGAGTGAGTGAAAGTCTGACAGGAGATCCTCTCAGAGCAACGATAACACCGCACAACCAAGCACATAGAAATACAACAGGTAGATCAGATTAGACTTGGTTCTTCAATGGGAATGTTGTCTAGATTTCTTTTTAAACATACAAAAACTTGTTTATTGTCCTTGCAAAAGTCTAAATTGTACATTTAAAGCTGCCCTGGAACGGGAGGAAGAAAGTAATCTTGTGTATGATATTTTTCAATTGGAATGCAGTTCTATTTATTCCACATCTATACTAACGTCAGCATGAAAACTGTGTGGCTTTTGGGGAATTCGTGGATCCAATGGTTGGAGAAGCATGCCAGGGCGGTCGGAAAGCATCACAACCTCTCCCTTGACTACTGTCACATTAGGTGGCTTGGAGAGCGAGGACTGAAGTGGGGCAAACTGCTCCATGTTCTGCGCCAGCAGAGTGCCTGTGCTGCTACTCCCCCTGACATCATAGTCCTCCACCTCGGTGAAAACGACCATGCACACACAAAGGGGACAGCCCTGGTGAGTCAGATGCACACTGATTTGGAGTTAGTCATCCAAATGTTCCCCGGGACAACGGTGGTCTACTCTGACATTGTGCAGCAGAGGAGTTGGATGTTCCAGTGGGATGAGAACATCAACAAGCGCATAGAGATACCAGCTGGTTGACAGAGCGCCAGGCTGTTTGCATTTCTCCTTGACAGGCGCATGCCCACAATCCGCCACCCTGCAGTGTGTCCCTGGGCAGTACCGTACAGATGGCGTGCATCTCACGGATGAGTGAAATTACCTCTTCCTCGAGTCTGAGAGCTGGTCTCTCCACCATCCTAGCAAGATGCAAGCAGTAGTACACAACACCACACTCATTGTCGCTTGCCTGCCTCTCCACAAACCCAAAGGCTCTTCTAATAAATGTAAATAAATGTGTGTGTGACGGGAGGGAGGGAGGGGGCTGTCAAAACTATGAATTAAAGAATGGTCCAAATGTCTCCATTACATTATGAAACCTGTTCTTAACACATTGACTTCGACAGACCATTTAAATGGACAGTCTGGAAGCGTTCGTTCCAAAATGATTTTTTAAAATTCACTCAGTACTGATTACACATTTATTCCTCTTGCATGGTAAAAATACAATGGTCTAAAACACTTGATTTGTTGAGAACAGACTAATTTCATCATGTAGCTAACCAAGTTAGCAAGTATAAAACATGGTTTTGATTGCACAACAAGCCAACAATAAATGATTATAATATTGTAAAATACTTGAAAGTACTATTTAAATACTTTTTTTGGGTATCTGTACTTTACTTTACTATTTATATTATATTTATATTTTAGATAGCTATTACTTATACATTCCAAAAGAAAATGATGTACTTTTTACTCCATATATTTCCCTGTGTCACGCCTTGGTCATTATATTTTGTGTTTTCGTTATATTTTTGGTAGGCCAGGGTGTGACATGGGTTTATGTTGTTGTATTTCGTATTGGGGTTTTTGTATTATTGGGATTGCGGCTGAGTAGGGGTGTTGTATGGGCTTGGCTGCCTGAGGCGGTTCTCAATCAGAGTCAGGTGATTCTCGTTGTCTCTGATTGGGAACCGTATTTAGGTAGCCTGGTTTCGCTTTGTATTTTGTGGGTGATTGTTCCTGTCTCTGTGTAGTTTCACCAGATAGGCTGTAATTAAGTTTCTCGTTCCGTTTGTTGTTTTGTATTTTGTATATTACGTTATTTTCATGTATCGTCATTTTCATTCATTAAAGAACATGAGTAACAACCACGCTGCATTTCGGTCCGACTCTCTTTCGACAAACGAAGAACGCTGTTACAGAATCACCCACCACACACGGACCGAGTGGCGTGGTAACAGGCAGCTGGAGCAGTGAAGGGAGGACGTTATGGATAGCAGAGGCATGGAGTATACGACGTGGGAAGAAATCGACAGGTGGGCGGTCGACCCAGAGAGAGTGCAGGAGCCCGCCTGGGATTCGCTGGAACAGTGCAAAGAGGGCTATAGGCGAATGGAGTTTAAAAAAAAGACACGCCGGCTAAAGTGGAGAGGCGCTGGTATAAACAGGAAGCGACAGCTGGAGCAGCAAAAGGAGGATGAATTATTCGGAGAATGGACATGGGAAGACGTGTTGGATGGTAAAGGTTATTACACTTGGGAGGAGATATTGGCCGGAAGAGATCGCCTCCCATGGGAACAGGTGGAGGCACCAAGGAGAGCAGAGGCAGCCGGAGATAGGAGCCGACGATATGAGGGAACACGGTTGGCAAGGAAGCCCGAAAAGCAGCCCAAAGAAATTATTGGGGGGGCTTAATGGGAGTATGGCTATGCCAGGTAGGAGACCTGCGCAAACTCCCTGTGCTTACCGGTGGGCTAGAGCGACCGGGCAGGCACCGTGTTATGCTATGGAGCGTACAGTGTTTCCAGTGCAGGTGCATAGCCCGGTGCGGCAAATACCAGCCCTTCGTATTGGCCGGGCTAGAGTGGGCATCGAGCCAGGTAAGGTTGGGCAGGCCCGGTGCTCAAGAGCTCCAGTGCGCCTGCACGGTCCGGTCTATCCAGAGCCAACTCTCCTTGTTTATCGTGAGGAGCCAAGGAGGAGACCTGAACCAGAGCCGGTGTTAGAGGTGAGCGAAGCAGAGACTGTGAAGGAGTTAATGGGGAAGGTGGAGTGGAGAGTAATGAGGGAGTTGCTAGCTTGGTGCTTTAGGTACAAGATTCGTCCGACGGAGCGTGTCTGGGATTTGATGGCACCTGGGTCAGCGCTCCATACTCGTCCTGAGGTGCGTGTTAGTCGGCTGGTGAAAGATGTGCCAGCCTCACGCACTAGGCCTCCTGTGTACCTACCTGCACGTCCTGTGCCAGTCCTGCTCTCAGGCTCTCCAGTACACCTTCACGGTCCAGTCCATCCTGTGCCACCTTCACATACCAGTCCTCCGGTAGCAGCTCCCCGCAGCAGGTTTCCTGTGCGTGACCTCGATCCTGTAGCACCAGTTCCAGCACCACGCACCAGGCCTTCTGTGCGCCTCGCCTGTTCAGCACAGCCAGAGCCTTCCTTCCCTCCTGCGCTGTCGGAGTCTCCCGCCTGTACAGCGCTATCAGAGCCTTCCTTCCCTCCTGTGCTGTCGGAGTCTCCCGCCTGTTCAGCGCTATCAGAGCCTTCCTCCTCTACAGCGCTGCCGGAGCCTCCTGCCTGTTCGGAGCAGCCTGAGCTGTCAGTCTGCAAGGAGCTGCCAGTCTGCAAGGTGCTGCCAGCCTGCATGGAGCAGTCAGAGCTGTCAGCCTGCATGGAGCAGTCAGAGATGTCAGTCTGTATGAAGCAGCCAGAGCTGTCAGACTGCATAAAGCAGCCAGAGCTGCTAGTCTGCAAGGAGCTGCTAGTCTGCAAGGAGCTGCCAGTCTGCAAGGTGCTGCCAGCCTGCATGGAGCAGTCAGAGCTGTCAGCCTGCATGGAGCAGTCAGCCTGCATGGAGCAGTCAGAGCTGTCAGTCTGTATGAAGCAGCCAGAGCTGTCAGTCTGCATGAAGCAGCCAGAGCTGCCAGTCTGCAAGGAGCTGCTAGTCTGCAAGGAGCTGCCAGTCTGCAAGGTGCTGCCAGCCTGCATGGAGCAGTCAGAGCTGTCAGTCTGCAAGGAGCTGTCAGTCTGCATAGAGCAGCTAGATCCGCCAGTCAGCCATGATCTTCTAGATCTGCCAGTCAACCAGATTCTTTCAGATCTGCCAGTCAACCAGTCTCTTCCAGATCTGCCAGTCAACCAGTCTCTTCCAGATCTGCCAGTCAACCAGTCTCTTCCAGATCTGCCAGTCAACCAGTCTCTTCCAGATCTGCTAGTCAACCAGAATCTTCCAGATCCGCCAGCCAGCCAGGATCTACCGGAGCCTACTACCTGCCTGAGCTTCATCTCTTTCTCTCAGTACTGGGCTTCCCCTCAGTTCCGGGCTGCCCCTCAGTTCCGGGCTGCCCCTCAGTTCCGGGCTGCCCCTCAGTTCCGGGCTGCCCCTCAGTCCCGAGCTGCCCCTCAGTCCCGAGCTGTCCCTCAGTCCCGAGATGCCCCTCAGTCACGAGCTGCTCCTCAGTTCTGTGGGGTTCTGGGTGAGGACTATTAGGCCATGGTCGGCGGCGAGAGTGGATTATCCCAGGACGCGAAGGGGAGGAACTAGGACATTAATGGAGTGGGGTCCACGTCCCGAGCCGGAACCGCCACCATGGACAGACGCCCACCCGGACCCTCCCTATGGTTTTGAGGTGCGTCCGGGAGTCCGCACCTTAGGGGGGGGGGGGTTCTGTCACGCCTTGGTCATTGTATTTTGTGTTTTCGTTATATTTTTGGTAGGCCAGGGTGTGACATGGGTTTATGTTGTTGTATTTCGTATTGGGGTTTTTGTATTATTGGGATTGCGGCTGAGTCGGGGTGTTGTATGGGCTTGGCTGCCTGAGGCGGTTCTCAATGAGAGTCAGGTGATTCTCGTTGTCTCTGATTGGGAACCGTATTTAGGTAGCCTGGTTTCGTTTTGTATTTCGTGGGTGATTGTTCTTCTCTCTGTGTAGTTTCACCAGATAGGCTGTAATTAGGTTTCTCGTTCCGTTTGTTGTTTTGTATTTTGTATATTACGTTATTTTCATGTATCGTCATTTTCATTCATTTCATTCAGAACATGAGTAACAACCACGCTGCATTTCGGTCCGACTCTCTTTCGACAAATGAAGAACGCCGTTACACCCTGACACCCAAAACTAGTCATTACACTTTGAATGCTTAGCAGGACAGGAAAATGGTCTAATACACAAACTTATCATGGGAACATCCCTGGTCATCCCTGTAGTATCTGAGATCTACATCTGTTTATATTAGTTACTGTGCTGTTACTAAGCAGTAATGCATTACGGCAGTGTTACGTTACTTTTGATATTTAAGTATATTTAAAACCAAATACTTTCAGACATTTACTGTAGTAGTATTTACTGGGTGACTCACTTTTACTTGAGTAATTTTCTATTAAGGTATATTTTACTCAAGTATGACAATTGTGTACTTTTTCCTCAATTGGTTTTACCTGGATGCACCATGTGCAGCATCTGCACCCCCTGACTATTTTTTATGTGTGGATGGCGACTTCAGATTTTCTGGAACACACTGAAAAGTAACTCGACACTGTTGATCAGTCACCACAAATGTGGATTAAAATAACGACAAGGCAGGAGAGGGAGCCGGAAATTAATTTAAACATGTTTGAAAATGTGATGCTGTCAGTCGAGTATGGTAAATTGTCTGATGTTAGGATGCAACAACTGATGTTCTGTTTACATGTGTGTTTGGGGTTCAACATAGCTAGTTTATGGTTTCTTAACAAAGTAATTTTTTTCCCCGGCTATAGTTTGTCTTGGGGCCTTGCTTGTTCTTAGTCGAGGAAATGTAGCATAGCTAACTGCTGTGTTTGTCCTGCCGGAAATATGTCTACCTCGTCTTACTTTAGCTTGGTCTGTGCAATACAAATTAATGTGAACAGTGTGGCAGTTTCCAAAAGTTTTTGTAATTTTAAACTTAGCGTAAATAACATTAGCACGCTGTGTTTTGTGTAAGAAAGTATGATATATTGTGGTGCATGAACTGGCCATACGCGTTAGCTAACGTTACAGTCTTACGCTGGCTAATGTCATCTACCTAGCTAACGTAAACTGGCTATCATAGCAGCCAAGGAGGTTCGCAAGCTTATTCATGCATTTTTGTTTGTTCTCTGATTACATGCAAGTGTCTGTCAGCAGTTTAAACATGATCACCTGTCAAAATATAGCTAGCAAGCTTTCCTCGCTTGTTGGTTAGCAAACTAGTCAACGTTAGCACTCATCTGACTGATATAACCTTATATTAGCTAGCTAGCTAATCATAACAAAACCACATTCATTGGCTAGCTACCTATATTTGCTTGTTCGTTAGCTAGCTTACTTTCAGCTTACTGGTCTTAGCTAACTACAGAGGTTAGCTGCTGAACTTTGGACAAGCAAGCTAATGATAGCTAGGTAACGTTAGCTAGCTACCTAGCTAATCTAAATATATGTTTTTATTAATTGATTAACCTTAGCTTGAATACCACCATATAAAGGGCTTGCAGTTGATGTACGATGCCTTCTGGTGGCTATGTTGGAAGACCTGAGTCCACACCTGGACTTGAGTCCACACCTCTGCTAGATACACTATATATACAAAAGTATGTGGACACCCCTTCAAATTAGTGGATTCGGCTATTTCAGCCATACCCGTTGGTGACAGCTGTATAAAATTGACCACACAGCCATTTAATCTCCATCGACAAACATTGGAAGTATAATGGCCTTACTGAAGAGTTCGGTAACTTTCAATGGAATCATAGGATTCCACCTTTTCAACAAGTCAGTTAGTCAAATTTCTGCCCTGCTAAAACTGCTCCGGTATGTTGTAAGGGCTGTTATTGTGAAGTGGAAATGTCTAGGAGCAACAACGGCTCAGCCGCGAAGTGGTAGACCACACAAGCTCACAGAACGGGACCGCCGAGTGCTGAAGCATGTAACTTGAAAAAATCTAAAATTGTCTGTCCTCAGTTATAACTGAAAACGGAAACGCGTAATCTGGAGTGATGAATTACGCATTCACTATATATTCTCATCAATCTACACACAATACCCCATAATGACAAAGTGAAAACAGGGTTTCAGATTTGTTTGCAAATTTCTCAAAAATAAAAAAACATACTTAATTACATAAGTATTCAGACCCCTTGTTATGAGACTTGAAGTTGAGCTCAGGTGCGTCCTGTTTCCCCTGATTATCCTTGAGATGTTTCTACAACTTCATTGTTGTCCACCTGTGGTAAATTCAATTGATTGGACATGATTTGGAAAGGTACACACCTGTCTATTTAAGGTCCCACAGTTGACAGTACATATCAGAGAAAAAACCAAGCCATGAGGTCGAAGGAATTGTCCATAGAGCTCCGAGACAGGTTGTGTCGGGGCATAGATCTGGGAAAGGGTACCAAAAAATGTCTGCAGCATTGAAGGTCCCCAAGAACACATTGGCCTCCATAATTCTTAAATGTAAGAAGTGTGGAACCACCAAGACTCTTCCTAGAGCTGGCAGGCTGGCCAAACAGAGCAATCGGGGCAGAAGGGTCTTAATCATGAAGGTGACCAAGAACTCACTGGTTACTCTGACAGAGCTCTAGAATTCCTCTGTGGAGATAGGAAAACCTTCCAGAAGGACAACCATCTCTGCAGCACTCCACCAATCAGGCCTTAATGGTAGAGTGGCCAGATGGAAGCCACTCCTCAGTAAAAGGCACATGCAATCCCGCTTGGAGTTTGCCAAAAGGCACCTAAAGACTCTGACTGTGAGAAACAAGTATCTCAAGATTAGAGGCTGTAATCGCAACCAAAGCTGTTTCAACAAAGTACTGAGTAAAGTGTCTGAAATCTTAACCAATGGTGATATTTCAGTTACATTTAAAAGAAAATCTGTTTTTGCATTTTTTTTTTTTTTTTTTTTTTTTTTTTAACCTTTATTTAACCAGGCAAGTCAGTTAAGAACATATTCTTATTTTCAATGACGGCCTGGGAACAGTGGGTTAACTGCCTGTTCAGGGGCAGAACGACAGATTTGTACCTTGTCAGCTCGGGGGTTTGAACTCGCAACCTTCCGGTTACTAGTCCAACACTCTAACCACTAGGCTACGCTGCCACATTATGGGGTATTGCATGTAAATTGATAAAATAAAAACTTTAATCAATTTTAGAATAAGGCTGTTAATGTAACTAAACGTGGAAAAAGTCAAGGGGTTTGAATACTTTCCAAAAGCACTATATACAGTGGGGCAAAAAAGTATTTAGTCAGCCACCAATTGTGCAAGGTCTCCCACTTAAAAATATGAGAGATGCCTGTAATTTTCATCATAGGTACACTTCAACTATGACATACAAAATGAGAAGAAAAAAATCACATTGTAGGATTTTTTATGAATTTATTTGCAAACTATGGTGGAAAATAAGTATTTGGTCAATAACAAAAGTTTATCTCACAAAACGTTTTCTGTAAGTCTTCACAAGGTTTTCACACACTGTTGCTGGTATTTTAGCCCATTCCTCCATGCAGATCTCCTCTAGAGCAGTGATGTTTTGGGGCTGTTGCTGGGCAACACAGACTTTCAACTCCCTCCAAAGATTTTCTATGGGGTTGAGATCTGGGGACTGGCTAGGCCACTCCAGGACCTTGAAATGCTTCTTACGAAGCCACTCCTTCGTTGCCTGGATGCTGTGTTTGGGATCAATGTCATGCTGAATGACCCAGCCACGTTTCATCTTCAATGCCCTTGCTGATGGAAGGAGGTTTTCACTCAAAATCTCACGATACATGGCCCCATTCATTCTTTCCTTTACACGGATCAGTCATCCTGGTCCCTTTGCAGAAAAACAGCCCCAAAGCATGATGTTTCCACCCCCATGCTTCACAGTACTCAGCATTCTTTGTCCTCCAAACACGACGAGTTGAGTTTTTACCAAAAAGTTATATTTTGGTTTCATCTGACCATATGACATTCTCCCAATCTTCTTCTGGATCATCCAAATGCTCTCTAGTAAACTTCAGACGGGCCTGGACATGTACTGGCTTAAGCAGAGGGACACGTCTGGCATTGCAGGATTTGAGTCCCTGGCAGCGTAGTGTGTTACTGATGGTAGGCTTTGTTACTTTGGTCCCAGCTCTCTGCAGGTCATTCACTAGGTCCCCCCGTGTGGTTCTGGGATTTTTGCTCACCGTTTTTGTGATCATTTTGATCCCATGGGGTGAGATCTTGCGTGGAGCCCCAGATCGAGGGAGATTATCTGTGGTCTTGTATGTCTTCCATTTCCTAATAATTGCTCCCACAGTTGATTTCTTCAAACCAAGTTGCTTACCTATTGCAGATTCAGTCTTCCCAGCCTGGTGCAGGTCTACAATTTTGTTTCTGTTGTCCTTTGACAGCTCTTTGGTCTTGGCTATAGTGGAGTTTGGAGTGTGACTGTTTGAGGTTGTGGACAGGTGTCTTTTATACTGATAACAAGTTCAAACAGGTGCCATTAATACAGGTAACGAGTGGAGGACATAGGAGCATCTTAAAGAAGAAGTTACAGGTCTGTGAGAGCCAGAAATCTTGCTTGTTTGTAGGTGACCAAATACTTATTTTCCACCATAATTTCCAAATAAATTCATTAAAAATCCTACAATGTGATTTTCTGGATTTTCTTTTCTCTCATCTTGTCTATCATAGTTGAAGTGATGATGAAAATTACACCATATTTTTAAGTGGGAGAACGTGCAAAATTGGTGGCTGACTAAATACTTTTTTGCCCCACTATATATATATATATATATCATTAAGCTGTATATATTTTCAGATATAGGCGTATTGTAAATGTGTATTATTGTAGCGTCACCATCGTTATTACAAAGGAAATACAAACATAACTTTAAGCTACATATTAATCGACAGAGGATCAATGGGAAGTTTATTACGTCACAGCATCTGATAGAACAGGACCATTTTCGCAAAACACAGGTAAGCTAACATTTACAGAAATCAGGAATGCAGCCAGTCTCTATAGACCTCTATATATGAGTGGCTGTGTCCAACACACCACAACCTGGTGTTATGTTGGGTACCTAGTGACCAATTTTTTTTTACCATCAATGATATGTATTGCTAAATAAAAATGTTTAAGGAAATATAGGCAGGCATCACATTATTACAAGACTAAATAGCTTGTTCAATCAAGCATGATGGTGTTGTAAGTATAAAAGCAAAGCTTGCTTTCATATAATAAAAAAAGAAGCTTGAAACAGTAGTGGAAGGGGATTAGCGTGGTGTGTGAATAATCCAATACTTTAACTTGTATTCTGTACAAATCACATTATTGTGGGAGCACCTCATCTAAGGGTATAAATTAGGCTGTTTGAGAATGTTTGAATCCTAAGCCACCTGCACACTGTACACATTGAAGTACAATAGACCAACATACCGTAGCTACTGTAGTAGCTCAAAGCTGTGTGCTGGAAAACCTTGATAGAGCATGGGTGGAGTAGGCATTCTGGTGCTCGTGAACTTCCTTTATTTTTCGGCTTCAGGCCAAAGCCTACTTCTCACTTAAAATATAGTTAAAAAATAATAATCTATGAGGTCTGAGGAACCACTTTGAAATGTTATGTAGCTGTTTGATGTTCTCTATGAATAGAAAAATAAAATAGTTTTGCTAGTTTTGTTGGTTGGTTCTACTGTGCTACTTAGTGTGAGGAAGGACTTAAAAAAGTAAGGACTTAAAAAAAAAATGTCATGACATTACTAATCATGTTTATAATTGACTCCTGAACACACCGGAGGTGAGGTGAACGTGGTCATTGTTGGGCGCCAGCCTGCTTGGCCACATGGTTTTGTTTTGCCTGCAGTTGTGGGATCTCTAGATGACTTGATTAATTATTCATGTATTCAAGTGCAATATTTATTTGTATCACTAGTGTTACACTATACTGAACTGTAATGAATTTATATCCCAGCACTAGCTGCCCTTGGTTTGTGTGGCAATTTATTGTCGTGTGTCATTATACCTACATTACATTTCCATTTCAAAATGAAGTTAAAACACTTTTTAGATGACTGGACTATGCTACTTACTTGTTTTACGTAACATATCATAATATGTCATTATAATTCATTACATTCCAAAACAGATTATATGCTTTTCAAAATAAGAATACTTACTCACTGGGAATGTAATGGAACCAATCATTTCCCCTCTTGTCATCATCAATCATAATTACTTAACAATTTCATCACCTTGGATCAATTTGTGCTATTGAGATCAAACAGTAGTGTTAATGGGGTCCCAGGTCTCCCCAAAGGTAATGTATTTCATGTGGGGTGACCTGTTTCAGTAGCTGTGCAAACCTCTACCATTGCCTTCATCGGGCAAGCGAACTAGTTATTTCCCCTTTGGTTTGACACTAAAATACCAACAAATTGTTTATGAAGTATTGTGTAAATACATAATTAAATCCTATACTGGACATTATTAGTCAGTCCTTTAGATGACAATGGCCATCGGCAATTTGCCTACAAGTCCACTTTATGTACATTAGCATTAATTATCTAAATCCATTTTTTACCACTACAAATAAGCCTTGGGGGTGTTTTCCAAAAACCCTAGTTAGCTATTTACCCTTTGTACTTAATGGAGGGATCTGCTTTCTAAGTAGGAATGTTATTCTTTATTGCTAATGACAAGTGAAAGGGGTCCTTAAAGTAATCAGTGCCAGAGAGTCTTAAAGGGCAATTCCACCACTTTTCAATGCCATTGTTTGCATATGTGAACAAGGGGCATTTCAAAATTTTGTAGAAAATAAACTAAGTAAAACAAGTTCTACCCGATGGCATCATCAAATGTTAAAACATTGTAAAAACAGAGATTTTTTAAAACAGTACAAGATTCGCTGTGACGTGGGGAGCCATAAAATAACCTACCTCTGGCTAGAAACTCTTCACAGGCTTTGAAAATCACTGTTTTTCTTGTTTGTTTTTTTATACACTGTGATGTCACAGAGAAGCATTTGTTCTTCTTATCTTTTTAAACACAGATCATATAAATTCGCTGTTTTCACATATTGTATGTAGACACTGGTATGGTGCTGGAGATAATGAGTATGAGGTTGAAAAGTGGCGGAATTGCCCTTTAAGATAAACTAGGTCTTCAAAGCTTTCCCCCACACTGTAATTATTACTAATTGTCACTGCAGGCAGAGTTCTGGGAAAGAGTGTCTTGCTGCTCTCTTAAAGGCTTGCAGAATAGCAGTGATGGTGGTCAGTTCCCACAATCCAACAGCTCACATCAAAGAGAACACAAAAGGAAGTTGGTTCTTTGAGGACAGGAAATGGAAAAGTGGTGTAGGTATAGCCATCGGGTCTGATGATCAGTTTGAATTAAACACGAACTTGAGGCCTGTAACAATTCTTCATCTACACTGAACAAAAATATAAACGCAACATGTAAAGTGTTGGTCCCATGTTTCATGAGCTGAAATAAAAGATCCTAGAAATGTTCCATACACACAAAAAGCTTATTTCTCTAAAATGTTGAGCACAAATTTGTTTACATCCCAGTTAGTGGGCATTTATCCTTTGCCAAGATAATCCATCCACCTGATAGATGTGGCATATCAAGAAGCTGATTAAATGGCATGATCATTACACAGGTGCACCTTGTAATGGGGCACAATAAAATGGCCACTCTAAAATATGCAGTTTTGTCACACAACACCAGGCCACAGATGTCTCCAGTTTTGAGTGAGCATGCAATTGGCATGCTGACTGCAGCAGAGCTGTTTCCAGATAATTGTATGTTCATTTCTCTACCATAAGCTGCCTCCAATGTCATTTCAATTTATTTTTTATTTTTTTTATTTTTTTTAATTTTTTCGTGGTATCCAATTGTTAGTAGCTACTATCTTGTCTCATCACTACAACTCCCGTACGGGCTCGGGAGAGACGAAGGTTGAAAGTCACTCGTCCTCCGATACACAACCCAACCAAGCCGCACGGCTTCTTAACACAGCGCGCATCCAACCCGGAAGCCAACCACACCAATGTGTCAGAGGAAACACCTGGCAACCTTGGTTAGCGTGCACTGCGCCCGGCCCGCCACAGGAGTCGCTGGTGTGCGAGACAAGGATATCCCAACTGGCCAAAACCTCCCTAACCCGGACGACGCAAGGCCAATTGTGCATCGCCCCACAGACCTCCCGGTGACAGCCGGTTACGACAGAGCCTGGGCGCGAACCCAGAGTCTCTGGTGGCTGCAGTACAGCGCCCTTAACCACTGCGCCACCCGGGAGGCCCTCAATGTCATTTAAGAGAATTTGGCAGTACGTCCAACCAGCCTCACAAGCGCAGAACCTCCTCATCCGGCTTCTTCATCTGCGGGATCGTCTAAGGATGGGGGTGATGCTGAGGAATATTTCTGTCTGTAATAAAGCCCTTTTATGGGGAAAAAACAAATTCTGTTGGCTGGACCTGGCTCCCTAGTGGGTGGGCCTGGCTGCCAAGTGGGTGGGCCTATGCCTTTCCAGGCTCACCCATGACTACACCTCTGCCCAGTCATGTGAAATCCATAGATTAGGGCCAAATTAATTTTTGTTCAATTGACTGATTGTCTTATATGACCTGTAACTCATTAAAATCTTTGAAATTGTTGCATGTTGAGGTTATGTTTTTGTTCAGTATAGATTACAAGCGATTACAACTTTTGGAGGTACTGTACAATTACTTGTGTTTGAATAGTGGTATTCCGGGCCTTGAGTTTAAATTTGAGGATATTCAGCCAATCATTACACATTCAACTTCTTGTAAACTAACAAAAGTGGGAGTATTAGAAAAGGATCAAATGGAATTACCATGTTCATGCCTAAGAGACGTAATGTTATAGTGTTGAGGAATATGAAAGAGATGAAAAGGTCTTTGGCGCCCATTCACTACGTCACATAATATGTTTGTGGTTAGCCTAGCGAGAGATGCTTGTTTCAGACCCTATATACTATAGTTTAAGCAGCATGTCAGTTTAAACTAATGTGAGTTGAAATTTTGCTGTGGGACTGCTGGGAAAGCTAATGCCTTTGGGAGTCGTATCCTGTGGCTATGTGGCTAAAATCAAACCCAGATAGCCATGAGGAAGACCAGAGCTGCAACAATGCCAGTAGAGGAAGAAGCGTGTCCTCATAATGAAATCCTTTTGAAAGTCCAGCTTTGATCATAAGGCTTGGTAATTCGCCATTACGTTACCTACACATCATTTGTTGTTGATATCGGTGCCCATGAGGATGTCTACCATAAATAATTGATCATATATCTTCTTCTGTAGGTGCTTTGTTAGGTTTATTATTACCGTACTCCTTTGAGTGTATCCTCCTATGCCCCAAACCAAATCTTAATTGTGACAGTAATATTTAATAATTTATTCCCTGAAATTGTTTTTTTTCTCTCACTCAAATAGAGTGAGAATCAAACACCTATGGGACATTTGAAGTGAAATGTCAGCACCAAATCAGTGTTAGCTAATGTTAACTTGCGATTGACATTTTTGAAGACAGTTACACATAGTGCCTCCGGCATGTCTTATGACAAAGGAGGTGTTGCTGTGGAAACTATACTTTCCCAGCTGACCAGTCAGACTCTGAATTTATAGGATTTTTTAACTGGGAAATGTGTTTTGAAATGAAGTGAGATCAGGTAACTGATGCTTTTGACAGTATCGGTCTTAGTCTGCTGCTGGAAAAACATATGTGTTATGACTTTACACCCCCTGCTATATTGTGGATAAAGAGTTACTTGTCTAACAGAACACGGAGGGTGTTCTTTAATGGAATCCTCTCCAACATAATCCAGGTAGAATCAGGAATTCCCCAGGGTAGCTGTTTAGGCCCCTTACTTATTTCAATCTGTGTATGTATGCAGATGACTCACCACTATACACGTCAGCTACTACAGCAACTGAAATGACTGCAACACTTAACAAAGAGCTGCAGTTAGTTTCAGAATGGGTGGCAAGGAATAAGTTAGTCCTAAATATTTCCAAAACTAAAAGCATTGTATGTGGGACAAATCATTCACTAAACCCTAACCCTCAACTACATCTCGTAATGATTAATGTGGAAATTGAGCAAGTTAAGGTGACCTAAACTGCTTGGAGTAACTCTAGATTGTTAACTGTCATGGTCAAAACATATTTATACAACTGTAGCTAAGATAGTGAGAACTCTGTCCATAATAAAACACTGCTCTGCCTTCTTAACAACTCTATCAACAAGGCAGGGCCTACAGGCCCTAGTTTTGTCGCACCTAGACTACTGTTCAATCGTGTTCAGGTGCCACAAACAGTGAAAATTGCAGTTGGCTCAGAACAAGGCAGCACAGCTGGCCCTTAAAAGTACACAGAGAGCTAACATGAATTATATGCATGTCAATCTCTCATGGCTCAAAGTGAAAAAGAGATTGATGTCATCACTTTCTTTTTGTAAGAAGTGTTGACAATCTGAATGTACGAGCTGTCTGTTTTAAACTACTAGCACACAGCTCGGACACCCATGCATACCCCATAAGACATGTCACCAGAGGTCTCTTCACAATTCCCAAGTCCAGAACAGACTATGGGAGGCGCACAGTACTACATAGAGCCATGACTATATAGAACTCTATTTCACATCAGGTAACTGATGCAAGCAGTAGAATCATATTTAAAAACAGGTAAAAATACACCTTATGAAACAGCAGGGACTATGAAGAGACACACACAGGTGCAGACACACGCATATGTATACATTGTAATACTGTTGTATGGTGGTATTATACATTTTGTATTGTAGATACACTACCGTTCAAAGGTTTGGGGTCACTTAGAAATGTCCTTGTTTTTGAAAAAAATAAATACACATTTTCCATAAAAATAACATCATATTGATCAGAAATACAGTGTAGACATTGTTAATGTTGTAAATTACTATTGTAACTGGAAATAGTTGATTTTCTTATGGAATATCTACATAGGCGTACAGAGGCCCATTATCAGAAACGGTCACTCCTGTGTTCCAATGGCACGTGTTAGGTGCTCCAAGTTTAAAATTTGAAAAGGCTAATTGATCATTAGAAAATCCTTTTGCAATTATGTTAGCACAGCTGAAAACTGTTGTATTGCTTCTTTAATCAGGACAACTGGCCGTCTTTAGACTAATTGAGTATCTGGAGCATCAGCATTTGTGGGTTCGATTACAGGCTCAAAATGGCCAGAAACAAAGAACTTTCTTCTGAAACTCGTCAGTATATTCTTGTTCTGAGAAGTGAAGGCTATTCCATGCGAGAAATTGCCACGAAACTGAAGATCTTGTACAACACTGTGTACTACTCCCTTCACAGAACAGTGCAAACTGGCTCTAAACAGAATAGAAAGAGGAGTGGGAGGCCCCGGTGCACTACTGAGCAAGAGGACAAGTACATTAGAGTGTCTAGTTTGAGAAACAGATGCCTCACAAGTCCTCAACTGTCAGCTTCATTAAATAGTACCCGCAAAACACCAGTCTCAATGTCAGCAGTGAAGAGGCGACTCCGGGATGCTGGCCTTCTTGGCAGAGTTCCTCTCTCCAGTGTCTGTGTTCTTTTGCCCATCTTAATATTATCTTTTTATTGGCCAGTCTGAGATATGGCTTTTTCTTTGCAACTCTGCCTAGAAGGCCAGAATCTCGGAGTCACCTCTTCACTGTTTACGTTGCCATTGATGTTTTGCGGGTACTATTTAATGAAGCTGCCAGTTGAGGACTTGTGAGGCTTCTGTTTCTCAAACTAGACACTAATGTACTTGTCCTCTTGCTCAGTTGTGCTTTTGAACGGTAGTGTATGTAGTGGTGTAATAAAGTTATATGAAGTACTGTTTTATATATAATGTAAGTGCTTTAATGTGTTGGACCCCAGGAAGAGTAGCTCCTGCCTCCTCCGGCAGTAGCTAATGGGGATCCCTAATAAATACTAATACAAATGACACTTCAGTTATGTCTGTTAATACAGAAATAACTGAATTAGTATTCTATATTCATTATGCAACAGGTAATGTTTGTTGTTTACTATAGGCTAACTAAACCATTTGCTTGTTGGCAAGTAAAGTTCTGTATTTCATAGTACAGTACACTTACACTGTAATATATATATATATAAGGTATCAAAGCAAGTACTGTGTAAAGACACAAAGTACAATACTAAAATGTACTGTATATACAGTAAAAAAGTTAATGCTACAGCAATCATAATGAATTAATGGATTAATTAAATTCATTGAGGAGAGGGGTTTGTGTTTCACAGTATTTTACTGCAATTAAAAAATGCTAAATGTAAATGTATTTTTGTATTGATGGGGCACTATAACGAAATACGAGTTAAATTGGGACAGTGTTTTCACTCACGGATGCAACAAATATAGCCTTGTGCAAAGCATGACTCAAAATATGTTAATTCGAAATACAGCAATTCTTTCCCCGCCCACAACATTTTCCACAATGCCCCATATTTTACAGTATGCTGCAATAAAACATTTCAGAGTATTTTACTGTTGATAATCCAAAACATTTGCCTATAAATTACTGTTTTCTGTTACAGTGTTTGATATACCAGTTTAGGCGACATGTTGACAATAAACATGAGTAGTCTTTCTGTGATATCTACTGTATGTGTTGACTATTATACAGGAGGAGACAAAAAAAGATGTGCGACATTCCTCTGAAATCCTTAATAATGTTACATCACTCTATGTTTTTACACCCATTTTCTTCCACTCCCATACCCGAATAACTGGTGCAAATAACCAGTGTGTAGGCAACTAATGAGGCCTGAGACATTTTATTTTCCTGCTACTGCTGTCTACAAAATATTTCTGTTGAGCGTAATCGTGCTACGCTATCTGGCACAGACACTCTCTGGCGGCAGCGAGGCAAAACCTGCAGCACAGAACTGCTCCACTTAATGCAGCATGATGTGAGAGGAGCAGACAGGCGAGAGTGGAGGGCCCTCTAGTCATGCAAAATGCAAAAGAAATACGACTTTATTACAGCCCCCTAATGGTGACACAGCAATCTGTTAAAGCACTTCGGCAAATCTCAAAACATTCAATATGAATAAAAAAATTGGATCTTGAGGGTGGCATTGGGTTTGATGTGACCTTAAGTAACTACTGGTTTGATTGCCTGATTGAGAACAATTGCTCTTAGACAGCTACAGTATATTATGTGTTTGTTGTGCACAGTATGTATGTGTAAAAAATGACAGGGATAACCTACATAATGTAAAAAACTCATATTCTCAACCTTACAATTTGAGGCAAATATGTGTGTATTTAAACCTCTACTACTGACATCTGTATTATTCAAAATCCACAATGATGGAAATGGTAGTGTGTCTGACTTTTTAAAGCTTTTTACTAACCAATGGGAAAAGTTATTGCTCGTGATACTTTCACACACGTCCCCCAAAAGTAGGCAACCTACTTTCAAAGACTTCTTTGTGCGTTTATTAACATCTTACACTAAGTAATACATGTCAACCTGACAAAATCAAGTGCAGTATAAATGGATAATGGAGCGAAAAGATGAGAAACCACTCAACTTCAAAGATTTGTACTAAATGTACTCATTTGTAATGTACTTTGGGGAACGCTTGAAATATACATTAGACTCTCCATCTTGGGATTTACGTTAGTTCAGAGCTCCTCGTTTTAGCCCTGAAAGTACAAACATGAACTCATCAAACTGCTTGTGATCTCTTTTTTACTGACCCTGTTTCTCAACGCTAAAGTTCTGGAAAGGCCGAGGATTGGTTTAATAAGTTATTATCAACTGTTCAGGGGCACCATACAAATCGTACAAATATGGTCAACGGTCCAATACACATTTAATGGAGGAAGTTTCATAGGGTTCTATTCATGGAATTAAGAGATAAATAAAATAAACACAAATGTCGTGTTCTCTTTTATAGGCCCCTGAAATTATTGTGGGAAATAATGGATGGTTGAAAGCATCCTATGGTCCAGTTGCATCTGTGATTGGATACAAGAGGAGCTACTGACACACCGAGTGAACACTAAAAGTTGTGTTGTATATCATTGGAACAAAATTATATTCTATCACTTAACCCTAGCCTTTGTAGAGAATAAAAAATTGCCAAAACTAAAGGGAAGTTTCCTTTGTCCCTGGTGGCCCTTTGTTTCACCCAGTAAATGTTTTTTCTCCAGTCTTGCATAGAACAGAATGACATTTTGTAATTGACTGTTGGAATGAGACAATTATATTGTAATATAGGCAGAAAGGGTATATTAAACACACTCATGAAGAGGTAAAAATATATATTTTTAAGGCAGTATATCAGAATACTGGGACATACATCAATTGAATTATGTAATATGTGAACTAAACAAGAGATATCAGTTGGTTGGCATTTTCATTTGGTCTATTATATCTATACTGAACAGAAATATAAACACAACATGTCATTTTTTGCAGTTCATTTTTAGGAAATCTGTCAATTGAAATAAATTCATAAGGCCCTAATCTATGGATTTCACAAGACTGGGCAGAGGCGCAGCCATTGGTGGGCCAAAGGAGGACATAGGCCCACCCACATGGGAGCCAGGTCCACAAACTGGGGAGTTGGAGGCGGCTTATGGTAGAGAATTGAACATTCAATTCTCTGCAACAGCTCTGGTGGACATTCCTGCAGTCAGCATGCCAATTGCACACTCTCTCAAAACATCTGTAGCATTGTGTTGAGTGACAAAACTGCACATTTCTGAGTGGCCTTTTATTGTCCCCCAGCACAAGGTGCACCTGAGTAATGATTATGCTGTTTAATCAGCTTCTTGATATGCCAACACCTGTCAGGTGGATGGATTATCTTGGCAAAAGAGAAATGCTCACTAACAGGGATGTAAACAAAACATTTGTACAAAACATTTGAGAAAAATAATATTTTTGTGCGTACAGAAACTTTCTGGGATCTTTTATTTCAGCTCATGAAACATGGGACCAACACTTTACATGTTGCGTTTATATTTTTGTTCAGTATATATTTCTATATATCTATGGAGAAATAGTGTGCTCCTTTGTCTATATGACATACTACAGTGTTTGCCCCTGGCTGTGCAGGGAGTACAGAGAATCTTCAAGGCAAGCTGTTGTGAACAACCTATATTTAGCGTTCTGGTAAATTTTCTGTGTCGTTAAAATAATTATGTTCCTTTACATTTCTAAAATGGCTACTGGCCCAAAGCCTAATGTTCATGAACATTATGTTATTCCAACTCCTGTTTCTGGGTACTACTCTGAAAGTCTGGCCTCATTTCATGTCTCATTTATTGATAAAGCTGGGTCAAATTGAAAAGTTTCACCGAAAATATTAAATCATTCTAGATATCTGTTGCTATCCTTATCCTGTGTTTTAACATGTACAAATGACTATAATTTGTTGATGGCCCATGTAACGGTGAACTTTGAGCTTTTTGTAACATCATTCAGCCCCGTGTGTCGATGACTAACGTTGATAGTCATGTTAATAGTGGCATGACTAGGTGACGACAGATTGGATGATCGTCTCCCGAGCTTCTCTCCCCAGTGTTGATTATGATGATAGCCCAACCTCAGACTGCTGTCATGCTGTGTTTACTTCCGAGATTAAATGTAGTGTGAGGAGGTTCTTGGTGCCTTCCTGCAGTGACTGACTACAGTTCTTTGATAAGTATGCCCCGAGCCAGAGATTTAAGTGCGTTTGGGAATAGGAAGCGACAAGTGACATTATCACACTCAACCCTTACAAAAGGTGTACATAACATATCAATTATAATGCATAATACATTCAAAATTTAGCCGATACATTCATGTTCACATTATATAATATAATGCCTGCATAGTGTGTAAAACGATAAAGTAATTGTGGGCACAGTAAGTCAATTAATTGAGTAATATCTAAGCCAGGGGTGTCAAACATACGGTCTCCGAGCAGGAACCAATATGGCCCACGAACCCAATATACTTTAGAATAACGAAAACCAAATGGAAACTGTGTAGTTATGATAATGGACCTACTGTACATTCATACCGTTTCTTGACTACTCAGCTTGCTAATAATCCATTAAATTAAAGCTAGACAGTCAGGGAGCATCAAAAATTCCCAAAGCGATGGATAGAGGACTATTTTTAGCAAATAACCAATTTCAGTACCGCCCTCCAGACCCCTGGGGCAAAATTGGTTTGACACCCCTGATCTAAGCATAGGTTACAGCCAGCTCATAGGACCCTTGTACAATGTGGCGTCTAGTTCTGTCGCACCATCTGCATGTGTGTATTAGTCGAAGCCATTGGATTTGTTTCAGATGAGTGGTTCCAACCGGAATAGCTGAAGTGTTACAAATTCTGTTTCCCTTGGATTCCAGCGAGGGCCAAAGGACTGGTGAACGGTTCACAGCCCTGGCACAGAGGCACCATTACGTTGACGGCGATTTGAGGAGGAGCACAGCTTTGTGAACAGTTATCGGTGGGCAGAGTGGAATGGCACATTGTTCATTAGTGAATTCATCATTGATGCAGATTCATACACAAAGGGTTCCAAAGGGTTCTTCTGCTGTCCCTATAGGAAAACCCTTTTTGGTTCCAGGTAGTTATCCTATGGGGACAGCCGAATAAGTCTTTTAGGTTCTAGATTAGCACCTTTTTTTCTACGAGTGTAGGGACAAGAGGTGCATATAGTGCCTTCGGGAAGTATTCAGACCCCTTGACTTTTTCCACATTTTTACGTTACAGCCTTATTCTAAAATTGATTTAACAGTGCTTTTTTCTTCATCAAGCTACACACAATACCCCGTAATGACTAGGCAAAAACAGTTTTTAGAAATGTTTGCAAATAACTTAAATATCATTTATACATAAGTATTCAGACCTTTTACTTTGTTGAAGCACCTTTGGCAGCGATTACAGCCTTGATTCTTCTTAGGTATGACGCTACAAGCTTGGCACACCTGTATTTGAGGAGTTTCTCCCATTTTTCTATGCAGATCCTCTCAAGCTCTGTCAGGTTATATGGGGAGTGAAGCTGCACAGCTATTTTCTCTGGTCTCTCCAGAGATGTTCGATTGGGTTCAAGTCCAGACTCTGGCGGGGCCTCTCAAAAACTTTCAGAGACTTGTCCCAAAGCCACTCCTGTATTGTTTTGGCTGTGTGCTTAGGGTCATTGTCCTGTTGGAAGGTGAACCTTTGCCCCTGTCTGAGGTCCTGAGCGCTCTGGAGCAGGTTTTCATCAAGGCAAAATACCTGCTGGAGCGCGTGCTACGAGTGGGTGCTGCTATGGTAACCAGTGCGGCTTGGTTGGGTTGTGTTTCGGAGGACGCATTGCTTTCGACCTTCATCTCTCCCGAGCCCGTACGGGAGTTGTAGCGATGAGACAAGATAGTAACTACTAACAATTAGATACCATGAAATTGGGGAGAAAAGGGAGTAAAATTCAACACAAAATAATAATAATTGTACCAAACGGACCGATTTGTAGGTGGATTCTTCACCGATCTTTTATACCTATATTGTTCGGACATCAAGTTCTGTGAGGTGGAAGAAATTCCTTTGTTCTCTATCAGGAGGTGTCAATCAATTCACTTATCACCAAAAGCACTCACAAACTTTTACAGATGCACAATCGAGAGCATCCTGTCGGGCTGTATCACGGTACGGCAACTGCTCCGCCCACAACCGTAAGGCTCTCCAGAGGGTAGTGAGGTCTGCATAACGCATCACCGGGGGCAAACTACCTGCCCTCCAGGACATCTACACCACCCGATGTCACAGGAAGGCCATAAAGATCATCAAGGACAACAACCACCCGAGCCACTGCCTGTTCACCCCGCTATCATACAGAAGGTGAGGTCAGTACAGTTGCATCAAAGCAGGGACCAAGAGACTGAGAAACAGCTTCTATCTCAAGGCCATCAGACTGTTAAACAGCCACCACTAACATTGAGTGGCTGCTGCCATACATGTACAACATTTATCATTAGCCAATAAAAACAATGCCACTTAATATAATGTTTACATACCCTACATTACTCATCTCATATGTATATAATGTGCTCGATACCATCTACTGCATCTTGCCTGTGCCGTTCTGTACCATCACTCATTCATATATCTTTATGTACATATTCTTCATCTGTTTACAGTTGTGTGTATAAGGAAGCTGTTGTGAAATTGTTAGGTTAGATTACTCTGTGGTTAATACTGCATTGTCGGAACTAGAAGCACAATCATTTCGCTACACTCATATTAACATCTTCTAACCATGTGTATGTGACAAATAAAATTTGATTTGATTTTTGATTTGATTTGATTTTAAATTCACGTTGTCTCTATACTGTGGCCATGAGGAGATAATCTCCTCCAGGAATTTACGACCTCTCTCTGACCACAGCAGGCTGTGTGTAGGAGACAGGGAGAGGGGGATGGGGCTTGCTGTACCCAAAGAGGGCAACGTCATGACACCTGTGACTGATGATGTACACTGAGTGTAAATGTAAAGTGTACAAAACATTAAGAACACATGCTCTTTAGACTGACCAAGTAAACGCTATGACCCTTTATTGATGTCGCTAGTTAAATTCACTTCAATCAGATGAAGGGGAGGAGACAGGTTAAAGAAGGATTTGTAATCCTTGAGATAATTGAGAAATGGCTTGTGTATGTGTGCCATTCAGAGGGTGAATGGGTAAGACAAAATATTTAAGTGCCTTTGAATGGGGTATGGGAGTAGGTACCAGGCGCACCAGTTTGTGTCAAGAACTGCTGCTGGGTTTTTCACGCTGAACAGTTTCCCCTTTGTATCAAGAATGGTCCACTGCCCAAAGGACATCCAGCCAACTTAACACAACTATGGGAAACATTGGAGTCAACATGGGCCAGCATCCCTGTGGAACGCTTTCGACACCTTGAGAGTCCATGCCCTGACGAATTAAGGCTGTTTTGAGGGCAAGGGGGGGTGCCACTCAATATTAGGATGAGTTGCACCCAATGTTTTGTACACTTAGTGTATATTCCTCAATGTTGATGGATGAGTCCTGTGTGGATGAATCTTTGAACATATTCCAATCAGTATTCTCAAAACAATCCTGCAGCATTGAGTCTGCCTCCTCTGTCCAGTGCCTCACTATTCTCTGTGTTGGTGGCTTCCTCTTGAGTTGCTGCTTGTTGGCGGGGAGTAGGAACAGAGATACATGATCTGATTGGACGAAGTGGGGCGGGGGATGGCTTTGTACATGTCATGGATGTTTGTGTATAAATGTTGATGATATTTTGGTAAAATCGTCTTGGTTAGTCACCCGCGACAATAGAGACTGTTTTCAGGTGAGGGGAATCTTGCTGGCTAATAATCTTGTACAGTTCGCTGAGTGCCACCATGGTGTTTGCTTGTTGCAGTATGTACACAGCTGGGATAATAACACTTGTGAATTCTCTCTGTATATAGTGGGGTGGGTAATTTTGGAGCAGGAGCTCCAAGTACTAAAATAAAAGGGTGTTAAAGTAAGAAATTATCATTGATGTTCATTCATGCAGACAATAACAGTGTTCTACAGTATCACAATGTCATGGCATGTTATTCTAGTCTCATAGACGGTTGTGTTTGATGCTCAGATGTGTAGGTGGGATGCCAAGTGAATCCAATTAAGAGTTTAATTTGGCCAGTATTTGTGTTCACTGTGGCACCAAACAGCACCAGGGAATGCAGGGGAGGAGGCCAGTCCTATCCCCTAATTACTGTATTTTACTCAATACAGTATGTAGCTCGCAGGGCACAACTGCAGTCCCACTAAGATCACGTCAAACCCTCTATGTCAGCTAGCTAGCAGAGCTGAACCATACTTCAACTATGAACACATCACAACGCTGGCAACATTGTCCAGCTCCATCAAACTCAGTGAGCCAAGTAACTGTAATCTTCCAATAGACGAGACGCAGCAATTAATCTAAAAAGGAGTATAGGATGATGCATTTTCTTTAATGAAAGTGTTCTTATTTAATGAACCACTAACAGTCCCCTATTGATCAGAGAAAAAAGAGAGGGGCTCACAAGAAAGATAAGAAACAGATATGTCTACAAACACACACATGTACACACACACACACACACACACACACACACACACACACACACACACACACACACACACACACACACACACACACACACACACACACACACACACACACACACACACACACACCACAGTGCACACACACACACACAAACAGTGCACACACACAGATACACAGACACACACACACACACGTGCGTGCACACACACACACACACACACACACACACACACACACACACACACACACACACACAGTGCACACACAAACACACACACAGACACAAACACACGTGCGAGCACACACACACACACACAGTGGACACACACACACACACACACTGGACACACACGAGCGTGCGCACGAGCCCACACACACACACTGCACACGCACAGTGCACACACACAGACACACACGCAGACTTGGTGCCTCCTGCTGACATGCTATAGTCATAGTAGCCTCCTAGCAGCTCCAGTCGATAGACTTCCATTAGGAGGGGATAAGCTGTCAAAGCAACCCATGACCTCCTCTCGCCCCCTTGGAGGCCGCTGGCCTCTGCTGTCCGTATCAATATGAATTTTAGCCCTGTGCCTGTCACCCACAATTCCTTGTGGCCATTAGTCTCCAGTATCTGTTTCCCTCAACTTGTATTATGGATTTATGTTGGTCTTTTGTCCAAAGTATGAACGATGATCTTAAAACAGGGACAATTTGATGTGTTGAATGGATTTATATCCGCTGGGGAATTGTAGTTCTTGTATATTCTACTCTTTTAATGATTTTTAGGGCTTTGTAACTCTGCATATTTGCATTATCTTATCGCCTTTTTGTAATTGCCTTAATAACAGCTATATATTAAAGCATGCTAAACAGATGTGTCCAATAGTTTGATGAGATGTGACAGACATGGCCAGATGACAGGGCTTTTTGGAAGTTGGTGTGAAGGGACCCTAAAGGTCAAGGTATTTCATCGCAGTGGACTAGACGAAGAGAGATGTTGTCATCGACATGGCAGAATGTCACTGCAAATCACAATGTGGTTATTTTCTCATGAGACGCTGGGAAATCCCCACATGGTATGGTATATATCTTTGTATTGAATAACAAAATAGTCTAAAAGCGTTGTGACAATGGACATATTGTAAAACAGTGTTTTTGTAAAACAGCGGGAACTGCTATATTCACTCTTTTCCAGTTCTATTTTTAAAATAATAATAATTTGAGGATGCTAGAAAAAATTATGATGAGCGATATCTTGTTACTTATGCATCTTTGAATCAAATATGGTGTTTTGCTGGCGCTCCTTGTCTTTCATTGACAAAGTGGACCAGTGCCAGAGACAGGAAGGTTGAATGACCTTTGACTTTATTTTCATGTCCCAGGCACTCTGCAAGGCATTTTTTCTCAGATAGGGTCACTGTAATCCCTTAGCCCCCATTCAATTTACAGAGGCACTGTGTCACCAGGCCACTAAATTTGACTGAATGAATGGATCAATAAGCCATCTGAAAGCCTATGGGAGGACAAAGATTCCCCTGGTCGCTATCAGCTTACTGGTCATAATGAATGGGCTGTTGTTTATGTTGTAAAGTGCAGTGTCATTAACTCCTTTGAAAAATAGCCCCTCTTCCGACCTTACTACTATGGAGACGCTCCTTGGGTCTTGAATATAGGAACATCGGCTAAAACAAATTGCCACCTTGAACACATACTGTATATAGTCGTGGCCAAAAGTTTTGAGAATGACACAAATATTAAGTTTTACAAAGTCTGCTGCCTCAGTTTGTATGATGGCAATTTGCATATACTCCAGAATGTTATGAAGAGTGATCAGATGAATTGCAATGAATTGTCAAGTCCCTCTTTGCCATGCAAATGAACTGAATCCCAAAAAAACATGTCCACTGCATTTCAGCCCTGCCACAAAAGGACCAGCTGACATCATGTCAGTGGTTCTCTCATTAACACAGGTGTGAGTGTTAACGAGGACAAGCCTGGAGATAACTCTGTCATGCTGTTTGAGTTCGAATAACAGGCTGGAAGCTTCAAAAGGAGGGTGGTGCTTGGAATCATTGTTCTTCCTCTGTCAACCGTTGTTCCCTGCAAGGAAACACGCGCCGTCATCATTTCCTTGCACAAAAAAGGGCTTCACAGGCAAGGATATTTCTGCCAGTAAGATTGCACCTAAATCAACCATTTATCGGATCATCAAGAACTTCAAGGAGTGCGGTTCAATTGTGAAGAAGGCTTCGGGGCGCGCAAGAAAGTCCAGCAAGTGCAAGGACCGTCTCCTAAAGTTGATTCAGCTGCGGGATCGGGGCACCACCAGTACAGAGCTTGCTCAGGAATGGCAGCAGGCAGGTGTGAGTGCATCTGCACGCACGGTGAGGCGAAGACTTTTGGAGGATGGCCTGGTGTCAAGAAGGGCAGCAAAGAAGCCACTTCTCTCCAGGAAAAACATCAGGGACAGACTGATATTCTGCAAAAGGTACAAGGATTGGACTGCTGAGGACTGGGGTAAAGTCATTTTCTCTGATGAATCCCTTTCTGATTGTTTGGGGCATCCGGAAAAAAAGCTTGTCTAGAGAAGACAAGGTGAGCACTACCATCAGTCCTGTGTCATGCCAACAGTAAAGCATCCTGAGACCATGCATGTGTGGGGTTGCTTCTCAGCCAAGGGAGTGGGCTCACTCACAATTTTGCCTAAGAACACAGCCATGAATAAAGAATGGCACCAACACATCCTCCGAGAGCAACTTCTCCCAACTATCCAGGAACAGTTTGGTGATGAACAATGCCTTTTCCCGCATGATGGAGCACCTTGCCATAAGGCAAAAGTGATAACTAAGTGGCTCGGGGAACAAAATCAATATTTTGGGTCCATGGCCAGGAAACTCCCCAGACCTTAATCCCATTCAGAACTTGTGGTCAAACTTCAAGAGGCGGGTGGACAAACAAAACCCCACAAATTCTGACAAACTCCAAGCATTGACTATGCAAGAATGGGCTACCATCCACCAGGATGTGGCCCAGAAGTTATTTGATTTTATTTTTATTTTTTTCACCTTTATTTAACCAGGTAGGCTAGTTGAGAACAAGTTCTCATTTGCAACTGCAACCTGGCCAAGATAAAGCATAGCAGTGTGAACAGACAACACCACAGAGTTACACATAGAGTAAACAATAAACAAGTCAATTACACCGTAGGGGAAAAAAGGAGTCTATATACATTGTGTGCAAAAGGCATGAGGAGGTAGGCAATAAATAAGCCATAGGAGCGAATAATTACAATTTGGCAGATTAACACTGGAGTGATAAATGATCAGATGATCATGTGCAGGTAGGGCTACTGGTGTGCAAAAGAGCAGAAAAGTAAATAAATAAAAGCAGTATGGGGATGAGGTAGGTAAATTGGGTAGGCTATTTACAGATGTACAGACTATGTACAGCTGCAGAGATCGGTTATCTGCTCAGATAGCAGATGTTTAAAGTTGGTTTGGGAAATAAAAGTCTCCAACTTTAGCGATTTTTGCAATTCGTTCCAGTCACAGGCAGCAGAGAACTGGAAGGAAAGGTGGCCGAATGAGGTGTTGGCTTTGGGGATGATCCGTGAGATATACCTGCTGGAGCGCGTGCTACGGGTGGGTGTTGTTATCGTGATCAGTGAACTGAGATAAGGCGGAGTTTTACCAAGCATGGACTTATAGATGACCTGGAGCCAGTTTGTCTGGCGACGAATATGTAGCGAGGGCCAGCCGACTAGAGCATACAGGTCGCAGTGGTATAGGGTGTTTTAGTAACAAAACGGATGGCACTATGATAAACTACATCTAGTTTGCTGAGTAGAGTATTGGAAGATATTTTGTAGATGACATGGCCGAAGTCGAGGATCGGTAGGATAGTCAGTTTTACTAGGCTAAGTTTGGCGGCGTGAGTGAAGGAGGCTTTGTTGCGAAATAGAAAGCCTGATTCTAGAATTGATTTTGGATTGGAGATGTTTAATATGAGTCTGGAAGGAGAGTTTGGAGTCTAGCCAGACACCTAGGTATTTATAGATGTCCACATATTCTAAGTCGGAACCGTCCAGGGTGGTGATGCTAGTCGGGCGGGCGGGTGCAGGCAGCAAACGGTTGAAAAACATGCATTTGGTTTTTACTAGCGTTTAAGAGCAGTTGGAGGCCACGGAAGGAATGTTGTATGGCATTGAAGCTCGTTTGGAGGTTAGATAGCACAGTGTCCAAGGAAGGGCCAGAAGTATACAGAATGGTGTTGTCTGCGTAGAGGTGGATCAGGGAATCGCCCGCAGCAAGAGATCATTGATATATACTGAGAAAAGAGTCGGCCCAAGAATTGAACCCTGTGGAACCCACATAGAGACTGCCAGAGGACCGGACAACATGCCCTCCGATTTGACACACTGAACTCTATCTGCAAAGTAGTTGGTGAACCAGGCAGTGTTACTGTAATTTAATTATACCAATATGTTTTCATTAATTGAATTCCCTTAATCTATTTTATGAGAATTTGTAAGATTATTGTTTGCATAAAATAGACGGAGACCAGTCTTATCAATAAAAGGTAACCAAATTTATTCTCGGAGCGCGCTGCCACGTTACCACGAGCAACAGTTTATATACAATAACATGACGTCATTTCATTGCTTCTAGAATGAATCCCCTCCTCCCGACCTAGAATTTAGTGAGTTTAAAAGTTCATTCCAACTCACTAATACACTCACAGGTCACACAACATAACTGAATTAACTTTTGACTCCTCACCATTATCGATCACCACTTAGCTGACAGTTCTAATTAACAGAAAACCTAGGAATGCACTCACTGCCTTATCTAAAACACCCCAGAGCTAAGTTTTGTCGGTTCAACCATAGGTTAACTACCTTATCTGCTTACTTAATCCACAACCCATTCCTTTCTGCCTAGTTGGAATGGTGTTCATTAACTTTAATTACTACTTGTCTGTCACACAATCCCTTCTTATGAACTCATATTGTTAATCAGATAATAAAACAGAGTATAAGTTTACTTAGTTACAGTTCCATTTAAAATGAGAATATTGTTCAGTCATTTATTCCTAATATTTCTAACAGGCAGTCATTAGAAAAACCGAGGCTACTGAGTCTGCCGATAAGGCGAAGGTATGGTGGGATTCGAGATGGTCAGTGATTTGTTTATTAACTTGGCTTTCGCAGACCTTAAATAGGCAGAGAAGGATGGATATAGGTCTGTTACAGTTTGGGTCCAGGGTGTCTCCCCCTTTGAAGAGGGGGATTACCGCAGCAGCTTTCCAATCCTTAGGGATCTCAGACGATACAAAAGAGAGGTTGAACAGGCTGGTAATAGGGGTTGTGACAATGGCGGCGGATAGTTTCAGAAATAGAGGGTCCAGATTGTCAAGCCCAGCTGATTTGTATGGGTCCAGGTTTTGCAGCTCTTTCAGAACATCTGCTATCTGGATTTGGGTAAAGGAGAAGCTGGGGAGGCTTGGGCGGAGCTGTTGGCTGAGGTTGGAGTAGCCAGGAGGAAGGCATGGCCAGCCATTGAGAAATGCTTTTTGAAGTTTTCGATTATCGTGGATTTATCGGTGGTGACCGTGTTACCTAGCCTCAGTGCAGTGGACAGCTGGGAGGAGGTGCTCTTGTTCTCCATGGAGTTTACAGTGTCCCAGAACTTTTGGAGTTAGAGCTACAGGATGCAAATTTCTGCTTGAAAAAGCTAGCCTTTGCTTTCCTGACTGACTGCGTTTATTGGTTCCTGACTTCCCTGAACAGGGGAAGTCGCGGGGACTATTCGATGCTATTGCAGTCCGCCACAGGATGTTTTTGTGCTGGTCGAGGGCAGTCAGGTCTGGAGTGAACCAAGAGCTATATCTGTTCTTAGTTCTACATTTTTTGAACGGGGCATGCTTATCTAAGATGGTGAGGAAGTTACTTTTAAAGAATGACCAGTCATCCTCAACTGACGGGATGAGGTCAATATCCTTCCAGGATACCCGGGCCAGGTCAATTAGAAAGGCCTGCTCGCAGAAGTGTTTTAGGGAGCGTTTGACAGTGATGAGTGGTGGTCGTTTGACCGCGGACCTGTAGCGGATACAGGCAATGAGGCAGTGATCGCTGAGATCCTGATTGAAGACAGCGGAGGTGTATTTGGAGGGCAAGTTGGTCAGGATAATGTCTATGAGGGTGCCCATGTTTATGGATTTAGGGTTGTACCTGGTGGGTTCCTTGATGATTTGTGTGAGATTGAGGGCATCTAGCTTAGATTGTAGGACTGCCAGGGTGTTAAGCATATCCCAGTTTAGGTCACCTAACAGAACAAACTCTGAAGCTAGATGGGGGGCGATCAATTCACAAATGGTGTCCAGGGCACAGCTGGGAGCTGAGGGGTGTCGGTAGCAGATTTATTTCTGGAGAGTTTCATTTTTAAAATTAGAAGTTCGAACTGTTTGGGTATGGACCTGGAAAGTATGATATTACTTTGCAGGGTATCTCTGCAGTAGATTGCAACTCCTCCCCCTTAGGCAGTTATATCTTGACGGAAAATGTTATAGTTGGGTATAGAAATCTCAGAATTTTTGGTGGCCTTCCTGAGCCAGGATTCAGACACGGCAAGGACATCAGGGTTGGCAGAGTGTGCTAAAGCAGTGAGTAAAACAAATTTAGGGAGGAGGCTTCTGATGTTGACATGCATGAAACCAAGGCTTTTTCGATCACAGAAATCAACAAAAGAGGGTGCCTGAGGACGTGCAGGGCCTGGGTTTACCTCCACATCACCCGAGGAACAGAGGAGGAGTAGGATGAGGGTGCGGCTAAAGGCTATCAAAACTGGTCGCCTAGAGCGTTGGGGACAAAGAATAAAAGGAGATTCAGGGCATAATGTGCAGACAGGGGTATGGTGGGGTGCGGGTACAGCGGTATCAGAGGTATGAAGAGTGGAACTAGGGGCTCCATTGTAAACTAAAACAATGATAACTAACCTGAACAACAGTATACAAGGCATATTGACAATTGAGAGAGGCATACAGCGAGGCATAATGTAATCGCAGGTGTTGATTGGGAGAGCAAGCTAAAACAACAGGTGAGACAACAACAGCTAATCAGCTAACACAACAACAGCAGGTAAAATGGCGATGACTGGGCAGAGAGGGTCGGATTAACTACACACAGAGCCTGAGTTCGCGGCTGGGGCCGACATAAAAAATAAACAGAATGGAGTACCGTGATTAATGGACATTCCAGCAGGCATCAGCTATGTAGCCAAGTGATCATAGTGTTCAGGGGGCAGCAGTAGATGGAACAGGGAAGCCGCCACTATGCCAGCACGCGGGCTGGTATCTGTATAACTATTTGGGATTACAGGCCTCTCTCATCTTTTTAAGTGGGAGAACTTGCACAATTGGTGGCTGACTAAATACCTTTTTGTCCCACTGTATATAGTCGTACAGAGGCCCATTATCAGAAACCATCACTCCTGGATTCCAATGGCATGTTGTGTTAGCTAATCCAAATGTATAATTTTAAAAGGCACATTTATCATTAGAAAACTCTTGCAATTATGTTTGCACAGCTGAAAACTGTTGTCCTAATTAAAGAAACAATACAACTGGCCTTCTTTAGACTAGTTGAGTATCTGGAGCATCAGCATTTGTGGGTTCGATTACAGGCTGAAAATGGCCAGACACAAATAACTTTCTTCTGAAACTCGTCAGTCTATTCTTGCTGTGAGATATGAAGGCTAATCCATGCGAGAAATTGCCACAAATCTGACGATCTCGTACAACGTTGTGAACTACTCCCTTCACAGAACAGCGCAAACTGGCTCTAACCAGAATAGAAAGAGGAGTGGGAGGCCCCAGTGCACAACTGAGCAAGAGTTGGACAACAACTGGACAACAAATCCTCAACTGGCAGCTTCATAAAATAGTACCCGTAAAACACCAGTCTCAACTCCAACAGTGAATATGCGACTCCCGTTTTGCTGGCCTTCTCGTCGGAGTTGCAAAGAAAAAGCCATATCTCAGACTGGCCAATATAAAGAAAAGATTAAGAGGGGCAAAAGAACGCAGACACTGGACAGAGATATGGCTTTTTCTTTGCAACTCTGCCTAGAAGGCAAGCATCCCGGAGTCACCTCTTCACTGTTGAAGTTGAGATGGGTGTTTTGCGGGTACTATATAATGAAGCTGCCAGTTGAGGACTTGTGAGGCGTCATGGCTCTATGTAGTACTGTGCGCCTCCCATAGTCTGTTCTGGACTTGGGAATTGTGAAGAGACCTCTGGTGGTATGTCTTGTAGGGTATGCATGGGTGTCCGAGCAGTGTCTACACTGTATTTCTGATCAATTTTATGTGGTTTTAATGGACAAATAAATGTGTTTTCTTTCAAAAAACAAGGACATTTCTAAGTGACGCCAAACTTTTGATCTGTAGTGTAAATTTTTCTCTCCGCCGTCATCAGGGGGGCCAGTAAAAATGGCTTTATGGGGGCCCCCAACCAAATCACTTAAGGTCCCGGAAATACAAGAGCTTAAACCTTAATGGAACGGAGTAAAGCACATTGTTTTCATGTATCTGATGTGTTTGGTATCAGTCCATCTATTCCATTCCAGCCATTACAATGTCCATTCCTCCTATATCTCTTTATACCAGACTCCTCTGCTGATCAGTTTGCAGTTACAGTAGACATGGCTTATCGGGTGAGGATTTGCCTTTTGAGTATAGGCCTATTGCTAAAGAAACTGATTGACAATATCTCAGTTCCAATGCAATTATAAACGTGACAAGCACAACTAGCCCTAATTGATACTGGTTGATTTATCAATTTCAGTATACCCAAAGGCTGCTCTGTGCATTACAAATTAGTGGCAATTATAGATCCCATAGTAGAATACACTGGTATGGCTTGAGAGTAGTGCATTCATCACTGAAGTGTGATTTTATTTTATTTTTTACACATTATTAGGGTAATTGAGTGTATGTTAATAACTTGTTGTTGCCAGGCAGTAAGCATTTTAACAAAAAGATCACTGCCTGTTGAACGAAATGGTGCTGGAATGGACAGCTGACGTTTTACGGGCTCTTGACCAATTCTGCTATTTTGTCTGTTTTTTGATGCTGTGTGTAATGTGTAATGTTTCCAAAAAGAGATTCTGTACATTAGAACAGCGATCACTAACCTTGATTTGGATGACAATTTGTACTTCAACGAGTCTGCCACGCAGGGCACACTGTTCACCCCGGACCAGGCTCTTATCCCTGAGACTCGAAAGAGAAAGGGAGAGAGGCCGACGTGTGGGAACCCTGACGAAACTACATCGGCGAGTAAATAAACTGCCTCCACCCTCCATTCTATTGGTGAACGTACAATCACTGGGGAACAAAATGGACGAGCTCCGGTTGAGACTATTCTATATTAAGTTATGGCTAACGATCCTGTGTGGCTTAGTTGGTAAAGCATGGTGCTACAACACCAGAGTTGTGGGTTCAATTCCCATGGCAGTATGAAGACCATATGATACATGTAAAATGTGAATGTTTCTTTCAGTCTTGTCTGAACAAGGACAATATACATCTAACTGTTTTTCTATGCAGGACAGAACGGCAGCTTCGCGTAAACTCAAGAGGGGAGGTGTGTATCTCTTTGTTAACAACAGCTGTTGCGCAATCTCTAATATTAACTTCTTAAGGAAGACTCGAGGTTCTGCTCGCCTGGGTTAGAATACCTCTTGATAAGCTGTAGACCATACTATTTACCAAAATAGTTTTCACCTATATTTTTAGTTGCTGCCTATTTATTACCACAAACTGATGCTGGCACTAAGACTGCACTCAATGAGCTGCATAGGGCCATAAGCAAACAAGAAAATGTTCATCCAGTAGCAGTGCTCCTAGTGGCCAGTGATTTTTTTAACTGAAATCTGTTTTACCAAATTTCTACCAGCATGTCACCTGTGCAACTAGAGGGGAAAAAACTCTAGATCACCTTTATTCCACACACAGAAATGCATACAAAGCTCTCCCCTGCCGTCTTGGCAAATTTGACCATAACTGTATCCTTCTAATTCCTGCTTAAAAGCACAAACAAAAAAAGTTAGTGGTCCAGTGAAGAGGCTGCTAAGCTGCAGGACTGTTTCGCTAGCACAGACTGGAATATGTTCCGGGATTCATTGAGGAGTTTACCACATCAGTCATTGTAAGTGCATCGACGACAGTGACCGTACGTATGTATATATCCCAACCAGTAGCCATGGATCTACTAAGATAAAATATAAAGTTGTTTTAAGACGGGCATACCATGGATTATTTTGCTATTTGATTTAGAGTTTTAGGACCCCTGTAGGTATCATTATTTATTATTTGATAAAATACTGAATTTGGCTTTTACTACTATAGCCCATAGAAATGCATTGAATAACACATTCATAAATGCCAAAACAGACCGTCCAAAAATGTATCATAACCAATACATTTTTTAAGTATCTTGCCTAAATCTAGGGATTTATTTTTGGGGGACATATATTTAACTCCTTTTTTTTGTTGGCACAAAACTACCTCCATACTTCCATACATTTTTTTTTTCATTCAGACGAGTTCCGTCACACTTGTAGTGGTCTGTAGCCCAAACGGTTTGGACAATACAGACAGAAGTTGGCAGATGGGCGGTACCTACCAGACAAGCAAAATGCCCTACTTCGAGGCAACACTGAACCATGCATGAGAGCACCAGCCTTTTCCACAACTGTGTGATCATGCTCTCCGTTGCCGATGTGAGTAAGATCTTTAAACAGGTTAACATTCACAAGGTCACAGGGCCAGATGTATTACCAGGAAGCGTACTCAGAGCATGCGCTGACCAGCTAGCAATTGTCTTCACTGACATTTTCAATCTGTCCCTGACCCGGTCTGTAATACCTAGGTTTTAAGGAGACCCCATAGTCCCTGTGCCCAAGAACGACAAGGTAACCCGTCTAAATGACTATCGCCCCATAGCACTCACATCTGTATCCATTAAATGCTTAGAAAGGCTGGTCATGGCTCACATCAGCACCATCATCCCAGACACCCTGGACCTACTCCAATTTGCATACCACACCAAATGATCCACAGATGATGCAGTCTCTATTGCACTCCACACTGCCCTTTCACACCTCAACTAAAGGGACTGTAGTGGAGCGGGTTGAGAGCTTCAAGTTCCTTGATGTCCACATCACTAAGGATCTATCACGGTCCACACACACACCAACACAGTCGTGAAGAGGGCACTACAACTCCTCGTCCCCCTAAGGAGGCTGAAAAATTTGGCACGGGCCCTCAGATACTCAAAAAGTTATACAGCTGCACCGCTGAGAGCATCTTGACTGACTGCACCACCGCTTGGTATGGCAAGTGCTTGGCATCCAACATCAAGGTGCTACAGATAGTGTGTACGTCCCAGTACATCACCGGGGCCGAGCTCCCTGCCAGCCAGGACCTCTATGCCAAGCATGTCAGAGGAAGGCCCTAAAAATTGTCAAAGCCTTCAGCCACCCAAGTCATAGACTGTTCTCTCTTTTACCGCAAAGCAAGCGGTACCGATGCATCAAGTCTGGAACCAACAGGACCCTGAACAGCTTCTACCCCCAAGCCATAAGGCCGCTAAATAGTAAGTCCGGGTAGCTAGCTATTTGGTTCACTATCTACACTGACCCTTTTTGCACTAAACTTTTTATTTTTTTACTCATCACATATGCTGCTGCTACTGTTTATTATCTATCCTGTTGCCTAGTCCATTATTCCTAGTCATATGTACATGTACCCCTTCACATCGACTCAGTACTGGAACCCTGTGTATATATCTTCACTTATTGTGTATTTATTATTACTTATTTATTACGCGTTATTACTTTTCTATTATTTCTCTATTTTCTTTCTCTCTGCATTGTTGGGAAGAGCCCATAAGCACTTCACTGTTGGTCTACACCTGTTGTTTACGATGCATGTGGCAAACACAATTTTAATTGATTTGAAGGCAATTGACAAGGCTTGACATGGAACCCTCGATCCAAGTTGTCCCTCTTAGCTAATACAAATATGATTTAGCATGACAACATTGGCTCAGGACCTCTGATATAGAAATGAGACATTACGACACATTCGTTTCTGTAGAAACAAGAAGTAATCTCAATGTCTATAATGTAGAGATGCACGCACGCACACACACACACACACACACACACACACACACACACACACACACACACACACACACACACACACACACACACACACACACACACACACACACACACACACACACACACACACACACACACACACACACACACACACACACACACACACACACACACACAGAGAGTTCTCCTGTGTTTTAGATCAGTATAGTCATGTACACCCCTTGGCTACCCTGGCATTCATTGCCCTCTCAGTGTTTTCGACGTGATTCAACCTGACTTTTCCAATCTTCACAGGAATATGGGAGCATTGCAATGAGAAGCTGTGATACGACCAAAGCAGTTGAACGGTGCTGTGTGTTTCTATTTAAGCTATAACAGGGAAGCATTTTCATTTGAGTGGCATGAGAAAGACTCACGCCACAATGGTTCAACGTGACCGCATGATCACTCGCGATTCGGGATCAATGATCTCAGACAATGCAGTAAAAAAAGTTATATTTGAACACGGAATCAGAAACATGTGCTCTGTGGAGTACTCATGGTCAGATCTGAGAGATGTACTGACAGTTCTGGACAGCCTAGAGCTGTAGTACAGCCCAGAATAACTCTAAGCCAAACTCACTGTGTTATTTCTCGATAGAAAACCCCTCCTTTGTAAGCCACGTCTGGCAGGAAGTCAATAGCATGTATTAAACTACCCATAATGCACCCCAGTTATCGATAGCCCTAAATGAGTGCATATGGTGTCTTGGCATTGGATTCTTTTGATCAGGTTAAGATTTTATTGGATTTTTTGTCACCTCTCACTGACAAGTCCCGGCTCAAGCAGACTAGAGGGTCATCTGAACCTTGTGGTTTGGGCGCAGAGTGCTTAGATACAGAGAGTGAACACTGAGTTGGCAACCGTCAGACACTGGGAAAGTCAGGAAGTCTGGCGACTGTAAACCCCACCCCTTAAACACACAAACCCTCTCAGACACACACATGCATGCACAGGCACGCATACACACACACACACACACACACACATACACAGAGACACACACACACACACAATTTACACATAGTGGCTCACACACCCCCACCCCAAACGTGCGTGTGCTTCATTTCATCAATAGGGATCATATTACTGTTTGTGCCCAAAACCTGAACTTTTTTTTGAGAATACATGTGCTGTGTCAATCTGTCATTGATTGATAGCATTTATCATATATATCCTGATTCATTGACCAAGAGACGAAAAAGCAGTCTACTGTATTTTTTCTTAGATTAAATTACAATATATTTCTGTAATCCACATGTAAAAACAATTGTCCATTACAGCACAACTACTCTGAGTGGAATTTAACTAAGTGAAGTACTACTAGTCAGAGTTTTACTAATACTTTTCTGAGTTGGATTAGTAGAATTAAACCATCACCTGCTGCCTGTTGGGTAAAGAGAGAATATAATCTAATCGACCAGATTGGCTCCGACTGGATCAAGGAGATACAGTGGGGCAAAAAAGTATTTAGTCAGCCACCAATTGTGCAAGTTCTCCCACTTCAAAAGATGAGAGAGGCCTGTAATTTTCATCATAGGTACACTTCAACTGTGACAGACAAAATGAGAAAAGAAAATCCAGAAAATCACGTTGTAGGATCTTTAATGAATTTATTTGCAAATTATGGTGGAAAATAACTAATTGGTCAATAACAAAAGTTTATCTCAATACTTTGTTATATACCCTTTGTTGGCAATGACAGAGGTCAAACGTTTTCTGTAAGTCTTCACAAGGTTTTCACACACGGTTGCTGGTATTTTGGCCCATTCCTCCATGCAGATCTCCTCTAGAGCAGTGATGTTTTGGGGCTGTTGCTGGGCAACACAGACTTTCAACTCCCTCCAAACATTTTCTATGGGGTTGAGATTAGAAGACTGGCTAGGCCACTCCAGGACCTTGAAATGCCACTCCTTCGTTGCCCAGGCGGTGTGAGATTTTGTATATGTATATGTGTGTGTGTGTGTAAGAGACAAATATATATAAATAAATACATAAATAAATATATATATATATATATAACTTGACCCGTGCAGTGATAACGCTTTCCAATTTCAAGGGTTGCAAATGTTGTATTATTTACTAATTAGGATTGACTTATTTGCTTATTATTTATACATATTTTCCAACTGCTTATAGACTGTTTATAACACTGTGAAAGTGGTATATTTCAATATGTTTAATTCTGTTGTGTTTGTGTTAGTATTTAATTTATAAATGTCACTCATGTCAAAAATATTTAGCAGTTATTGCCATTTTTCTCGGTCATAGGTCTGCATACACAACCTTCATTCACAGTATTCCTTCGCTATTAATTAAAAGGCACCAATGAGTACTGGAGGTTCACCATGTGTATCTCACTGATAATCCCCCTTTCCAAAAAAGATTGGACAAATTCTACTACATGTCTGTTCCATCTGTACACAATGGTAATAAACACCCTTGTCACGTTTTTATTTTCACTTCCCATTTCACTTGTTATTTCTTCATGTTTTGAAAGGGCCAATGTGCTGTTGGATTTCATATGTACAGTGTTCAGTCTTTAACAAGGGATGAGAGGCTGGAATTTAGTAGAAAAAACAACTGATTTGAGTGCAGACTAAGTGGTTGAGTGAACAGGTTAACAGTGGCAGGCCTTTGAGCGGCTGTGACAGGGAGAAAGCAGCGCGAGGCTCTGCCACTGAAGGGGTAGGTGACCCGGAAACACTGTGGAAGTGCAGCCAGCGTGGCCCTTTAGGAAAAATCTCTCCACAAGCCGCTATTTCCCTTCTCTATGCAAATACCCATGAAGCACCATATCTCTTCTTCTTTCTCTTCTTCATTGTTTTCTTTCTTTCTCTGTTGCAAACAAATAATGCACCATTACACACACACACACACACGAATGCAAACACATACACACGAACACAAACACACAAAAGCAGAAAATAAGGAACATAGATCATCATAAAAGCACACACACACACACATAGAATAAACAGCAAACACACAAGGTTACACATGAATTAACCATCATTTGACTCTCCGATTATGTCCTATATTGAAACAAGCAACCCCTGCACGGTTTTTGGGTAGTGCAGAGAACTGAACGTCTGTCACTTCTCTTACATTTAAGTCCTACAAGTCCTACTTGCTTATAGTAGTAGTTATATAAAATAATTTAGACCCTCAATTGAGGTTAAACTCTATTTACATGATAATTACATTGCAAGTAAAGTACAACTTCAATGTAGATACAGTGTTCCTCTTACAACTGTTACTGAAGATATCTGTGTAACCTTAAGCGGTAATGGTTGAGTAAAGGTGAACCGAATGAATTCCAGTTTGCTTGAAAATGTAATAAAGGTTTAAATGTGTAACTACACAAACTGCAGACAGGCATCCATATGTAACTTCAGAGAAAATACTTGAGAGAAAAAAACATAAAGCAATAACATTAATACTTATTGAAGCTTGCCATATGAATGTTGAATATCTGAAGTAATATACTGTATAACACTATTCTCTAGAGTCCAAATGTAATTCAACAAGCTCAGAAATGGCAAACGTTACAACATTTTTATTGCATATTATCATCTTCATGATATAAGTCAACAGCTTTATAATCTGTCATTTGAAATGCTTTTAGATAATAAGATGAAATAGTTGTAGACAAATACTGTATTTCAAATGAACATGGAACTGCAAAAGTAAGGCCATATAAATTAAACGCTAATTCGACTTCACAGACAGAAAGATATGTCAACAATTCAAGACAGAGTATAGCTATAATAGTAAGAAAATCTTATATGGAACTATAGGAAGCAAGTAAGTACTAACGGTGCTGATAATAACGTTGGTCTAATCAAGTGAAGCAATGGTTCAAACATCAAATACCAAGCAAAACGTAAACACACATTCATTCAAATGCCATTACTGTACAAAATAAAATGGATCAAAGTCCAATAATTCATGCATAGATCCTACTTTGGTATGGTGTGTATTCATAGACGAAATAACTGTGTGAAGAATATGAAAAATAATGATAATGCTTTATAATAATATAAAATAATACTAACGTGTAGGCTATCTCGACAATATAGGCTCCCCTTGTGCCAAAATTCTTTAATTCAACTCGAAACCATATAACGTTGTATTAACTAAATGTTTCGCAATTGTGAAGGACTGAACTTGGCACATGCACGTCGTGCTTTGGTCAATGACGCAAATGTCACGAGAGCTACCATAAACTGAATGGCCTATTAATATGTGTGTACACTGAACAAAGTGGGCATATTCAGTGATGCTTAATTTATATTAACATCCTTGAAAATGAAGTTTAAAAAATAAAAACATTACTAACGCGTGTCAGTTGGCGTTCTAATTCCAAACGTTTTTGACTGGCATGGATGTCGACTGGGTAGCGCTTTCCAGAGTTGGCTACGTCCCTAAAAGTCAACCGTCTGCATCGAAAATGCTAAAATATTTACCAGCGTTTGAGAAATAAATGTAAGGCGCGCTGTTTCCTGGATACATAACAGGGAAAGGCATTGGTAGTAAACATCCGCCCAATATGTTGTGATCTTTGTAAATAGTTGGTAATTGCACATTTTTCCCGGAATCTGAAAAGTGGTCGACTGGAACTGGTCCTTCGATGTCGGTGGATAGCTGTCGCTTCAATTTATTCCGGCGATTCTGGAACCAAATTTTCACTTGGGTCTCGGTAAGTTGTAAGGAATTCGCCAGACATGCTCGTTCTGCACTGCTCAGGTATCTTTTCATGTCAAAGGTAGATTCCAGCTGAAAAATCTGTCTCTTGGAGAATATCGTGCGTGTTTTCTTCTTTGCCATTGCTTTGGTTTTCGAGTTTCCTTCATGTTGCTCAGATACATCGTCGCAGCTGCTCGTACTCTCTGTCCTTGGACAAGTGTCAATCATCTTCGTTGCGTCGACGTCCTCCGCACAGACTGAACGCACACAAGCTGCATCGTGGTGGGCGCTGTTTGTTTGCGCTGTGAAATGAAGCGATAAAACGTGTTTTGATGCAATGCTGACACCAACTCGTATATAATCTGTGAAACCCACTGGATCACAGTAAGTGGAATATGAAAAATGACATAACTCAGACTTTGAAGTAGCCTGGGCTAGATAGTGTTTTAATTGCTCAGCTGTTATTGTTTACCATGAATGAACAAATGCAAAACATTAAAGGGCTATTTAAACAACCAAATATGGGCTCACCTGTTTCGTGGGTCGTGTAGTCTGACTCATGACTTCTCTGAACATCGTAGTCCTCATATCGGGGCGTAAAATAATTTGTACACCTGGTGTCGCTCTGCCCTTTTGCATCATATGCGTCTAAATTGCTCTTGTTGTTTTGCTTCAGATTAAGAATATTGTCAATAGTGAATTTCAATGAAGCAGTCCGACAGGGAATAGCCTCCTTGTTCATATTCCCCGAAATGTATAATTTTCCTTGTGTTCTAAATGGTGAATTGAGTTCCCCAAAACATCGAAGCCTAGATATACTCCAAGCACCATTGCTCCTCGATTGCAACTACACCAGGGCGTAGGATAGCGTTATTCAATGAACCAGAAGACTGTGGTTTAGCAGTTTTTGATTGGTGAGATTGGGAGGCAGCGTGACGCCAAATATCAGACGATGGCGGGAAGCATCCTTAGGCAAGACTAGAGTTAACCTCCTGAATTGTTTCCTTGTGTTTTCGGGGGAATATTCACGATACAGTTAAATAAGTGTCCAAACGATTTTTCTTTAGATGTTTACCAATGGTTTTCAGAATTACATGAAGAGTTGGCATATATGCTAGCTAAAATATATATTCTAGGCCTATATGGAGTGGAAAACAATATTTGTTTTGTATTGTTAGGTATTACTGCACGGTTGGAGCTAGAAACAAAACATTTTGCTGCATCTGCGATAACATCTGCAAAATATGTGTAAGTGACCAATAACGTTTGATTTGATTTGAAGTGGTCACATTCATACATTTGAGACTGTTATGAACCAGTCAGCTATGTAGGCCTATACTTTATCACGTTTGCTCCCATTAATCATATGCATTGAAACGTTAATGCGTTATGCGGGCACTGATATTAACTCTACAAAAGATGAATCATAATTACGTCTTGTAGTTTCATTTTATTTTGAGTATTCACATCAGAAAGCTATAGGGAGATTGAGGTTTGGGAAATGTAATAGGTTAATTTATTATGTTAGGATATGAGGCCAATTAGCCTATATTCCAAATGTTTTATTACAAATTCCTAATTTGACGAAAATCTATTTCCATTATCTCTACTGTGGTTAATTTAATCTATTTAATTTAATGAATCATTTTACATAACTTTATTGACAATTTTAGTCTGATGGTAAGTACCCAATACATTCAATTCGAAGTGTCAAAAACTGTGAAACGTTCCATTACACTGATAAACTATATGAAAGGTATTTTCAGTCGTCACTTTAGAAATCTGTGACTACTCAACATTGGTGTGGAATTTCGCAAATTAGGCCTAAATGCAGGGGCATAGACAATTTGGCCTTGAAAATATCCTGGTGAATGTTTATGTATTATGAAAGGGAAAATGCGTATTACTGCGGTTGGATTAGGTTTTCAGTGTATTTTCAATGGACATAGGCCTAGCCATTGGTTAGACAGAATCTTAATGAGACTAATTATCAACTTAATATACCCTCGTGCTAATTATGAGAATACAAAGCAGGCCTTTTCGTAAAAACACAATAAACATGAAACATGGTGTGCACTTCATCTATTTTATTTACATTGATCAGACAACTCTTGTGTACAAAATGTCAACTGAAACCCAGTTTAAATAAGAAATATGAAATAATACAGTTCCAGTAACCCCATGCTCATAACTTGCATATTAAAATAAAGTAGTTGAGGCTATATGCTACACAGGTTGCTCAATGTGTGTCATCCCCTTATGAATGTGGCTGTGATCTTGGTGATTTGCAATAAAGTCACCCTCAGCAATAAACTCTTGAAGGGATTATCTCTACTGTGTCCAATACTTAAATTGTTAGTTTAATATAATACACCAATAATGTGTGCCTCACACTAGGCCTGTCATTTGTGATCTTATAAAAGACATGGGGTGTGTGAACTGGGAGATGGGAAAATTCACAGTACTCGAAAAACCCACTAAGGGTGGCGACACCTGTGCCAGGTTTGCGTTCAGTGTCCCAGGTGAAGCGTTCTCGTGGTAAATAATAGGAACCCTGACAATCCTTTGGGCCGAAAAGGAGATGCTCGTGGACGCCATGTCGGCAGCTAGCTGTCTCTTCCACTTGTTCCTGCGGTTCTGGAACCAAATCTTAACCTGAGTCTCGGTAAGTTGTAGAGAAGTGGCCAGCCCCGCCCGCTCAGTGCTGCTCAGGTAGCGTTTCATGTCGAAGGTGGACTCCAGCTGGAACACCTGACTCCGGCTGAACACGGTGCGGGTCTTCTTCTTGCGAGCTGCTTTCGTATCAGGTGTGTCACTGTCGTCTCGCGCGAAGCAGGAGGATCCTGTTTCGTCATCCTTGTCGTCTGTCTGACTGCCCTCTGTCCTCTCGTTCCGTTCGTCGTGGTCTTCCACCGGCTCCGGTAGAGCCGGGGAATCCCGGTCGCTGGTTGGTAGGGAGTATCCGGGGTCATCTGAGTTGCTGGAGTGGCACTGCGGACCTGAAATAAACGGGGAGTATCATGAAGAATGCCATTGGTAAACTGTTTCTGCCACATTTTATTGGCACCGGCCAATAGAGATCAATAAGTGCATGATCATCTCTCAATCATGATATCAACCCTGATACGTTATTGCATTTTTCGATGGTAGTCCAGGCCACATATCGACTTGAAAAACGATGACCTCTAGCTTGTAATGAAACTTGTAATGAAACACAGTAGCCTTGCAAATGTATAAGCACCATAATTATGGTTTATAAACTCAATTTCCAAATCAGTGTTACGTTTGAAATGTATTTGAGTGGCGTGCCATACCCCGCGTAAAGAAGTACCGCATGGAGATGTTTTACGCACCGGGTAAGAGAGAATACACTAGTGCTGTTATCGTTTGTTGCATGATATATGGGCTATGCATGACAAAAAAATGCTATGTAATGTTGTCTATTTTTACTACCATGTCACCATTTACTGTGTATTGCCATTGCAAATGATGGCTAACATTACGCACAGAAACCTCCAAGCATTGTAGATCACAGCTCGTTCACGTTGTTTTTACCGTCATTATTTGAGGAAATGCGTAGGCTATCCTCACATGCTCCTTGTTGAGCGGATCAGCCTGAACAGTGTAGGCTATTAGCTAGCAGTAAGCAAGCTACAGTTTGGTGTGGGTTTAGGCTATGTCGCTTTCATACAGGCATAAACACAAGGGCCAATTAACAAAAGTGACACTTACTCTGTAAATCGCTGCAAGCTTTATTGGGCGATGTCCCACACCAGTCCGAAATGCAACCGGCTTCAGCAAGGCGTTGGGCGTTTAACCCAAAGTAGGACACTTGACGCTCCACTTGGCCCCAGCGGCTCTCAAGGACGGCGACTTGGTTGAAAGACAGTCCCGTTTCTTTAAAAAAAAACTCATCTTCGGTCGTAGACCGCCTGTCTGTAGTCCTAGTAGAGCGAAGTAAATTCTCAATTGAAAATGATGAGCTTCTTGACGTTGGACCATGATGTTGAGACTCCGTTTCCTTATCAAGCATATTTCTACGTTTTCAAACCACCTAGTCACCGATAAATAAATTACTTTTAAATACTTACGTGCTGTTTAGACATTACTGGATGTATTTTTTGCTTTTTTCAGTTATGCCTACTATTTCTATCGAAGTCTGTCGAGCTATCCATGAGAGCTCGAGTGAAGAGTGTGAGACCCTGAGAGAATCCGCAGATAAACCACTATAAATTCAACCGCGCGAGATCCAAGCGAAGCAAAGAAATTGCGTCTTGCGATTGGACAGTGGGGGAAGAGAGCAAGATTACTATAGAAAATAAGATAATTACTCACATTGAGCTACTACACTGTGTTCTAGTCTGCCTTGAGGGGTTGGAGGGACCCTGTCTCTCAGATACTTTATTTAGGTCAATTAGGGAGCAAATCAAAGCAGAGATACGGCTGTGTCCCCGGGCTGGGATGCATGGTAGAAGAAGAGCCCACTTCTTGGAGAATGACACAGTACCTCCTATTGGCTACTTCTGTCTATGCAAGCTCTAGCTTTATTGTCCATCCATATTTGCATGCATGCATTCGTTCTCGTGCAGTAATTATTCAATTGATAGGAGGATGGACACGTGCATTTCATTGAATATCAATCGAATATCAACAGCATTTCACAATCAATTCAGTTTAGCTAAGCATTTTTAAAACCCATTCTCTAAAAGGTAATAGGAAATACAGGTATATGATTTCGATATTGCAGGAATTAATTTAGCACTATTTGTCATTATGGCCAATGATAACTTGGCATTATTTAGCAGGAAATGGAAGCAATTGATCTGGGACTAGTTTTCCTCTATTTGAAAAGGCTTATTATGTTGTAATGATTAGTCAACATGTTTTAGTTTTTTATTTGGCCTACGTTTAACAGTTAAGCCTACTTTGGTTTCCAATATGCGTCCCAAGTTATCTCAGTCAAATAATGATATCGCAGTTATTGTAGGGCTATCAACTTTCAAGTTGTGCAGTTATTGTAGGGCTATCAACTTTCAAGTTGTGCAGTTATTGTAGGGTTATCAACTTTCAAGTTGTTTAGCCAAACTAATAGTAAATGCAGGGTTATTATGACAGGGTCGCCTACATTCAAGTGGTTTCCTGCGTAGTCGTAAACGAACAGAAATAATGCAAATCTGCATGTGAAGTATCATTTCTTATTGGGCCTAAAATTCGAAAAAGTTGTGTATTGTATAGTATGTTTTATTGTATGTTGTATTAATATCGGGGCGGCAGGTAACCTAGTGGTTAGACCGTTGGGGCCAGTAACCGAAAGTTTGCTGGATCGAATCCCCGAGCTGACAAGGTAAAAATCTCTCGTTCTGCCCTTGAACAAGGCACTGTTTCTAGGCCGTCATTGTAAATAAGAATTTGTCCTTAACTGACTTGCATAGTAAAATAAAAAAGTATGTGTTAATGTTTAATTGAAGTCTTTAGGAAAGCAATGTAATTCAGTTTAGGAAAGTTGTGTATAGTATTATTATTATCATAAAAATTGCATAAACTCTGCTATTGCTTATGACTTTTAATTTGATTTACAATTCCACATTATGCTCTAAACTTGGCCAGTAAAACACCAAACAATGTTGCAAACACAATTTAGTAAAACTAACCCACCATTAATGTTCCAAATGTTTATTGAATGTTATAACCTTTAATGAAGTGCATTACTAATCAATATTTTGTTTTAATCATCTCTTTATTATGGAAACAATGCAGGTTAACATCACATTTGCCTCGTAGAGAATGGGGTGTATCATATGGCCAGATATGTGTTTAAAAATAATAATAATTAAGCAATAAGGCAGGAGGGTGTGTGGTATATGGCCAATATACCACCGCTAAGGACTGTTATTTTCAAACGCAAGGCTAGATACATCCCTTAGCCCTGGTATATTGTTCATATACCACAAAACCCCGAGGTGCCTTATTGCTATTATAAACTGGTTACAAACGTAATTAGAACAGTACAAATACATGTTTTGTCATACCCCTGGTATATGGTCTGATATACCACGGCTTTCAGCCAATCAGCATTCAGGGCTTGAACCACTCAGTTTATAATTTCATTTTGGACACCATACAATGCATAGATGAAATATTTTCCCAATTTGTTATTTTAGATTGACTTCATATGTATTTTTGTTTTATTGGGTACTTTCTTACTTAGTCACAGTAATTTTTTGGGTTGAATTTAGGATTGTTGATGGTCCACCAAGTTCTGTCCACCTAATTCTGAAAACAGAATCTCCTTTATTTCCTGTGCTTTGTAGGATTAACATCTATTAGGTCAGTTGACACATTCTTTTTGTTTTGTTTTTAAGTGTGATATGATCTGTGATAACCCTACAGGCGTCACGCATCACCAATTTTTCATAATTGTCTCAAGATAAACATATGATGTGACTAATTGTGCAATTCACCCGTGCTGGACTTGAGAACATATGACTCATTTCTAAGAGGCATATATAATGGCATATGGCATATATAATGGCATATATAATAATTATGGCATATATAATATTTCAGGGTCTGCAGCTCTTTGCATGACGTCTTGTGTTGGTCATCCTAGAGACTGTGTGACTAGGGCGGCATAGCCTTTCAGCGGAATCTATCATCATACAGCGTGAAAATACCTCAACTATAACTTTATACAGTGTCTTCACTCTATATATTACTGAGAGAAAAACACAGATGAAAAATACATTGGCACTTTACATTAAAGTAACTATCCAGTGAAATCTCACTTTTAAAAGTGAATATTCTGTTAACTCATCCCAAAATAATGTTGTTGACTCATCCTACACTGGTATTTGTGGTTAAAGCATACATTGGTGAAAAAAACACTTAAAAAACCCCACCTCAGACCGTTTAAGAAATACTTGCTATTTCCTCATAGAACATGATGTCATGTTAGCTCATTGGCTGAGCTGACCAATCAGCGGTCTACTCTCATAAATATTTTTAATGACCGGTATACACCATTCTGTTGTTAGGGTACGCAGTTGTCTCCCATTCCAAAACAGAAAAGCTGCATTTCAACTTCATTAAAACCTATTTTTGGAAGGAAAACTATTGAACTCATTGTAATTAATTATAGGTCATATTTAAACGAAATCTGGAAACACTGGACAGTTACTTTATCTGGGTCTAAAACCTAGTAGGCAGGCATGTAAGCACACTTTTCTACTACTTTGTAGTCTAATAATTGTGGTTAAAACTAACCTCACTCTATAATAATAACTTTATTTGTATAGTGCTTTTCATTACAGCTAACAAAGTGCTTCACTTAAAAAAGAAAAGCAGAGCCGCACACTCTAGGAGCTCAGATGCAATCATTTAATAACAATGTCTCGACAGCCAATAAAATAAAATAAAAAATAAAAACATGTAATAAAATAAAAGTACTAACAAATAAACAAAGACAGGAGGATACATTGAAATCATACATTAAAAGCATCTTTATAAAAGTGTGTCTTCAGCAGGGATTTAAAAAGAGCCACTGAATATTCAAGCGTGATCTCCTCTGGCAGACCATTCCAAAGTCTAGCTGCCCTAATGGCAAATGCCTGGTCTCCTTTCATTTTCAACCTAGACTTTGGAATGGTCAACAGTGCCTTGCCAGAGGATCTCAGGCTGCATCCTGGCTCGTAGGGAGATAAAATATCAGAGATATAGAATGGGGCTAAACCAAGACTAGCCTTAAACCATTTTAAAATATATTCTAAAAGTGACTGGTAGCCAGTGTAGAGAAGCTAAAATAGTTGTAATATGGTTACAGTTTATGGTGCCTGTTAAAAGTTGAGCTGCAGCATTTCAAACTAACTGTAGTTGATGGAGTGATTTCTGACTGAGACAGGTATACAAAGAGTTACAGTTATCTAGGCGTGAGGAAATAAAAGCATGTATAACTTTCTCCAGCTCAGTGACTGAAATAAAATGATTGATTTTAGCTATATTTCTTAGCTGATAAAGGCAGGTCTTTACAATCTTCTTTACATGCAGCTCAAGGTTAGGGTCAAGGTCAAAGAAGACACCAAGGTTTCTGGCCGTAGGCTTTACATTTGTGAACAAATGACCAAGGTTACCTACAATCTGGGTTCTAGCAAGGTGGGGGCCAAATAAAACAACCTCTGATTTCTTATCATTGAGTTGGAGAAAATAGTCAGACATCCAACATTTAATGTTAGCAAGGTACATTTGAAGGGAAGCTATGCTAGCTTGGTCACTGGGTCTGATTAGTAAATAAAGCTTTGTCATTCACATAGCAATTGTCATGACTGTCCACGAGAATCCAAAAATGTTAGGTCAGGTTTGCAATTAATAACTTCACTCAGACCCCTTCTCACCCGCAGAGGGGGGAGGAATGTAATAGATGGGATTAACAACTCACATCCTGTCATAAATCAAGAGGGAAGATACAAGTCTCCATCTCCAATATTCACCAAAGGAATGTCCTTTGTTTTAAGATACGTTTTCCCGCCGTTAACTCTAATACATTCAAAAGCAACTACTGGAACAATATTTCTAACATAGAACGTGGAGAATGGTAAGAGGCAATCTATAGAACACTAATGTCATTTTGTTTGTTATTTTGTGATGTCATTAAAAATGTTATGAAGGAAATACTGTAACTTGGAAAGTATACCCACTACATGTATGAAGTTTCCATACTTTGCATTGTGCATGTAATATGAAAAAGGATGAAAGTATTTTAGTTGAGAGAGGAATGTGATTTGAGAAACTATAAGAGATAATTGTTTTACATAACTTTGTACTAGTGACAAGTCACACCCCCGAGTGAGGTCAGTGAGCATGTCAGCCTGACAGAACCGCCCTTTTTGAACAAACTGTATAAATGATGTATTAAAAAATATAGCAGACCAGAAAGACTTCAAGCTGCTGCTGCACGTTTAACTTCTTGGCGCACCCATCCCATTAGCGGGATCATTTTCGTCAACATCCGCTGAATTGCAGAGCGCCAAATTCAAAATAAATTACTGAAAATATTTAATTTTCATGAAATCACAAGTGCAATATAGCAAAACACAGGGTAGCTTGTCGTTAATCCATCTGGCGTGTCAGATTTCAAAAAAGCTTTACAGCAAAAGCTATCCAAGCGTTTATGTTAGGACATCTCTCTCAGCAGACAAAACATTACAAACAGCTAGCAGCAATGTAGATTGGTCACGAAAGTCAGAAAAGCAATAAAATGAATCACTTACCTTTGATGATCTTCGGATGTTTGCACTCACGAGACTCCCAGTTACACAATAAATGTTCCTTTTGATCGATAAAGATTATTTTTATATCCAAAAACCTCCATTTGGTTAGCACATTTTGTTCAGAAATCCACACGCTCGTGTAGGTCATGACGGGCAGACAAAAACTCCAAATAGTATCTGTAAAGTTCGTAGAAACATGTCAAACGTTTTTTATAATCCATAATATTTCAACCGGACCCTGGCTTTTTCAATAAGAGAGAGAGAAAATGCCTTCTCCAAGCTGTTGCGCATGCAGAACTCTGTTGGCACCCAGCCATCCACTGACGCGATGTGATCGTTCTTGCTCATTTTTCAGAATAAAAGCCTGAAACTATGTCTAAAGACTGTTCGTGAGTTGGGGTGGGCATTCTATGTGTTGTTCTAATTTTGGTTTTCTATGTGTTTGGCCTGGTATGGTTCTCAATCAGAGGCAGCTGTCAATCGTTGTCTCTGATTGAGAACCATACTTAGGCAGCCTGTTTTTCCCACTTGAGTTGTGGGTGATTGTTTTCTATGTCTGTGTTTCCTCCATACAGAACTGTTTTGTTTTTTCGTTTCTGTCTTTCACGTTGTTATTTTGCAATTTCGTGTTCAGTGACTTTTCATTATAAATGACGAACACTTACAACGCTGCACATTGGTCCGATCTTTCATACTCCTCATCAGAGGAAGAAGAATCTCGTTACACCATCGACCCGGCTGGCTATCTTCAAAGAAGCATCTTCGAGAGCTAATGGAAGGAAAATAAACTCTGTAATTCTGTTCAGGACTACACAGCAAGTCACTGGATACCGGACAACCACAGAGGAGAACAACAGTAGAAGACTTGTTGGATCCCTTTTTGGACAATCTGAGCCTTACAAAGCGTGTAAACCCAGTATTTCATGCATATACATTCATGATTTCTTACTCAAAGAGAGCAGCGGTTCGTGTGCAAAGTATATGATTACAGTAAGTGAAAGTAGTTTCTAAATGTACCAATGTTAGGTGTCTCTGTCCCTCTCTGCCCCCCTCTACATCTCATTTGTTACAAGCAGCTATGTTGTGACATTCCGCTAGGGACCTGTTTTTAATGTATTAAGTTTGTATGTTTATCCTGTGTTACCCTTTAATTAGCTTGTAAATAAATAATTAAACCAATTTGTGTAGTCCTGAATCATAAGTAAGGCTCAGGTTTCTGCAGATGCAAGGAGGTTATGACTGTTCAGAATTATGATATGATACGAGGTTGTGATTAATAAGTTGACTGTTTATCAATGTGATAGGTAAAGACATTTTAGAGTTGAATTCAGGAGATCGTAACTCTTGGACTCTTGGATTTTTCTCAGGTTTTTGCCTGCCAAATGAGTTCTGTTATACTCACAGACATCATTCAAACAGTTTTAGAAACTTCAGAGTGTTTTCTATCCAATACTAATAATAATATGCATATATTAGCATCTGGGACAGAGTAGGAGGCACGCTATTCATCCAAAAGTAAAAATGCTGCCCCCTATCCCAAAAAGGTTTAAGGAGAAGTGTAACTAAAGAATTCCATGCAATAATGGCTCTATATTATACTGTACACGTTCTTGAATTTGTTATGGATTTTGGGACTGGGAAAAGACCCCTGTTGGCATGTCTGGTGGTGTAACATGGAACCCAAACCGGCTGCGCGCGTGCGCCATTGTGCGCTATCGTGCGCTATCGTGCGCTATCGTGCATACATTTATTTTGCCCCCCCACAACAAACACGATCACGACACGCAGGTTAAAATATCAAAACAAACTCTGACATTAATTTGTGGACAGGTCGAAAATCATTAAACATGTATGGCAACTTGCACTTGCTAGCTAACGTTAATTTGTCCGATTTAGCTAGCTTGCTGTTGCTAGCTAATTTGTCCTGGGATATTTTACATGAAATGCTCAAGGACCTCTACTCCGAACAATTAATCCACACATAAAACGGCCAACCAAATCGTTTCTAGTCATCTTTCCTTCTTCCAGGCTTTTTCATGTTTAACTTATATGGTGATCGCATCTAAACTTTCATTGTATTACCACGACTACTGGCAAAGCAGTTCGTCTTTCAGTCACCCACGTGGGTATAACCAATGAGGAGATGGCACGTTGGTACCTGCTTCTATAAATGAGGAGATGGGAGAGGCCGGACTTGCAGCGCGATCTGCGTCAGAAATAGGAAACAGTTCTATTTTAGCCCTTGGCGTCGCAGACGCTCGTTGGCGCGCGCGAGCTGTGTGGTTGCAATAATTGAATAACATGGATTTCTAAATTTATTTTGTGACGCTCGCGCACGCGACGTGTCCCGGTCTGGTCAGCATGTTGGTGTATGTGTGTGTCAGAGCAGTGTGTAAGTTGACCATGCAAACAATTTGGAATTTTCAACCCATTGTTTCTCATAAAAATAAGAAGTTATGCAGTCAGTCTCTCCTCAAATCTTAGCCAAGAGAGACTGGCATGCAATTACACTGAAGAGCAAGATGTGCCGGACTTGCTTTTTGTTGTGCGGTGTCATAAAAGCAGAGCATATTTTTATTACGGGCAGACCTCTCTCCATCTTTACAACCATTGAATCTATATGTTTTGACCATGACAGTTTACAAACTAAGGTAACGGCAAGTAATTTAGTCTCCTCAACTTGTTCAACAGCCACACCATTCATTACCAGATTCAGCTGAGGTCTAGAACTTAGGGAATGATTTGTACCAAATACAATGCTCTTAGTTTTAGAGATGTTCAGAACCAGTTATATACTGGCCACCCACTCCAAAACAGACTGCAACTATTTGTTCACGGTCTCAGTGACTTCATTAGCTGTAGTTGTGTCACGTTCGTTGAAAGGATCGGACCAAGGCGCAGCGTGGTATACGTACATTCTATTTATTAAAAGAATGAACACCGAACAAACTAACAAAATAACAAACGAAACGTGAAGCTATACAATATAGTGCAGACAGGCAACTACACATAGTCAAGATCCCACACCAGAAAGTGGGAAAAAGGCCTGCCTAAATATGATCCCCAGAGACAACGATAAACAGCTGTCTCTGATTGGGACCATATCACGCCAACACAGCTATATAAAAACCCATAGACCAACAAAAACCCTAGACATACAAAAAACCCAAGACTACACACGCTGACCTAACCAAAATATTTTGAAAACAGATATCTAAGGTCAGGGCGTGACCCCCCCCCAAAGGTGCGGACTCCCGGCCGCAAACCTTAACCTATAGGGGAGGGTCCGGGTGGGCATCTACCCTCGGTGGCGGCTCCGGTTCTGGACGCAGCCCCCCCTCCTTACGCTGATCCCTCCGCTTCTGTCGAACCGGACCGTGGATCATCGCCGGAGGCCCCGGACTGGGGACCGTAGCTGGGGGCCTCGGAGTGGGGACCGTCGCTGGAGACCCCGGACTGGGAACAGTCGTTGGAGGTTCCGGACTGTGGACCGTCTTTGGAGGTTCCGGACTGTGGACCGTCTTTGGAGGTTCCGGACTGTGGACCGTCGTTGGAGGTTCTAGACTGTGAAACGTCGCCGGAAGCTCTGGACTGGGAACTGTCGCCGGAAGCTCTGGACTGTGGAGGCGAACTGGAGGTCTGATGCGTGGGACCGGTACAGGTGGCACCAGGCTGATGCCATGCACCTCAGGGTGAGTGCGGGGAAGAGGCACAGGATGTCCTGGACTGTGGATGCGCACTGGAGACCTGATGCGTGGGACCGGTACAGGTGGCACCGGGCTGATGACACGCAACCCAGGGCGAGTGCGGGGAAGAGGCACAGGATGTACTGGACTGTGGAGGCGCACTGGAGACCTGGAGCGTAGAGCTGGCACATTGCGTCCTGGCTGGATGCTCACTTTAGCTCGATACGTGCGGGGCGCTGACACAGGACGCACTGGGCTGTGAAGGCGTACTGGCGATACAATACGTAGAGCCGTCGCAGGATATCCTGGTCCGAAGAGGTGTACTGGAGACCAGGAGGGCAGAGCCGGCACAACCCGTCCTGGCTGGATGCCCACTCTAGCGCGGCAAATGCGGGGAGCTGGAATAGAGCGCACCGGACTATGAATGCGCACTGGAGACACCGTGCGCATCACTGCATAACACGGTGCCTGACCAGTCACACGCTCCCCACGGTAAGCACAAGGAGTTGACTCAGGTCTAAACCCTACCTCCGCTAATCTCCCCGTGTGACCCCCAAAAAAATATTTCGGACTGCCTCTCGTGCTTGCCTCATTGGTAATGCTCCTCTTAACATCGCCGTTCCGCTTTCGTTGCCTCAATTTCCTCCCTCGGATGGCGATACTCCCCAGCCTGTGTCCAGGGTCCTGCGCTATCCAGGATCTCCTCCCAGGTTCATTCCTCCTGAACACACTGCTTGGTCCATTTTTGGTGAGATCTTCTGCCACTTTCGTTGAAAGGATCGGACCAAGGCGCAGCGTGGTATTTGTACATTCTCTTTATTAAAATAATGAACACCGAACAAACTAACAAAATACCAAACAAAATGTGAAGCTATACACTATAGTGCTGACAGGCAACTACACATAGTCAAGATCCCACACCAGAAAGTGGGAAAAAGGCTTGCCTAAATATGATCCCCAATCAGAGACAACAATAAACAGCTATCTCTGATTGGGAACCATATCAGGCCAACATAGAAATACAAAAACCCCATGACCTACAAAACCCCTAGACCTACAAAAACCCTAGACATACAAAAAACCCTAGAGTACACACCCTAGTCCCAACCTGACCTAACCAAAATATATGGAAAACAGAGATATCTAAGTTCAGGATGTGACAGGTTGCTAATACATATATGGTTGAATCATCAGCATTCATTGACACACATGCTTTGTTTAATGCCAGTGGCAGGTCATTGGTAAAAATAGAAAAGAGTAGAGGGCCTAGAGAGCTGCCCTGCAGTACACCACACTTTACATATTTAACATTAGAAAAGCTTCCATTAAAGAAAACCCTCTGAGTTCTATTAGATACATAGCTCTGAATCCACGATATGGCAGAGGTTGAAAAGCCATAATGGTTAATGGTTAATAATGCCAAAGGCTGCACTGAAATCTAACAGTACGGCACCCACAATCATCTTATTATCAATATCTTTCAACCAGTCATCAGACATTTGTGTCAGTGCAGTACATGTTGAGAGCCCTTCTCTATAAGAATTTTATCTTAATTGACTTGCCTAGTTAAATAAAGGTTCAGTTAAAAAATACAATAAAAATATAAAAATAAGCATGCTGGGTCTGGGTAGCTATTTGGTTAACTATTTAAATATCTATTTAACAGTCGTATGGCTTAGGGTCCTGTTGGTTCCAGATGTGGCGCATCGGTACTGATTGGGTGACACTGGTATAGAGGCTGGTATAGAGGTCCTGGATGGCAGGGAGCTCAGCCCCAGTGATGTACTGGGCCATACGCACTACCCTCTGTAGTGCCTTGCGGTCGGATGCCAAGCAGTTGCCATACCAAGTGATGATGCAGCCAGTCAAGCTGCTCTAAATGGTGCAGCTGTGTAACTTTTTGAGGATCTGAAGGCCCATGCCAAATCTTTTTAGCCTCTTAAGGGGAAAGGTGCATTGTTGTGCCCTCTTCACGACTGTGTTGGTGTGTGTGGGCCATTATAGATTGTTAGTGAGGAGGACACAGAGGAACTTAAAGCTCTCGACCCACTCCACTACAGCCCTATCAATGTGAATGGTGGCGTGCTCGGCCCTCCGTTTACTGTAGTTCAAAATCGGCTCCTTTGTGTTGCTGACGTTGAGGGAGAGGTTGTTATACAGCAGTTTCCTGCTGTTTCCTCCTGTTATGTCAGTCACTGACAGTCAATCAATTAACCCTTGTCAATTATCCCAACGTGCAATTTAGAAATGTAGTAGTGCATCAGCAGTTATCCTCTTGTATGTCAGTCACTGACAGTCAATCAATTAGCTCATGTCAACTAACATGTTATAGATTTCTAGATAAGTTATTCTAGCCAGCTATCTAAACCATGGCCGAATTACCTGTCACTCTATCAGATATCATATGAACATGAAGTAAGTCATGGCAAAATGTGTAGAACTGTTGGGAATTAGCATTACAACTGCAAAATGTTCTTTCCATCCCATGGCAAACTGAGTAGAATTCCATTAAATTAATTGTATAACTGCAAGATGTTCTCTCCTCCCTATGAAACAATGTGTAGAATTGCAGAAAATCTGCAACATTTTCTCCATGCCCCATGGCAAAATGTGTAGAATTGCATACCCCAATATCACTTAGGGCCCCCCAAAATGCACATATTCAGGTTATTACCATTAAGAACATAGAAACTTGGTTGCAGTTTCTATGCTACAATGGTAACATGTTTAATACATATTTAATACTGGTCATCAGAATGTGTTGTTAGCTGTCAAGTAATACGGCTATGATTTCATTCATGTTTGAAGTGTAATTTTATGATTTCTTTCAAAGAAACTATTGTTACAAGACCCTAAAAAAAGCTATTGTTTACCTTTTATTTTTCAAAATTATGTCTATTTGTTTGGCCCACAGGCCACCATTCAGATTATATTTTGGCCCACCAAGCCTAAAAGTTTGAGGTACACCACTCAGATGCACTCCTGGACTATGGCCTAATTAAGCAATAAGGCACGAGGAGGTTTGGTATATGGCCAATATATCACGGCGAAGAGCTGTTCTTGGGCACAACGCAACGCGATATACGCAATATATCACAAACCTCTGAGGTACCTTATTGCTATTATAAACTGGTTACCAACGTAATTAAAGCAGTAAAGATATACCTGTGGTATATGGTCTGATATATCACGGCTGTCAGCCAATCAGCATTCAGTGCTCGAACCACACAGTTTATAATATTTTATACAGTATGACCCCTGGTATACAAAACACACATTGACACGCAAGCCAACACACACACACACACACACACACACACACACACACACACACACACACACACACACACACACACACACACACACACACACACACACACACACACACACACACACACACACACACACACACACACACACACACACACCAGAAAAACTTTTTCTATTGCAATTTAGTGGTGGGGAGCAATAGTTTGAGACTGAAGGGGGTCCTACACAGGTAATTCCCTATACTCATGAAGTGAGAATTGCTCAAAGAATTTAGGCAAAATATCACTATGACACAGAGATATTTTCCAGCACTAATTGGCTTGAAGAACTGTCAGTACACACACCTGCTTCATGCTCTGTTAAGAAGTTAAAGATATGTTTATTTGGTCCCCAGTCAGTGAAGTTATCCTGCTCATATTGTTGGTCGACTTGTAATTAGCTTTTTTTGGGCAATTTGCACAAAATACCAATACAGCTGTGTAAATTATCAAATGTAAAGTTTCTATAAAAGTGTAAAGGGCTTCAACAGACATGCATGGCCCAAGATTATTTGAACGGAACTTTTTTGACAAAGGAAATCTCTTGTTGTATCTAAATAGTGTGTTATAGGATTTCAGCCCAAACATTAATTCAGGGAGACATATTTTTGTTTTGATTCAAGGTATCCTTGAAATTATCTCATTCCACTCAGTGAGCAGCCAATTGAATGGGACGTTGTCTTTCTTGCTTTATTTTCAAGAATGGCAGCCATCTTTGAATTAACGTTATTCGAGGTGGCACCACTTTCAATAATGAAAAACTCTCCTTCTCCCTTGCAACACTGTGGGAAGAGAAAAGTGCAAACGGGGACACAGTCCTGTATCTTTGTAATACATTTTCTTTGCATCCCTTACTTACAGTATATGCAAATACTGTACTCTCTTGCTTGTGAAACAACACCAAAAGAATGGCAATTGATTAACTCTTGCTCTTTTGTGAGTATGTACAATATTGCATTACATTTAGTTTTATCAGCTATAGTCCCACGGTCTGAGATTTATTTAGTCTATGTGCTTACTGACATTATTATTTACCCCCCCGGAAACAGATTGCTCAGTTTTAATCTTACATAAATGCTTGTCAAAATAATCCCCCACAAATGCATACAGAATATAGAGATAAGAATATCGTACTATCGAGTCTACAAATATACAGGCTAGACAGGACTACAGCAAACACTAACTTCAACCCCCTATTTCAATTAGACTAGACGAGGGTTAACAATCCATAACTCGTTTGACGTATACACAGATGATTATTCTGATTCCCAGGTTCAGTCTTGATATTGCTCATCCATATACTGAACCCATTAATAATCCCACAAATTCCAATCCCATATCATTAGCAATTTATATGTTTTTCTTGTCTTCTCCCCATCTGCATTACGGATTCCAGAGGATTAGGAGGGCTGTGTTAGGGGCCTGCCTTTCGGGGGAAGCCTCATCTATCATTACCGCAGCAGGAGAGACAATAATAGGTCACTGTTATAGTGCACTCTGCTGAGGTTAAGGCCCAGAATGCAGCAGTGTATATGAGGTCACGGAGGTCCGGACATCTTGGATGTATCTGCCTTCAGAGGGGCAGTCATACAGAACACCCTGGCTTTTAGAAATGTCTCGAGCTTGGCTCTTTTGACGAACTTGTCTTATTTAGCAGTATGCTCAGGGAGATGTCTACATATCTCTTTATCCCTCTCTGTGTCTCACTCTTATCATGGGCATAGTAAGTACATTTTTCCACAATAAAGTTGCTATCAGCAGAGTCAGAGGTAGAAAGGAGGGTGGATCAAGTGCAAGTGTTGGGTCAGGACATTATTTTTACATCATGGTTTATAGCTTTGTTCTGTGCCATCTCCATCTCTTTTTTTGACACATAGCTCTTTACACATTTTACCTCCAAGGCAGTTTATATCAAATGGAGAAATGGTATTTCATAAGTTGCACTACCTCACAGGGTAAAAGGGGCCGAAGTTCCCTCTAATTTATCAAAGTGTTCCTTAGTCTGTATCCCCTCTTCAAATACTCCAAAGACCACTCCAGATCAGCCCCATTGAAACTGGCACATACTTTTCCCAGTCTAATCCCCATTACCTTTCACCTCACTGCAACCAGGACGCTATTAAGCAGGACAGGCCAAAAGGCATTCTGGGATTTGTTTGGTTTAGTCATTAATGAAGCACATTGCTAATGCCTAAACTGGACACAAAACCTTCTTGCCAAAAATAATATTACCACACAGTTGTTTCATGTTATTAGGTGAGAATGTGAGCTTCTAGTTTTTATGAAACACGTTTCGCATCTACAAAGGGGGATTTTTTACAGAGGCGCAAACTACAAATGACTGTTTGTTTAACCCTTTAGCGGCAAATTAACCCCTGTTAGGGCCAGCTCAATAGAGGAAAGGGGTTGACATTTTAAGCACATCACAGCTTAGTGCCAAGAGCTGCTCTCTCCCACAGATCACGTGTGTGTGGAGTCTGTGGTTGGGGAGATGGCAAGACCAAATACCAAGTTCCGAGAAGTCAAATATATATCAACGCCTTTACTAAAAGGACACACAAATGCATGGTATTTTCCCAATGAAGGTCTGTGGCTACATCAGGGGGTCAGTTGTCATGAAAAAAGGAGGAATAAAGGGGAAAAAGATGGTCTCCTGATAATGATCATTGGCCAAATAGAACTTCACTATTCACATAGATGACCCCTACAATTGAAGGATTTATTTAGTTAGTTATTTGGGCTCCTGCATTCCGTTTTAATCCTAACCTGTCCCTCCATGAACTCTCAGTGCATGGAAGGAAACAACATCAGCCTAATCTTTGAATTCCTTACCGTATAGGCCTGCATTACGTCCAAATGGTCAACTCAAAGCAAGGTTAATTACGCTGTATGAGATAAGTGCAGGTACACAGGAAGCATGTTTAATCCCTCAGGACTAGAACAAAGGAGCACTTCTGATGGATTATGTATTCCACTAGAAATAAATAGGCTTATGGGACATTAGATCAATGTGCGTATGTATATAAGAGTTAGTTCCAAAGCATATTTGCCTCGCCATAATTCCACTAATGCCTTCAGCAGTGCCAGGAACTGGTCAAATGTTAATTAACACAGCTCTTCTCATGTGGTTGACATCACTTGCAAGTAGATAATTGCAGCACTAACGAATGTGGGGGGCTGCATTATTGTGTTCGATTAAGGTTTATATGTGTTGAAAACAAACCCTGTAGATTGTCAACACTAATCTAATGGATGATTTATAGGCCACAAAATGAGCTTTTCATCTGGATTGGTAGCATCAAGCATTTGAACTCGGACAGCTTACCCAACATCCCATTCAAACTGAACCTGTAGGCATTGTGGTTCAGCTTATATTTGTGAGTAAACTAGAAATGACCCTGCTTGGTTGGGGAAAGCTACTCAACTACGTGCCGAACTCCTCTGAAATGCAGGAATCGCGTGAGAAAGGAGGAGAGCACACTCTCAAGGTAGCATGGAAAAAAGGCAGTTGACGCGGAAGTACACTGCCCCCAAGGTCATAGCACTTCTGTCATATTAGCTTATACACAAGGTCCATATTTTTTCAATAAATAATGCCATGAAGCCATCGCTGAGAATGTAGGCTATTAGCCGGCATGTATGTTTCCTTCAATGGGATTTTAAGTCATAATACATACATTCTTTGGGAGATTGAAGCATATATGGTTGAGGCTTCCTTATAGTGATAGAGTTTTACATGTGATAAGCTATTACCGCATTTGGTTTTCGATAAGGAGCAAGCCTACACCTTATTTTTTCCTATTAAATTCGAATAATGCAACTTTACATCTTGTGACATAATGTGATAAAACTGTTTTCTTAGATTCATTGAATAGGCCTAACAGTTATTGATAGGACTGCAATATAATATCCAAATTAGTGTACATCATTTGACCCCAAGAAATCTAATCTGAACTGAGAAGTATTTGTGCCGTGGGAAACACTGTCCCACTATCTTGGCACCCCCCGCAATATATTTTGGTCACATTAGCAGATTGATGTCAAAACACCCAGGTTAGAGAAAACAAGGATAAAATAAACACGTTCGATGTTCAGTTATGCAGGTATTTCTTCCTTAAACGTTTGTGAAAGAAAAACGTTTTAAAAAGCCTAAACGTTAGATTTTTTACTGGGTGCACCACTTTGTTGTTTATGTTTGGGCGCTTCATTTAATCAATCTCACTCGACTAATAAAGGTCAATATTGATCGAGTATGGCGAGATAGTTTGTTGCAGCGTGGGGCGTACCTTGAAATGAACCAAGATCAGTCTATTTATATCAAGTTACATCACAAGATATTGGGTTGCATAAATATTCGTGGTTTGGTTTAACTGAACATAAACATGTATCATAGTTTTAAAACAACTTTTAAATATTATATTAGGATACTAGTGGATTCTATTATCATCATCATAATAATAATAATCTAATAATAATAATAATACTCTTATTAGTAGTTTTATTATCATTAGAAAAACATTACTCTCTCTCTCTCTCTCTCTCTCTCTCTCTCTCTCTCTCTCTCTCTCTCTCTCTCTCTCTCTCTCTCTCTCTCTCTCTCTCTCTCTCTCTCTCTCTCTCTCTCTCTCTCTCTCTCTCTCTCTCTCTCTCTCTCTCTCTCTCTCTCTCTCTCTCTCTCTCTCTCTCTCTCTCTCTCTCTCTCCCATCCAACAATCGAAATAAAGCAAGTCTTTAAAAAGCTGAAAGAAGATGCCCACATTGTGGCCTACCTTCTTCTTTCAATCAATTTGGGAGAATCTGTGGATTCTCCTCACTGAGGCTACACTCAACGGAGGAACATTTGAGATGATTAAACATAGCCTACATGAGTAAAGGGCAGGCCAAGATAACCAGAAGCGACATGAAAGATGAAAGAGTCTACTTTTAATGTGTGCCTCGAGGATACCCGATTGCCAGAGAAAGTCTTGTTTTCCCTCTGCTTGTCACGCGAGTCCTTATTCCTCCTGCCTCAACCGTCCTCGGAATATTACGCACCTCTGACCCGAATCTACCTCTTTTGACAAGGTGAAAGTGTTTTTTTTTTATCGCTCCCGAATCTATTCAAGGATAGCAATGAAAACTGCCCTAGATTTCATAACATTTAAGGTGCGTTTAAAAAATAATAATAATAGACTGCCAAGAGCAGAAGTGGTCTATAGGTTAAGAGAGAATGGTGGCCTAGATACTGAAACTATGACTGTAATTAACTTGAACTATTCCAGCCTCAAAAGCAAGGATATTATGAAATGAGCAAACTTGTAGCCTATAAAGAAAAACATATTTCGTGAATAAGTTAATAGCCTAGAGGTTAAGAGTCAACATATATTTAAAACGATCCCAAAGCTATGTGCTATTGCAGGCCTAAACATGTTTGCATTTGCAATCTCAGGTGACTTGGTATTGACTTTGATGGCCACATACAGGGAGTAGGCCTAAACTTAAAAGAAAAATCGAGTAGATAAACAGAAGCCTAACAAAATGATATCAGGAAAGAGGGGGAAACCTATTTTATTGTTTATCATTGGGCTACTTTCGACAGTCATAAACCTACAGGCTGTCTAGGCTACGACCTATGCCTACAGTTAATTTGTATACAATATATTCACAGAATTTTGGATTAAATTGGAAAATAATAAAGTCAAATGTAATTGCGTTTCTCTGTAACTTATTTTCTCATCTGTATTGCTGAAGAATTGGGAAGGTTTCGATCATTTTCCACAATTACCCCGAATTTCATTGCGAGTTGTTCTGATATTGTTTTTCGTTTATGCCAGAAGCATAAAATACTAGTCTAATTATAAACAGTGTTGGGGAAGCTACTCTGAAATCATAGTTTACCAAAATACCAATTATTTATCACTAGAAGAAGTTAAGTTACACTAAAGCTCCCGTTAAGAAAAATAGTTCACTGAACTGAAACTACTTTGAAAAAGTAGTTCACGACATACAAATTACTTCTGGAAAAAAATATCATAACTAAATCTGAAAGGTCATGGACTACAAATTGCAAGACAGATCACTCCGGGGTCAGGTGTTAACAGAAAAAAACAATGTTTTAAGTGAGAATTGGGCAGGTCTAATCCCGAAAAAAATAGGAAGTTATTGCCTATTTCCCCATATTTTATATATTTTTGCAACAACAAAAAACGTGTGTATAGTTAGCTACACCGATACAAGGACAAAAAAGTTATTAACTACTGAAAACACTTCTAAGATTTGAAAGTAGTTCAACCACCACCACGCTACTGCAAAATGTAGTTTAATTAGGCCTACCAGTTGAACTACAAGTAGTTCACTACTCCCCAACACTAGTTATAAACTACTAATAGTCTAATGAAATGTAATTTAAAGTTTTCAGCAAAGTTGGTATTAACTTTATTCAAGGATACTATTGTGTCCCGTTACAATCCAAAGTGCTTGTGCACAGACCTGTGCCACGTAGCCCTATGTTGCTGTACCATAGACTAATATATTCATATCATTATACCTGAATTATATCGGAATGACTTGCAAAGTGGAACCCTGTAGCCTCCCAATCGAAAGACTAATTTCCTCGTAGACTAAACCCGTGTGGAATTAGTGTGTGAAATAGGGTATACACAACGTTGTGAATAATAACAATAATAACAAACACATGTATCATATATAATAATAACACTTCCTGAAATACCATTGTCTGGTTTGTCACGGTTCATTTACAATGCGAAAAGAGAAACATGTTTTCTGTACAATTTCAAAACAGGAAATAACCCTTGTGTGGCCACAATAACTGGGTACAGAGGGGTGACTGATCCATGACGTTCTGGTTCAAAGATAATGTAGCTGAGACAGGACAAGAGAAAGATAGAGAAAATCTATCATGTGTCTTCCTATTTCTCGTTGTTATTGAACCAGTTTTAACAGTAACCATTGAAATGAAACTGTTTCTCTCTACCTCGTAATAGCAGCTAAATATATCTACAATTATGATAGACTAATGCATAACACCATTATTGAGTGTATACAAGAGAAAAATAAGCAAACTATTTTGGAGAACTCAAATTCAAACAAATATATTGGTCAGAAGCCTTTTCGGCAACAACAGCCATTATTATCTATATCTCGTTTTGTAGCGTATTGTATTCAACTGAAACATGTTCATGTATTTGTTTGTTAACTAAAATGGAGTCTATTCCATTAGTTCGATGGAATGTATTTTCTATTAGCCTACACGTCGGTTCATACAAGCAAATGAAGACAACATATTCCATTCAAATCTCTTCTGAATTCAGGTAGTGTAATGAGGCTTGTACTGAGTGGTTTCATCCAAGAAAAGGGCTGAACCGAAAGGCCTACATACACCCTGTCGTATAGGCCATTCTCACCGAACATCAATCAGTTAAAATTATTATTAACTTACCTCTTTATGTGTCAAATAATTTTAGCATAAGCCTACATAATCTCAGTATAGCCAATTTTCTCCTACACGTAAGCTATATCTTAAAATGAGTGAGTCAGCAGAGAATAACGTAAAATGGTTGCTATAAGGGTTGCATACCAAAACAAATGGCGTAGCAGTAGCCTATAGATGCAAAGGTCATTCTTTAATTACAGGACTGCTTCTTGTTTTCTAAACTGAGAGGCTTTAGAGGAAACTCAGTTGTCAGCTCTGATTTTCTTGCTCACCTGAGCGAAGTTGTTTTCGACCAAGCAAGCGCGTTTCATGCTGCGTGATCAAAAACAAGGGTGTCATCCCCACTTACTTTGACACTGCGACAAAAGGAAACTGCAAATTGTTTCCTAAAGCCTCTTTTCAAAGTACTAAGATATCGGATGTAAAGGGCATGCTCTCTAATGAATTAAATGTAAGAACCTATTGTAAGGACCTATAACAAATGACTGGGATTCAATGTGCAAATGACGTCGATTCTCTTGTTATTGAAATTGACTATTTTAATTATACTTCGAGTAATGTGTTTAACTTCACTCCTAGAAGTGACTTGTGTAATATTGGGGTCAATTCTCTACGCGTCATTTAGGTCTACCAAGTAACGTGCTACAAATGTAGCATTATTATGGATACATTTATGGTGGACTTAAGAATTAAGAAATAAGTTGAAAGTGACAGGCATTGAATTGCAGAAAACTCTCCAATTTTACTGTTAGAAAAAGTTCCACGTTTTAAATTAATCGAAGAAAGTCTTTACTGTCCACAGGGACAGGGCAAATTACATTAATAGCACCGTAATTCTTATGAAAAGTATACAATGCATAGAATTATGCATTTGTAGCCTATGTCATCTTTCCTTTAAATCGTTAAATCATAGGTAATGGTAAAGGGGCGAGACTGAAGGGCACCGTCGAGTGACAGCTGGTGGTGTCAGAAGTTATAATGCTGCAGATTAACAGGTTGGCTTGTTATTATGACATCAAGTACCCAGGTTCCTAGGACATGTAACCCAGCTTTTCTGTGTCTAAAGCCCAACAACTCGCATGGATACCATCAGGACAACATCGAGATAGACCTATAGCCACATATGGCTGGGGTTCATAATGAGGGAACCTATCTGTTTATTGTTAACAGTGTGACAGTATGGCCACTGTTAAAAGAGTCACACTGTTAGACTCACCTGGAGCCTGAAGGAGAATACACATCATTTGAAAGAAAATACTACAAGCCTGATGTCATGTTCAACCCGGCTGTTCATCCATTATGGCTCAAAGCCCAGAGAGCTGCATGTATATGCTGTTGGAACTAACTATAGCTAGATCTCAGAGACCAATAGAGGTCCCAGTCATCCATTATGGCTCAAGGACCTGAGAGTTAGAGTATGCTGTTGGAACTAACTATAGCTAGATCTCAGAGACCAATAGAGGTCCCAGTCATCCATTATGGCTCAAGGACCTGAGAGTTAGAGTATGCTGTTGGAACTAATTATAGCTAGATCTCAAAGACCAGCCAACATATTTAGTTTACTATACTGTATAATACTACACTCCACACTGTAGTATCCCTCAATCATGTAGTTATTACTATAGCATAATGTAGTACACTGTAGAATACTATATTCCACACTGTAGTATTTTTTACCTTTATTTAACTAGGCAAGTAGGTTAAGAACAAATTCTTATTTACAATGACAGCCTAGGAACAGTGGGTTAACTGCCTTGTTCAGGTGCAGAACGACTGATTTTGACCTTGTCAGCTCGGGGATTCAATCTAGCAACCTTTCGGTTACTGGCCCAAAGCTTTAAACACTAGGCTACCTGCCACCCGTAGTACTTACTTGATCCCTTGATCATCTGTAGTACTTACTATAGCATTTTGTAATATACTGTAGAATATTACACTACACACTGTAGTATCCCTTGATCACGTGTAGTATTTAACTATAGAATTTCATAGCACACTGTAGAATACTAGAGAATTATCCGCAAAAAAACAATGTAGCAAATACTACAGAGTCCACAAAAATATTACAGTCCGCAAAAACACTACAGGTTTTTAACTATAGTAATACTACAGTAGTTCTACTATTGTAAACTGTATATACAACAGTATACCTCAGTAAAGTCTGCAAAAACACTACAGTGAATACTATAGAATATAAATATAGTAATACTACAGTATTTATACCATAGTATACTGATTCAGAGGGTTTAGGTTAAATGTGGAAGACACATTTCGATTGAATGAATTCAGTTGTACAAATGTTCCTATAGTATTTTTTTCATTTGGGAGTAGGAGGTCCCAGCAGAGAGAATGACTTGAAACTAAATAATATCTGGGGGGTTTTACCAGAAGAGGGCAGCAATGTAAGTTCCACTACCATTCTGCATAGAGCATGTCTTTTTAATTTATACATTTTATTAAGCCATTATTTAATTAGGTAAGTCAGTTAAGAACAAATTCTTATTTTACAATGATGGCCTACCCCGGCCTAACCCTCCCATAACCTGGACGATGCTGGACCAATTGTGCGCCACCCTATGGGACTCCTGATCATGGCCAGTTGTGATACAGCCCAGGATCATGGCCAGTTGTGATACAGCCCAGGATTGAACCAGGGTCTCTAGTGACACATCTAGTACTGAGATGCAATGCCTTAGACCGCTGCACCACTGCAGGGTGTCCAGGCATTTGACCCAGCTCAGACATGAACACCTTGATCCAGCTAATCATGGTTTTGATGATGAAAGGAATCAGTGTTGGGCTGAAACAAAAGCCGGCAATCCCTTAGTCTCCAAAAGCTGCAGGTGACTGCTGCTCCATAAGTAACTTACATGCACTTTTATGCCTCACGAATGGTCGGTGCATCCGTCTTGTGATTACGAGGCTAGCACATTTATACATCCCTAAAGATATGGATATACACTTCAGTCCCATTACCATAGGCAGGCACAGTGTAATTACAGTGTTACATAATACTTATAATAAATCAGTGTAAATTGTGCAAACACTGTACATAGTGTGCCTAAGTAACTACCATAAGTATCAGTGACACTTATTTTAAAGTGGGGCCCTCACACAGACATTGTACTTAACGGTACATCATTTGAGTTTGTCCAGTAGAGGGATTCTATGGACAATTATAAAGGCACAATTTACTGGCCCTGTTTACAATGTCCCTCTTTTGTCACTGGATGGCAGTATGTCACTATTCCAAATAATGTACGTTTCATACCATTAGCGCTGTAACAGTTTTCAAGCTATATGGGATTGCATAATAACTATAGTTTTTCCATAGCATACTATAGAACAGGTGTACTGTCTACACAAGTGAGTATCATTAGCAAAAATGTCAAATGGTACAAGTTGACGTTGTACAAGATAGTCATACAGTGGGGAGAACAAGTATTTGATGCACTGCCGATTTGACAGGTTTTCCTACTTACAAAGCATTTAGAGGTCTGTAGTTTTTATCATAGGTACACTTCAACTGTGAGAGACGGAATCTAAAACAATAATCCAGAAAATCACATTGTATGATTTTTAAGTAATTAATTTGCATTTTATTGCATGACATAAGTATTTGATACATCAGAAAAGCAGAACTTAATATTTGGTACATCAACCTTTCTTTGCAATTACAGAGATCATATGTTTCCTGTAGTTCTTGACCAGGTTTGCACACACTGCAGCAGGGATTTTGGCCCACTCCTCCATACAGACCTTCTGCAGGTCCTTCAGCTTTCGGGGCTGTCGCTGGGCAATACAGACTTTCAGCTCCCTCCAAATATTTTTATATTGGGTTCAGGTCTGGAGACTGGCTAGGCCACTCCAGGACCTTGAGATGCTTCTTACGGAGCCACTCCTTAGTTGCCCTGGCTGTGTGTTTCGGGTCGTTGTCATGCTGGAAGACCCAGCCATGACCCTTCTTCAATGCTCTTACTGAGGGAAGGAGGTTGTTGGCCAAGATCTCGCGATACATGGCCCCATCCATCCTCCCCTCAATACGGTGCAGTCATCCTGTCCCCTTTCCAGAAAAGCATCCCCCATGCTTCACGGTTGGGATGGTGTTCTTGGGGTTGTACTCATCCTTCTTCTTCCTCCAAACACGGCGAGTGGAGTTTAGACCAAAAAGCTCTATTTTTGTCTCATCAGACCACATGACCTTCTCCCATTCCTCCTCTGGATCATCCAGATGGTCATTGGCAAACTTCAGATGGGCCTGGACATGCGCTGGCTTGAGCAGGGGGACCTTGCGTGCGCTGCAGGATTTTAATCCATGACGGCATAGTGTGTTACTAATGGTTTTCTTTGAGACTGTCCCAGCTCTCTTCAGGTCATTGTCCAGGTCCTGCCGTGTAGTTCTGGGCTGATCCCTCACCTTCCTCATGATCATTGATGTCCCACGAGGTGAGATCTTGCATGGAGCCCCAGACCGAGGGTGATTGACCGTCATCTTGAACTTCTTCCATTTTCTAATAATTGCGCCAACAGTTGTTGCCTTCTCACCAAGCTGGTTGCCTATTGTCCTGTAGCCCATCCCAGCCTTGTGCAGGTCTACAATTTTATCCCTGATGTCCTTACACAGCTGTCTGGTCTTGGCCATTGTGGAGAGGTTGGAGTCTGTTTGATTGAGTGTGTGGACAGGTGTCTTTTATACAGGTAACGAGTTCAAACAGGTGCAGTTAATACAGGTAATGAGTGGAGAACAGGAGGGCTTCTTAAAGAAAAACTAACAGGTCTGTGAGAGCCAGATTTCTTACTGGTTGGTAGGTGATCAAATACTTATGTCATGCAATAAAATGCAAATTAATTACTTAAAAATCATACAATGTGATTCTCTGGTTTTGGATTCCGTCTCTCACAGTTGAAGTGTACCTATGATAAAAACTACAGACCTCTACATGCTTTGTAAGTAGGAAAACCTGTAAAATCGGCAGTGTATCAAATACTTGTTCTCCCCACTGTAGAAATGGTAGCACAGGGAAAACAGAGAGACGGATGCAGAATACAAGAGGTGATTTAACGATGGCTTTTAACATGTGAAGCTAGCTTTGTCCCATCTCATCATGTTGACATTTCTTCTCTCTATACTGAGGCCCAGAAGCCACTGGGCCTCAGTATAATCTCTGCAGCCACCGATATGAAGCTCATTAATAGATAATTCAGTCCAGGAAATCACGTAGGGCTCATTTATCAATGAGGCATTGTGAATTGTATGAGAGCAAAATTACATTATCATATGTCACCCAAGATTATCAAATAATATTTCTTTGCTGTAAATGACATCACACTGCACTAAAATTGAGAAAATTATATTTGCACAAAAGTGGGGCTGGTGGGGGAGAGAGAAAGACTCAGAGCATGTCATCAAGGTATTTTATGCAAATAACACACTGGCATAATTGCTGCAATCTTGAAATGTGGATATCTCCAACTTTGATTAGTGTGTTTTCCTCCCTGCTATGAATGAGAAACACTGCTTATTTGAGATAATCAGTATCCTTTACTAGTAGGATGAGTTTGACATTCTTCCAGACCCAAACCTCAGAAACATCTCAGTGCGTCTCTCAAACGTTAACCTTGTCCCCAGGCTTAATTGCTATGTTGAGAAAGAGCTAACACAGAAATGTGATCTCAGTCATTTTGTGTTGTAGAGATACAGTACGGTTGCTTGGCTTTACTGTGAACTAAATGTAAAAATCACTGTCGCCTAGTTGAAAGTTTCACACGTACACTGTATCAATGGAACATTGGTAATACTATGAACACTTTATAAATACACTTCATTATCAATATGAGTCCAATTAGCCAGAGAGGGATGGCGTGCCCTTTGAAAATTGCATTCCTCTGAAGGCTGTCTCTCAGTCAATTCTAGGGAGGTTGGAAATGAACAGTGCACTGAGCTTGCACTAGTTTGTACTATCAGAACTCTGAAGCTGTTGCAATACAACATTGACACAATTTGTAGAAGATAATGACTATGTATTATGATATTGCTGTGGCAGCGATAATCATCCCTTATGTCTGAGTGTAATATCAGCACTTAGAATAGATCACCACAGTCGTCATCCACCTAATAACTTGTAAATAAACCCCCACGTTTCCTGTCTGCTGAAAGAAGCTAGCAAAATCATTTTAGTACAGGAAGCCTTGTGCTATCTCAGTTCATTCTACTCCACCTCACACCAGGGCAGCCTGGTAGCATCACAGTATATTCTGTTCTCATAGGACAAGTTCACTACATCAGTGGTTGCCAACTCCAGTCCTCCAGTACCCCAGTACACATTTTTAGTGTAGCCCTGGACAAGGAGACCTGATTCAACTGGTCATCCAATCATCATGCCCTCAATGAGTTCAATCAGGTGTTTTATTGTCCGGAGCTACAACAGAAATGTATGCTGTTGGAGATACTGTAGGACTGGAGTTGGGAAACACTGCACTAGATTAACACAAGACATGGGCCATTGGGTCAAGGGTCAAGATCATCACTTCAGACAGCTGGAGAAGGATTATCGAACAGAGGGCCTGACCTGAGACTGACTTAATAACTTCAATTCATTGTAGACTACTAAAGCAACTGCACCCCTAGAAAGATTATGGCCAATGGTATAAATACAGACTGGATCCAAGTGGTTGGGTCTGAAGGCCAATTCAGCTGTCTCTCTAAGAAGAGTCTATATGGTTACTTTGGAAGCCCCATTCTCTCAACCTGATTTGTCTGTCCATGTCTACTGTTTAACAGATTTGCCCTAATTGCTGCATTGAATTCCCACCATCCTACTACTAGCTTTGATTTCCATGCTTCCTCACACCAACAGCCTAGTGCTGAACGTAACTTGGGAGTATGATAATGAAAGATCTGAGTAGTAACCTGATGTTGAATCAAACCCCAGCATCTCTTTGTAATTACACATGGCTGTCGGGGTGCTGTCTTGTGCACACCACGTCTAGACGTCTGTGGCTAGGGATGAGCCCTGGCTGCATAGTGCAGTTAACACAATCCCATTCAAATTCACCATAAATACTGTACAGCTTAATTCATTGGACAGAGACTATGAAGGCTTGTTCTCACGCCGTCTCCTCTCCTCTGCCTATTTAATGAACTAAATCAATTAGAAGAACTTGTGCCCGGATTCACAAAACCTTCTTAAGAAAACATTTAATCTTAACTGTCATTTTTTCCATTAACTATAGACTTATGAAGAACATTAAGCAAAGTTGCTATTCCTCAAAAAGGTTATTGGAAATGTTCTTGCACTATTTCTTATGTTTCTCCTTAAGCAAAAAGTTAAGAAGAAATGTAATTCTTAAAAATAAATGTTTGTGAGAAGTGTTTTGTGAATTTGGGCTCTGGTCTGTTAAGAAATAAGATTAAATAAATAATAATTGTCACGTTCTGACCATAGTTCTTGTGTGTTTTCCTTGTTTTAGTGTTGGTCAGGACGTGAGCTGGGTGGGCATTCTATGTTGTGTGTCTAGTTTGTCTACTTCTATGTTTGGCCTGATATGGTTCTCAATCAGAGGCAGGTGTTAGTCATTGTCTCTGATTGGGAACCATATTTAGGTAGCCTGTTTTGGGTTGGGATTTGTGGGTGATTGTTTCCTGTCTTTGTGTCTATGCACTAGATAGGACTGTTTTTGGTTTTCCCATTTGCTGTTTTGTAATTTGAATTGTTCAGTTGGGATTTATTATTAAAGAAGATGAACACTCACCACGCTGTGCTTTGGTCCTCTCTTTCCCAGGAAGAGAACTGTTACAATAATAATATACAGTACCCGTCCAAAGTTTGGACACACCTACTCATTCAAGGGTTTTTCTTTATTGGACTATTTTCTACTTTGTAGAATAATAGTGAAGATTTCAAAACTATGAAATAACACATATGGAATCATGTAGTAATCAAAAAAGTGTTAAACAAATACAAATATATTTTCTATTTGAGATTCTTCAAAGTAGACACCCTTTGCCTTGACAGATTTGCACACTCTTGGCATTCTCTCAACCAGCTTCATGAGGTAGGCACCTGGAATGCATTTCAGTTAACAGGTGACCCTTGTTAAAAGTTAATTTGTGGAATTTCTTTCCTTAATGCGTTTGAGACAATTAGTTGTGTTGTGACAAGGTAGGGGTGGTATATAGAAGATAGCCCTATTTGGTAAAAGACCAAGTCCTTATTATGGGAATACCAGCTCAAACAAGCAAAGAGAAATGACAGACAATCATTACTTTAAGACATGAAGGTCAGTCAATCTGGAAAATTTCAAGAACTTTGAAAGTTTCTTCAAGTGCAGTCGCAAAAACCATCAAGCGCTATGATGAAACTGGCTCTCATGAGGACAACCACAGGAAATGAAGACCCAGAGCTACCTCTGCTGCAGAGGATAAGTTCATTAGAGTTACCAGCCTCAGAAATTGCAGCCAAAATAAATACTTCACAGAGTTCAAGTAACAGACACATCTCATCATCAACTGTTCAGAGGAGACTGCGTGAATCAGGCCTTCATGGTCGAATTGCTGCAAAGAAACCACTACTAAAGGACACCAATAAGAAGAAGAGACTTGCTTGGGGCAAGAAACACGAGTAATGGACAATAGACCGGTGGAAATCTGTCCTTTGGTCTGATGAGTACAAATTTGAGATTTTGTGGTTCGAACAGCCGTGTCTTTGTGAGACGCAGAGTAAGTGAACGGATGATCTCCGCATGTATGGTTCCCACCATGAAGCATGGAAGAGGAGGTGTTGGGGTGCTTTGCTGGTGACACTGTCTGTGATTTATTTATAATTCAAGGCACACTTAATCAGCAGGGCTACCACAGCATTCTGCAGCAATACGCCATCCCATCTAGGGGACAATGATTTGTTTTTCAACAGGACAATGACCCAACACACCTCCAGGCTGTGTAAGGGCTATCTGACCAAGGAGAGTGATGGAGCGCTGCATCAGATGACTTGGCTTCCACAATCACCCGACTTCAACCCAGAGATGGTTTGGGATGAGTTGGACTGCAGAGTGAAGGAAAAGCAGCCAACAAGTGCTCAGGATATGTGGGAACTATTTCAAGACTGTTGGAAAAGCATTCCTCGTGAAGCTGGTTGAGAGAATGCCTAGTGTGAAAATCTGTCATCAAGGCAACTGGTGGCTATTTTGAAGAATCTCAAATATATTTGCATTTGTTTAACCCTTTTTTGGTTTTCTAGATGGTTCCATATGAGTTATTATATAGTTCTGATGTCTTCACTACATTTACAATTTAGAAAATAGTACAAATTAAGAAAAACCCTTGAATTCGTAGGTTTGTCCAAACTTTTGACTGATATTGTACTTATATATATTGTTGTGAGAATCAATCCCGCTTCCATAAGGCAAACACTTCTAGCATAATTCTAATGAGTGATGCTGGGCTTTCACTTCAATTGGATTTAGAAAATCAATGTGCGGTTGGCATATGTTCTGTTGGCAGCCAGCTCCTGTGAGCCCAGTTAGAGTACAGTCATTTACATAAACTCCAACTGTCTGTCTTATTGGACTTAACCCCCTGTATGAGTAAATAGTCAAATACTTTGTTTTATGTTCCAACTACAGTGGCATTCACTAAAAGGCCTATGTAATAAGCAAGAAGGTACGTGTATTGTATCATACGCAGTATTTATTGACCTTATACCTGGTTCTCAAATATAAACAGAAGCATGTGTTATAGTTAAGCAATACGGCACGAGGGGTGTGGTATATGGCCAATATACCACGGCTAAGGGCTGTTCTTACGCACGACTCATCGTGGAGTGGCTGGACACAGCCCTTAGCCGTGGTATATTGACCATATACCAGAAACCCCTGAGGTGCCTTATTGCTAGTACAAACTGGTTACCAACGTAATTACAGCAGTAAAAATCTATATTTTATCATACTCGTGGTATACGGTCTGATATTCCATGGCTGTCAGCCAATAAGCATTCAGGGCTGGAACCACCCAGTTTATAATTACTGTTAAGGAATGTCTGATATGTAACCAGATATGTCACTAACATGCTCGTTATTGTTTTTAAAATATTTTTCAAGTCAACGGGAAACATCAGTTGTCTTGTTTAAATACGTGATTACTATTGCTTTGGAGCTTGTTAACATACAGTACAGTATTTTAGGTTCATCAAATATGCAATGCCATTGACTATGATTCAATGTATAGAGCATCGCATCCTCCCCAAACAACAAAGGTCTATCAACATTCTTTCTAAACAGTAGCGTATTTCCTCCCTCAAAGGTCTTCCATTCAGTCCCCAACCAATCCCAGCCTCGCTGGCCGTTTGATATTCAAAATCCCCTACTCCCCTCTGAAGATGAGTTGTCTCCCGTGCAGGTAAATTGAAGACACGTTGCAGTAGATCACAGCCAACTGAGGCTTTGCCACCATAGGTCTTCTGGCAGCACAATGCCCCATGCCTAGGTTTGCAAAATTCCAGTAACGTTCCCTAAATTCCCTAGTTTTCCAGAAATCATAGTTGGAAGATTCACGGAATCAGGAGGGAATAAGCAGGAAATCCGAGAATCATTCAACCAGGTTTTCTGGTAAAGTTACCGTAATTTTGCGGAAGACACATTTTAGTTGAATGCATTCAGTTGTACAACTGACAAGGTATCCCCCTTTTCCTTTACTTTCTTAACAGTTTCACAGATGGCACATGACACTTAGCCCCCCGTCTATATTCAGCCTTCACTCCCCCAGTAATGGCAGAGCTGAATTGCCACGCAGAGAGTGTGTGTGTATGAGTATGCGTGTGTGTCTTCATCTCATAGCATTGATAGAACTAGAAAACGGCCGTGGTGATGCAGTCTGCAGGTCACGTACCTGTCTGTCAGGTAATTTAATCAGGATCACAGACTCATAATCCCCATGAGGCTCCTCTCTCTGTCCTCACAGTAGTGGGTTTTTGCACTGGCTCAATCATTCAAACCACATTGATGTGTGTCAGTGAAGTAGTAGTGACTCACCGAAAATGTAATAATGTTAGACTACGTTCAGGTTGAGGAACCATCTAACATTATATGTTGTAAAATACTGAACTGCCCCTTTAATCTTAGATCTAGGAGAACCCCACTTCCTCCAGATTAGCACTGTTAACCTCACCCCACTTCCTCCATATTAGCACGGTTAACCTCACCCCCACTTCCTCCATATTAGTTACGGTTAACCTCACCCCCACTTCCTCCAGATTAGCACTGTTAACCTCACCCCACTTCCTCCATATTAGCACGGTTAACCTCACCCCCACTTCCTCCATATTAGTTACGGTTAACCTCACCCCCACTTCCTCCATATTAGTACGGTTAACCTCACCCCCACTTCCTCCATATTAGTACGGTTAACCTCACCCCCACTTCCTCCATATTAGTACGGTTAACCTCACCCCCACTTCCTCCATATTAGTACGGTTAACCTCACCCCCACTTCCTCCAGATTAGTGCGGTTAACATCACCCCCACTTCCTCCATATTAGTACGGTTAATCTCACCCCCACTTCCTCCATATTAGTACGGTTAACCTCACCCCCACTTCCTCCATATTAGTACGGTTAACCTCACCCCCACTTCCTCCATATTAGTACGGTTAACCTCACCCCCACTTCCTCCAGATTAGTGCGGTTAACATCACCCCCACTTCCTCCATATTAGTACGGTTAACCTCACCCCACTTCCTCCAGATTAGTATGGTTAACCTCACCCCACTTCCTCCATATTAGCACGGTTAACCTCACCCCCACTTCCTCTATATTAGTTACGGTTAACCTCACCCCCACTTCCTCCATATTAGTACGGTTAATCTCATCCCCACTTCCTCCATATTAGTACGGTTAACCTCACCCCCACTTCCTCCATATTAGTACGGTTAACCTCACCCCCACTTCCTCCATATTAGTACGGTTAACCTCACCCCCACTTCCTCCATATTAGTACGGTTAACCTCACCCCCACTTCCTCCATATTAGTACGGTTAACCTCACCCCCACTTCCTCCAGATTAGTGCGGTTAACATCACCCCCACTTCCTCCATATTAGTATGGTTAACCTCACCCCACTTCCTCCAGATTAGTATGGTTAACCTCACCCCCACTTCCTCCATATTAGTACGGTTAACCTCACCCCCACTTCCTCCAGATTAGTGCGGTTAACATCACCCCCACTTCCTCCATATTAGTACGGTTAACCTCACCCCACTTCCTCCAGATTAGTATGGTTAACCTCACCCCACTTCCTCCATATTAGCACGGTTAACCTCACCCCCACTTCCTCTATATTAGTTACGGTTAACCTCACCCCCACTTCCTCCATATTAGTACGGTTAATCTCATCCCCACTTCCTCCATATTAGTACGGTTAACCTCACCCCCACTTCCTCCATATTAGTACGGTTAACCTCACCCCCACTTCCTCCATATTAGTACGGTTAACCTCACCCCCACTTCCTCCATATTAGTACGGTTAACCTCACCCCCACTTCCTCCATATTAGTACGGTTAACCTCACCCCCACTTCCTCCAGATTAGTGCGGTTAACATCACCCCCACTTCCTCCATATTAGTATGGTTAACCTCACCCCACTTCCTCCAGATTAGTATGGTTAACCTCACCCCCACTTCCTCCATATTAGTACGGTTAACCTCACCCCCACTTCCTCCAGATTAGCACTGTTAACCTCACCCCCACTTCCTCCATATTAGTACGGTTAACCTCACCCCCACTTCCTCCATATTAGTGCTGTTAACCTGTTAGTCCTATAGGGGCAGTATTTCATTTTTGGATAAACCTCACCCCCACTTCCTCCATATTAGTGCTGTTAACATCAACCCCACTTCCTCCAGATTAGTGCTGTTAACATCTCCCCCACTTCCTCCAGATTAGTACGATAACCTTACCCCCACTTCCTCCAGATTAGTATGATTAACCTCACCCCCACTTCCTCCAGATTAGTGCTGTTAACATCACCCCCACTTCCTCCAGATTAGTACGATTAACCTCACCCCCACTTCCTCCAGATTAGTGCTGTTAACCTCACTCCCACTTCCTCCAGATTAGTATGATTAAACTCACCCCCACTTCCTCCAGATTAGTACGATTAACCTCACCCCCACTTCCTCCAGATTAGTACGATTAACGTCATCCCCACTTCCTCCAGATTAGTACGATTAACTCCACCCCACTTCCTCCAGATTAGTACGGTTAACCTCACCCCCACTTCCTCCAGATTAGTACGGTTAACCTCACCCCCACTTCCTCCAGATTAGTACGGTTAACCTCACCCCCACTTCCTCCAGATTAGTACGGTTAACCTCACCGCCACTTCCTCCAGATTAGTGCTGTTAACCTCACCCCCACTGTTACATTCCCCAGTTTCTGTGTTGTGGTTTTGTGTGTATGTGTGTGTTTCAGGATGGATTCCTGAAATTCCCCCAAGCAGCTGATTGGTCGGCTATTGCTAATTGAAGCTGACCCCGCCCTCTCGTCAGAGGATACAGCTGTATCCCATTACAGAATCCTTCTGAAGCTAGAAAAGCCAGTGTTCCTTTGTTCTTAGAGAGCTGATGGTTATCCTGTGTTGGGTGTTTATCAGATAGAGCTGATTGTTATGTTCTGTGTTAGTTTATTTCTCAGACAGAGAGAGCTTCTTTGATGTCCTGTGTTAGTTGTTTCTCAGGGGTTTTTCTTGTGAAGTAGTTTGTAGCCGGTTCTGCGCAGGTATATTTATGTCCTAAGGACTGTTTTGATTATTGAAATTGTTTACTTAAGCTTGGATTATTGTTTCATCTGTTCCCAGGGGGGAAGGGGAAGGCACCTAGAGTGTTTAGGCAAGAGGCCTGCGGACATACATAACCCGTAGTATTTACTGTCTATGCACACTAGGTAAGACCTGGGCAGACCACCCCCTGTATTTTGGTTAGCGCACCAGGTGGTGCTAGTTAGGTAAGTAGTGGGTCGGCAGGTAAGGTAGGAGAGGGGGCTTTGACATTTACTTTCTCTTCTTTGGTTCCGTCCAGCCCCTTTTCCCCAAATTTACAGTGTGAAGGAATAAATAAATTCCATGTAAATGGTAAATTCTCTGCTTTTGTCATCCTTACTTGTACCTACAGTCCCATACCTCTTTCACTCCACCCAGATGAGTTGTAGCAGGGTGTTGCATTCCCTCTCCAAGAGGTGCACGTAACACCCACATCCTCCCGATTAGTGCTGTTAGCCTCACCACCAACCCTGAGGTTACTGCTAGAATCACCAAATCACCTGAAAATGTTAGGCTATTGTGTGCTTGCTTTTGTATTGAAGGAACATTTTTGTTTCATAGATGGGTTGGCTGACAACGTCACAAAAATGATGCGTGCCCTTTGATGGGGCCTTGCTTTGTAGTGATTCTGACTGGTCCGATAGCTAGCAACAGTGACAAGACGCAATGTGGGGACTTGTAGGTGGATCGTTTCAGTTAGTTTTATCTAGTTCTTGATACCATGTCCTGTTTTGACTGATTTCATGTCAATGTCTAAGATTTGCAAGGTATCTGGCCAACAACTGTAATGTATTTGAAGACCACAATTACTCATTGTGCAAATGTATTTATATTTTCAATAAACATTTGGAGTCTTGAGTCCCCACGTATGCTGAGCACTTGTTGGCTGCTTTTCTTTCACTCTGCGATCCAAACCATCTCTGCGTTGACGGGTGATTGTGGAGGCCAAGTCATCTGATGCAGCGCTCCATCACTCTCCTTGGTCAAATAGCCCTTACACAGCCTTGAGGTGTGTTGGGTCATTGTCCTGTTGAAAAACAAATCATTGTCCCCCAGATGGGATGGCGTATTGCTGCAGAATGCTGTGGTAGCCCTGCTGATTAAGTGTGCCTTGAATTATAAATCACAGTGTCACCAGCAAAGCACCCCAACACCTCCTCTTCGATGATCATCCATTAACTTAACCTACTCTGCATCTCACAAAGACAAACATTTGGACTCATCAGACCAAAGGACAGATTTCCACTGGTCTAATGTCCATTACTCGTGTTTCTTGGTTCAAGTAAGTCTTATTGGTGTCCTTTAGTGGTTTCTTGGCAGCAATTTGACCATGAAGGCCTGATTCACGCAGTCTCCTCTGAACAATTGATGAGATGTGTCCGTTACTTGAACTCAGTGAAGTATTTATTTGGGCTGCAATTTCTGAGTCTAACTCTGAACTTATCCTCTGCAGGCTAACTCTTATTCTTTTCCTGTGGCGGTCCTCACAAGAGCCAGTTTCATCGCTTGATGGTTTTTGAGACAGCACTTGATTAAACTTTCAAAGTTCTTAAAGTAATAGACTGTTTCTCTTTGCTTATTTGAGCTGTTATCTACATAATATGGACTTTTACCAAATAGGGCTATCTTCTGTATACAACCCCTACCTTCTCACAACACAACTGATTGTCTCAAACGCATTGAGAAGGAACAAAATTCCACAATCTAACTTTTAACAAGCCACACCTGTTAATTGAAATGCATTCTAGGTGACTACCTCATGAAGCTTGAGAGAATGCCAAGTGTGCAAAGGGTGGCTACTTTGAAGAATATTTTGGTTGCTACATGATTCCATATGTGTTTGTTCATAGTTTTGATGTCTTCACTATTCTACAATGTTTAAAAATTAAGAAAAAAGTCAACTTTTGACATGTACTATATACAGTTTCCACCATCACTTGCAAATAAATTCATTAAAAATCCTACAATGTGATTTTCTGGATTTTTTCTTCTTCTAATTTTGTCTGTCATAGTTGAAGTGTACCTATGATGAACATTACAGGCCTCTCTCATCTTTTTAAGTGGGAGAACTTGCACAATTGGTGGCTGACTAAATACTTTTTTGTCCCACTGTATATATATACAGTGCATTGGGAAAGTATTCCGACCACTTGACTTTTTCCACATTTTGTTACGTTATTGCCTTATTCCAGCCTAATATTTATAAAATATCTCGGAAAATCCTTGACCCAGTTGGTCCTGATTTCCTCAAACAATGAACAGTACAATAGCATGAACAGTACAATAGCAGGTACTTAACTACATTGAACAGTACAATAGCATGAACAGTACAATAGCAGGTACTTAACTACAGTGAACAGTACAATAGCATGAACAGTACAATAGCAGGTACTTAACTACATTGAACAGTACAATAGCATGAACAGTACAATAGCAGGTACTTAACTACAGTGAACAGTACAATAGCATGAACAGTACAATAGCAGGTACTTAACTACAGTGAACAGTACAATAGCAGATATTTAGCTACATTGAACAGTACAATAGTAGGTATTTAACTACACTGAACAGTCCATGACCATATTTACAGTTGCCCCAACTAGACCTTGAGACATTCTTTTCCTCCCTACTGCATTATTTACCAATGTAACAGTTGTGTCGGTGAGGCCATTATATTTTGTATGAGGTAAAGAAGACTGGTCTGACACACACACACACACACACACACACACACACACACACACACACACACACACACACACACACACACACACACACACACACACACACACACACACACACACACACACACACACACACACGCAAATACACACACACACACAGACACACACTCACCCACTCGCAGACACACGTTGTTACTTCGCTGCAAAAAAAGATGACAGGTTAAACAACATGCAGTCAGACGCTCTGTAAATCACGCCATGTCCATCTTTGAAGAGATATGCGAAGGCCAAATCCTTTGCATTTGCTTGTCAAATAATATCTTAACTGAAAATCTAAACTCTCAATTTCCCTTTGTCCCACCACGCTTCTAAAACTCAACTCTTCTAAGTCAACATCTGTGGGGAATCCTGAAAGAATTGAGGATTTTGTAGAGATAACAACACCGAATCCATTGTGTGTACACTACTAATAGCTCTTCCCCAGAGGATATGACAAGCAATATCAAACCAGACGACAAAATTAGTTCACCCACACACGCTAAAGCACACAGCAGTCTGGTCTTGAGGAATAAGTGGTAATTTTGGAGCAAAGAGTATAACATCTTGTCCCCTTGGTTTAAAAGAGGTGCATCAGACTGACGCTGATGATACGAATGGATCAGAGAGTCAAAGGATTATCTGTTAAACACGCTTGCCCAGAATCCCTATTCCATCAGACTACATTGGTTCACTAAACATCTATTCCTTATGTCACTGATTGGTCATCTACAAACTATCTAGCATTGAGTAAAGTCATCATCGGTTCTGACCAGAGAGGAGTCTTGGGCCGAAGTCTGATTGTGTTGTCTACTCTTTAGTTTATAGTAACCTAATGATACATCATCAGGAGATAGCCAAACATGAATAGCTTGTCCATGTACTCCCTTAGCACAGTTAGCTTCAGGTCAGCATGTACAAGTGGGGAACCTATACGAGTGTGAGGTTTGAAATGGAAATGTGTTTTTTGCACAAATATAAGCACCCCCTATTTGACCTAACCTTTTTGGGATAGGGGGCAGCATTTTAAGTTTTGGATGAATAGCGTGCCCAGAGTGAACTGCCTCCTACTCTGTCCCAGATGATAATATATGCATATTATTATTAGTATTGGATAGAAAACACGCTGAAGTTTCTAAAACTGTTTGAATGATGTCTGTGAGTATAACAGAACTCATATGGCAGGCGAAAACCGGAGAAAAATCCAACCAGGAAGTGGGACATCTGAGGTTTGTAGTTTTTCAAAGCTTGGCCTACTGAATACACATTGAGATATGGATGAGGTTGCCCTTCCTAGAGCTTCCACTAGATGTCAACCGTCTTTAGAAACTGGTTTGGGGATTCTGTTATAAAGGAGGGGCTCATGAGACCTCTTTGAGTCAGTGGTCTGGCAGAGAGCCTTGGTCTCATGACGCACGCTCCCGACAGAGTTACTTCTTGTTCCAGTGCTTTTCTGAAGACAAAGGAATACGCCGGTTGGAACATTATTGATGTTAAAAACATCCTAACGATTGATTCCATACATCGTTTAACATGTTTCTAAAGGACTGTAACGGAACTTTTTTAGTTTTTGTCTGGATGAAGTGCCTGCGCCTCATGAAGATGAATTACTGGGCTGAACACGCTAACAATAAGTGGCTATTTGGAAATAAATGATGGAACTTTATGGAACAAATCAGTCATTTATTGTCGAACTGGGATTCCGGGGAGTGCCTTCTGATGAAGATCATCAAAGGTAAGTGAATATTTATGATGTTGTTTCTAATTTTGTTGATTCCAAAATGGCAGATATTCCTCTGGCTGTTTTGGGTTCTGAGCGCCGTTCTCAGATTATGCTTTTTCCGTAAAGTTTTTTTTAAATCGGACACAGCTGTTGCATTAAGGAGAAGTGTATCTTTAATTCTGTGAATAACACTAGTATCTTTTATCAATGTTTATTATGAGTATTTCTGCAAAATCACTGGATGTTTTGGAATCAAAACATTACTGCACTTAAGGCACCAATGTAAACTGAGATTTTTGGATATAAATATGCACATTATCGAACAAAACATACATGTATTGTGTAACATGATGTCATATGAGTGTCATCTTATGAAGATCATCAAAGGTTATTGATTCAATTTATCTATATTTCTGCTTTTTGTGACTCCTATCTTTGGCTGGAAAAATGGCTGTGTTTTTTTTCGACTTGGCGGTGATCTATCATAATCATATGTTGTGCTTTAGCTGTAAAGCATTTTTGAAATCGGTCACGATGGGTAGATTAACAAGGTGTTTATCTTCCATTTGTTGTATTGGATTTGTTGATGTGTGAAAGTTACATATTTCAAAAAAATATTTTTGAATTCCGCGCACTGTCTTTTCTACGGAATATTGTCTAGGGGTTCCGCTAGCGGAATAAAGGTTTTAAACGCTTGAACAAACACTCGAACAAACTTTGTTCTTACATGACATTCACTTCATTGACATGGAAGAGAGGACACTCATTGATAAGAGTGATGTGGTGTTGTCATTGACAAGAGCATCAATCAGACCTCTGAACATTAGCCGGTGCAAGTGGGATAAACAATGTATCAAATTACAATCTATTTTAAAAAATAAATAAAAAGGATTTTCCAATAAAGTGATTGCTGACATGCTTGTTTAAAAGTAGTGCAGTGGAAATGGAATGCTACTTGAATTGAATGTAGAGATGATTGAATATTCTGTATTTATTCTAAGAAGTTCAAAGAAGACCATCAGAGGGAAAGTGATGCCTTTCAATAAAACTCTCTATGAATGGAAACGGCATAATTGTATACTTTCCTTTCAAAATGTAAAGTGTAATTGGTTTAAAGCTGCAAAGATGATCCGCCATCATAGCTGCAATTATCAAAATACGATATCGTCCGTGATGCTCAGAAATGATTTAATTTCTATCAACGGGTAATTGTATCATTGGTTTCAAAAGTGCTGAGGAATGGGATGGCTCTGATTGATAAGCTCTTTGACTGGGAAATTACCGCCATGACTGGTTTCTTCCATACGGTGCACTCAGCATGTAATATAATAGCGACTGCTTTCACTCCCTTTATGGATCTGCCCATTTTCATGTTGATTATACCTTTGTAATGGTTTCTATCTGGCTAGAGATGCTTTCAGAAAGGTTTTAACCGAGTAAATGTCATTTCAGTCTCTGTGAAATATCACTGCTGTTCCCACTGCGACCCAGCCAAGCCTTTCACAGGGCAGAAAGGAAAGGAGAAGGACTTATACTACTTGATGCACTTTGGATGGTGCCCGCGTCGATCGTGTTCCTGCTTACAAACATCTGGGCATCAGGATAGACGATAAGCTGTTTTTTTAAAAGCATATTGATGAGTTAGTTAAGAAGCTGAGAATAACAATGGGCTTCTTCTTTAGAAATAGGTCATGCCTATCATTAGATAATAGAACGCAGATGCTTCAGTCGATGTTTCATTTGGTCTTAGATTATGGTGATACCATTTTAATTGAATGAATGCACCGGCCATGTCATTGAAGCTGTTAGATACAGTTTTCCATAGTGCACTTAGTTTTATTACAGGTGACAGGTTTTGCACTCATCGCTGCTTGCTCTATTGGAAAGTAGGTTTGCCTCTGATTTGTTTATAAAGTCCTATTGCAAAAACAAAAAAAATTCTAGTTTAGATTTACATTTCATTGAGTTGTCAACTAACCTGACTTTAACATGAAATCAATAAGAATTTGATCTGTGTCAGTGGATTTAGGTTAAAGGTTAGGTGAAAAACAGAAATTCCTTGACATGGAAACAACATTGATATATCTCGTTTGTGCCCAGTGGGACCATACCCGACCACAGGGATGGTTAACTATGGAAATATCTGGAAATATCTGTTGATACAGACTTTAGTTGCTATGTATCCCATGTATGGATCCAAGTCTTCAGAGTTCCCTTCAATTAGATACATTGGTACCTCTCAGGCAGTTATTGTTGACCAATGTGTCTGTATTGTTGCATTTTGTATTTGCTTGTATTTAGTAAAATGAGTGAAATTGTAAAATGCAGGGCTCCCATCTGAAAGGGACTTTGGTCTCAATGGGACTCCCTGTTGAAAAAAAGGTATTATATACATTATATATATCTTTTTTTATATAAAATAATCATACTGCATTTCCAAGACTTCACACAAGGCTTGCGGGTCAAGTGGTGTCACCGGTGGGATTTTACATTCGATTCTATAATTTGTTTTTGTGTCAGCTGTGGTATTTAGCATCAGATTCTTGGATTTCTTGCTGACAAAAATTGTTCTCTCAGAATAAGTAGACATTGCATCCCTAACATCTGAGGTAAATGGGTCATATCGGGAGTGCAATACAAATTATTAAAGATCTTGCAGCAACTTTCTGGCAGGTTCCTGAACATTATGTGATTACAGTGCATTCGGAAAGTATTCAGACCCCTTCACTTTTTCCACATTTTGTTACGTTACAGCCTTATTCTAAAATGGATTCCATTGTTTTTTACCTCCTCATAAATCTCCACACAATAACCCATAATGTTTGCAAATTTACTTTAAAAAAACGGAAATACCACATTTACATAAGTATTCAGACCCTTTACTCAGTACTTTGTTGTAGCACCTTTGGCAGAGATTACAGCCTCGAGTATTATTGGGTATGACGCTACAAGCTTGGCACACCTGTATTTGGGGAGTTTCTCCCATTATTCTCTGCAGATCCTCTCTGTCAGGTTTGATGGGGAGCGTTGCTGCACAGACATTTTCAAGTCTGTCCAGAGATGTTCGATTGGATTCAAGTCCGGGCTCTGGCTGGGCCACTCAAGCACATTCAGAGACTTTTCCCGAAGTCACTCTTGCATTGTTTTGGCTGTGTGCTTAGGGTCGTTGTCCTGTTGGAAGGTGAACGTTCGCTCCAGTCTGAGGTCCTGAGCACTCTGGAACAGGTTTCATCAAAGATAACTCTGTACTTTGCTCTGTTCATCTTTGCCTCAATCCAGTCCCTGCCACCACCATGCTTCACCGTAGGCATGGTATTGGCCAGGTGATGAGCGGTGCCTGGTTTCCTCTGGATGTGATGCTTGGCATTCAGGCCAAAGAGTTCCATCTTGGTTTCATCAGACCAGAGAATCTTGTTTCTCATGGTCTGATAATTATTTTGGTGCCTTTTGGTAAACACCAAGAGGACTCTCATGTGCCTTTTACTGAGAATTGGCTTCTGTCTGGCCACTCTACCATAAAGGCCTGCTTGGTGGAGTGCTGTAAAGATGGTTGTCCTTCTAGAAGGTTATCCCATCTCCACAGAGGAACTCTGGAGCTATGTCAGAGTGACCATTGGGTTCTTGGTCACCTCCCTGACTAAGGCCCTTCTACCTCGATTGCTCAATTTGACCAGGCAGCCAGCTCTCCAGTCTTGGTAGTTCCAAACTTTTCCATTTAAGAATGATGGCCACTGTGTTCTTGGGGACCATGCACTGTCAACTGTGGGACCTTATATAGACAGGTGCGTGCCTTTCCAAATCATGTCCAATCAATTGAATTTACTCTAGGTGGACTCCAATCAAGCTGCAGAAACTTCTCAAAAACAATCAATGGAAACAGGATGCACCTGAGCTCAATTTCGAGTATCATAGCAAAGGGTCTGAATACTTACATAAATATGTTTTTTGTTGTTGTTCTTTGCTAACATTTCTAAAAACCTGTTTTTGCTTTGCATTATGGGGTTTTGTGTCTAGATTGATGAGAGAAACAAAACAATGTAATATTTTTTTTTTAAGTAAGGCTGTCACGTTACAAAATGTGGAAAAGGTCAAGGGGTCTGCAAATTTTCTTAATGCACTGTATATTAAACAAATTGTAGATCTCCTATATTCCTTCCAATTCCATTTCCCAGGGCTCACTCTAAAGACATTTACAATAAGTCACTAGAACTGTCTGATGTGAATGCTTTGCGATACATAACCCCCACATGCTGTGTTTCTTGACCATTTTCTCAAACTGCCACGGCATGTCTACAAGACCTTCCTGCTGGTAAATAAGATACATTGTAGGTAATGGTTAAGAGACCCATTTGTCTTTCCCAAGCCGTCTTCTTAGCTTCAACCTAACAAGTAATTAGGGAGTCTCCCAAATCGCAAACTTTTCCCTATGTAGTGCACTACTTTTGGGCCCTGGTCAAAAGTAGTGCACTACATAGGGAAAAGGGCACCATTTGGGATGCAGGCCTAAATGTTCGATGGCCTCAGGGAGGTTTCATGTTCACTTTCATGCACCTATTAGCTACCCCCGGCAATTCTTTCCATGTGTAATGAATGTGTTGTGTATTACATGTAAGTTCTACAGGAATAACCACATTTCTTATAGCTTATATACTGTAGCTTGAAAAACAAATCGGTATAATTAAGCGCCATCGACCTGAAGTTCAATGTCTCTTGATGGCTATTTATACATGTTTCATGCTTGCTAGATGTTGCAGTGGTACTGTGTTTTACGATGAGCCATTTATATCAAGATATATAGACATATTATGTACATTCAATTGCCCAAAAAGGAGCATATCATGGCATAAAGAAGAGGGGAAATTAATCTCCATTCATGGTGTGGTGATACGGCTGGCAATGCTCTTTATCCTAGATAGCGAGCTGTTGAAAACAAAGATACTCATCTACAGCTCCCTACTGTAGACCCTTCCTGCAGTCAAATGACTAGTGGCCTAATGTGTGGAATGTTCTTAATATACTTTAATAATTTCATAATTAATGAACATATATTTTTTTAAACAGACGAAAATCTGGTGTTTCTATGTCAAACGGTTTTGTTATATTTCAGTCTCCTGGGATGTATATTAAGTGTAATAATGGGGTGCAAACACAACAACAACCAAAAAATCAACTATAAAGTACCACAGTATGAGTTATAATACCCATTAAACCTAGTGGTCAAACAGGGAAATGGTTCCAATAGTTTTTCCACCATTAATTTTGCCCATAGAGGGGATTTTAGAAACACTTAATATAAGGGCTGTGTTTCGTGTAGGCTTACCCTGGTGTGACATTTTTAAAACCATGTAAGTCTCTCTAGGACAAGTTGACTTGTATCAATATATTTGCCTCTATTTACCCCCTCCAAATTGAAATGCTAATTAACTGCTCAGGTGGCAATCATAAAGAACTACAAATGCCATGATGATCTGGATGAGACTGCCGAATCGAGGCAAAGGTAAGAATCTCTGGATTAACTATCTAATGTTAGCGAAATGTAGTAATGAGGAGGAGCTTGCCGGGATTTGTAGTTTTGCATGATGTCTAATTTGACACTAATTAGCATTTTCGAATCCAATAAGAAATAGAACCAAATATATTGATAAAACTCACCTTGTCCGAGAGATTTACATGGTTATCAAATCGTTACGCCAGGGTAAGCCTATACGAAACACAGCCCTTATTTTAAGTGTTTCTAAAATATCATACGAGAAAAAATACTTATTTTCCACCAATGTGATTTTCTGGATTTTTCCCCTCATTTTGTCTGTCATAGTTGAAGTGTACCTATGATGAAAATTACAGGCCTCTCTCATCTTTTTAAGTGGGAGAACTTGCACAATTGAAGAAAAAAAAATGAAAAAAAATCAAGAAATCACATTGTAGGATTTGTAATGAATTTATTTGCAAATTATGGTGGAAAATAAGTATTTGGTCAATAACAAAAGTTTATCTCAATACTTTGTTATATACCCTTTGTTGGCAATGACAGAGGTCAAACGTCTTCACAAGGTTTTCACACACTGTTGCTGGTATTTTGGCCCATTCCTCCATGCAGATCTCCTCTAGAGCAGTGATGTTTTGGGGCTGTTGCTGGGCAACACAGACTTTCAACTCCCTCCAAAGATTTTCTATAGGGTTGAGATCTGGAGACTGGTTAGGCCACTCCAGGACCTTGAAATGCTTCTTACGAAGCCACTCCTTCGTTGCCCGGGCGGTGTGTTTGGGATCATTGTCATGCTGAAAGACCCAGCCACATTTCATCTTCAATGCCCTTGCTGATGGAAGGAGGTTTTCACTCAAAATCTCACGATACATGGCCCCATTCATTCTTTCCTTTACACAGATCAGTCGTCCTGGTCCCTTTGCAGAAAAACAGCCCCAAAGCATGACGTTTCCACCCCCATGATTCACAGTAGGTGTGGTGTTCTTTGTATGCAACTCAGCATTCTTTGTCCTGCAGGTCATTCACTAGGTACCACCGTGTGGTTCTGGGATTTTTGCTCACCCTTCTTGTGATTATTTTGACCCCACGGAGTGAGATCTTGCGTGGAGCCCCAGATCAAGGGAGATTATCAGGGGTCTTGTATGTCTTCCATTTCCTAATAATTGGTCCCACAGTTGATTTCTTCAAACCAAGCTGCTTACCTAGACCTATTCAGTCTTCCCAGCCTGGTGCAGGTCTACAATTTTGTTTCTGGTGTCCTTTGACAGCTCTTTGATCTTGGCCATAGTGGAGTTTGGAGTGTGACTGTTTGAGGTTGCGGACAGGTGTCTTTTATACTGATAACAAGTTCAAACAGGTGCCATTAATACAGGTAACAAGTGGAGGACAGAGGAGCCTCTTAAAGAATAAGTTACAGGTCTGTGGGAGCCAGAAATCTTGCTTGTTTGTAGGTGACCAAATACTTATTTTCCACCATAATTTGCAAATAAATTCATTAAAAATCCTATAATGTGATTTTCTGGAAAAAAATCTCATTTTGTCTGTCATAGTTTAAGTGTACCTATGATGAAAATAACAGGCCTCTCTCATATATTTTTAAGTGGGAGAACTTGCACAATTGGTAGCTGACTAAATACTTTTTTGCCCCACTGTACGTTGGTTTCAAAGTAGATTTGTTTAAGACTACCAAGTAACACTCTGTGTGACCCTGATTTAGCCCACTGCAGTAAAAGGTTAAATACGGCCTCCAGTGATTTTTTAACTTTTCCTGTTGAAGCGATATCCCAAGTATAAATAGAGTAAAGTACACACACTAAAGGGTCAAATGAATATGTTTTGAGAAACATTTTAGTTTTTTAGATACAAATGCAAACACATAAACACACACACACGCACACACACGTATGCCATGTCATGTCATACCTTGACTGGACACATCTACTTTCTAACGAGCCTGCGTAAATCAGTTGTTCAATTAGGTGAAAAGGAGACTGGAGAAGGACTTTAAACCTTAAAAGGATTTGTTAAAAACTGGAGCGTCAGACATCAAAAACCCCAGTCAGAATCACAGATGTAATCTCAGGCATGAACAGAGGAATTCATCTTTTCAATTATTCATTCATCAGCAGCTTAGTGTGCAGGTGGAACTAGCAGTGTGACTATACCAGAATCAGGTGGTAGCTCGACGCCACCAAAATGTATGAACTGAGGACACAAAGGAAGAGGACACAAAGGAAATCCTCAGAAGTGGGGGCCATTGTTTTATCATCCCATGGTGTCCCATGGCCAACGGAATTGTAAAGCAACTCATTTCAGAAGTAAAATTCTTCTTCTTCATTTTTTGAAATTCAGAATGTTAATTATTTGATGTCTGCCTGGTAGGGGTGGAATGAGAGTATGCTGCCGGATACATGGAACTATAGAGAGTGTAAGGATTTCTGCATATAGTTGAAAGACAAAAAAAGCCCTCATGGAATGAATGTTTCCAAACTGGAATAGTGCAATGCAAAGTGAGCCAACAGCTTTTTCCTTTCACTGATGAAATAACTAGAGTTCAAATGTAGGCCAAGACATTGATTGATTGATTGATTTATTATACCTGTATCACTGAAGTAATATTTATACTTGGGAAATGTGTCAAATAGCTTCTTGGGAGCTTGTCAGGAAGGCATTCAGGTGAAACAATACAATATTTTCGCACTCATTAGTCTATATCATAATTCAATTCTCACACAAACAAGCTTCAACAAAACATATTTGATTCGTGCCTATCAAGTTCCCAGCCCTTCAAGTCTCTTCACTGTTCCCCAGGGCAGTATTTCTCTATATATAGGTAGAGTTTATGTTGGGCATATTTTCTAACTGCAAAACCTACACGCAAGTAATATCATGCTGTGCCCCACTGATTTCCCTGTCGCCTGGACTGCAACATATAATATCACATTTGCCCCAGAACAGTTGTTTCAGTGTGGCAACAATTCCTCATGGAATACTAAGACTTAGAAGCTGTGTGCTGCTGGATGAGAGGCACTCCATTAACCAAAAATCCCTGCAATGAATCGGCAACAATCAATAACTCTGCTACATTTTGCTAGATTCCCACGTGACCCCTCTGCTCTCCATTTCATCAGCAGTTCATTTAGCCTTATCTCAATAGTATTATGAGGGAATTCAAAATTGAAAAAGCAATATTGGAGAAGAATTAACACCAGGTGCATAAAAGGTCAACATTATAGAATAGGGGGGAAAAAGACAACAATTGACATTTAACTTGCAATCACTGAAATGTCATTTAGAAGAGATGAAGGAAAACATTTGCGGGAGCAGCTTGCGTCCTGCAAGACTATAGAGACAAAAGTGCAGATGAGAGCATGCTTTTAGAATGAAAGAAAAAATGGCCTGTTTAGTAAAAGCTAGACTATAACCACTGGCGTGTGAAAAATATTCAGACATCTTCATTTGTAGCAAAACTGTGGTACTCGGTACTTTCTAAATTCCAGTCAAACATACCTACAAAAGCTTGTTTTAATTTGATATAAACATTTTAATACATGTCTGCATGTATGCTACTTCTCAAGTAGATACATTGTTCCAACTCTGCAGGCACGGCAAGTGAACGACAGAGAATACTTTTAGAGGGCCCAATTGGAGATGCAAATTGTCGTGACACGTAAGTCAAAGAGGGAGCTTGTCTTATCTCGCCTTCCACATCTAGGATTCAGTCTGTCCTGGCGGAATATCACTTCCTCCTCTTTTAAGAGGGAAGAGAGTGGGGACTGTAATGGATACAGTTGATCAGGGTATTCAACTGCTTGAGCTACTGTCCAGTAGAGATGATGTCATCCATAGCCGTTGGTGTTTTCCCGAATCAACGGACTGCCATTCGAGTTGAATAGTGTGCCCTGTGATGTCACTCAGGTCATTCTTTACCTGAAAGAAAGGTCTCCCAGTGCTTCAGGCTGTTTACAGTCTTCAAAACAGTCACACCGAGTCTATCTGGGTGTTAATTGAAACCTGAATCCACAGAATGCTGTAGGCTATTATCATCCGCTTTTGGATTCAGTTGCAAGGATGCTGCGGTTTGTCAATATAAAAATGTGTGAAAAAGACATTTCAGGGGGAAGGAGCTTCATAGAAATGCAGTTTTATTTTGAAGCTTCCGAAGCATTACATGTGATTATATTACCACATAAATTAATGCTCAAGATCTGCAAGATTTTTACAGTGACCAACATTTTCTTCTACAAAGACAGATATTCATTGTTTTAGGAGGAACATCACTTATGGTTGAGTATTTTTAAAGGAACCACACACTTTTATTTAAAGCCTAAATAATTAACCATGGAAGCGAAAACCAGTCATACCAACTAATTGACTGTCAATGCAGTGCGATGATTCCAGTGGAGACAGCTGGGTTTTTAATATCTTAGAGCACTATAGTCGAGTACATGGTCAGTAAATTAGCTGGCACTTTCCCCAGCCAGCACATCACTCCTATTTGTTGTACAGAAATTAAATAGGACCCATTTTTAAGAATTGGTTCCTTGAACCAGGGCCAAACTGGATCCAACCCTCTTAGCCATCTATTATTTTAGGGAGAGGGGAATGGGGAAGTTTAAGTTGGGACAGTACTTTTACTTTGCACTTTAAAATGTGTTTCTCTTTGCCTCACACAATCGATGCTTGACTGCACTGGACCCATCTAATGAACATCCTAGCTCATCTCACATTCACATTGATATCTGATGCCTCTAGCCACATGTCCCTGTGGAAAACTTAATTCATCTCATAAACCGCGATGCCCCAGAGCCCCTTTCATCCAAACGCCAAGACCTCCTCTGGGAGCAGATGAGTCTCATGTGGAGAAGAGTAACAAGGAGGGGTAGGTTGTAATGTTTTTGTGGACCGACAGGAGAGACGGCATATCAGAACCGGAATCTTAGCAGGTGTGAGAAGCAAACAGGTAAACTGCACATGTGAGATGGATTCAAATACGCCATCCATGTTGAAAAATTAACATCTGGAATTAAAAAGGTCTTTCAAGCTGACCTATGAGGGTGACTAGGTGGCTAGGACCACAAGGGTATGATGCGGCCCCACAGGTGGAGGCGGTTGTGGCTTTGAAAGCACCTCTGTGCCAGCGATGCCAGTGATTGACCTCATGCCGAATCCTCAGTGTCTTAAAGCTTCTCAACAGCAGGAGATGGTAATGGAATGTTGTATACCCCACGCCCACCTCATCCTTCCCTTTCACAATGACAAGCCAATTAAAGAGTAGGAGTTCTATGATAGGAAGCACGTCTACGCTCTCGGTAGCAAGCCCATTGTTCATGGATGGGCTGAGGAATAACAGCATTGCAGGTGGTTTGGAATTATAGACACGGAGATCACGATTGAAAACCGGCAAAAGGGAAATGTCTGTGTAGGTAGAGAGTTGTGAGTAATGTACTACAGACTCGGAAGTTATTAGCCATCAGTCACCCATAGCTACAAAATACATTGCTAGTGCAGCAGGTTGGCACATTTGTGTGTTATTTTGTCAAATCCAACTTAATCTCAGACAATCACACTTTAAACTGACCTGAAAATCACTGTCTACCACAGACATACTGAACATACACTGGTTGAATCTAGCATCTAAACGATCTAAGATATCAACTTGATCTCCAATTAGATCGTACCTAACGTTTACAGCATTGTTGCCGTGGCAAATAACCCATTACAATTTTCTGTTCAATGGTTGCCTGATTGGATTTGGCCTTCCAGCTTTAACCTGTTTTGGAAGGGATTTGTGATGCAAAGCAGTCGGTCATAGCCTCCATGTTAATTGTTTTTCACAACATGACCTCCCCTCGGGCATTTGAACCACATCGCTGTGAAGGAAACGGAACGATAAAGGTGACTTAAGGGTGTTTGAAGGGTGACTGCTCCCAATGCCTGAGCCAAACCTGGTGTGATGTTCATGTGAAATGACTTATACACCTTTAGGAGTGCAGAGCGGTGATGTCACTAGTGCACACCATAGGAAATCTTTTCAGAACGTTTTCAAATTAAATCAAAGTTTATTGGCTGCGTACACAGTTGTGCAGATATCTAGCAATTCAATGAACAAAATATTAAGACATATCAGAATGAGCAATATCAGAAGAACTAATATCAGAGTCCGGGAATACAAATAAATATACATGTATATCTTGGCCATGTTCTGTTATAATCTCCACCCAGCACAGCCAGAAGAGGACTGGCCACCCCACATATGCTCTGTCTAATTCTCTCTTTCTTTCTCTCTCTCTGAGGACCTGAGCCCTAGGACCATACCCCAGGACTACCTGACATGATGACTCCTTGCTGTCCCCAGTCCACCTGACCGTGCTGCTATTCCAGTTTCAACTGTTCTGCCTTATTATTATACGACCATGCTGGTCATTTATGAACATTTGAACATCTTGGCCATGTTCTGTTATATAATCTCCACCCGGCACAGCCAGAAAAGGACTGGCCACCCCACATAGCCTTGTTCCTCTCTAGGTTTCTTCCTAGGTTTTGGCCTTTCTAGGGAGTTTTTCCTAGCCACTGTGCTTCTACACCTGCATTGCTTGCTGTTTGGAGTTTTAGGCTGGGTTTCTGTACAGCACTTTGAGATACCAGCTGATGTACGAAGGGCTATATAAATACATTTGATTTGATTTGATTTTATATGATGGTGTGTATAGACAGTATTGACAGTATATGAATAGAAAAGGTGTGTTGAGCAATAGTTATATAGCATGAGCCATGACCAGAACACAGTATATAATTATGAAGTGGGTAAAACAGTATGTAAACATGATTAAAGTGACCAGTGTTCAATGACTCTATGTACAGTACATAGAGCAGCAGTCTCTAAGGTGCAGTGTAGAGTACTGGGTGGTAGCTGGCTAGTGAGGAAATGTTTTGCAACAAAAAACAAGATTTCTTATTGGAAGAATTCATTTCGGCCCGTTTTCTACCGTTTTGTTCCTAGTGAAAAACACCCCAGGCGTTGGGGCTAAGAATGAAAGAAACAGGATATGGAAAGAAGGACCAAATGGAATGTAACATTACACACCTGACTTTCTCTTTTAGTCAGAACACAAGGCACAAAATATAATAAACCACTGTGCAGAAAACACCTCAAGGCCTCCAATGTTTTCATTACAATGTAGTCACGTTAAATCTTCAGTACCGTGTGCAACTTAACAGAGTTACTCGGTAAGAGGTCTAAACACACTCCGAGTCACTAACTGCTGGGCATCACTATGTGAGCTGGGATCTAAAACCTGTGCCTGTCTCGTCCACTTACTTATGATTTGAACTATGGCTCAATGTGACAATCTGATTATTGTACAGTGCCTTGCAAAAGTATTCATCCCCCCTTTGGCGTTTTTCCTATTTTATTGCATTACAACCTGAAATTGAACATGTATTTTTATTTGGATTTCATGTAATGGACATACACAAAATAATCAAAATTGGTGAAGTGAAATGTAAAAAAAAAATTTGCTTAAAAAAATTCTGGAAAAAAAAAACGGAAAAGTGGTGCCTAGCACATGTATTCACACCTTTGCGATGAAGCCCCTAAATAAGATCTTGTGCATTCAGTTGCATAATTAGTTAACTAAAGTCCACCTGTGTGCAATCTAAGTGTCACATGATCTGTCACATGATCTCAGTATATATACACCTGTTCTGAAAGGCCCCAGAGTCTGCAACACCACTAAGCAAAGGGCACCACCAAGCAAGCGGCACCATGAAGACCAAGGAGCTCTCCAAACAAGTCAGGGACAAAGTTGTGGAGAAGTACAGATCAGGGTTGGGTTATAAAAAAATATATCAGAAACTTTGAACATTTCACGGAATACCATTAAATCCATTATTAAAAATAGAAAGAATATAGCACCACAACAAACCTGCCAAGAGATGGCCGCCCACCAAAACTCACGGACCAGGCAAGGAGGGCATCAATCAGAGAGGCAACGAAGAGACCAAAGATAACCCTGAAGGAGCTGCAAAGCTCCACAGCGGAGATTGGAGTATCTATCCATAAGACCACTTTATAAGCCATACACTTCACAAAGCTGGGCTTTATGGAAGAGTTGCCAGAAAAAAAGCCATTGCTTAAGGAAAAAAATTGGCAAACACATTTGGTGTTCACCAAAAACATATGGAAGAAGATACTCTGGACAGTTGAGACTAAATTTGAGCTTTTTGGCCATTATGGAAAACGCACAGTGAAGCATGGTGGTGGCAGCCTCATGCTGTGGGGATGATTTTCATCGGCAGAGACTGGGAAACTGGTCAGGAATGATGGATGGCACTAAATAGAGGGAAATTCATGAGGGGAACCAGTGTCAGTCTTCCAGAGATTTGAGACTGGGACAGAGGTTCACCTTCCAGCAGGACAATGACCCTAAGCATACTGCTAAAGCAACACTCGAGTGGTTTAAGGGGAAACATTTAAATGTCTTGGAATGGCCTAGTCAAAGCCCAGACCTCAATCCAATTGAGAATCTGTGGTATGACTTAAAGATTGCTGTACACCAGCGGGACCCATTCAACTTGAAGGAGCTGGATCAGGTTTGCCTTGAAGAATGGGCAAAAGTCCCAGTGGCTAGATGTGCCAAGCTCATAGAGACATAACCCAAGAGACTTGCAGCTGTAATTTCTGCAAAAGGTGGCTCTACAAAATATTGACTTTGGGGGTGTGAATAGTTATGCACGCTGAAGTTTTCTATTTTTTTTGTGTTATTTCCTGTTTGTGTCACAAGAAAAAATATTTTGCATCTTCAAAGTGGTAGGCATGTTGTGTAAATCAAATGATACAAACCCCCCAAAAATCTATTTTAATTCCAGGTTGTAAGGTAACAAAATATGAAAAATGCCAAGGGGGTGAATACTTTTGCAAGCCACTGTATAGGCTACGTCCTTTTTACAGTGAAAACAAGTATCTTCTGTACTCAGTGAGCCACAAAAGGAATGTCCCCTTTCTGTCTCTTGACTCGTTTTCCGATTTATCTGCTCACCCATAACTGTTGCTATGACGGCCATTCCAGAGTTGGAGCAGCTATGCAGCATGTGCCATAACGATTTGTTGTTGAGGTAGAGAACAAAGGAGTGGACAGGAAAGCTACGAAGAACAACCACACACGAAGAGTTAAGAGTTTCTAACTCAGTTTTTCTCTTGAGCTATTTGACGGGGGAGTGAAAAGGTGCCAACGCACTGAGGCACTGCTGCAGAATCTAGCAGAAAGCTGTGAGCTCAGCTAGGAGAGTGTTAACGAGTGTGTGGGATACCATCTGAGCTGCCCTCCATCATTAGTACTGACAAGAACGCATTGATGTATGGGCGAGAAGATAGATTGAGGTCACTAATTCATAGTGCATAAAACAGTACACTGTAGTGCAATGAACAAATGGGGAATTAGTGTTTCTTCATTCAGCACGTTGAGTACTGTACATCTACACAGGACTGGAATTCAATGAAACGCACACTGTAGGAAAATAAGCTGTTACTATACTATGTAACAACAAGTCATTACATTTACACATTTAAGTCATTTAGCAGACGCTCTTATCCAGAGCGACTTACAAATTACAATGTTGTTACTGTGTAATTGCAAAAGTATAAGAGCAACTTGTATGAATGAAATTGTACTGATTGGTAAAAGTACTGAATGGTGATGTTGTCGGAGATAGCAATATTTTCAGTGGGCAGTAGTACCTCCCCCTATCCTTATGGCATCAAAGAAACGGTGAAACTCCTGAAAATGTTGCCAAAGCAAAGCTCAACTTTATACATTTTATACAGATGGATAGTCTTTGGGTTGAAGAGTTTTGCTGAAGGGCTCAATGGCAGAACAGTCCACCTGGGATTGCTCTAGCCACCTTCTGGTCACCGCCACATTTCCCTCAGGCCTGACTGCTGTCTGTAAAATGAACCTAGTGGAGGACACATTCTCTGTATGCATCCAGTTAGCTCCCTTTCACAAATGATCAAGCTGAGAAGCCAACAGGATTTGTCCATAGATAAAACTAAAGAATCCTCCGTTGAGGATATGTGTGTGTGTTTGAGATCAGATTTTGAATATGAAACACTGGAATATTTTTTGCATTGATTTTATATGTTTAGTATTGACAGGCTTATTTACATAATGACACTCTGTAATGCTGTAGCAAATAACCACCTTCTGCAGGTGGTTCATCTAGTGGTATTATGAAAACTGATCGTACCTCAACTAGAGACTAATTTATAATAGAAGCAGACAGTGGGTCCATTGATCCAGATGAGGAGAAACAATTACAATTGTCTGAATGAAGCGGTGCTTAAGGAGAACTTTCACAGTGATTACGAGTGACTGAAATGACCGCAATACTGTCTGCAATACCATCCACTCTTTAGAATACATATTCAGGTTTTGGAGAGCTAGCTATCATCAGGTCTCAGGCACTTGAGCATAATTGTTTCTTTCTGCTGTGAGCAGAGGCTTGATCTTTTCATCCATTACTTTTATCAAGACAAAAGAGTCTCAACTATTCCAATAAAGCCCAAATCCATTTTGCTCATGGTCCAAGGCTGATAAACTCAGACCTTGTTAGCCACTTGATATCCCTCATATTAAGTTCCTTCAGGAAATGGCCTGTTATGTCACAGTGAGATTAGTCACGTTCAAGTGGAACTCTTCCTCATTTGTACTTTAGTAGAGTGTTCTTAAGATGGATTTCGAGTGAATTCCTTTCGATCTCGCTGGGAGTACCTCAGGGCTTGATGCTTGGCTCACTACAAATGTTCAATTTCTTAGCAGATTCTCATGAGAGTCATGTCATATCACAGTTAAAGATGTGTTGTAAAGGTTTTGGATAATTTCAGCCAGTAGTTTTGAAAGTAGAGCTCGTGAGCCAAAATGAGTCCCCGACAATTGTGCACCATTGTGTACAACGTCATCCATTTCGTATGATATGTTACGTCTTGCAAAAATGTGTATGATATGTTACCAATTCCAATGTTTACAACATGTTACAACATTTCTAAGTCCTGTTCAATCTTAACTAGCAAAAAAACACACAAACACAGTGAATTAAACCTGGGTACAACTCAGTTACTTGACAAACGGAAACAGCATAAAAACCTGCATTTACCATAAATACCCATTACAGAGCAGGAATGCTGTTTCCCTCTCCAATGAGACATGGTATAGACCATTCTATTACATTTTAATCAGCAGGATTTTCCAGGCTGTTAACCATGACAGTCACAAGCCAAAATAAACATACAAATCAGCAAGGACTGACTACACTGTTACAATGCTCTTGTTTATAACACTGCTGCATTTTCAGGAAAGCAAACAGGAAAGATTAAAACAAAGACAGCCATCCGAACCTATTTCATAATCTGTTGGTATCGGTTGCAGCAGAAATCCAACCTCTCAAACCTGTTAGATTCACAGAATGAATGAAACAAATCATCGGGAAATATTCCCTTGATAACAAGCTTTTTTCTCCATGGAAGATTGCCTTCAAGGCCTTCTCGGAGGCTTTACTTTGGTAAGAGCATACTCCATTAGTAGTACTATACAGTACAGTAGGCCTATGTACAATATCGATCCGGACGTCATTCCCTCTTAATGCTCCCACTTGAGGAACCATGTGTCATATCTGTATCCTACCAACACAGAGATTCTATCTTGCCCCCCCCTATTGATTTCAACAAATGTAGATTTACCTGGAATTGAAAGCAAATATGCACAGTGTTTTCAGTGTTTTCATATAAGAATCAACGCTATATTGTTATATAAAGCTTTCAGTGATACCTTTTTAATAGTAACCTCGATTGCTTGAGCTGAGTAAGATGAAATACACAAGGATGAATCACAAATAATTACAACCACACCGTCTCGGTCCATGTTTTAAGTACTTGCTCCCTTTTATTTGACACTATGATAGTACTGGCCTTACCAAAATCTGCCATTAAATTGCCAGAACAACATTGGATGATGATGGCATGGTAAACTATGATAAAGCAAAAAAATCTGTCTGACATTATAAAGAAAGAGATTCAATACAACTGTAGCATGAAATGCCACTTTAGTATTTGATAGTGCTGAGCGATGAGTGCTTTTTGAGGACGGTACAGTTTCAGTTCGGTTTGAACAAAATAATCACGGTTTTCAATTTCAATTATTTTTTTTCAATGCATTATGAAATATGACCTTGAATTTATTTTAGACCTTTTTAATGGAAATTACAGAGCCAAATATTGAGAACGTTCAATTGCCAAAACATGGATAACATATAATATAATAATACTCGTTGGAAAGGTTTTCATCTTTAGCTCACAATCTGTGGATACTATACGATTAGAAAGGTACAAAAATGATGTAAAACATCACATTACAATTTAAAAATATATGCACATGGAAACCAACAAGGATGGTCTATGGTGATAGGGGGATGAACTGAGAGGGATTAAAGAGCTTATGTTTGGCAATGTGTTGTTGTTATGTGACAGCTTTATATAAAAGTACCATGTACAGTTGAAGTCGGAAGTTTACATACACTTAGGTTGGAGTCATTAAAACTCGTTTTTCAACCTCTCCACAAATTTCTTGTTAACAAACTATAGTTTTGGTAAGTCGGGTAGGATATCTACTTCGTGCATGACACAAGTAATCTTTCCAACAAATGATTACAGATTATTTCACTTATAATAATTTGTATCACTATTCCAGTGGGTCAGAAGTTTACATACACTAAGTTGACTGTGCCTTTAAACAGCTTGGAAAATTCCATAAAAGGATGGCATGGCTTTAGAAGCTTCTGATAGGCTAAATAACATAATTTGAGTGTTTTTTTCAGAGGTCTTGATTGATTTCTTTTGATTTTCCCATGATATCAAGCGAAGAGGCACTAAATTTGAAGGTGGACCTTGAAATACATCCTCAGGTACACCTCCAATTGACTCAAATTATGCCAATTAGCCTATCAGAAGCTTCTAAAGCCATGACATCATTTTCTGGAATTTTACAAAAATGATGTCCTAACAGACTTGCCAAAACTAGTTTGTTGACAAGAAATTTGTGGAGTGTTTTAATGACTCCAACCTAAGTGTATGTAAACTTCCAACTTTAACAGTATATGTAGCAAAAAAGTTATATTTTGGTTTCATCTGACCATATGACATTCTCCCAATCGTCTTCTGGATCATCCAAATGCTCTCTAGCATCAGACGGGCCTGGACATGTACTGGCTTAAGCAGGGGGAAACGTCTGGCACTGCAGGATTTGAGTCCCTGGCAGCGTAGTGTGTTACTGATGGTAGGCTTTGTTACTTTGGTCCCAGCTCTCTGCAGGTCATTCACTAGGTCCCCCCGTGTGGTTCTGGGATTTTTGCTCACCGTTCTTGTGATCATTTTGACCCCACGGGATGAGATCTTGCGTGGAGCCCCAGATCGAGGGAGATTATCAGTGGTCTTGTATGTCTTCTATTTCCTAATAATTGCTCCCACAGTTGATTTCTTCAAACCAAGCTGCTTACCTATTGCAGATTCAGTCTTCCCAGCCTGGTGCAGGTCTACAATTTTGTTTCTGGTGTCCTTTGACAGCTCTTTGGTCTTGGCCATAGTGGAGTTTGGAGTGTGGCTGTTTGAGGTTGTGGACAGGTGCCTTTTATACTGATAACAAGTTCAAACAGGTGCCATTAATACAGGTAACGAGTGGAGGACAGAGGAGCTTCTTAAAGAAGAAGTTACAGGTCTGTGAGAGCCAGAAATCTTGCTTGTTTGTAGGTGACCAAATACTTATTTCCACTATAATTTGCAAAAAAATCATTAAAAAATCCTACAATGTGATTTTCTGGATTTTTTCCCCTAATTTCGTCTGTCATAGTTGAAGTGTACCTATGATGAAAATGACAGGCCTTTCTCATCTTTTTAAGTGGGAGAACTTGCACAATTGGTGGCTGACTAAATACTTTTTTTGCCCCACTGTATATATATATATATATATATATATATATATAAAAGACAACAGATAACATTCCATTATCTCTAACAACACAGAATAAATCAATTAAAAATAGCCCCATGATGGCCCATTACTGCTTATCACTTATTAACCATAATTTATTCACATTACTTTACTTAAATAAAATATTTCAGTTGTGTAATTTACTTATTTTTGTTTGATTACTTTATTTTTTCATTTCTAAAAGTCATTATCTCCTCTCTGCTTACACAGTAGCAGCCAGACAACCATCTAACGTTATCTCTGTCCTCCCCAATGAGTCATACTATTTTCCTAGTTGGCTAGTGAAAATGGTAGCCCGTGATTATTGGGTTGCCACAGCTGCTCATGCTGCAGAGCTGTCTGATGAAATCACTATTTTAGTAGTTCTTCAAAGTAAATAAAGATTTCAAGACTGCTACAACTATCAATCTGGTAGAGCTACCCCGAGTCCTGAAAAGTCTGTATCCCTCTCATCGCTGTTTTGTTGACGTTCCTCTCTCACTCGGTATGCGTGTCAGCCGGAGCAGAATAGGCACAATTCATTCTAGTCATTGCAGTTAATTACCACGTTTTCTGAGCTGAACCAGGTTGAATATTTGCCTATTAAAAACTCCCAACAGCGTTCCACAGTTCCTTCTTGATTTTGATTTCTCTCTAGAGAAATGGCACATTGAGCTCACAAAAAAACTGAACGACATGGAATTCAATGAATTGAACCGATGTCTTCGGTCAATTAGTTGTTTAACAATCGCTCAGCATTAGTATTTGACAGAGTGAGATAAAATGACAAAGAAAGTTTTGTAAGACATTTGGGATCAATCATGAACTGAACTTTGTGGATAATGTTGCATGTATTCCTTTTTAACAGTCCTCTGTGTCATAGATGGGCTGCGTGTTGCCTAGTAGCTTCCCTCATGTTTGTATGGGGAAACCCCACCTACACAGGAAGTCAATGGGGGTAATGTGTCCAATGCAGTCAATGCTAAACTGATCTCAATTGAAAATCATAAAACATACAAATTCAATTAGTTAGATTTAGTTAGGTTAAAAGGTTAACATAATTAATTTAGAAAGCCTACATCAATATCATATACAGTATATGTAATCTGTTTTTTGTTTTTTTACTGGTGAATAAAACAAACCAACCTCTGTCTACATGTCTACATTTACTGACACCATAACAGCAGTTTAAGTGATGCTCCAGAATGTTTGTATCATTTCAGCTAGTAGCTTTGAAAGTGGTGCTCATGAGCCAAAACGGGTCCCTCTCTTCTGTGTACTACGTCATCCAATTGTGTATTATATGTTATATCCTTAAGATCCTGAACTGCATTTGAACAAACACAAAAAAACATTACAAAGAGCTGTTACATTGGCACCCCAAACACAGCAGCAATTTAAAGTGGAGGAAAGATTCAGTTCCACCTTGCTGATGTCCACAGGGCAGTGGGGAATATTGGATTATCTCCTCTCAGCCAACCTGTTGTGCTAAAAGGTCACCAACACCCTGGTATTGACATGGCCAATCTGTGTCAGGGGGACGAGAACTTTGGTTGACCCCATTACTGCAGCTTCTATCATTTTCACAGTTAACTTCAGAAAATGTTGCCATTACATTACACTAGGGATCTATGAGGCTACTTAGTAAAACAAACAGGCTACGTCCCAATACTCTTGAATACTTCCTTGTTTCATTCCCTTTGTGAATGGACACTCATCTGAATGTTATGGATTGGTGAGGGAAAAATGGGCAGCCATGGTGAGAACACCCCCAAGCCAGTCAATGGGATGGGTGGGATATTAGACATGATATCAATAGTGTGATAATAGAGTCTTGATTAGGATTGCCAAAAAGGAATTGTTTTTACCCTAAATAATGATTTAGGCAGCTAATTACAGATTTTCTTTTTCAGGAAGCTGTTGCAGCGACATTTTAACCATCTCCCTTTAGCGTTCCCTAATTATATTTGACCTGCATTTTAAATTGTTTGACAGTGCAAGCGAATGTCTATGAATAGAAAGGATTACGTAAATGCATTGTTGTCCTGGAGCTGTTCTGTTAACATGTTTATAGTGTCTAAACATAAAAAGCTTATTTGTATACCATCTGAGGGACAAATGGGTTGCCAGACATCTTAGAGAGTGCACGTTAGACAGTGATTGATGCTGGCAGAGCACACTATCTCAGAATCCCTTGCATAAAACAACACTTGGCAACCCCAGTATCTCTCAATCACTGTCAAAACACATGTGCATCATTGTCAGAGTGCTCCAGTGTGTATATACATATGACAGAAGTCCAACATCACAATAGAGCTCAGATAAGATTTCTTCACCGTTTATTTTGCATGATAGCCCACTACTTTAAGCATAAGAAAAAGCACCACTTGCAAAACAAAATGTGAAATATGCTAAATAATTTAACAGAAACAGCCCACAAGAGAGGTACTTCAAATAAATACTTTATGTTTTATTCTTAGGTATATATTCATCAGCATCCAGGTTGAAAAATACAGATTTTTCTTACGATTCTAAATAAAAGGAACAACCGTAGCCCACGTTTTAAAAACATATACTCAGCCCTCAACACCTCAACCATTTGTCTGTAATCCCTAGGGTCCACTTGGAAATCATTACCCATGACAAGTCAACATAGTGGATTAGACTGCTGATGCGCCCGGCTAGTACCCCTGTGTTTCCGCATTAGCATGATTAGCCTGGAAATTGTGTTACTTTGGTTGTATAGGACTCAGGAGTACCAGATATCGAATGTGACATTGAGTTAAAGCCTTGCGATACACTTCAGAACATCTTGTTCTGGGAACCACTATGCACACACTGAACGTGAATGGCAAATATGCAGGCCAGTAACATAAATATGTTGGGTAATGAGAGCACAAGAGTTGCCTGTGAGGGAATATGAAGGCGTAGTTCAGAATGATGCTCTCTCAATTGAGTTACAGCATGACAATGTGTATGACCACTGTAAGTACAGTGTGCACGTTGCATTGTTCATATGGTCGAATACAAAAAAGGCTTCTTTCATATGAATATTCCATGGTAGATTTCATATGTCCATATTGAGATTGTCATGGTCATCTCAGGGCATATTTAGTCCTGGCTTGTCCCTCCCATTATCACATATATCTAGAAGGATTTTTTCCACGACTTGCAAAGGATTTTCTGAAAGGCGCGTCGGAAATCCTGGTTGAAGATGGTGTAGATGGCGGGGTTGAGTGAGCTGTTGCAGTAACCAATCCAGAAGAAGAATTTAAAGAGGGGATCGGGGATCTTACAGGGGTCCCCGCACACTCCGTGCAGGCAGTAGCTGAAGAAGAATGGGAACCAGCACACCACAAATACCCCCATGACTACAGCCAGCACAAAGGTGAACCTCTTCTCCCTGGCCTGGGAGACCTTTTTCATGGACACAGAGCTCCTCCTCCTCTTCCTCCTGGAGGCGAACAGGTCCATGGATTTGTTGCTGGCTCTAGAGATCCGGCTGGAGTGTTTGGAGATGGCACTGTTCTTCCGGCTGGCCCGCTTGACCCTCTTATGGTTCAGGCCCTGAGGTTTGGTGTGACCTTTGTCCTCTGAGGAGGAGCTCTCCTCCAAGTCCCCCTCATCATGAACCTCTGTGGTCATCATGCTGGGCGTGGGTGGGCACTGGCAGTGCCCGGTCTCTCTGTCCCCGTTGATTTTGCACAAGGCGGCTTTGCTTAGCCCATTCTCAGTCATTGTATGTTCACCTGGACCATGTTTTTTCTCCGACATGCCCCTGGTCCTGGTCTTGGCCACTTGGTATATTCTAATATACACTAATATCATGATTAGGCAAGGCGCAAAGAATGACGCAATGCTAGAGGAGAGGATGTACCAAGTGTCATTGTTCAGCTCACACCCTGGGTACTGAGAGTTATCATTGTTTTTGTCTATTGATATTAACGGAGGAGAAGATATCATGGCAGATATAAGCCATACAATGACGATAATACACTTCACTCGTTTAGGAGTCCGTTTGAGATTATATTCAACAGCTTGCGTAACGGACCAGTAGCGGTCCAAACTGATTGCGCACAGATGGACGATGGACGAAGTGCAAAATAAGACATCTAAAGCGAGGTAAATTCCACACCAAACTCTGCCGAAATACCAGTAGCCCATAAGTTCGTTTGCCAGAGAAAATGGCATCACCAAAGTGGCAACCAGAATGTCGGCGGTGGCTAACGAAACCAAAAACAGATTCTGGGGAGCTTTCATTGCCCGGCTTGTTAACACCGCAATTACAACCAGAACGTTCCCGACCACTGTAAACAAAATAAGAAAACTTACAAGTGCTGCAAGACACGTTATTGTAGCCGAAGAATATTGACTTTCTGATGAGGAATTTAAGTTGACAACGGGGAACGTGTCAACTCCGCTTGAGTTAAACGAATCCATCCCGTCCATGTATTTTATTCCAGAATGGTTGGTTCAGGGAAAGACATTCACTTTATGCATGTAGAGTCCATTCATTGCCCAAATGAAAATGAGAACAATGTTGACGGAATGCATGTCTCGTGGATTAGACGGCAAATCATTACCCAATATATATCTGGTTAATTGACTAAACGATCATGCCACCTTGCCTTGTACACGCATACTGTTATAGCATGACAGGCAATCCTTCTATATCGGCTGCTGCTGGCTCTCTCTCAGCGCTCGTGTTGAGCTCTACATCAGAAAGCTGTCTCAGTCAGCGCTCATGTGTTGCTCACATACAACTAACTGATTTCTGCCCCGCCTCCGACAGAGTGCATTATTTTCTGGAATCTCATTGAATTACAGTATGCGATGCTTTTATTTATTTTATTTGTTATATCAGTTCAATAGGCTATTTTGTGAATGACGACTATAGTGAAATACGCTGTCTGTCATTAGGCTTTGACCATATGATGTATTGATGACACACGTTGAATGTCAACCACGCCGATACACTGGATTTAAAAAAAGTATGTAATTATTAAATTAGGGAGAAAAGTACATTTGCGAAACACACGAATATTTCAGAGATGTGAGATGCGCCCTGAATATCAATGTGATTTAGGCACACCTTTATTCCAACACGCTGGAGGTCAGTATTGCTGCATCTACTAATGTAATCTCCTGCAAACAATAATGAGTCTTAAGGACATCCTTGGGACGTCACGAAATGTTCGCTTGAAGTCATCAGGACGTTGTGTCAAATCAAATCAAATGTTATTGGTCACATACACATATTTATCAGATGTTATTGCGGGTGTAGCGAAATGCTTGTGTTCCTAGCGCCAACAATGCAGTAATATCTAACAATTCACAACACTACACACAAATCTAAAGTAAGTATTAGGACGAGCAATGTCGGAGTGGCATTGACTGAAATACAGTAGAATGAAATGCAGCATATACATATGAGATTAGTAAAGCTGTATGTAAACATACTGCTTTACTCATGGTGTCATGGTCCACTAGAGGTTTAGTCTAGTTCCCAGGTTTCACCTGTAGGACTATTCCTACCCTTTACACTTCAAAGTAAATCTCAGCTCTGTTAAAAATACACAGAAGAAAAATTATTATATTTCTTGTAGTGATTCAGGAGTAACATTAAAACAGAATAATATGCCTCACCTACATTAGACAACTATACTGAAAACCCAAACTCAAATTGCTGAAATAAATCAATGAAATCAATGAGAGAATAGTCCGATTAAAATAGCAGCGCAGATGGCACTCTTTTGCTAAATGCAGAGATGCATTATAGATAATGAATGTGTAGGGGACTTAATAAATTCTACAGAATTTGTGGCACTGCAGAATGATCAGCATACCCCAGATCCAGAGGTTGTGAATTCAAATCCCAGGAAGGGTCATAGTGAAAAGTCAGTAGTGATCATGTCAAATGGATGAAAGATTTTGACACTATTTCAGCTGAACAACGTACCACTTACTTTAAAACCTCCATACCATTTAATTACTTTACTTATAATGGTTTGGGACACATGGGAACCTCAAGTGACTAAAACCTTCACGGGACCATGACACAACGTCCCAAGGAAGTTTTCAGTCAATTCGCGTATGGCTGAATCTCACCGGAGAAATCATCAGAGCATGGGCAACAGGGCCCCTCTGTCTCAGTAAGTGTAGACCACGTATCTGATACTGTCTTGACCAAAAAAACATGTTGCCGCTGTATTGACTGACGCCAGCAAGAATTTGGCCTCCTTTGATAAATAAATAATCATATTTAGCCAATCTGCGTTGAGCTGAGCTGTGGGTTGTCCTGGTGCAGCAAAACACTTCCCAAACGAGACCAGGTTGGATTTGGCTGCATACCAAACAAATCATTTCCTTAGACAAACATGCTTTTCTGTTTCTGGTCAGCTTGTGCTGTTGTCCTGCAGTGCTAAATTGGCCCTTTCCTAAACCATTGATGGAGATGGGGATTTGGACTTAATTATCTGTACAGGGCAATGATGATGACGGCGAGTCTGATCTAACCATAAATGAACATTTTGTGCCACTGGCCTGAGACGATTGAAGTGCAATATGTTGCCTAGTAGGCCCAGGTTAACTAGCTAGCTAACTTAGCGGGTTCATTGTTTCCCATGTGAGGAACCTAGTAGGAAGCATTTTAGCTAAAAAACTAAAAGTGTACTGTATGACAGAACCTTAGACCGTTTTGCCAACATGAAAGAGAGGAGGATGGCTTTGGCGTTCAACTAGTCTACAAGAAGGGTGACTCAGTATTTTTTGTTTCACGCACCCAAGCTAGCTTCTTTTTTTTTTACCATGCACCGATACTGTTTTGTAGTCGACTTGAGCTGCAACAGAGTTCCACAACAATGTTCACATGTTGCCACCAACCTTGTTATAAGACAAAATGAAACATTTGTTCACAAAAAATATTGTTCTCACATATTAGTGTTATTTAATTCTGTAAATTATTAAGAATGAGTGGTTTTGGGTGGGTTTGGTGGGTTTACCCTATTAAGGGACCTAATTGGAACACCACTGAATACCCTCAAGACGCCCTGTTAGCGGGTTCCTTCCTTGACAGGATGTGAAAATGTTTATTGTCACTTAAAATGTTTATTGTACCGGACTATCATCACTCCTTACCATATACATTTTTTGTCTACGGCATTACAATACTGAAACAAAAGAAAACATACCAGGGATAAAGATTAAATCAAAAGCACTTGGTTTACTTTGATTCCTACCTTTAGGAAGCTCCTGTGTTTGTGTGTGTGTGCGCGCTAGAGAGTTAGAGAGAAACAGAGAGAGAGAGAAACAGAGCGAGAGAGAAACAGAGCGAGAGAGAAACAGAGAAAAAGAGAGAAAGAGAAAAAGGGAGAAAAACAGAGAGAAACAGAGAGAGAGAGAGAGAGAGGGAGTTGGGGCTTGGGCTTGTCAAATTGTCAGAACCACAGAAAGACAAAATGAGAAAGTGTTCATTTGCATACCAAATGAAACCCAATAAGAGCATTTTGATGGCAGATTGAGGAAGGTGGAATTTTGTGAGCCCTTTGGGTGTTTTGAGTTGAGCTCATCAGCTGAGCAGAGGGAGACAGCAGTCAGACACATATTATAACAGAAGAGTGTTTCCAACTAATGGCAGGAATAAACGTTTTTATCCCTTTCCCTCACACGCACGCACGCACGCACGCACGCACGCACGCACGCACGCACGCACACACACACACACACACACACACACACACACACACACACACACACACACACACACACACACACACACACACACACACACACACACACGTCTTACTATACTTGTGAGTGCTTTTTAGAGAGCAACAATTGATTCCCATTCAAAATCATATTAACCCTCAACCTAACCCTAGCACTAACACTTACCCTAACCCTAACTTTAACTTCAAACTCAACCCCTAACCTTAATCCCTAACCTTAACCCGAACCCTAACCCCTAACCCCTAACCTTAATTCTAACCCTAAACCTAACCCCTCAGCCTAAAATAGTATTTTTTTTACAAGGGAGCTATGGAAACATGTCAAAACTTATCTTACTTTTAGTTGATTTTCGATTCTTGTGAGGACTTCTGTTACTGGTAATGAAGCAATACAACTTAGTTATTTGCCTTAACTGCCATAGCACAGTGATGACAGCTTTGAAAGTACAGTGCATCAGCCTGTTGTGATGATGAGAATGACCTGGTTGTTCCACAAGGTCTTGGTGTCAGCCTGCGTGTTCCTCAGTTCAGCTGAGGGCTCAGCTTTGAAACGCGTGCTGACGTTTGGATGTCATGTTGTCCACAGTCAACTTCGATGTGCTGCTGTCAGGTACCTGTCAACACGGGTATAGGTCAGCATATTGTTACTGTGTTCCAGGTGCTGTCTTGAAATTGCTACAGCATAAGAGCACTATCATGAAACCTACTTGATCTTAATAACCATGGTATAACACCTGTTATCATATGCATGTTATAATCTGTTATAATGCTTCAGACATCTAAAACAATAACATTCATAATTATCACTTTGAATTATGGCATTAACACAACTGATTATATGGACTGAACCCAGTTCTGATGTGTGATGTGTCGACAAAAGAGGACTGCATGAGCTCACTAAGACGAGTCTGCCTGATGTTGCAACAAACTAGCGGAGTCAGACCATCCTGATATCGTGAATTTACAGTGCCATACAAATATATTGACACCCTTGCACTTTTCTGAAATAGTTTCCTAATTTCTTCGAAAGTTATTATTATTATTATCATTTTATTTTAATTTTTGTCGCCTCACCTTCCTGTTGGATTTTTAACATTGCAGAGCTGATTGGAAGCAGGTTCCTGATGATGATGATGCTACTGTCTTGAGGTTTGAGGAAGAGGAAGGACTCCTAAGAATTCTTTATTTCTATGTGTTAGAAAGACATGCTTGTTCTACGGTACAGTGTAATTGTGATAGACTGCATCCAATTTGTTGAGTAGAGTGTTGAAGGCTATTTTGTAAATGACATCGCCGAAGTCGAGGATCGGCAGGATGGTCAGTTTTACGAGGGTATGTTTGGCAGCATGAGTGAAGGATGCTTTGTGAGACAGATGGTTAAAATGAAAGTAGGGTGGTTGTTTGGGGTGGATGGGTGGACGTAAACCGCAAAACGTTGCGAGTTCGAATCTCATCAGGGTCAACTTTAGCATTTTAGCAACTTTTCAACTACTTACTTCTTTCTAGCTACTTTGCAACTACTTCGCATGTTAGTTAACCCTTCTCCTAACCCTAACCTTAACCCTTTAACCTTACTCCTAAACTTAACCCTAACCTTAACCCTAACCACCAATCCTAACCCTTAGTCTTGCTAACATTAGTCAGCTAGCTAACATTAGCCACCTAGCCATCTAGCTAGAATTCGTAAAATATTATAACATTTTCAAATTAGTATCATATCATACGTTTTGCAAATTTGTTACATATAATTTCAATTGTATTTCTTAACATATCAAATGAAATGGGTGTTGGACATCCACAAATGAATACATGCCATACAAAATGTAACATATCATATTAAATGGAGTGTTTCGGATTTACCTACAGAGTAATACGAAATACTCTGAGACCAGGTTAGTTCCAAAGGCCCGGACCATAACAACTGAACGCAGCCACACTAGATGTTTTAAAACGTTGCATCCTGCTGAACATGCCCGAGAAAAGCAGAGTGGAGAATAGTCAGGATGTTATAGGAAGAACAGGGACGGCACGTCGGCCGAAAGACCAAACTATGTGGAAAAGTTACAAGACATATTTCATGAACCAAAATAATATTATGGAAATATTCAAGTACATTTTGTTATAGAGCGGGTGATTGGCATCTTGAAGGGGAGGTTCCATATTCTTGATGGGCCACTTCCTCTTCCGTTTGTGAATACAAAATGGAAAACATGGAGGAGGCCACAATTGGTAAAATTGTACATGTGTGTGCAGCTTTGATAAACATGTCAGCAAGTGTGGTGTTCAACAAGAACAGGCTGGGGGATGGGTAGTGTCCAGACTCCTAATTCAAGAGCTCAATTGAAATTAAAATCTGAACTTTAAAAGCATAAGACTATACCTGGTCAATCTACTCAATTAAGAAAATCAGCTGCTATGGTTAGCTCATTAGATAAATTAATTTGTGTTGATATGATTGACTTAATATACACTACCGGTCAAAGGTTTAAGAACGCCTACTAAAGGGTTTTTCTTTATTTGTACTATTTTCTACATTGTAGAATAATAGTGAAGACATCAAGACTATGAAATAACACATATGGAATCATGTAGTAACCAAAAAAGTGTTAAACAAATCAAAATATATTTTATATTTGAGATTCTTCAAATAGCCACCTTTGCCTTGATGGCAGCTTTGCACAATCTTGGCATTCTCTCAACCAGCTTCATGAGGTAAGTCACCTGGAATGCATTTCAATTAACAGGTGTGCCTTCTTAAAAGTTCATTTGTGGAATTTCTTTCCTTCTTAATGCGAAACAACAGTCCATTACTTTAAGACATGAAGGTCAGTCAATACGGAACAGTTCAAGGACTTTGAACGTTTCTTCAAGCGCAGTCGCATTAAACCATCAAGCTCTATGATGAAACTGGCTCTCATTAGGACTGCCACAGGAATGGAAGACCCAGAGTTACCTCTGCTGCAGAGGATAAGTTCAACAGAGTTACCAGCCTCAGACATTGCAGCCCAAATAAATGCTTCACAGAGTTCAAGTAACAGACACATCTCAACATCAACTGTTCAGAGAAGTCTGTGTGAATCAGGCCTTCATGGTCAAATTGATGCAAAGAAACAACTACTAAAGGACACCAATAAGAAGAAGAAAGAAACTTGCTTGCGGTGGATATGTGTCATTTAGTCTGGAGTCCAAATTGGAGATTTTTGGTTTCAACCGCATGTCTTTGTGAGACGCGGTGTGGGTGAACGGATGTATTTGCGACTGCACTTGAAGTAAACATTCAAAGTTCTTGAAATGTCTTAAAGTAATGATGGACTGTCATTTCTCTTTGCTTATTTGAGCTGTTCTTGGCATAATATGGACTTGGTCTTTTACCAAACAGGGCTATCTTCTGTATACCACTCCTATCTTGTCACAACAAAACTGATTGGCTCAAACAGGTTAAGAAGGGATGAAATTCCTTCAGCTGTCACAAAGTGCTGTACAGAAACCCAGCCTAAAACCCCAAACAGCAAGCAATGCAGGTGTAGAAGCACGGTGGCTAGGAAAAACTCCCTAGAAAGGCCAGAACCTAGGAAGAAACCTAGAGAGGAACCAGGCTATAATGGTGGCCAGTCCTCTTCTGGCTGTGCTGATTGGAGATTATAACAGAACATGGCCAAAATGTTCAAATGTTCATAGATGACCAGCAGGGTCTAATAATAATATTCACAGTGGTTGTAGAGGGTGCAACAGGTCAGCACCTCAGGAGTAGATATCAGATAGCTTTTCATAGCCAATCATTCAGAGTATCTCTACTGCACCTGCTCTCTGTAGAGAGTTTAAAACAGCAGGTCTGGGACAAGGTAGCATGTTCGGTGAACAGGCAATGGTTCCATAGCCGCAGGCAGAACAATTGAAACTGGAGCAGCAGCACCCGGACAGGTGCCAACTCGGACAGGAAGATCACGTCAGTGATTCAACCCACTCAAGTGACGCACCCCTCCCAGGGACGGCATGGAAGAGGACCAGTAAGCCAGTGACTCTGTTTAGGGTTAGAGGCAGAGAATCCCAGTGGAGAGTGGGGAACCGGCCAGGCAGAGATAGCAAGGGCAGTTCGTTGCTCCAGTGCCTTTCCGTTCCCCTTCACTCCTGGGCCAGACTACACTCAATCAGGACCTACTGAAGAGATGAGTCTTCAATTGACTTAAAGGTCGAGACCAAGTCTGTGTCTCTCACATAGACAGGCAGACCATTCCATAAAAATGGAGCTCTTTAGGCAAAAGCCCTGCCTCCAGCTGTTTGCTTAGAAATTTGAGGGACAGTAAGGAGCCTGCGTCTTGTGACCGTAGCGTACTTGTAGGTATGTATGGCAGGACCAAATCAGAAAGATAGGCAGGAGCAAGCCCATGTAATGCTTTATAGGTTAGCAGTAAAACCTTGAAATCAGCCCTAGCCTTAACAGGAAGCCAGTGTAGAGAGGCTAGCACTGGAGTAATATGACCACATTTTTTGGTTCTAGTCAGGATTCTAGTGTTTAGCACTAACTGAAGTGTTTAGCATTAACTGAAGTTTATTTAGTGCTTTATCCGGGTAGCCGGAAAGTAGAGCATTGCAGTAATCTAATCTAGGAGTGACAAAAGCATGGATACATTTTTGGAGAGAAAGTTTCAGATTTTTGCAATATTACGTAGATGGAAAAAAGCTGTCCATGAAACAGTCTTGATATGTTTGTCAAAAAAAGAGATCAGGGTCCAGAGTAATGCCGAGGTCCTACACTGTTTTTTTTAGATGACTGTACAGCCATCAAGATTAATTGTCAGATTCAACAGAAGATCTCTTTGTTTCTTGGGACCTAGAACTAGCATCTCTGTTTTGTCCAAGTTTAAAAGTAGAAAAGTTGCCGCCATCCACTTCCTTTTTTCTGAAACACAGGCTTCCAGGGAGGGCACTTTTGGAGCTTCACCGTGTTTCATCGAAATGTACCGCTGTGTGTTGTACGCATAGCAATGAATGTTAACATTATGTTTCTGAATGACATCACCAAGAGGTAAAATATATAGTGAAAACAATAGTGGTCCTAAAACGGAGCCTTGAGGAACACTGAAATTTACAGTTGATTTGTCAGAGGACAAACCATCTACAGAGACAAACTGATATCTTTCCGACTGATAAGATCTGAACCAGGCCAGAACTTGTCAGTGTAGACCAATTTGGATTTCCAATCTCTCCAAAAGAATGTGGTGATCGATGGTATCAAAAATAGCACTAAGGTCTAGGAGCATGAGGACAGATGCAGAGTCTCGGTCTGATGCCATTAAAAGGTCATTTACCACCTTCACAAGTGCAGTCTCAGTGCTATGATGGGGTCTAAAACCAGACTGAAGTTTTTTGTATACATTGTTTGTCTTGAGAGGAATGGGAGATTTGATATAAGCCGATTTTTATATTTTCTGGGTCAAGGTTTGGCATTTCAAGAGAGGCTTTATTACTGCCACTTGTAGTGAGTTTGGTACACATCCGGTGGATAGGGTGGATAGGTGGATTCATTTCAGCATATGAGGGCCAAGCACAGGAAGCAGCTCTTTCAGTAGTTTAGTTGGAATAGGGTCCAGTATGCAACTTGAAGGTTTAGAGGACATAACTATTTTCATCAATGTGTCAAGATATATAGTATTAAAAAACTGTAGTGTCTCTCTTGATCCTAGGTCCTGGCAGTGTTGTGCAGACTCAGGACAACAAAAAAATATGCATATTTAAAGAGTAGTCCGTAATTTGATCATAATGTTCATGATCATAATCTTTTCGTCAAAGAAGTTCATGAATTTATCACTGCTGAAGTGAAAGCCATCCTCTCTTGGGGAATGCTGCTTTTTAGTTAGCTTTGCAACAGTATCAAAAATGTATTTTGGATTGTTCTAATTTTCCTCAATTAAGTTGGAAAAATAGGATGATCGAGCTCTTCGATACTGCACTGTACTCTCTTTCCAAACTAGTCGGACTACTTCCAGTTTGGTGTAGCTCCATTTCCGTTCCAATTTTCTGGAAGCTTGTTTCAGGGCTCAAGTATTTTCTGTACACCAGGGCGCTAGTTTCTTATGACAAATGTATTTTGTTTTTAGGGGTGTAATTACATCTAGAGTATTACGCAAGGTTAAATTGAGTTCCTCAGTTAGGTGGTTAACTGATTTTTGTCCTCTGACACCCTTGGGTAGGTGGAGGGAGTCTGGAAGGAATCGTTGGGTTGTCTGAGAATTTATAGCACGACTTCTGATGACCCTTGGTTGGGGTCTGAGCAGATTAGTTGTTGCGATTGCAAATGTAATAAAATGGTGGTCCGATAGTCCAGGATTATGAGGAAAAACATTAAGATCCACAACATTTATTCCACAGGACAAAACAAGGTCCAGAGTAGGACTGTGGCAGTGAGTAGGTCCAGAGACATGTTGGACAAAACCCACTGAGTCGATGATGGCTCCGAAAGCCTTTTGGAGTGGGTCTGTGGACCTTTCCATGTGAATATTAAAGTCACCAAAAATGAGAAAATGATCTGCCATGACGACAAGATCCGATAGGAATTCAGGAAACTCAGAGAGGAGACCTGTAAACAGTATATATAAAAAGTGTAGGCTGCATATATTTCATGACTAGAAGTTCAAAAGACGAAAACGCACTTGTTTTTTTGTGTAAATTGACATTTTCTATCGTAAATGTTAGCAACACCTTTGCCTTTGCAGGTTGCGCAGGGGATATGGTCAATAGTGTAACCAGGAGGAGAGGCCTCATTTAACACAGTAAATTCATCAGGCTTAAGCCATGTTTCAGTCAGGCCAATCACATCAAGATTATGATCAGTGATTAGTTAATTGACTATAACTGCCTTAGGAGTGAGAGATCTAACATTAAGTAGCCCTATTTTGAGATGTGAGATATTACAATCTCTTTCAATAATGACAGGAATGGAGAAGGTCTTCATTCCAGTGAGATTGCTAAGGCGAACACCGCCATGTTTAGTTTTGCCCAACCCAGATCGAGGCACAGACAAGATCTCAATGTGGATATCTGAGCTGGCTACACTGACTGTGCTAATGGCAGACTCCACTAAGCTGGCTAACAGCCTGCTGCCTGACCTGCACCCTATCTCATTGTGGAGCTACGGGAGTTAGAGCCCTGTCTATGTTTGTAAATAAGATGAGAGCACCCCTCCAGCTAGGATGGAGTCCGTCACTCCTCAGCAGTCCAGGCTTGGTCCTGTTTGTGGGCGAGTCCCAGAAAGAGGGGGCCTGAGACTCTGCTGTAGAGCTCATCCCTCCCCCTAACTTGGAGGGGGCCAGAGACAATTACTTGATGCCGACATATCTTTTTAGCTGATTTACACGCTAAAGCTATGTTGCGCTTGGTGACCTCTGACTGTTTCATCCTAACATCGTTGGTGCCGACGTGGATAACAATATCCCTATACTCTCTACACTCGCCAGTTTTAGCCTTAGCCAGCACCATCTTTAGATTAGCCTTAACGTTAGTAGCCCTGCCCCCTGGTAAACAGTGTATGATCGCTGGATGATTCGTTTTAAGTCTAATACTATGGGTAATTGAGTCGCCAATGACTAGGGTTTTCAATTTGACAGAGCTAATGGTGGGAGGCTTCGACATCTCAAACCCCGTAACGGGAAGAGGAAAGACCAGAGAAGGCTCGGTCTCTGACTCCGACCCCGTTGCCTAATGGGGAGAACCGGTTGAATGTTTCTGTCGACTAAATGAGCGACACCGGTTGAGCATTCCTACAGCATTTCCTTCCAGAAGCCATGACAAAATTGTCCGGCTCGGGGACTGTGCGAGGGGATTTATACTACTATCTGTACTTATTGGTGGCACAGACGCAGTTTCATCCTTTCCTAAACTTAAATTACACTTGCCTAATGATTGCGTCTGAAGCTGGGCTTGCAGCATGGCTATCCTCGCCATAAGGTGATCGTTCTCCTGTATATTATTAGTAGAGCAACTGCAATTACAAGGCATAATGTTAATGTTACCACTTAGATTCGGCTGGTGGAGGTCCTGAAGTCCTTGAATGAAAAAGTCAAGCGGGAAAAAATACAAATCTAAAACGGTAATTAAAAAGTAAAATCCGTAAAGTTGGCAGGTAGCAAAGTGAGGTTAACAACAAACTGCACAGCAGCACGTAAACAAGTCTACAAGTTGTGACTGGAAATGGTGGCGTCAAGGTGAACTACCAGGTGGCGTCAACACTGAAACAGGTACAAATTAATGGCAAATAATTTGCCAGTATTTAGCGCCATCCATCATTCCTTCAATTCTGACCAGTATCCCAGTCCCTGCTGATGGGATGATGTTCTCGGGGTGATGCGAGGTGTTGGATTTGCGCCAGACATAGCGTTTTCCTTGATGTCCATATAACTCAACCCTGATCTGTACTTCTCCACAACTTTGTTCCTGACCTGTTTGGAGAGCTCCTTGGTCTTCATGGTGCCGCTTGCTTGGTGGTGCCCCTTGCTTAGTGGTGTTGCATATTCTGGGGCCTTGCAGAACAGGTGTATACATACTGAGATCATGTGACACTTAGATTGCACACAGGTGGACTTTATTTAAATAATTATGTGACTTCTGAAGGTAATTTATTGCTCCAGATCTTATTTAAGGGCTTCATAGCAAAGGGGGTGAATACATATGCACGCACCACTTTTCAGTTTTCTATTTTTTTCATTTCACTTCACCATTTTGGAATATTTTGTGTATGTCCATTACATGAGATCCCAATAAAAATCCATTCAAATTACAGGTTGTAATGCAATAAAATTGAAAAACGCCAAGGGGGATGAATAATTTTGCAAGGCACTGTAAATTTTATGAGGGACATTCCAGCTTCAAGTGGTTTCAGATTTCACATCCTATGTAACACAGGCTCAGAAAATATACTACTGTGTCCTTAGGAACCAGGGCTATCGCTCAATGCAATCCAGGGGACTTTACATCTAAGAGGTTTTAACATGGAACAGACAGATGCAGTGGTCTACCCCAGGGTGTGCGTGTGTGTGTGTGTGTGTGTGTGTGTGTGTGTGTGTGTGTGTGTGTGTGTGTGTGTGTGTGTGTGTGTGTGTGTGTGTGTGTGTGTGTGTGTGTGTGTGTGTGTGTGTGTGTGTGCCAATGTGTGTTTTGTATACCAGGGGTCATACTGTATAAAATATTATAAACTGTGTGGTTCGAGCACTGAATGCTGATTGGCTGACAGCCGTGATATATCAGACCATATACCACAGGTATATCTTTACTGCTTTAATTACGTTGGTAACCAGTTTATAATAGCAATAAGGTACCTCAGAGGTTTGTGATATATTTACATCTAAGAGGTTTTAACATGGAACAGACAGATGCAGTGGTCTACCCCAGGGTGTGCGTGTGTGTGTGTGTGTGTGTGTGTGTGTGTGTGTGTGTGTGTGTGTGTGTGTGTGTGTGTGTGTGTGTGTGTGTGTGTGTGTGTGTGTGTGTGTGTGTGTGCGTGCAGAGTGGGGATCACTCTGGGTTGGAGGTTAAAGACCGTTTGTCAGCATGGGTCATTTGTGCCACATGAATGCTCTGGGGCCATGGTGTATTTTTTTTAACCACAAGGGTTCACCCCTTAAGATAGACAGGGTATTTGCTTCAGTGTCTTTACAGGTTGCCTGCATCATTTCTGGGAGCTATTCTTTGAATATTGGTTTGGTTTTCTGACCCGTTGTTACTGTAATTTAATTATGCCAATGTGTTTTCATTAATTGAAAACCCTTCATCTATTTTATGAGAATTTGTAAGATTCTTGTTTGCATAAAATAGACGGAGACCAGCCATTTCAATAATAGGTAACAGAATTGATTCTCGGAGCGCGCTGCCACGTTACCACGGGCAACAGTTTATATACAATAACATGACGTCATTTCATTGCTTAACAGAATCCCCTGCTCTCGACCGGGACAAAGTGAGGTTAAAAGTTCATTCTAACTTACTAACACACTCCCAGGTCACACAACATAATTTAATTAACTTTTGACCCCTCAACATTATCGATCACCATTTAGCTGACAGTTCTAATTAACAGAAAACCTAGGAATGCACTCACTTCCTTATCTAAAACACCCCAGAGCTCAGTTTCGTCAGTTTAACCATAGGTTAACTACCTTATCTGTTTACTTAATCCACAAACCATTTCTTTCTTCCTAGTTGGAATGGTGTTTATTAACTTTAATTACTCCTTTTCTGTGTCACACAATCCCTTCTTATGAATTCATATGGTTAATCAGATATATTAAAACAGAGTATAAGTTTACTTAGTTACAGTTCTATTTGAAATGGGGATATTGTTTATTCATTTATTCATAATATTTCTAACACCCGTAAAACGAGAGAAGAACAAAATTATTTCCGATCAGTGTGTCAATATTAGGAGTAGTGTCAGTGGACTCCATTTTGACTCCTGGGTATTATTAGTGGTTATTTTGCCAGATGCAGGGATGTGGTACCCTAACTTTCATGCATGAAGGACCAAACTGAATACTCTGTCTCCACTGTTCCTCAGATTTACGCAAAAGTCAGTGGACACCCCTTAAAATTTGTGGATTAGGCTATTTCAGGCACACCTGTTGCTGACAGGTGTATAGAATCGAGCGCTCAGCCATGCAATCTCCATAGACAAACATTGGCAGTGGAATGGCCCGTACTGGAGAGCTCAGTGACTTTCAACGTGGCACTGTCATAGGATGCCACCTTTCCAACTTGTCAGTTTCTCAAATTTCTGCCCTGTTAGAGCTGCCCCGGTCAACTGTAAGGGCTGTTATTGTGAAGTGGAAATGTCTAGGAGTAACAACGGCTCAGCCGTGAAGTGGTAGGCCACACAAGCTCACAAAACGGGGCCGATGAGTGCTGAAGCGAGTAGTGCGTAAAAATTGTTTGTCCTTGGTTGCAACACTCACAGCCAACTTCAAAATTGCCTCTGGAAGCAACGTCAGCATAATAACTGTGTGTCAGGAGCTTCATGAAATGGGTTTCCATGGCCGACCAGCCACACACAAGCCTAAGATCACCATGCACAATACCAAGCGTCGGCTCAATACCAAGCATTATACTCTGGAGCAGTGGAAAGCGTTCTCTGGAGTGATGAATCACGTGTCACCATCTGGAAGTCTGGCGGACGAATCTGGGTTTGGCGGATGCCAAGAGAACCTGCCCAAATGTATAGTGCCCACTGTAAAGTTTGTTGGAAGAGGAATAATGGTCTGGGGCTGTTTTTCATGGTTCATACTAGACCCCTTATTTCCAGTGAAGGGAAATCTTAACGCTACAGAATACAATGACATTCTAGATGATTCTGTGCTTCCAACTTTGTGGCAACAGTTGGGGAAAGCCCTTTCCTGTTTTAGCATGACAATGCCCCCGTGCACAAAGCGAGGTCCATACAGAAATGGTTTGTTGAGATTGGTGTGGGAGAACTTGACTTGCACAAAGCCCTGACCTCATCCCCATCGAACACCTTTGGGATGAATTGGAACACTGTGATCCAGGCCTAATCGCCCAACATCAGTGCTCAACCTCAGTAATGCTCTTGTGGCTGAATGGAAGCAAGTCCCCACAGCAATGTTCCAACATCTAGTGGAAAGCCATCCCAGAACAGTGGAGGCTGTTCTTGCAGCAAAAGGGGGCCCAACTCCATATTAATGCCTATGATTTTGGAATGAGATGTTCGACGAGCAGGTGTTCACATACTTTTGGTCATGTAGTTTACGTTAACATAGCCAAGAAGGTCTGATAGGAGATGGCTAATTGTGAGCTAAAAACAAGACAAAAAAAATATCCAGACTTAAACATCCTTAGGGGTTCACAGGGTTTCCTTGACATGGACAGATAACTCTAGCATAGATTGGTAACTTTATTTCTAATTTGGCACACATGCGAACTAGAGGCCATGATTAACTTGATCAGAAAGAATGGCAGCAATTGGCCTATATGTGGCGCTGTTTTAAACAGTCATTCTTAATCCATCATATCCCCCCCATTAGACTTAAAATGTTGTATTTAGGTGTCTTTCCTCATGTTGAAAGAATTTGCCTCAAGGACCATGAGTTCCATCAGGATGGAGATTCCTCCATCTTGGATTTTTTTTCTTAGAAAAATGTATTATCATGAACCATAAATCCAAATAACATAATTTGGTATGTAGGCGCATGATACATCTCAGATAAGGGATTGGTTAGGAGATGGCTGAATTATTGTTAAATCAGGAAATCCCATTTTAAGTGTCCATTTACATACTTTGTAAATCCACTTCACAATGGTCTATCTACTTAAAAATGTTTAGGGTCATCAAAGCCCTTACCATGATGAACCCTTTAAGTTTGTCATTGATACTGTATCTTTAAAAAATGGGAAATGATTAACAATTCATTTTGACTATGTAACAGTAATGCTTAAAGTAATCACAATATTTTGTGTTTAGACTCATCATATTAGTGTCTAAAGGATTTGAGAAAATAACGTTGATGCATTCAAAGATGGCCACACTATACCAGTAGATGCATATTAGTACATTCGCTAATATGCTAAAATATGCAAAAAAATACTTTAAAAACCTTGTCATGAACCATAGGACCAAATGACACCAAATCTGGAATGTGGGCCCATGGTACAAGTCTTGATTTAATTTGAGATTGGCCAAAAGATGACTGAGTTACTGACTTCAGAGTGGTGCAGCGGTCCAAGGCTCTGCATCTCAGTGCTAGAGGCATCACTACAGACACCCTGGTTTTAATCCACTCCACAGTGGCCTATCAACTTGTCTCTTGTCATTACTATCATGGACATCACTAAGATGAAACACTGATTTGGTATTGATGTCTTCAAAAACAAAGGAAACTATTAACAACTCATTATTTGCACATGTAACGCTAATGCTCAAAATCCTCTGCAATTATCTTCTCCTCTTGAACCATACGTCAATTCACTCCAGATGTTGTTTTTGTTGGTGCATTGAAATATGTCTACAATGTACCTATAGGTGCATGTTAGCACATATGCTAATACAAAAAAATACTTTAAAAATCTTATTCTCATGAACCATAAGTCAGATTGACTCCAGATTTAGTTTATAGACTCAATGAATTAGCCCCTAATTAATTTGAGAATGATTACCTGCTGCATTCAAAGATAACCAACCTACAGCACTAGACTTAACTTCATTTGTGTCATCGTTGTGGTATTGAGAGAAACATGGTAATGCTTTCAATGATTGCACATAAAGGAAGTTCCTACATGATAAGACTGCTTTCTTTGATACCCAACAGATCCTGTGTCCTTTCTGTCATCCTGTGAACCTCGTTCATTGCTGCTCGCAGCTATATTCATTTGTTTTTTTTTTCTCTCTGGAGAACCATGCTGATTTAAAAGTCTGTGGATATATTTTAGTGCAGTGTGTCGTTTTTCTTTGGAGTGCTCCTACAGAACGATGGGCTTGTCAAGCTGTCAACACATACTATTAATAGTGCAACAGATAACTTGTGTTAATGCTTCTTTCTTAGTTATTCATTGAACCCTCTCCTGAACATACTGTATAGATAAGTAACACTTTTGATGCAATTATATTGTGAAGCCAGCTGGGTTTTTTAAGACCACAGAAAACATGACCTACTGTATACTGTCAAAGGATGTTTACATGTGCTGTAGGTCATGTAGGATAAATGACTTTTTCTGCAGGAGCTGAAACACAAACTGTTGCATCATACAGTAGAAGAATGTCTTATTCACATTTTCATGCATACAGTTGGGTATTTGCTAATGATATTTAGCCTAGTTAAGAAACAAACTATGTGCTATTGAAAGGATCGGTTATCCTTCATAACTACAGGCCCTGATAACTGTTATAGCTCGGGATTTGCAGAAGCTGTATCCATTAGTTGAGTCAGAAGCTTTTGAATGGCACTAACATTATTTGGCTGGTCCTTGACTATTTAGTAGGTCCACTTCAGGCAAGAGGAATCAATGACTTCCTCACAAAGGAGATATTTAACAATTTAACACAAATGCTGAAGACTGAAGAGAACCTGCTTCTGCTAAGCATGTTATTGGTATTACTTGGGCCAATGCCAAGGCATTACGACGTTTGGAGAGCCATAGCTCCACATTTATTATGTACTGCAATTAGAAGTTGGGTTGTTCTTAACATGCTATGGTATATGACAGCAATGCACACTGCATTCCAATGCTGTCTCGTAACTCACTGTAAAAACCAATTACCCAACTGTTAAATGTAAAAACCAATTACCCCAACAGTTAAATATGAAAGTACAGTCTTGATGAAAGAGTATGTTTGACACAAATAGCTATAATTTAATGTTGTTGATAACACAGGCCACTATGTACAACAATATAAAAGCCATGTCTTTCAAATCAAATCAAATCAAATTGTACTGGTCACATACACATGTTTAGCCGATGTCATTGCAGGTGCAGTGAAATGCTAGTGCTTCTAGTTCTGACAGTACAGCAATATCTAACAAGTATTATCTAACAATTACACAACATATAACCAATACTCACAAATCTAAGTAAGGAATGGAATTAAGAATATATAAATATAAGGACGAGCAATGTCAGAGCGGCATAGACTAAGATACAGTAGAATAGTATAGAATACAGTATACACATATGAGATGAGTAATGCAAGATATGTAAACATGATTAAAATGACATTATTAAAGTCACTAGTGTTCCAAGTGGCCAATGATTTCAAGTCTGTGTATATAGGCAGCAGCCTCTCTGTGCTAGTGATGGCTATTTAACAGTCTGATGGCCTTGAGATAGAAGCTGTTTTTCAGTCTCTCGGTCCCAGCTTTGATGCACCTGTACTGACTTGGCCTTCTGGATGATAGCGGGGTGAACAGGCAGTGGCTCGGGTAGTTGTTGTCCTGGAGAGCCCTGCGGTTGTGGCCGATGCAGTCGTCGTACCAGGCGGTGATACAGCACGACAGGAATGCCATTTTCAACTTGTTTTGTTGTTTGACTTGTATGTTCTCGGTGTTGAAAATTTGATTTTGAGATTTAATTTCATAGTTTTTTTTTTATTGCTCACAAAATCTCCTACATGTTTTTTTTAAATGGCAAGGTCTAATTTACAATTTCTTCCTCGGGTGTCTCCTAAAGTGGAGTAGCCTTCATGTGGCCATCTGAATGTGTGTGTGAGGGGGAAAGTGTGTGTGTGAGTTGGAGGATAGTGATAACAAGTAGCCTACTCTAGTCCAGGCCTCTGAATAAGCTCACTGTAAAAACAAGAAATCCAGGGAGACCAAAAAAGTCAGCAATTTCCCCAGAACATTTCATCATAAAAAATGTATCACACTTTGAGGCTCCTGTTAGTCTCCTGTTTAAGCTTAATTAAGACACCAACGTCTTCTCCCGCCTCCATCTGATTAGGTGTCACGTTCACCTTCACATACCCTTCACACATTAATAATGTGCTGGGCGGATGGCAGCTCACACGCTGGGTGTGAGAATTGACTTCCCCTGGCAGCCACAGAGCGAAGGAGAAAAGAGATTTCACTTCAAACGCAGAAGCGGTTGCTTCCTGTGCCGAGACCGAGTGTGTGGGCGGGTGGCTCTAATGCCATTACAACAGGGTAGGATTCAACATACATAAATCCGGCCCTAGCAGCCAGTCAAGAGGAACTGAAGGAACAAATGTTCTCCCAAGACTGCCATTGAAGTGTGAGAATCATACTGTTAAATGCGTGTAGAAATCCAATTGCGAATCAAGGCATGAGAACGAATACTAAACAATTGGATGGGACTTACAGTACAAGGACAAATTGGGTGGGGTTTCTTTTGTTTGCTGCTTATTATGTGTGGAGTTTATTTTTAATCAGCGTGGAAAAGCTAATTAAGTTGTCTCAAGTCATGAACTGATTAATGAGTATTAACATGTAATTGAATGGTTAGGCTATTATTACAATGTATAAGAAGGAAATTTAGTTGACACAATATTCACAACGCAAATGAGAGACATGACGCACGCTACATGTCTTTGTTATGAATCTCAAGGGGACTTGTCATTGAGTAAGCCACTCTAGAATGGTCAATGGGCCTGGAGGACAGAATTCATGGAGAGCACTGATCCAAACATCAGTCTCCCAGTGACAGTAAGCTGCAGCAGCTCATTTGGGGTGAACCGTTGTCAAGGGGATGAAATGTGTTTGGAATGGTCAAAGGCCCTGGGTGTGTGTTTCATCAACGTGAGCGTCGTCAACGGGCGATAGGCTGCAATTTAATTAGAACTGCGCAGCCCAGTCATTTGATCAATCACAACTTTCAACTCGCTCTCCCAAGACAGCCCCGTTTAATGGTGCTGTTTGTCAGTGGTTCCCCTTTAGTCGTGCAAACAATGGCGACCTGTCTGCATAACAATCATAATGAAGGTCATGCTTCTTCACTGATCAGGAGCAAAGCTAAGGGGATCAAGGGAGGATGTGAACCTTTGACTTTTGAGAGAGTTGGGAAGTTTGTCAGAGCTTCACATCTGATGACCTCACAAGAGGAGCCATGAGCTCACTGGAAGAGACTCAAAAAGACCCCTGCTGGGTTGTTGTGTACATTCTGATGTCAGTCACATACCCTCACAAGTATGTAATACACATACTTGCAGTATATGGAGATATCATTAGCTTGCACACAATAGATACACCTGGCACTATGTCTCACAAGTCAAATCAATGTATTATCGGTCAACTGGTAGGATGATTTTCATTACTTCCACCCATTCTGAAAGAACATTGACGCACTGAATCCATGCAGTCATTGACAACCTAACTGAACCTGTGGCATCCCCATAGCTGGAGACCCCACATTGTACGCAGAGAGAGAGAGAGAGAGAGAGAGAGAGAGAGAGAGAGAGAGAGAGAGAGAGAGAGAGATAGATAGATAGATAGATAGATAGATAGATAGATAGATAGATAGATAGATAGATAGATAGCGAGATAGATAGATAGAAGAGAGAGAGAGAGAGAGAGAGAGAGAGAGAGAGAGAGAGAGAGAGAGAGAGAGAGAGACTGTATTTTATCTATAGACTGTTGGTCTGATAGTTGCCGGTGTATTTATGTGCACTGATTTGTATTAAGTATAATAACTGTATAATGTTGACTGCATAACCTGTTTGCTTTTGAAAACATTTCTAAAATCGATTGTTTTCCAAAGCCAACAGCCATTTCAGTCATTCTCATAAAAATGAGTTAGAACTTCTCTTCCAAAGACCAAAGTGTTTATCTGAAGTGTTTATTGCTTGCAGTGAGTGATGCAGGAAAGGGTTTTGTTTGCTCGTAACCTCCCTGACCACTTTAGTGGCAATTACAGAGAAGCCAAGAGGTAGAGACATCAAACAGGTGTCTTGGGCGACTTAGCTACTTCCTTTTTCATACGAATGTATAAAACAAAGCAAATTACAAACTTTGATGAAACTACCAGTAGACACAATATTAATGTGGTTTGCTGTGGCTACACCAGGTGATACTACATTTTCCCACACACCCACTGTCCACAAACACCGTACATCATGCATACTACTGATGGAGACAATAGGACAGAAAGAAAGAATAACATATCGTAAGCAGACATATCTTTCCACAGTATTTCTATGCCCATTCCTATTCCTCGATCTACAGACGCCAAACCAAGAAATATGAACCAGCACCTCGGATGTAGCTGTACTGTATCATAAATGACAGCAGGTCTCACTAATTCATTTGCATCTGTACATAACCTTACTGTTTATGAAATGGATGAGTAACAGAGGATCTGACCGGGAGTACAGTATACAACATTTTCTTCCATAGGCAGGCGGTGGGGCATGTTCATGAATATTCATGAGTCTCCTAGGCTTCTATACGGCTACTCGACCATGGAAACTAATTTTATGAAGCTCCTGACGAACAGTTCTTGTGCTGATGTTGCTTCCAGAAGCAGTTTGGAACTCCGTAGTGAGTGTTGCAACTGAGCACAGACAATTTTTTGGATGCTACTTACTTCAGCACTCTGTGGTTACATTCTGTAAGTTTGTGTGGCCTACCACTTCGTGGCTGAGCAGTTATTGCTCCTAGGCATTTCCAATTCACAATACAGCACTTACAATTGTCCCGGGGCAGCTCTAGCAAGGCAAAAATTTGACAAACTGACTTGTTGGAAAGGTGGCATCCTATGACAGTTCACGTTGAAAGTCACTGAGCTATTCAGTAAGGCCATTCTATTGCCAATGTTTGTCTACAGAGGTTGCATGGCAGTGTGCTGGATTGTATACACCTGTCAGCAATGGGTGTGGCTGAAATAGCCAAATCCACTAATTTGAAGGGGTGTCCACATACATTTGTATATATAGTGTACATGAATATTCATGAAACTGCACCGGCCTTCCTATGGAAGGAATTTCACGTACCGTATGCCCTGAGTCTCGTAATTAACCCATCCATAAGGATCAACAAGGTCACTGCCCCACTCGCCAATAAAGCTGTTGAACGATAGTGTTTTTTTATGCATCGAAGAATAAAGCAATGCCTGGGAATTGATGATGAACCTTTTATGAGCTCAGTGTCGTAACTGGTTTGTCCGAAGCCACAAGCTCCGGACTGAGACTCTGTATGGTGACTTAGAAGAACAGATCACTGACCATTTCGAATACCACCGTACCTTCTCTGCTGTGCAATCTGGTTTCCGAGCTGGTCATGGATGCACATCAGCCACGCTCAAGGTACTAAACGATGTCATAATCGCCATCGATAAAGACAGTACTGTGCAGCCGTCTTCATCGACCTGGCCAAGGCTTTCGACTCTGTCAATCACCGAATCCTTATCGGCAGACTCAACAGCCTTGGTTTCTCAAATGACTGCCTCGCCTGGTTCACCAACTACTTCTCAGACAGAGTTTAGTGTGTCAAATCAGAGGGCCTGTTGTCCGGAACTCTGGCAATCTCTATAGGGGTACCACAGGGTTCATTTCTCGGACCGACTCTTTTCTCTGTATATATCAACGAAGGCGCTCTTGCTGCGGGTGATTCCCTGATCAAATCAAAATCAAATCAAATCAAATGTATTTATATAGCCCTTCGTACATCAGCTGATATCTCAAAGTGCTGTACAGAAACCCAGCCTAAAACCCCAAACAGCAAGCAATGCAGGTGTTGAAGCACATTGGCTAGGAAAAACTCCCTAGAAAGGCCAAAACCCAGGAAGAAACCTAGAGAGGAACCAGGCTATGAGGGGTGACCAGTCCTCTTCTGGCTGTGCTGGGTGGAGATTATAACAGAACATGGCCAAGATACTCAAATGTTCAGAAATTACCAGCATGGTCAAATAATAGGTCTGGGACAGGTAGCACGTCCGGTGAACAGGTCAGGATTCCATATCCGCAGGCAGAACAGTTTAAACTGGAGCAGCAGCACGGCCAGGTGGACTGGGAACAGCAAGGAGTCATCATCCCAGGTAGTCCTGAGGCATGGTCCTAGGGCTCAGGTCCTCCGAGAGAGAGAAAGAGAGAGAGAATTAGAGAGAGCATACTTAAATTCACACAGGACACCGGATAAGACAGGAGAAGTACTCCAGGTCTAACAAACTGACCCTAGCCCCTTGACACATAAACTCCTGCAACATAAATACTGGAGGCTGAGACAGGGGGGGTCAGGAGACACTGTGGCCCCATCCGATGATACCCCCGGACAGGGCCAAACAGGAAGGATATAACCCCACCCACTTTGCCATAGCACAGCCCCCACACCACTCGAGGGATATCTTCAACCATCAACTTATCATCCTGAGTCAAGGCTGAGTATAGCCCACAAAGATCTCCGCCACGGCACAACCCAAGGGGGGCGCCATCCCAGACAGGAAGATCACATCACATCAGTGACTCAACCCACTCAAGTGACACACCCCTCCTAGGGACGGCATGAAAGAGCACCAGTAAGCCAGTGACTCAGCCCCTGTAATAGGGTTAGAGGCAGAGAATCCCAGTGGAAAGAGGGGAACCGGCCAGGCAAAGACAGCAAGGGCGGTGTCGTTGCTCCAGAGCTTTTCCGTTCACCTTCACACTCCTGGGCCAGACTACACTCAATCATATGACCCACTGAAGAGATTAATCTTCAGTAAAGACTTAAAGGTTGAGACCGAGTTTGCGTCTCTCACATGGGTAGGCAGACCATTCCATAAAAATGGAGCTCTGTAGGAGAAAATCCTGCCTCCAGCTGTTTGCTTAGAAATTCTAGGGACAATTAGGAGGCCTGCATCTTGTGACCGTAGCGTACGTGTAGGTATGTACGGCAGGACCAAATCAGAGAGATAGATAGGAGCAAGCCCATGTAATGCTTTGTAGGTTAGCAGTAAAACCTTGAAATCAGCCCTAGCCTTGACAGGAAGCCAGTGTAGGGAGGCTAGCACTGGAGGAATATGATCAAATTTTGGGGTTCTAGTCAGGATTCTAGCAGCCGTATTTAGCACTAACTGACGTTTATTTAGTGCTTTAGCGCTTTAAAAGCATGGATTAAGACTAAACAGGAAGAGCTCTTAGGCCAACAGCTCTGCATCATTTTTGGACTGAAAGTTTCTGATTTTTGCAATGTTACGTAGATGGAAAAAAGCTGTCCGTGTAACAGTCTTGATATGTTCTTCAAAATAGCGATCAGGGTCCAGAGTAACGCAGAGGTCCTTCACAGTTTTATTTGAGACGACTGTACAACCATTAAGATTAATTGTCAGATTCAACAGAAGATCCTTTTGTTTCTTGGGACCTAGAACAAGCATCTCTGTTTTGTCCGAGTTTAAAAGTAGAACGTTTGCAGCCATCCACTTCCTTATGTCTGAAACACAGGCTTCTAGCGAGGGCAATTTTGGGGCTTCACCATGTTTCATTGAAATGTACAGCTGTGTGTCATCCGCATAGCAGTAAAAGTTAACATTATGTTTTCGAATGACATCCCCAAGAGGTAAAATATTTAGTGAAAACAATAGTGGTCCTAAAACGGAACCTTGAGGAACACCGAAATGTACAGTTGATTTGTCAGAGGACAAGCCATTCACAGAGACAAACTGATATCTTTCCGACAGATAAGATCTTAACCAGGCCAGAACTTGTCCGTGTAGACCAATTTGGGTTTCCAATCTTTCCAAAAGAATGTGGTGATCGATGGTATCAAAAGCATCACTAAGGTCTAGGAGCACGAGGACAGATGCAGAGCCTCAGTCCAATGCCGTTAAAAGGTAATTTACCACCTTCACAAGTGCAGTCTCAGTGCTATGATGAGGTCTAAAACCAGACTGAAGCATTTCGTATACATTGCTTGTCTTCAGGAAGGGAGTGAGTTCCTGCGCAACAGCCTTTTCTAAAAATGTTGAGAGGAATGGAAGATTCGATATAGGCCAATAGTTTTTTATATTTTCTGGGTCAAGGTTTGGTTTTTTCAAGAGAGGCTTTATTACTGCCACTTTTAGTGAGTTTGGTACACATCCGGTGGATAGAGAGCTGTTTATTATGTTCAACATAGGAGGTCCAAGCACAGGAAGCAGCTATTTCAGTAGTTTAGTTGGAATAGGGTCCAGTATGCAGCTTGAAGGTTTAGAGGCCATGATTATTTTCAGCATTGTGTCAAGAGATATAGTACTAAAACACTTGAGTGTCTCTCTTGATCCTAGGTTCTGGCAGAGTTGTGCAGACTCAGGACAACTGAGCTTTGAAGGAATACGCAGAATTAAAGAGGAGTCCGTAATTTGCTTTCTAATAATCATGATCTTTTTCTCAAAGAAGTTCATGAATTTATTACTGCTGAAGTGAAAGCAATCCTCACTTGGGGAATGCTGCTTTTTAGTTAGCTTTGCAACAGAATCAAAAAGACATTTCGGATTGTACTTATTTTCCTCAATTAAGTTGGAAAAATTGGATGATCGAGCAGCAGTAAGGGTTTTTCGATACTGCACGGTACTGTCTTTCCACGCTAGTCGGAAGACTTCCAGTTTGGTGTGGCGCCATTTCCGTTCCAATTTTCTGGAAGCTTATTTCAGAGCTCGGGTATTTTCTGTATACCAGGGAGCTAGTTTCTTATGAGAAATGTTTTTAGTTTTTAGGGGTGCAACTGCATCTAGGGTATTGCGCAAGGTTAAATTGAGTTCCTCAGTTAGGTGGTTAACTGATTTTTGTCCTCTGACGTCCTTGGGTAGGCAGAGGGAGTCTGGAAGGGCATCAAGGAATCTTTGTGTTGTCTGTGAATTTATAGCACAACTTTTGATGCTCCTTTGGTTGCTTGCGGTCTGAGCAGATTATTTGTTGCAATTGCAACAAATAGTCCAGGATTATGAGGAAAAACTTTAAGATCCACAACATTTAATTCCATGGGACAAAACTAGGTCCAGAGTATGACTGTGACAGTGAGTAGGTCCAGAGACATGTTTGACAAAACCCACTGAGTCGATGATGGCTCCGAAAGCCTTTTGGAGTGGGTCTGTGGGCTTCTCCATGTGAATATTAAAGTCACCAAAAATTAGAATATTATCTGCTATGACTCCAAGGTCCGATAGGAATTCAGGGAACTCAGTGAGGAACACTGCATAAGGCCCAGGAGGCCTGTGAACAGTAGCTATAAAAAGTGATTGACTCGGCTGCATAGATTTCATGACTAGAAGCTCAAAAGACGAAAATGTCATTTTTTTGTAAATTGTAATTTGCAAATGTAAATGTAAATGTTAGCAACACCTCCGCCTTGTCAGGATGCAATGGGGATATGGTCAATAGTGTAACCAGGAGGTGAGGCCTCATTTAACACAGTAAATTCATCAGGCTTAAGCCATGTTTCAGTCAGGCCAATCACATCAAGATTATGATCAGTGATTCGTACATTGACCATAATTGCCTTTGAGATAAGGGATCTAACATTAAGTAGACCTATTTTGAGATGTGAGGTATCACGATCTCTTTTAATAATCACAGGAATGGAGGAGGTCTTTATCCTAGTGAGATTGCTAAGGCAAACACTGCCATGTTTAGTTTTGCCCAACCCAGGTTGAGGTACAGACACGGTCTCAATGGGGATAGCTGAGCTGACTACACTGACTGTACTAGTGGCAGACGCCACTAAGCTGGCAGGCTGGCTAACAGATTAGCCTTATCGTCGGTAGCCCTGCCCCCTGGTAAACAATGTATGATCCCTGGATGATTCGTTTTAAATCTAATACTGCGGGTAATGGAGTTGCCAATGACTAGGGTTTTCAATTTATCAGAGCTAATGGTGGGAAACTTCGGCGGAACCCGTAAAGGGAGGAGTAGAGACAAGAGAAGGCTCGGCCTCAGACTCCGACTCGCTGCTTAATAGGGAAAAACGGTTGAAAGTTTCTGTCGGCTGAATGAGACGATTGATATCTTAATGGAAAGGTAGACATATAAGATACCCATCTATCATATTTCTGAGAGAGTGGGCCTTTGGCATCTCAATAGGAACTACAGTTCCCACATACTGTAGTTTCCTCACTGGAGAAAAAGAAAACCTCTCTGTTGGCCCATTGGGTATCAATCTCTGCAGTGAACTGTGTTGGAAAAGGGAGTGCATTTTACTAAGACTTTACTATCAATAGGCATTTATTGTATACAGCAATGGAGACAAAGCACCTGCCGATTAATCAGTAAACATAAACAAAGAAGCCATATTGTCTATCACATGCAGATTACATACAATAACAAGCCCAGGTTAAAAGTTATTGTAAATGAATAGTACTGTAATTTGTTTGCACTAAAGTCATGGAAAGCAGCCCTTTAGGGAGCAAACATTTAAACAACACACCTTCCAATCCATATCATTCGGGCGCCATGCAATGCAACCAACTAAATAATTCACAATTGATCATTTAATAATTCAAAGGAATCGGGATTGTTTAGTATTTTGCCATATGGGAATGCCTAGAAAAGCCAATCAGAGCTTGTCTAGGATATCAGTTCCCAACTGTGTTCCGGTACTTCAGTTTGAATTAACATCCAACTTGAATTCCATAGAAAAAAAATCAATGTGCGTAAACAACAGAAGATTAATTTAGCTCTTCATTATACTAATTATGATATCAATCATACACTCTTAGAAAAAAAGGTGTTATCTAGAACCTAAAAGGGTTCTTTGGCAGTCCCCTTATGAGAACCCTTTGAAGAACCGTTTTGGTTCCAGGTAGAATCCTTTCCACAAAGAGTTCTACATGGATCCCTTAAGGGTTCTACCTGCAACCAAAAAGGGTTTTCCTATGGGAACAGTCGAAGAACCCCTTCAGAACCCTTTTTTCAAGGAATATACTCAAAGGACTTACGGTATACTCTATGGGATAAGAGTGAGACCATGAAATTAACATGGATTTTGCAGATCTATTTAAATCAAATCAATCTTTATTTGTCACATTTCATCTTACCATGAAATGCTTACTTACAAGCCCTTTACCAACAATGCAGTTCAAGAAAGAGTTAAGAAAATATTTTCCAAATAAACTAAAGTAAAAAAGAATCAAAAGTAGCACAATAAAATAACAATAACAAAGCTATATACAGGGGGTACCGGTACAGAGTCAATGTGTTTGAGTACTGGTTAGTTGAGGTAATTTGTACATATAGGTAGGGGTAAAGTGACTATGCATAGGTAATAGACAGCGAGTAGTAGCAGTGTAAAAACAAATGGGAGGGTAAATGTAAATAGTCTGAGTAGCCATTTAATTCATTGTTTAGCAGTCTTATGTGCTTGGGGGTAGAAGCTGTTAAGGAGCCTTTTGGTCCTAGACTTGGTGCTTCAGTACCGCTTGCCGTGCGGTAGCAGAGAGAATAGTCTATGACTTGGGTGAATGGAGTCTTAGACAATTTTTTGGGCCTTCCTCTGACACCACCTAGTACTGTATATAGGTCCTGGATGGCAGGAAGCTTGGCCCCAGTGATGTACTGGGCCGTACGCACTCCCCTCTGTAGCGCATTATTGTCAGACGCCGAACAGTTGCCATACCAGGCGGTGATGCAACCAGTCAAGATGCTCTCGATGGTGCAGCTGTAGATTTTTTTGATGATCTGGGGACTCATGCCAAATATTTTCAGTCTCCTGAGGTTCCCTCTTCACGACTGTCTTGGTGTGTTTGGACCATGATAGTTTGGACCATGATAGTGCTCTCATGCATGCTTCAGTGCAGTTGCCTCGAAGAGAGCATAAAAGGCATTTATCTTGTCTGGGCAGCTCGTGGCTGGAATTCACTTTGTAGTCTGTAATAGTTTTCAAGTCATGCCACATCTGATGAGTGTCAGAGCCGGTGTAGTACGATTCAATCTTAAACCTGTATTGACGCTTTGCCTGTTTGATGGTTCATCTAAGGGCGAACCATCAAACGTCCGGATTATTGTCCCGCTCCTTGAAAGTGGCAGCTCTTGCCTTTAGCTCGATGCGGATGTTGCCTGTAATCCATAGCTTCTGGTTGGGATATGTACGTACGGTCACTGTGTGGATGACATCGTCGATGCACTTATTGATGAAGCCGATGACTTAGGTGGTGTACTCCTCAATGCCATTGAATGAATCCCGGAACATATTCCAGTCTCTGCTAGTAAAACAGTCCTGTAGCTTAGCATCCACGTCATCTGACCAATTCCGTATTGAGTGAGTCACTGGTACTTCCTGCTTTAGTTTTTGCTTGTAAGCAGGAATCAGGAGGATAGAATGATGGCCAGATTTGCCAAATGGAGGGCGAGGGAGAGCTTTGTATGTGTCTCTGTGTGTGTGGAGTAAAGGTGGTCTAGAGTTTTTTTCCCTTCTGGTTGCACATGTGACATGCTGGTAGAAGGAGGTAAAACGGATTTAAGTTTGCCTGTTCAGGCAGGTAGCCATTATATTTACTTAGTTTCACATCATATTGGTTCACTGAAGGGTGTACATGCCAATAGAAAGATCATCACAACAGTGTAGAGTCTGATCATATAAAGCACTGTAGAGATTGAGAATCTCATAGTATACACAGTATTAAATCAATTATTTAATTTAGTTTTTCTTATTTGGCGAGTAACAACAAAGAACTGAGTCCATAATGTTCTATTAAGTATTAACTACTGTCTACTTGATATGTATTGTAAAACACGGTATTGATTGCCTGACGACTCAAACTGAATTCTTCCGCTGCTCTATGTTCACTACAGACGTCAGTCTGAGACTGCCATCATTGAAGTCGTTTGTGGTGACATCAAAGTGATGGGTGTTGTACAATACAAAGTCATCAGCGATTGGACAATCTCTAACCAATCAGAGTGTCAAAGCCAATGATGCATTTTCAAAACTCAGCTTCACCCACGTGTTCTGGTACAACCCATCAGTTTCTGGGACCAATCAGAATGGTTAGAATGTGTTTGCATTCTAGAAATCGTTGGGGAGGTACTCAGATCAGGACTCATTGCGGAGAAGAAACTAATGTCTTGGCGTGGGTTTGCATTTGGCCGGTGCAAGGAGTTTGGGTAGCGAGGCAAGGGTATTGAGGCAACACTGGTCCTTTGAGATGGTAAATCTCTATCACATATATTAAAATACAACTTGGATTTGAACAGATTTCATCGGAGAGACAAAGCTCTCCTGGGTGTTTTGATTCATGCGTCTCAATAGCTGAATAGCTATATACGCTCTCCATTTCCTCTGATTGTTTTGAAGTAGATCAGTTCAAGTTGGTTAAGCTTTGATTCATTTGGTGCATCTCTTTTTCCAGCACTGCTGTGATTCAAGTGACTGAGCATGCAGCTAACATCTCTTCCTTTCATGTGTTTATTTATTTTATTCAACTAAATATAAATGGATACAGTTTGTCCTATTCAGGCGACACTGTAGTGGAGTAATGATATATGTATAACATGTATGATAAGGACATGAGTTGGGTTCGCAGGCCTTTGGCACATACAGGTAGCTGCCAAAATAAAGGAAACACCAACATAGTGTCTTAATAGGGCGTTGGGCCAACCACAAGCTTCAATGAACCTTGACATAGATTCTACTAGTTTCTGGAACTTTATCAGAGGGATGCAACACCATTCTTCCACGAGAAATTCCATCATTTGGTGTTTTGTTGATGGTGGTGGAAAACACTGTCTCAGTGTCACTTCAGAATCTCCTATAAGACGGCCATGGCATATGGTTCACACCATTTTCATGCTCATCAAACCACTCAGTGACCACTCGTCCCCTCTGGATGGGGACATCGAAAACGTTACATCGGGGACCGCAGTTTTGCAGCAGCAAGGTACATTCGTGCAGTGACATCATAGCGGCAATGGCAAAACATAATCTAGCAACAAATCAAGGAGCCAATAGCGGTCCTCACTTAAAAATGTACATTCTGTATCCAATGCGGTTTCACACAATTCGTTCATAGTTCATCGGTAGCTCACTACGGGTAAAGTTGAACATATGTCAGAGTGCCAAATCAACCCCCAACGAGTGATCTACACAAACACTCAGTGGAAAGTGGAAAGTGGAAGAAATTTGTTAATGGAAAATAAAAATAAACAATGTTTCTTGATGAGATAAGTATTCAACCCCCTTAAGTCAATACATGTTAGAATCACTTTTGGCAGAAGCATCTTTCTGGGTAAGACTCCAAGAGCTTTGCAAACAATATTAGTTCATTATTCTTTTAAAAATTCTTCATGCTCTGTCAAGTTGGTTGTTGATCATTGCTAGACAGCCATTTTCAAGTCTTTCCATATATTTTCAAGATTATATATTTTCTGGAGTATTTCTCCTGTCTTAGCCGGTGTCCTGTGTGAATTTAAGTATGCTCTCTCTAATTCTCAATTTCTCTCTTTGTTTCTTTCTTTCTCTCGGAGGACCTGAGCCCTAGGACCAAGCCTCAGGACTAGCTGGCATGATGACTCATTGTTGTCCCCAGTCCACCTGGCCGTGCTGCTGCTCCAGTTTCAACTGTTCTGCCTGCGGCTATGGAACCCTGACCTATTCACTGTGATTACTATTATTTGACCATGCTGGTCATTTATGAACATTTTAACATCTTGGCCATGTTCTGTTATAATCTCCACCGGCATAGCCAGAAGAGGACTGGCCAGCCCTCATAGCCTGGTTCCTCTCTAGGTTTCTTCCTAGGTTTTGGCCTTTCTAGGGAGTTTTTCCTAGCCACCGTGCTTCTACACCTGCATTGCTTGCTGTTTGGGGTTTTAGGCTGGGTTTCTGTACAGCACTTTGATATATCAGCTAATGTAAGAAGGGCTATATAAATAAATTTGATTTGAATCGAATAAATATGATTTAAGTACAAACTGCAACTAGTCCACTCAAAAACATTCAATGTCGTTTTGGTAAGTAACCTGCCCTGAATGACGGGTCGCCCCGTCATTCAGGGCAGGTCAGAGACCCACCGGTTTTGAGCCCAACATATAGTATATATATCATTTTTGTGGGTGCTTTCCTGTTTTTCATGTTATTTTGGCATTAATACGTGTCACATATCAGTTTGCATACAATGTAAAAAAATATATACATACAGTTGAAGTTGGAAATTTACATACACCTTAACCAAATAAATTTAAACTCAGTTTTTCCTGAAATTTAATCCTAGTAACAATTCCTTATCTTATGTCAGTTAGGATCACCACTTTATTTTAAGAATGTGAAATGTCAGAATAATAGTAGAGAAAATGATTTATTTCAGCTTTTATATCTTTCATCACATTCCCAGTGGGTCAGAAGTTTACATACACTCATTTAGTATTTGGTAGCATTGCCTTTAAATGGTTTAACTTGAGTCAAATGTTTCGGGTAGCCTTCCACAAGCTTCCACAATAAGTTGGGTGAACTTTGGCCCATTCCTCCTGACAGAGCTGGTTTAACTGAGTCAGGTTTGTAGGCCTCCTTGCTCGCACATGCTTTTTCAGTTCTGCCAACAAATTTTCTATAGGATTGAGGTCAGGGCTTTGTGATGGCCACTCCAATACCTTGACTTTGTTGCCCTTAAGCCATTTTGCCACAACTTTGGAAGTATGCTTGGGGTCATTGTCCATTTTGAAGATCCATTTGCAACCAAATTTTAACTTCCTGACTGATGTCTCGAGATGTTGCCATCTATTTTGTGAAGTGCACTAGTCCCTCCTGCAGCAAAGCACCCCCACAACATGATGCTGCCACCCCTGTGCTTCACAGTTGGGATAGTGTTCTTCGGCTTGCAAACGTCCCCCTTTTTCCTCCAAACATAACGATGGTCATTATGGCCAAACAGTTCTATTTTTATTTCATCAGACCAGAAGACATTTCTCCAAAAAGTGTGATCTTTATCCCCATGCGCAGTTGCAAACAGTAGTTTGGCTTTTTTTATAGTGGTTTTGGAGCAGTGGCTTCTTCTTTCTTGCTGAGCGGCCTTTCAGGTTATGTCAATATAGGACTCGTTTTACTGTGGATATATATACTTTTGCATCTGTTTCCTCCAGCGTCTTCTTCCTGAGCAGTATGACGGCTGCGTGGTCCCATGGTGGTTATACTTGCATATTATTGTTTGTGCGTATGAACGTGATACCTTCAAGCATTTGGAAATTGCTCCCAAGGATGAACCAGACTTGTGGAGGTCTACTATTTGTTTTCTGAGGACTTGGCTGATTTCTTTTGATTTTCCCATGATGCCAAACAAAGAGGCACTGAGTTTGAAGGTAGGCCTTGAAATACATCCACAGGTACACCTCCAATTGACATCACTTGAGTCAATTGGAGTGAATCAGAAGTTTCTAAAGCCATAACATCATTTTCTGGAATTTTCCAAGCTGTTTAAAGGCACAGTCAACGTAGTGTATGTAAACTTCTGACCCACTGGAATTGAGATACAGTGAATTATAAGTCAAATAATATGTCTGTAAACAATTGTTGGAAAAATGACTTGTCATGCACAAAGTATATGTCCTAACCAACTTGCCAAAACAATAGTTTGTTAACAAGACATTTGTGGAGTTGTTGAAAAATCTAAGTGTATGTAAATGTCTGACTTCAACTGTATATATATATATATATATATATATATATATATATATATATATATATATATATACACTGTTCAAAAAAATAAAGGGAACACTTAAATAACACAATGTAACTCCAAGTCATTTACACTTCTGTGAAATCAAACTGTCCACTTAAGAAGCAACTGTAAACTGCTGTTCACAAATGCTCTCCATCCAACCTCACTGAGCTCGAGCTGTTTTGCAAGGAGGAATGGGAAAAAATGTTGGTCTCTCGATGTGCAAAACTGATAGAGACATACCCCAAGCGACTTACAGCTGTAATCGCAGCAAAAGGTGGCGCTACAAAGTATTAACTTAAGGGGGCTGAATAATTTTGCACGCCCAATTTTTCAGTTTTTGATTTGTTAAAAAGGTTTGAAATATCCAATAATTGTCGTTCCACTTCATGATTGTGTCCCACTTGTTGTTGATTCTTCACAAAAAAAATACAGTTTTATATATTTATGTTTGAAGCCTGAAATGTGGCAAAAGGTCGCAAAGTTCAAGGGGGCCGAATACTTTCTCAAGGCACTGTATATATATCACTGAGTTAATAAAGCCGCATACAAACATGGTGTCTTTTTTGTTTTCTTGAGTAATGCAGCTCCAAAAGGCAGGTGTTTCAACCTTGAGCCTTCTTGGATGGGAACGCCCGTATTTTCTGCTGGCTTGCCCCACCACCACAGAAAGCACTGAGAAAGTGCTTTCTGTGGTGGTGGGGCAAGCCAGCAGAAAATATGGGCGTTCCCATCCAAGAAGCGTCAAGGCTCACTGAGAAAGTGCTTTCTGTGGTGGTGGGGCAAGCCAGCAGAAAATACGGGCGTTGCGTTGTGATTAGCTCAGTGTTCTGTCACTCATGGGGACACTACGTCACCCCCAAGTCTAAGGGCAGAGCAAAACAATTCAAGCCCTTTGGATGCTGCCATAGAGTTACATTAGAAGTGCCCATCCAAGAAGGCTCAAGGTCATTGGCCACAGATAAAAATTACTTCAAATCACGTTATATCTACAGTAGCGTTGATTGGAAATCTTAGCTAGCAGTCATCATCATGAATCAAGTCGACAATCTACTGGCAAATCCTTTTTAATCCTTTTAAAGAGAAATAGTGAAAATAAACTATAGATAAAGCGTATCGGTGCTCATCGGTCATTGGACATAAACATTTCACAACAAGTTGGAAATCTCAAATTCAACAATAAGTGGTTTGGAAGGAGTCAGTGGCTAACTGCAAGCATTGCAGATCAATCACTGACGGCAGGGTAGCCTAGTGGTAAGAGCGTTGGACTAGTAACTGGAAGGTTGCAAGTTCAAATCCCCCAGCTGACAATGTACAAATCTGTTGTCCTGAACAGGCAGTTAACCCACTGTTCCTAGCAGGTCATTGAATTTGTTCCTAACTGACTTGCCTAGTTAAATAAATAAATAAAGTTATTGTTGTCTGATGAGAAAGAATCGGACCGTGGTAAGTGTTCATGACTTTTATTACACTGAAACCAAAATAACAAAGTGCAAAACGAAACTGAAACAGTCCTGTCAGGTTCAGAACACTAAACAGAAAACAACTACCCACAAAACATAGGTGGGAAAAAGCTACCTAATTATGGTTCCCAATCAGAGACAACGATAGTCAGCTGTCCCTGATTGAGAACCATACCCGGCCAAAACAAAAAAATACTCAACATAGAAAAAATAACATAGAATGCCCACCCAAATCACACCCTGACCAAACCAAAATAGAGACATAAAAAGCTCTCTAAGGTCAGGGTGTGACAATCATTAGTTTGCTATTCATTGGAGTGGCTGTGTGATCCCACGTCTAAGATTAAGGGTCTCTTTTCCTATTTTAAAATGATAAACATTCAACATTGGCCATGCTGTCAATGAAGCATGACTTGTGCTGCACTCAAAACAACTGTTAACACGGAACAGCAAAATCTGACTTTAGTGAGTTCAAGACAACTGGGAACTTGGGAAAATACATTTTGAACTGTCATCCAACTCGGAATTGTAAATAGGGCACCCCGGCCTCTTTCTAGAGCTACGACCTGAAGATCACTGATGATCATGATTCAACTTTCTTTTCCTTCCGAGTTCCCAGTTGTCTTGAAAGCACCATAAATCCGGAGAATGACAGATTTCGATGACAAAGTTTGATGACAAATTGCCAATGATTTGCAAATTTGCCAACAAAAATGTATTCTATGCTACTGCATAAATTATGTAATATGCCAGGGAGATATGTATACTGTAGCTAAGAAAGTAATACTAAGTGCAAACTTCCTGCCCTCCAGGACACCTACACCACCCGATGTTGCAGGAAGGCCATAAAGATCATCAAGGACAACAACCACCCGAGCCACTGCGTGTTCACCCCGCTATCATCCAGAAGGCGAGGTCAGTACAGGTGCATCAAAGCTGGGACCGAGAGACTGAAAAACAGCTTCTATCTCAAGGCCATCAGACTGTTAAACAGCCAACACTAACATTGAGTGGCTGCTGCCAACACACTGACACTGACTCAACTCCAGCCACTTTAATAATGGGAATTGATGGGAAATGATGTAAAATATATCACTAGCCACTTTAAACAATGCTACCTAATATAATGTTTACATACCCTACATTATTCATCTCATATGCATACGTATATACTGTACTCTATATCATCTACTGCATCCTTATGTAATACATGTATCACTAGCCACTTTAACTATGCCACTTTGTTTACATACTCATCTCATATGTATATACTGTACTCTATATCATCTACTGCATCTTTATGTAATACATGTATCACTAGCCACTTTAACTGTGCCACTTTGTTTACATACTCATCTCATATGTATATACTGTACTCTATATCATCTACTGCATCCTTATGTAATACATGTATCACTAGCCACTTTAACTATGCCACTTTGTTTACATACTCATCTCATATGTATATACTGTAGTAGAGCCTATGCTGCTCTGTACCATCACTCATTCATATATCTTTATGTACATATTCTTTATCCCCTTACACTGTGTATAAGACAGTAGTTTTGGAATTGTTAGTTAGATTACTTGTTGGTTATTACGGCATTGTCGGAACTAGAAGCACAAGCATTTCGCTACACTCGCATTAACATCTGCTAACCATGTGTATGTGACAAATAACATTTGATTTGATTTGATTTGATGTTGTGTAGTAAGCTGTTAGTTGTCAATGTGCCTCACCCTAATAATTTGGTCTATTTTCACCTCTTAATTTCGATTACTGCTCTGACTTGGTGGTGCACATGTAGCCTATAACCTATTTTTGAGAAATGTAATCATTGAATATTGTTACAGCTTTCATTATCTTCTCATATTCCCCATTTTTTTATCCTACGGTTCTGACTTGGTGTACAGGGAGAACACTATGAACTTTTTTCCCTCTGTCATTCTGAATTCTGTTGCTTTACATTTCAAAAGTGCTGAACAAATAGTTATGGCTGTGTCCGTCCTAGCTGGCTCATTAATGTCTTAGTTTGTACATCTCAATTGTCAGTAAAAACCACATTTGTTTAAGCAAGTCAACCACATAAGATATGTTTTTTAAAGGCAGAAAAGGAGGCTGAATGAACTGTTTCGCTGCCAGACAAGGCTCTGCTGATAGCCAGGTGTAGCCATGGTAAGGTGTTGGGACTGCTGTTGGGACTCTGCTGTTGGGACAGCTTTATGTCGGCACGAACAGTTTGTGGGCACCATTTGTCACCGTTGTAGTGCAATTAATATATTGTTTAGTGTTGTGTTATGTAGTGGCTTTGCTGGCATGCATTCCACAATTGTTTTTTTCCCCCCACCAAGATTTACATGCCAGTGTATATTTGGCCTTGCATTTTAGGTTATTGTCTTGCTGAAAGGTGGATTTGTATCACAGTGTCTGTTGGAAAGCAGACTTAACATGATGCAGCCACCAACATAATTGAAAATATGACAAGTGGTACTCAGTGATGTGTTGTTGTGGATTTGCCCCAAACATGATGATTTGTATTCAGGACTAAAAGTTCATTTCTTTGCCATAATGTATTTTTTGCAGTATTACTAAATTGCCTTGTTGCAAACAGGATGCATGTTTTGGAATATTTGTATTCCTTTTTTCCCTCTGTCATTTAGGTTAGTATTGTGGATTAACTACAATGTTGTTGATCCATCCTCAGTTTTCTCATATCACAGCCATTAAACTCCAACTGGTTTAATCACCATTGGCCTGAAATCCCTGAGGTTTCCTTCCTCTCCATCAACTGATTTAGTAAGAACGCCTTAATCTTTGTAGTAAATGGGTGTATTGATTCACCATCCAAAGTGTAATTAATAACTTCCCCATGCTCAAAGTGTTATTCAATGTCAGCTTTTGTTTTACCCAATTACCAATAGATGCCCTTCTTTTGCGAGCCATTGGAAAACTTGAAATGCTTGAAATTCACTGCTCAACTGAGGGAACTTACAGATAATTGTATGTGTGAGGTACAATTTAAAAAATCACGTTAAACACTATTATTGCACACAGAGTGAATCCTTGAAAAGTATCAGTTATTTAGGCTTGTCACAAGAAAGGGGTTGAATACTCACTGACTCAAAAGACTTTTCAGCTTTTAATTTTTTATTAGTTTGTAAAAGATTCTGAAAACATAATTCAACTTTGACATGATGGGGTATTGTGTGTAAATCACTGACACAAAATCTAAATGTAATCCATTTTAAATTCAGGCTGTAACACAAAATGTGAAAAAAGTCAAGAGGTGTAAATTATTTCTGAAGGCACTGTACCTTATTGATTACGGTAACATGAGTGATAATAAGTTGGCTTTCGCTACTTATTTTGTATCAGGCGAGAAATTATAAACAAGACACCATGATGAGTAATTGATCAGGCACAATTTTTTTCAGAGGGATGCGAGCCATATGCTGCGTCTGCCATGCTGTCATGACCTTCTGAAACATTAATGTCAGTCGTCTTTAACCAAGCTCAGCAGGAAACCGCAAAGGTGGCGAGGGTATAGCTGTCTTCATGAAGCAATAAGCAATTAAAATCAAAGAGAATAATGATGCACTCAAACTGAGGACGAGCGAGAGAGAACAAATTGGAGGGAATTAGCACAGACAGTAAAAGAGATGACAACAAACACCATTGAAGGTTTGCTGGCCGTGGCTAGGAGGCAAGCGGCTGCTTTAAATGGATTAAAGGGAGAGGGTGGTGCGAAGTCTGGTAGCCGGTCAGCATTTGTGAAGATTTTGGATTTGACGGCTCGTTCATGGTCTGGAGAAGTTTTTACAAAACATTTTTTGGGGAAAGGACAACTTTACTCATCTAATATCTCCCATTAAACAGACGTCACTCTTCTTAACGTCTTCTCACCGATCTTCCCAATAAATGGCATCAGGAGTGGTCCTCACCTCAACCCAAGGCCCGGAAGTAAATAATCAGGTGAATAAATGAGTAACAACATAAAAGAAACATAAAATCAAAGATAACGGATCTACAGCAACAAGATAAAAGAACGAATTAATAAAGAAACGAATGGTTGAACAATTAACTAAACACATGAAGGACTGAAGGACTGCATGCCAGATTGCTTCATGAGACACTTTTAAGAAAGTTCTAAGAAGGTTCTAAGAAGGTTCTAAGAAGGTTAATAATCAACTGTTTTACAAAGCTCGGAAGGTTATGTTACTTAGACTGCCACCTGTTTACGCCAGCTAGGACAGTGACATCCTGCAAAGTCAGGTGGGGGTTGGACGGATTCCCAGAGGAAAAACCTTGATGTCTAAGAAATGCTTTGATGAAGTACATGAGTTTACAGCTCTCAAAGGCCTTATCTTCCTGCTTAGTATGCTCAAGAAATGCTACTTGTGCAAAATGCACTGAAAATTATCAGAACATTGCATCTCCGGGGACGATGGCTTAGCTGCAAAAACGTCAAGAGATGTTGTTTCGTTTCAAGATAAAGAAGCAAATATTACGACATGGATCGTCCTTGACTTAACATGAACCTATGCACATTCTCATCCATCTACCTGCCTGGATCAGTCCAGACCCAAAAAGCGCATGGGGGTAAGTCACTTTTCTGTGATAAAACTTTCAATACAAATGCTTTGTTTTTCATACATTTTTAATAAATTACATCCATTGTTCACGATATCAAAATCCCATAAGGGATACAAGTAAAGGGTTGAAGAGAACCCAAGAACAGGATAATTTTGCCACTGACTGAGATGAAGATTCTAGAGGTCAATCACTTTGTATTGTGTTTTAAGAACATGGTGTTCCAGATCGACTCCATTCCAGACCTAACCTGAAGACGACAGTACAGAGAGTCTTCTGCCTCACTACCCCTGCAGAGCTGACCTAGGACCAGCATAGGCAGATGGCTTCTACACCACAGCATTTATCCCCCATGTCAATGGGAATGAAATTGCGCTAATGAAAATGACGGTGATCATCTTTGGGAAGATTGTGTCGTGTGTGCTATTTGATTTTTGGAGTGGATCTTGCGGAGATCCCAGTCTCATGAACTGATTTTGGTGGGGGTGGCGGTGATGATGATGAGGAGGAGAATGGTGATGAGGATGATGTGTAGAGAATAGGATCAACATGCTGGGAAGTGGATGGTGGTGATGAGGATGATGATGGTGATGAGAATGAGGAGGATGGTGATGAGGATGATGTGTAGAGAATAGAATCAACATGCTGGGAGGAGGATGGTGGTGGAGGTGATGAGGATGAGGATGGTGATGAAGATGATGTGTAGAGAATAGGATCAACATGCTGGGAGGAGGATGGTGGTGGAGGTGATGATGACAGCTACAAAGATGATGAGGAGGCCAAGATGATGATGAGGCCAAAGTGTATCCAGTCCTATGATATCTCGCTTGAAAGTGAGATTTGTTGCATCATCCATGCCAAGTGAATATTTGGCTAAAAGCTGGTTGAGAACAACATCAGGCTGTTTGTTGGACTCATCTCTAAACAGCTCATGACCTTCAATTTGTTTTTCTTGATCTCTGAGGCTTAGGAAACGATGCAGGTTCTCTGCTCTCAGGAAACGATGCCGGTTCTCTGCTCTCAGGAAACGGTGCAGGTTATCTGCTCTTACCACATTCTCCCCCAAATTCATACTGAAGCCACAAACAAGTCCACTGTGACTTGGAAGCTTTTAAGACAAATGCAAGCTATAATCAACAAATATTTAGGGGCCACATGATAAAACTACTTTGGACATGTAGTGCTTACAATATTCTATTAACTGATCATATTGTGGTCCAATCAAAATCCAGATTTTCTGTGTAACAATATGGATAGTAGATTTGACTGTGATGGACAGGTATACAACAAGACAGGATTTAAGGGGGACTTGTTTCTACTCAATCTTTCAATGGGAGTTGCATATAGTTTCTTTTCAACCTACAGTACTTGATTGGTTTCTCAATAATAAAAATAAAATAAACAGTATTGCATCATACAGTATTCCATATGGTGCAGGAGTGAATAACATGTGTTGCATGAATGAGGGATAAACATTTGCATTGTGTTATCATCAGGAGATGAGTGACTTTGACATTGAAGCTGCATTTATAGTTCTGTCAAAAGGGCTGCCCCTGGGCCTGCACTTGTTTGGAAACTGAGGGGGTAGAAGTTGGCAAAGGTGTGTTTGTTTTTGTTTAGCTGCTTATCCAGATGTATTTGTACCACCTCGACGTCCAGGTCTACCTTGGTCCAGTGACTCAATGAAATGGCCAATAAGTAAAAGGAGGAAGGAACATTTTTCCCAAATGTTCAGAATATCCCCCAGTCCTCACATCATGCCATTGTGCCTTTCCCAATGACCAGAACAGAAGTTCGTCTAAACACAATAGACCTTTTTTATCTGCATTTATCAGTTCAGCGGGACAAACGCAACCCAGCTATGTCATACATCAGACCGTCTTCCCCCTTCATTTGCACAAATGATGCGTCTCGCGCCGTGTGAAAATGAAATAATGAATCATGGCGCACTCCCAACTCTATCCTTATCTGGGTAAGTCAGAATCACTTCGGCGAGCGAGAGGCTGACTCTGCGTGGTGTGTGTGCCAACCAACCAGCCAGACGGGCTAAAACAAACATGGTCCTATCACCCCCTCTTGAAACCCAGTAGCTTCGCTTCTCAAATTGAGTTCCCCGTGACAATATCTCACACAGATAATAATGAAGGTTAATAGATCTTAGAGTCGGGTTGCCTGGCGCCTGCATTAGTAATGTCGCACCTTTGTCGGGAGCAGACTGGAGCTAAATTAGAGTTTCATTGCTATGGTGTCATTGGTAAATTACAAGTGTATATTGAGTTTTAAAAGGTACTTTAATTGGCTCCGATTAAGATCAGTAAATTCTGCTGTGAATCACATTTATTTGTGATCATATCAACAAGCACTAGAGGCTAAGAAATGACTATCACATGTCAGCCAGTAAAGTCAAGGGAGCAGGAAGAAATCTGTGTAAACTGGATGGTACAATGAAGAGTGATTGGGTGATATCCCAAAATGTTTACGGGTGTTGGGCAAAACAACTGTAGGTGACTAAGGCTTCTGTGAAGATGGAACATTGCTCTTTCTGAATAGAAGCAGGTGTAACAGTATAACTTTAGACCGTCCCCTCGCGCGAACCAGGAACCCTCTGCACAGATCAACAACAGTCACCCACGAAACATCGTTACCCATCGCTCCACAAAAGCCGCGGCCCTTGCAGAGCAAGGGGAACTACTACTTAAAGGTCTCAGAGCAAGTGACGTCACTGATTGAAACGCTATTTAGCGCACGTCACCGCTAACTAAGCTAGCCGTTTCACATCCGTTACACAGGCAGCAATATACAGTATACCCTGTAAGGGCCTATCTGTCTTCATTTACAGGATTGGACAATATCTAATCTCCCGTGGACAGACTACCTAAAAGTAGATCCGTCGGCATGCTATGGGATGCGTGAGATAACGAAAATCAGTAGTTCCGAGTCACTGGTTATTTGGACGTATCAGGATTGGGCGAAGGCGGTGCTTAACGTGCTTCGCTTCGACGGATGAAGGTTTCCCATAGCGAGGGTGGAGCCTTTGGTAACACGCTTCTTCCAGAACCTAATCGAGTAGCTGACCAAATTACGCGAGATTGTAGTTCTGGGTTAACCGGTTTACCTAACTATATTTGTGGCATACTGGACACCCCTGCAGCCCACGGAAGTCTGGGGGGCCCACGAGCTCTGAGGGTCCATGCGCCTGTCATTGATGCAATGAGTGGAGCTTACTCAGGTGTCCAAAAGCATCATATCAGACCGAGAGCCCAATGATTCATTCTTAGGTAGTTTTTTATGAGTTTTAGTTTAGAAAATGATCTCTGACTGTTAAAACCATTGTTAGAAACAGCTTGATTGCCATAGCAACATCAGGGAAGCTGGGCACAAACTAAAAAAGCAGTTTGCGATGTGAACCGATATTTGAGTTGTGTGGTTGCAATATCAACAGTCCCTTATATCTGGTATAACTTGGCCAAAACTAAGTTTACATTGTGTGCAGTGCAATGGACATATACTGAACAATGTCTCAGGAGGACTTCAGATGACCAGGGGAGTCTCTCAAGTTGAATTTGATTTACCCTGGATTACATCCCATTTGTGTAGGCTATTAGCCAGACAAAACCTGATTAGTTCAACAATAAATAGTGGCTAAATGTATCCTCAAGCAGACTGATTTTTTTCTCATTGTTAGGGTAGTTGATGTGTAATTTATTTTTAAGTTTAAATACTGTATATTTTTATTTATTTCACCTTTATTTAACCAGGTAGGCAAGTTGAGAACAAGTTCTCATTTACAATTGCGACCTGGCCAAGATAAAGCAAAGCAGTTCGACAGATACAACGACACAGAGTTACACATGGAGTAAAACAAACATACAGTCAATAATACAGTATAAACAAGTCTATATACAATGTGAGCAAATTAGGTGAGAAGGGAGGTAAAGGCAAAAAAGGCCATGGTGGCAAAGTAAATACAATATAGCAAGTAAAACACTGGAATGGTAGTTTTGCAATGGAAGAATGTGCAAAGTAGAAATAAAAATAATGGGGTGCAAAGGAGCAAAATAAATAAATTAATTAAATACAGTTGGGAAAGAGGTAGTTGTTTGGGCTAAATTATAGGTGGGCTATGTACAGGTGCAGTAATCTGTAAGATGCTCTGACAGTTGGTGCTTAAAGCTAGTGAGGGAGATAAGTGTTTCCAGTTTCAGAGATTTTTGTAGTTCGTTCCAGTCATTGGCAGCAGAGAACTGGAAGGAGAGGCGGCCAAAGAAAGAATTGGTTTTGGGGTGACTAGAGAGATATACCTGCTGGAGCGTGTGCTACAGGTGGGAGATGCTATGGTGACCAGCGAGCTGAGATAAGGGGGACTTTACCTAGCAGGGTCTTGTAGATGACATGGAGCCAGTGGGTTTGGCGACGAGTATGAAGCGAGGGCCAGCCAACGAGAGCGTACAGGTCGCAATGGTGGGTAGTATATGGGGCTTTGGTGACAAAACGGATTGCACTGTGATAGACTGCATCCAATTTGTTGAGTAGGGTATTGGAGGCTATTTTGTAAATGACATCGCCAAAGTCGAGGATTGGTAGGATGGTCAGTTTTACAAGGGTATGTTTGGCAGCATGAGTGAAGGATGCTTTGTTGCGAAATAGGAAGCCAATTCTATATTTAACTTTGGATTGGAGATGTTTGATATGGGTCTGGAAGAAGAGTTTACAGTCTAACCAGACACCTAAGTATTTGTAGTTGTCCACATATTCTAAGTCAGAGCCGTCCAGAGTAGTGATGTTGGACAGGCGGGTAGGTGCAGGTAGCGATCGGTTGAAGAGCATGCATTTAGTTTGACTTGTATTTAAGAGCAATTGGAGGCCACGGAAGGAGAGTTGTATGGCATTGAAGCTTGCCTGGAGGGTTGTTAACACAGTGTCCAAAGAAGGGCCGGAAGTATACAGAATGGTGTCGTCTGCGTAGAGGTGGATCAGGGACTCACCAGCAGCAAGAGCGACCTCATTGATGTATACAGAGAAGAGAGTCGGTCCAAGAATTTAACCCTGTGGCACCCCCATAGAGACTGCCAGAGGTCCGGACAGCAGACCCTCCGATTTGACACACTGAACTCTATCAGAGAAGTAGTTGGTGAACCAGGCGAGGCAATCATTTGAGAAACCAAGGCTGTAGAGTCTGCCGATGAGGATGTGGTGGTTGACAGAGTCGAAAGCCTTGGCCAGATCAATGAATACGGCTGCACAGTAATGTTTCTTATCGATGGCGGTTAAGATATCGTTTAGGACCTTGAGCGTGGCTGAGGTGCACCCATGACCAGCTCTGAAACCAGATTGCATAGCAGAGAAGGTATGGTGAGATTCGAAATGGTCGGTAATCTGTTTGGGTCAAGAGTGTCCCCCCCTTTGAAGAGGGGGATGACCGCAGCTGCTTTCCAATCTTTGGGAATCTCAGACGACACGAAAGAGAGGTTGAACAGGCTAGTAATAGGGGTGGCAACAATTTCGGCAGATAATTTTAGAAAGAAAGGGTCCAGATTGTCTAGCCCGGCTGATTTGTAGGGGTCCAGATTTTTCAGCTCTTTCAGAACATCAGCTGAATGGATTTGGGAGAAGGAGAAATGGGGAAGGCTTGGGCGAGTTGCTGTTGGGGGTGTAGTGCTGTTGACCGGGGTAGGAGTAGCCAGGTGGAAAGCATGGCCAGCCATAGAAAAATGCTTATTGAAATTCTCAATTATGGTGGATTTATCAGTGGTGACAGTGTTTCCTATCTTCAGTGCAGTGGGCAGCTGGGAGGAGGTGTTCTTATTCTCCATGGACTTTACAGTGTCCCAGAACTTTTTTGAGTTTGTGTTGCAGGAAGCAAATTTCTGCTTGAAAAAGCTAGCCTTGGCTTTTCTAACTGCCTGTGTATAACGGTTTCTAGCTTCCCTGAACAGCTGCATATCACGGTGACTGTTCGATGCTAATGCAGAACGCCATAGGATGTTTTTGTGTTGGTTAAGGGCAATCAGGTCTGGGGAGAACCAAGGGCTATATCTGTTCCTGGTTCTAAATTTCTTGAATGGGGCATGTTTATTTAAGATGGTTAGGAAGGCATTTTTTTAAAATATCCAGGCATCCTCTACTGACGGGATGAGATCAATATCCTTCCAGGATACCCCGGCCAGGTCGATTAGAAAGGCCTGCTCGCTTAAGTGTTTCAGGGAGCGTTTTACAGTGATGAGTGGAGGCCGTTTGACCGCTGACCCATTACGGATGCAGGCAATGAGGCAGTGATCGCTGAGATCTTGGTTGAAGACAGCAGAGGTGTATTTAGAGGGGAAGTTGGTTAGGATGATATCTATGAGGGTGCCCGTGTTTAAGGCTTTTTGGGGGGGTACCTGGTAGGTTCATTGATAATTTGAGTGAGATTGAGGGAATCAAGTTTAGATTGTAGGATGGCTGGGGTGTTAAGCATGTTCCAGTTTAGGTCGCCTAGCAGCACGAGCTCTGAAGATAGATGGGGGGCAATCAGTTCACATATGGTGTCCAGAGCACAGCTGGGTCAGAGGGTGGTCTATAGCAGGCGGCAACGGTGAGAGACTTGTTTTTAGAGAGGATTTTTAAAAGTAGAAGTTCAAATTGTTTCGGTACAGACCTGGATAGTAGGACAGAACTCTGCAGGCTATCTTTGCAGTAGATTGCAACACCGCCCCCTTTGGCAGTTCTATCTTGTCTGAAAATGTTGTAATTTGGAATTAAAATTTCAGAATTTTTGGTGGTCTTCCTAAGCCAGGATTCAGACACAGCTAGAACATCCGGGTTGGCAGAGTGTGCTAAAGCAGTGAATAGAACAAACTTAGGGAGGAGGCTTCTAATGTTAACATGCATGAAACCAAGGCTATTACGGTTACAGAAGTCATCAAAAGAGAGTGCCTGGGGAATAGGAGTGGAGCTAGGCACTGCAGGGCCTGGATTCACCTCTACATCGCCAGAGGAACATAGGAGGAGAAGAATAAGGGTACGGCTAAAAGCAATAAGAATTGGTCGTCTAGAACGTCTGGAACAGAGAGTAAAAGGAGGTTTCTGGGGGCGATAAAATAGCATCAAGGTATAATGTACAGACAAAGGTATGGTAGGATGTGAATACAGTGGAGGTAAACCTAGGTATTGAGTGATGAAGAGAGAGATATTGTCTATAGAAACATCATTGAAACCAGGAGATGTCATTGCATGTGTGGGTGGTGGAACTAATAAATTGGATAAGGTATAGTGAGCAGGACTAGAGGCTCTACAGTGAAATAAGCCAATAAACACTAACCAGAACAGCAATGGACAAGACATATTGACATTAAGGAGAGGCATCCTTAGTCGAGTGATCAAAAGAGTCCAGTGAGTGGAGTGGTTGGTTTGGGGGTCACGGCGATTTAGACAGCTAGCCAGGACATCGGTAGCAAGCTAGCATAGGATGGAGGTCTGTTGTTAGCCACCTCTTGCGTTCCGTCAGTAGATTAGTGGGGTTCCGTGTGGTAGAGGGGATTAGTCCAAATCACACAACAACAAAAATAAAATAAAAACAATAGATATAGTTATAGAGGCCCAAGAAGAAACATAATAATAATAAAAATAAATAAATTGTCCGATTGTCTATTCTGAGAGCAGCCGGTAGGACAGCTAACGGTTAGCAGGCCGCAGATGGGCGTTCAGGTAACGTCGCGACGGAAGAGCCAGCCAGATCTCCTTCGGGTAGATAACGTCGGCAGTCCAGTTGTGAAGGCCCGGTGGGGCTCTGCGTAGGCAGTAAAACGGGTCCGGATAGGTGACTGCAGCCCAGGAGTGATTGACGGAGCTTAGGAGTGATTGACGGAGCTGGCTAGCTCCGGAGTAATTGATGTTTGCTCCGGAATTCGACGAGAGCAGATAGACACACGGATAGCAGCTAGCTAGCTGTGAGATCCGGGAATGAATGTCCAGAGAGCAGTTGAAATCCAAGGACATGGAGAGAAAAATTGGTCCGGTATGTTCCGTTCCGAGCCGCGCTGCGCCGTACAAAACTGCCGATAGATTTTCGAGCTAAAGGATAGCTGATGACCACAAACCGTGGTTAGCTGAATACTAACGATTTTCCAGTAAAGAAGCTAACTAGCTTCTGAACTAGCTTCTGATTAGCTTCTAGCTAGCTCTTGGCTAGCTTCTGGTTAGTTTCTGGCTAGCTTCTTGGAGTTTCTGGCTAGCTTCTGGCTAGCTTCTTGGAGGATTGCAGATTTGAGGTAAATAATACTTATTTATAAATATAAATTGGTGAGGCGGGTTGCAGGAGAGTGTTTTGAAGATGAGTTGATGGAAAATAAAAATAAAATGTATGTGAAAAAAAGTTGTAAAGATATATATATACAGGACATGACAAGACGAGGACAAAAGACGTCTGAACTGCTATGCCATCTCGGGCACGAAAAAATATAGCTATACAGTGCTTTCAGAAAGTATTAACATCCCTTCACTTTTTCCAAATTGTATTGTGTTACATCCTGAATTACATCCTAATTAAATTGAGATATTGTTTCACTGATCTACATACAATATCCCATCAAGTCAAAGTGTAATTTTGTTTGTGGAAAATCTTAAAAATGTATAAAAAATGTCAAGCTGAAATATCTTGAGTCAGTAAGTATTCAATCCCTTTGTTATGGCAAGCCTAAATACATTCAGGAGTAAAAATGTACTTAACAAATCACATAATAGGTTACATCGACTCATTCCATGTTTAATAATAGTAGTTACCATTCTTTTTAAATAACTATTCCATCTCCGTACCTCACAGATACAATTATCTGAAAGGTCACTCAATTGAGTAGTGAATTTCAAGCACAGATTCAACAAAAAAAAACAGGGAGTTTGTTCAATACCTAGCAAAGAAGGGCACTGATTCGTAGATGTGTAAAGATTTGTAGATACTGAATATCCCTTTGAGCAAGGTGTAGTTAATTAGGCTTTGGATGGTGTATCAATACACCCAGTCACTATAAAGATACAGGTGTCCTTCCTAACTCAGTTGCCGGAGAGGAAGGACACTGCTCAGGGATTTCACCATGAGGCCAATGGTGATTTTAAAACAGAGAAACTGTGAACTATATTCAATATATCCAACCAATATCGTCAATGGCAAAGTTGTAGCTGTGAGTTCTTTACTTACTTTAATGGACTGCCTTTGTGATAAACAAGTTAACCCCACAAGCAATTCAAAAGAGATTTATGCCTGAAATAATACCAATGTGGTAGCACTTCAGTTTACATTGCTGACATAACAGGGTAATGACTGGAATGTAACAAGAAACAACAGGGAAACAAGACGGCAACGACAACCATTCTGCCATGAATGTGAATCAATTGAACTTCATATCACCTCCAAGTAGCATTTATCTTTGCAGCTACCGGTACTTCACTTTGAGTGCACCCCTGGCTATTGCAGAGATGGGAAACTTAGACAAACTGGAATAAACTGGATATTTGACTAACATCTTTGCTGGCTAAATTCCTCTCAAGCTAAAGAAAGAGGTCAATTTGAGGAATGGGGATGGATTAATTATATTCATACAGTAGCCGTCACCCGTAAACTGATTCACAAAAATGTTTTAGATGGTTTGACATAAGGACATGAAAGAAGAGTTCTCTGAAGCTCCAAATGAACTGTTCTTTCTTTACAACTGTGCCAATACATTTCCATGGCAACAGGTTCAAGCAGGCTTTGAGGGCACTCCGAGTAACTATTCAAAAGACACTCATCACATACAAGAGACGACAACAATGACAACTGGCTTATTTTGTTGCCAAGGACCATAAGTAATTTCAAACAGCATACTCTAAGACGTCTAATGGTTGTCTCTCTACTCTTCACTGTCGTTATCGATCATCTTTCACAAATCATATCTTTGTTGTAGCAGCTATCCCATAAAATGATTAGTGCTTAGTTTACTTGGTTGGTCACCGTGCTTGGACAGTCATATTCAATTCAATTCAATATGTAGCCTTAAAAAGGTAAAGGAAGTTATCTGTCTACAAAAAGGCCATGAATTCCAAGTTCATGTGACCTTTATAAGGCCACACAATATGTTGGTTAGGCTCCGAGCCTTTTCTGGGTCAGCCCTCAGGACATAACCATCCTTAATTGAAAGGGAGAGGGGAACAAGGCCTAGGCAGGAAGCACATGAGAGGGTACGGTACCTTCTCTCGTTCAGCCAACAGAACTGGCCATAAATGTCAAGCCGCCAAAAGGCCAGGCTCAGCACAGGAATCAAGACTGTCTGCTAACATTTTGGTCTCCTATTTGAGGTTGATTCAATGTTAAAGATCCCCAGAATAGGCTATCTTTCCATCAAAGCCTATAGAGCAGCATGTCAAAGTCATGATGGATCAATGATAAAGGGTGATGTGAGAACCTATGAGATCTCACAACCTGGGATATGTTCAATGAGCTGAAACATTTAGAACTTTTAAAATATTTGGAATATTCTACACAATGCATTTCTATCTGAATGTTCTATGTCATTGCAACCTCCTGAACAGGCCCCCTGGGAGCCAGCAGTACGGAACAGTAACTGTTGATGAAAGGATCAGATTGGTGACCACAGGGCCACAGGTTTGAACCCTAATCCTGACTCTACCCTCCCTTTTGAATAATGACACAACATCACCTGAATCACTTCAGTAAATAATTTAAAAATGTCTGTTGAATAAAGGCATCTTTAAAACCGAGTGGAAATCTTTGAAATAAATGCCAACTCAAAGTTATCCCTCCGTTTCTATATCCCTTTTCAAAACCCTCTGCTAAATTCAATCAACTATCCCTACCTGCAACGGCTATCAATTTTTTGAGGAGAAATAGCCTCTCATGCATTTCATCTTATTTTCAGCACTACATAAATCAGGTCGGGTGCTCCTGGGTAGCGTGGATGTTGAATTTAAATTGGAACGGAGGAAAGTTCAATAAAGAAAAAGTCAGGAGGAAAACCATTCACTATCATGCTTCATCACGTAAACCTAAACTTGAGAGAAAAACACGAGCTGTGAGCAATCTCTCTTATGAAAGTGAGAAAAAGAACAGGTAATTTAGGAATTACATTAGGAAGTAATCCAAACCCCAAATAAATGACATTGAAGGAAAGAGGAAGAGCATGCCATGGGAGGCAGCAGCCTTGACCAACCTAACCTGGTAGCAGGCCCAGAACTTGTCTGACGTCCTTGAGAATGCAGCCGCTGTAGAAATGTGTAAATGTCAACGAAAATGCTCGCAAGAAGTCGGCGGAATGTTGAAACGCTGAATTAGAGTGAAAGCTAGAAAGGCCCTGAGAACAGAGTAGCCCCGAGTTTACAGCACTGAAAAGTTATTTGAATAACATTTTTTAAATAAACTATAGCATACTGCATAATGCTTTTCTTGTTTATAATAGATATGCTGCATTATTATTCTTATATCAAAGAAAAAGCTCTCAAACCTTTCCCTGAATGTCTCATTTCTCCTCCGTGTAGGTGCTATTTTTCCCCCCTCAATCTTTGTCTCCAAATTCAAGTTACCTCCAGAACAGTGACAGCTGGACTGGGCAAATTGGAACGCCAGAGGTGAGAGGCTTGTAACAGAATGGTAAAGCTAGCAATTGTTTCAATGCAAAGGGATTTTTCATCACCAAGAGAACGTTTCTCACCATCTTTGTAACCTCAATGTTTGTCCTTTCGGAGCACTTTCTGAGAGAAAATTTGACGTGGCCTCTAATGTCCCCCGTCTGATTCTACTGATACTACGACAGTCACTCCAATTCCGAGAACATTTGGGGATTTTAAACTGGACGAATGACACGTGTGGTGCAGCTTCTTGCTTTTGCCTGTCCACCTCTAAATCTGTTTCTATGGGCAGTAAGTCCTCAGACATCTGGCCAACATACTTGCTTTTCCCCCACAATGTTTCCCAAAACACAGCCTGTGAACCTCTACCTCAGAGATCATCCTTACTACCAAGACCTCAGTTAAGGAATAACACAGTTTAACTTCTGTCACGTCTGCCCATCCATGACACTACTCCTCCAATTGGAAGGTAAATGCAGTGTAACTTGTCCAGGCAGCTCTCAACTCTGGATCTACAACTATCCGTTAGTATTCACATAGAGTCAGGCGGACTAATTTAGACCCAAGTAGGTTTACTTGGGCATCAGTAATCTCCAAGCATAACATAATCTCCCCGGGGCAAAGTGTATTCAATTGATCCTTTATTGTCTTCTCCATTCCTTAGCTTTTTGTTTTGCTCACAATTTCTGTGATCTCCTTTCTTGTCTTTACGAGTTGTTGTTATGCAAGCCCAGAACGTTGGATTGTGGAAGTGGAGGCACCTGATAACTGTCGCTATTATGCCCCCCTGGGAGGACCGTTGAAGGATAGTTAGGGTCAGTGGGAGGTTAAGGGTCATTCATACATATTCCAGACTGCACCGCAAGGACCGTGTGGTTGTTACCTTGAGCGAACACATGGGACTTCACAGTGATTACTTTTACAGTTGATACTAGGCTATCTGGACAAGCTGGAGATGACAGTAGTAAACCACAAATGAGATGCAAATACCTAACACTAACCTTAACCCCATTTAAAGCACATATAGCTCATTTACTTGTTCAGCAGTGATGCCCATTGTAATGTAACATGTCCATTTAGAAACTATTAGATAGTATGAAACTTGGTCATTATTTACCCAGTGAGATTGGAAACTGATGACCTTTCAGCCTTTTTATTCAAGAGCGAATAATGATGTCCCAAAAGGCAATATGCTTTGTGTTACAGTGGATGGATTTGATAATGGCCCAACTACAGTAAAAATTCTTCACAGGTTTCACCTATGGACTGAGCTATGTGCATTCATCTGGAATCAATCTGTGGTAAACTTTTGGTCAAAACTAGTTTCCTGTTAATTCGAAGATATACATTTATAAGTAGTATATTTGAAGGCAAATGAAAGCTTATTGAAGTTATTGAACTTAAATAAATTGAAAGCCGCATTTTTAATTAATACCGCTGTTCCACCTATTGTCACTATGTGAGTTAAATATAAGCAACTTAGAATTGCACAGTGCTGTTCAAATCAGTTAATGACACTGCATAAAGCATATTTTCATAGTCGGCAGATTTGTTCACCCGAAAGCGATAGGAAAGTCAGGTCCATTGGGAATACATTGCAAAAAATGTATTCTTTATGTGCTGGGCTTTGAAGTAAAACAATTTAGCTGTCAAGAAAGAAATGTGATTTTTGGTGGGCAAATGGGCAAAGCTCACATTGTGTGTCATAGAGCGTGACAGAAAGCTGGAGTGAGTGAAAAGGGAGTGAGGAGAGAGATGAGACGAGAGAGAGAGATCAAAAGCAAAGATCAGTCTGAATTGAAATTAAGTCATTTAGATACGGAGGTTTGAGATATAATGCATATTCTTAGAAATTGCTATATTGTGTAGTTACTTAGCACCCACTAATAGCACATTCAATACTTTTTAGCTGCAATTTTTGCAGTTAAAAGGCTTAACAATTATGTGATGGCATACTCTTGACATTTTCCCGAAAGTTCATGGAAAATCATTAGAAGACAGGCACTGCTATTAATGTTCCTTGACTAATGACTTGGTTCAACTGTCCAACTAAAGGTTGGGTTATATTTAATATAGGACTAGTCAGTTCAGTTTTAGCTGGAGCACTAATATATATATTTATTTTAATTGTCACATATACCAGATAGGGGCAGTGAAATGTGTTGTTTTACAGAGTCAGTCATGGTAGTACAGCGCCCCGGTGCAAATTAGGGTTAAGTGCCTTGCTCAAGTGCAAATCAATGGATTTTTCACCTTGTTGGATCGGGTATTCAAACCAGTGACCAACTACCTTTCGGTTACTGGCCCAACGTTCTAGCTGCTAGGCTACCTGCCACCTGCTATGACTAGATCAATCCCCAACATTCCTCTTTCTCAGAGTTTGACCGCTTTTATGACTATAGCTATAACAGCTTGTACGACTATAGTTATAACAGCTTGTACGACTACAGCAGCTTGTACGACTATAGCTTTAACAGCTTGTATGACTATAGCTATAACAGCTTGTACGACTATAGCTATAACAGCTTGTACGACTACAGCAGCTTGTACGACTATAGCTATAACAGCTTGTACGACTATAGCTATAACAGCTTGTACGACTATAGCTATAACAGCTTGGACGACTATAGCTATAACAGCGTGTATGACTATAGCTATAACAGAGCTTGTACGACTATAGCTATAACAGCTTGTACGATTACAGCAGCTTGGACGACTATAGCTATAACAGCTTGTACGACTATAGCTATAACAGCTTGTACGACTATAGCTATAACAGCTTGTACGACTATAGCTATAACAGCTTGTACAACTATAACAGCTTGTATGATTATAGCTATAACAGTGTCTATATCAACTGTCACCCCCCAAGACTTAACAACAAAGATGGTGCTATCTCTTCTCCCACATATGCATTTTACCAGACACTCTTATCCAGAGCAACTTAGAGGAGCAGTCAGGGTTATGTGCCTTGCTCAAGGGCACAAGGACATTTTTCACCGAGTCGGCTCAGGGATTCAAACCGGTCACCTTTCGGGTTACTGACCAACGCTCTTAACCGCTAGGCTACCTTCTCCCCTCCTATGTTACCTGTGTGTACGTGAACGCGTGCCAACATGTATACGCATTGTGTGTTTACACTACATGTGTGCATGTTCCATCCAGATATTTGACCTTGTTGCAGAACTAAGACAAACAATACACGATATAGTGAGGTCTGCACAACGCATCACCGGGGGCAAACTACCTGCCCTCCAGGACACCTACACCACCCGATGTTACAGGAAGGCCATAAAGATCATCAAGGACAACAACCACCCAAGCCACTGCCTGTTCACCCCGCTATCATCCAGAAGGCGAGGTCAGTACAGGTGCATCAAAGCTGGGACCGAGAGACTGAAAAACAGCTTCTATCTCAAGGCCATCAGACTGTTAAACAGCCACCACTAACATTGAGTGGCTGCTGCCAACACACTGACTCAACTCCAGCCACTTTAATAATGGGAATTGATGGGAAATGATGTAAAATATATCACTAGCCACTTTAAACAATGCTACCCAATATAATGTTTACATACCCTACATTATTCATCTCATATGTATACGTATATACTGTACTCTATATCATCTACTGCATATTTATGTAATACATGTATCACTAGCCACTTTAACTATGCCACTTTGTTTACATACTCATCTCATATGTATATACTGTACTCGATACCATCTACTGTATCTTGCCTATGCCGCTCTGTACCATCACTCATTCATATATCTTTATGTACATATTCTTTATCCCCTTACTTGTGTGTATAAGACAGTAGTTTTGGAATTGTTAGTTAGATTACTTGTTGGTTATTACTGCATTGTCGGAACTAGAAGCACAAGCATTTCGCTACACTCGCATTAACATCTGCTAACCATGTGTATGCGACAAATCAAATTTGATTTGATTTGATATACAGTTGAAGTCGGACGTTTACATACACCTTAGCCAAGTACATTTAAGCTCAGTTTTTCACAATTCCTGACATTTAATCAGAGTAAAAATTCACTGTTTTAGGTCAGTTAGGATCACCACTGTATTTTAAGAATGTGAAATGTCAGAATAATAGTAGAGAGAATGATTTATTTCAGCTTTTATTTCTTTCATCACATTCCCAGTGGGTCAGAAGTTAACATACACTCAATTAGTATTTGGTAGCATTGCCATTAAATTGTTTAACTTGGGTCAATCGTTTCGGGTAGCCTTCCACAAGCTTCCCACATAAGTTGGGTGAAGTTTGGTCCATTCCTCCTGACAGAGGTGGTGTAACGAGGTCAGGTTTGTAGGCCTCCTTGCTCGCACACACTTTTCTTTGCTCGCCCACGCTTTTTCAGTTCTGCTCAAAAATGTTCTATAGGATTGAGGTCAGGGCTTTCTGATGGCCACTCTAATACCTTGACTTTCTTGCCCTTAAGCCATTTTGCCACAGCTTTGGAAGTATGCTTGGGGTCATTGTCCATTTGGAAGACCCATTTGCGACCAAGTTTTAACTTCCGGACTGATGTCTTGAGATGTTGCTTCAATATATCCACATAATTTTGCTTCCTCAAGATGCAATCTATTTTGTGAAATGCACCAGTCCCTCCTGCAGCAAAGCATCCCCACAACATGATGCTGCCACGTGCTTCACGGGTATGATGGTGTTCTTCGGCTTTGCAAGCCTCCCCCTTTTGTACCTGTTTCCTCCAGCATCTTCACAAGGTCCTTTGCTGTTGTTCTGGGATTGATTCGCACTTTCGCACCAAAGTACGTTAATCACTAGGAGACAGAATGCATCTCCTTCCTGAGAGGTATGAAGGTTGTGTGGTCCCATGGTGTTTATACTTGCGTACTATTGTTTGTACAGATGAATGTGGTACCTTCAGGTGCTTGGAAATTGCTCCCAAGGATGACTTGTGGAGGTCTACAACTTTTTCTCTGAGGTCTTGGCTGATTTCTTTTGATTTTCCCATAATGTCAAGCAAAGAGGCACTGAGTTTGAAGGTAGGCCTTGAAATACATCCACAGGTACACCTCCAATTGACTCAAATTATGTCAATTAGCCTATCAGAAGCTTCAAAAGCCATGACATAATTTTCTGGAATTGTCCAAGCTGTTTAAAGGTACAGTCAACTTAGTGTATGTAAACTTCTGATCCACTGGAATTGTGGGTATACAGTGAATTATAAGTTAAATAATCTGTCTGTAAACAATTGTTGGAAAAATTACTTGTGTCATGCACAAAGTAGATGTCCTAAAAGACTTGCCAAAACTATAGTGTGTTAACGAGAAATTTGTTGAGTGGTTGAAAAAACAAGTTTTAATGACTCCAACCTAAGTGTTTGTAAACTTCTGACTTCAACTGTACATGTTGCATTCTAGGCTGGAAGCATGAGTAAATCACAGCCTGGCCTGGACTTCTGTTCACACAAAAAGAAAAGCAAGTTGTAGAGATGAGGAGCCATATCTGTCACATCTATTCTTCCCCCACCCCCAGACTGCTATTATGTGGTCCAACCTTCATATGACATGTACAATTAAGTCGTTAAGTGTGCCTTTTAAGCGTTGAATGTCACATAGCAACATTTTTAATTGTTCACTGTTTGCCGGTTTTCAAGTAAGTGTGGCATTTACCTCAATTTTTAAAAATACAATAAATTAATTTCAATCATTTGGGTGACCCTGAGGAAGGCACAGTGATGCCGAAACGTTGGTAAATACCCATTAAATTGCTGGGGGTTTATATATGGAGTGTGCGACTTTCTTTATTTTTATAGTTTATTCGCTGTTAATCAGCACCTCCACACAAACTCATTTTTCTGGGTGTGCGCCAGCTCATGTTTTTTAAATAATTTCCAATGAAACATTGTGCCTATACTGTTGCATGGAACATTACATAGAGACTTTCAGAAAATTACATAACAAGCTTGTATTTGCTCGGCACAAACTCATTTGTCAAAGTTACCTTTTTCTTTCTGTTTTCCATATGAAATATTTTGTTTGTTATTGAATTCTTTCCAGGAGTTTCCCAGGAGCTTTCTGTTTGTTTTCTGCCATTGTGAGGTGTTTTGAATAACCCCTTAGGGCTCTTTCTACACTTATGGTTCTAAAAGGTATCCAAACGCTTTCATTACTAGCATAGGTGAGTATTATTCAACTGCTTTGCTGAGGACAAGGGCTTACTTTCTTGTACTTACAATATATTTATATATTTTTTAACCTTTATTTAACTAGGCAAGTCACAATATAATGTATGAAAAATCCTATTTCTGCTCAATAACTTTAAAACTTGATATGATTGCTGATACTACACTTCCTGGGAAGAGCAATCCATATTTCAGAATATTTCCAAGTAAATGCAGAGGTTATTTGATTGTGTTTTATATAACCTCTTCACTCACAATGAGGCAGAGGAGAGAGAAACTTGGCGTTTGGCCAGTCTGAGAGGAGTGCTAGAGTGAGTTGGCCCAGAGGACACTTCACAAAAACTGAAGTGAATTTGGAGGATATTATGAAACACTGTTTCTACAGAGGCAGGATTTGGTCATTTTGTATGCATTGTTAACAGGATATTTAATTGCTTCTTAAAAAGGGCAATTTCTCAAGCAAGAATTTTGATAATCTACTCTTTGGGAGTGGTCTGAGTGGCTAGGGGAAAACGGAAAGTTAGCTGTTATTGGTAGAGAGGTGTGGAACTCTTTCTTTTATTGCCCTATTAACTAATTTACCGCATCGTGATGTCACCATGGAAGGCCAAAAACTCCATCCCACCAAAACAGGCAGAAATGTCAGCCTGTCTTTTCAAACAGCTCTTACACTAAGAGGACATAATCATCATTTTCACAATTTCACAGTATTATTCCAACCTCACTGTGGATATAAATATATATGAAACACATGAAAATCACATTTTTGACTACTGCACTGTGCCTTCAACAGAATACATCTTCAAATATCAAATCTGTCTTGAGGAGTGAACCATTTCTCTTCCTGTCCATCAGTGATTACACTGGTCCTTTTTGCTTTTCTATGTGAGCTCTCCAGCCGACGGAACTATGGCAGAGAGTGGGGACAGGCGTATCGATTCTGTCCCCCGTTAAACCCATTATCAGGTCTGTATCAGGGCAGCGAGGAAGTCTGTGGTTATTGCATTTTCCATTTTCTTAGCAGACCGGAAACCACTATAAGGTCTGAAAAGTGTGGCTATTTGCCAGGCGTTCACTGTTCAGACATCTCTGATTGTCAAGACAGTGAGATTTCTGTAAACTTCCTCCTTCATTGACTTGGTATGACGGGTCGGGAGACAGCAGCAGGAATGCGTAATAGGGTTTTTGTTATACCAAAATGATGGCGTGACCTTCTCCTATTTACACTCTTGTATATGCAAATTGTAAAATAAAAGGTTTGTCAATTAAGCACCTACTTTAAACACATGAGATATGACTAAATCCTAAAAAATACAGCTAAAAACATCCTTTTGGGATATGCGTCATGGTCTACTGTCGTAATACAGATTTAATATATACATAGATGGGTTAAATGGTTAGAGCGGGAATCATTTAGCCTTCATTGGTTTTCTTTTTGTCTGTTAGTGTTTAAATCTACACCTTTTCTGTAAAAGACAAGTTATTTTAGGCTCAAACATTACTGCTCAAATTGATATGGGAAAGGCATTTTTCTCAACAAATTAGAGGCACTCTTCTCAATGAAATCAGCTATAAATAAAGTTAAAATAGAATATACAATGAATAGGGCAGAGCACATAATACATCGTTAATACCAAACCAGCAAATGACTCACTTCCTTTTCTGGAATGATGGAAAGAACGGAAGGATAGCAATAACAATTTGGTCCATTCTGTATTTAAGGTTTCAACCTTCGGTAAACAGCTAGGTCTCTGTACTCAAACATTGGCTGAATCGCTCTGTGCATTAAACTGTAAATATATACAGTATTCACACACTTGCTGCCTTACAGTTATTTCAATGGAAAGGCATATATTGATTTGTTCAAAGCTGTTTGTTCAAAGCTTTCCCCACCAACAGAAAACCCACACTAAATTAAACATTGAAGGTTATCTAAGAACTTGACATTTGCAAACAATTTGCAGTTCAATTGTTAAGCTGTAAGTATGTCTTGCCTCAATGGTCAGGCCAACATCACTGAATGGCTAATGCTAGAACATGAGTCATTGCACTGTTTACTGACTTACAGCCAGATTCAGTCTGTCATTTCACCAGTGCACTGGAATCACACAGAGCTGAATGCGTTGACTATTACTACAAGTGCAATGTGAGAGCACTACAGAGTCAAGGTGAGAGTGAACATAAGAGTTGTATCAGCCATCACAATGGTACACAGTCATTGACTAAACAAGCTGACTGTATTTCAAGATGACGTCAATGACCTAGGGAGGTCATAATCTTACAGATGTAGGATCTTACTCCTTTGTTGCTGAGAATTTTCCTGAAGTTTGTAGTTTCCATTTAAAAATGCCAGATTTGATTTTCCCTGATGAAACCCCTATAAACCCCTATAAAAAATGTCCATTAATTATATTTCCACATAATATTTAACATTTCCTGTTGCTACAGGATTATTTTCCTGCAGTAGCAAATTGTCTCAAATTAAGATTGTACATCTATCTGTAAGTCATAGCTAGGACAGAAAGGGTTCTGATACTTGTTGTTACTATAGGTTCATGAGATGAACTAGAAAAGTCCAACCACCTTCAAAACGTATGGTCACTTATGAACTCATGATATGTTAATGTCCAATTTCCAGTATCCAATCTTTCAAACTTTTCAATGGGGTTTACTGTAGCTGAGGAAATGAGGGTTCAAGAGTGAGAAGGTATTTGATTTATGAAACCCATCCATGAGGTTAGTTTTGACTAGAAGACACTATGGATCTTGTGATTTGTTGTAAATATGTTATGTGTACAGTAGATACATACTGGGGGGTCAATCTAACTACTTGCTAGGACAGTTGGCTAATGTCATGATATCACACTCCACCATTCATTAGACCACCACCTTATGACCGAGATCAACGGAAATCAATAACCATGAAAATAAAACAACGAAAAGTCGAAATCCCATCAAGAATGAGTGTTGGGTTACATAATCAACGTAGTAATGTCACTAATAAGTCGATTGCTTTCTTAATTAAATGGGGCTCTCATTTTGCGGACGAGGAGGATGCTCTGCAGCCACTCCATGGTACTTGCGCCCAACAGTCAAAGGTCAACGTACGAGAGGCGGATTATGATGCTGCTCAAGTGTTACTCATCACATCCTCTGGGTAACCAGAAGTAACCTTGTTAGCCTACATGACTCCCTGTGTAGCACAGTATACTGCGGTGAGTTACTAGCAACGAGTTTGCAAAAAGTTGCAAAGACAAAGGTTGTTAACTGATAAGGTTGTTTTGTTCCTACCGTAAGCCTTGTCTGTACTTCTGGAATTTTCCACAAAGCCAACATCGAGTCACTCTTGCATCACCCACCTACCTACCCATTGGGCACACACTTGTTGAATGAACGTTGTTTCCATGTCATATAAATGAAATTACGTTGAATCAACGTGGACTAGATGTTGAATTGACGTCTGTTCCCAGTGGGTAACAACTGATGACACAAACAAGGAAGGGCCTAAAACTGACAAACAGTATTGAGTGTACCCATTCACATAATTTATTTATTTCTTATTTATTTCTTTATTTATTTAAGTTAAATTCGTTCTAGATTCATATTCATTACAAGAACATCACTTCTATAGTCTTAGCAACAACAACAAAAGTATTCTCATCAACATGTGTCAATGGATTTAAACCAGTGTAACATCAGTGTAACATGTATTCAGAGAGAGCCAGAGCAAAAGCGAGAGCAAAAGAGGGACAGCGAGAGCAATGAGAGAGAATGAGAGAGAGATAGAGAGAGAGAGAGAGAGAGAGAGAGAGGGAGAGAGAGAGAGAGAGAGGGAGAGAGAGAGAGAGGGAGAGAGAGAGAGAGAGAGAGCATCAGCCAGTGAAGCAGCAGCAACCACAGAAAGAGAGGATAGTATACATGTTTTTAAAAGAAGAGAAAAAAAGAAAAGAAAAAAGATTAGGACATTTCTCCCCCACTATGCCTCGTGGGCACTGCCTGTACAAGCTGCTTTCTGTGGGACATTAGAGGCTGTAATCGAGTTGCATTAAACAGGCCAAAGACCAGGACAGAAAGGTCAGTGGCCGCAAATTATTTGGTTGCCTGGCGTTTGGAAATGTTACCCAGCCCTCTAGGCCTGGACCGTTGGCAACAAATCACGTCCGATAGCTAAACTGATCAGCTGCTATTTGTGAAGGCTTAGCAGTAGAATCGATGGAGGTTGAATGTTGGAGTCGCCAATGTGCGTCCAAGACCATTTTTAAACACTTGGAAACCATTTTCAAACACAAGGAAGACGAGCATGACACTTATAAATGTACAAGCTTGAAAAGAATCACAGTGGTTATGTTGTGACGGGTATATACGAGGTCTTCTCCATTCATACATAAGCATAATATAAATATGACAATTCACAATAGCACTAGATACTGTACATGTCATTTGAACTGACACATGCATTATTTTACATTCACATTGCAAGCAACACACCGAACGACTTCAAAGGCATTCAAATGTCAAATGAATGTCTCAAGTGTGTCATGGTTGTGTTTTCCAGTGCTCAACTGAATGCCTACATGGCCAAACGTATGTGGACACCCCTTCAAATGTGTAAATTGGTCTATTTCAGCCACACCCGTTGCTGACAGGTGTATAAAATCTAGCACACAGCAATGCAATCTCCATAGACAAACATTGGCAGTAGAATGGCCGTGCTGAAGAGCTCAGTGACTTTCAACGTGGCACGGTCATAGGATGGCATGTTTCCAACAAGTCAGTTCGTCAAATTACGAACCTGCTAGAGCTACCTAGGTCAACTGTAAGTGCTGTTATTGGGAAGTGGAAACGTCTAGGAGCATCAACGGCTCAGTCGCAAAGTGGTAGGCTACATAAGCTCACAGAATGGGACCGCCGAGTGCTGAAACATATACAGTGCATTCAGAAAGTATTCATACCCCTTGACTTTTTCCACATTTTGTTACGTTAAAGCCTTATTCTAAAATGGGTTACGTCATTTTTCCCCCTCATCAATCTACACACAATACCCCATAATGACAAGGCAAAAACATGTTTAGATTTTTTGCAAATGTATAAAATAAAATAAACTGAAATATCACATTTACATAAGTTTTCAGACCTTTTACTCAGTACTTTGTTGAAGCACCTTTAGCAATGATTACAGCCTCAAGTATTCTTGGGTATGACACTTCAAGCTTGGCACACCTGTATTTAGGGAGTTTCTCCCATTCTTCTCTGTAGCTCCTGTCAAGCTCTGTCAGGTTGGATAGGTAAAGTTGCTGCACAACTATTTTCAGGTCTCTCCAGAGATGTTCGATGGGGTTCAAGTCCGGACTCTGGCTGGGCCACTTAAGGACATTCGGAGACTTATCCCGAAGCTACTCCTGCGTTATCTTGGCCTTATGCTTAGGGTCATTGTTCTGTTGGACGGTGAACCTTCGCCCCAGTCTGACGTCCTGAGCACTCTGGAGCAGGTTTTCATCAAGGATCATTCTGTACTTTACTCCGTTCATTATTCCCTCGATGCTGACTAGTCTCCCAGTCCCTGCCACTGCAAAACATCCCCACAGCCTGATTCTGCTTCCACCATGCTTCACCATAGGGATGGTGCCAGGTTTCCTCCAGACGTGATTCTTGGTTTAATCAGACCATAGAATCTTGGACCTTTAATGCTGCAGAAATGTGTTGGTACCCTTCCCCAGATCTCTGCCTCGACACAATCCTGTCTCGGAGCTCAACGGACAATTCCTTCGACCTCATGGCTTGATTTTTGCTCTGACATGCGCTGTCAACTGTGGGACCTTATATAGAGACAGATGTCTGCCTTTCCAAATATTGTCCAATCAGTTGAATTTACCACAGGTGGACTGAAATCAAGTGGTAGAAACATCTTAAGGGTGATCAATGGAAACATCTGATGCACCTGAGCTCAATTTCGAGTTTCATAGCAAAGGGTCTGAATACATATGTAAATCAGGTATTTCTGTTTTGTATCATTATGGGGATTGTCAACTGTGTGTAGATTGATGAGAGGAAAACATTATTTTATCGATTTTATAATAAGGCTGTAATGTAACAAAATGTGGAAAAAGTCAAGGGGTCAGAATACTTTCCAGGTGCACTGTAGAGTGTAAAAATGGTCTGTCCTCGGTTGCAACACTCACTAACGAGTCTCTGGAAGCAAAGTCAACACAATAACTGTCTGGCAGGAGTTTCATGAAACGGGTTTCAATGGCCGAACAGCCGCAAATAAGCCTAAAATCACTATGCACATTGCCAAGTGTCAGTTGGAGGGGTGTAAAGCTTACCGCCATTGGACTCAGGAGCAGTGGAAACCCTTTCTCTGGAGTGATGAATCACGCTTCACCATCTGGCAGTCCGACAGACCAATCTGGGTTTGGCAGATGCCAAGAGAATGCTACCTGCCCAAATGCATAGTGCCAACTGTAATGTTTGGTGGAGGTGAAATATTGGTCTGGGGCTGTTTTTTATGGTTCGGGCTATGCCCCTTAGTTCAAGTGAAGGGAAATCTTAATGTTACAGCATAGAGTTTGGGGAAGGCCCTCTCGTGTTTCAGCATGACAATGCCCCCATGCACAAAGCGAGGTCCATACAGAAACGGTTTGTCGAGATCGGTCTGGAAGAACTTGACTGGCCTGCACAGAGCACTGACCTCAACCCCATCAGGCACCTTTGTAATGAATTGGAACACCGACCGCGAGCCAGGCCTAATCGCCCAACATCAGTTCCCGACCTCGCTAATGCTCCATAGTCATCATCAGTGACCTGACCTTCACAGTGCCTTCCGGACCTTTGACTTCTAAAGCGTTTGTTAGGGAAACTGATGGAGACAGGACGGGGAAGAGGGAGCCTAGTGGAGGAGTGACTGTAACCATAGAGCTGGTTTGCTATGCCTCTACTCCTCTGCCCTTCACTCCTCTAGCGAGCCATTCCTCTTTTCTCTCTCCTGCATGTAATTCAAAAGAAAAATGTAAAAAATGTTGGAAAGCTGAAAAATGATGCTGTGTGGTCATGTTGACATGATAGAATGTACATGGTGCTACAGTATGCTGATTCATTCCCAACACGGCGCTATATAGCCTACTCAAAAAATCTAATAGCATCATATTCTCTACAGTGCCTTGCAAAAGTATTTATACCCCTTGGTGTTGTTCCTATTTTGGATATCATGTAATTGGTGAAGTGAAATGAAAAAAATACAAAAATACAAAACTGAAAAGTGGTCGGTGCATATGTATTCACCCCTTTGCTTTGAAGTCCCTACATACAATCTGGTGCAACGAATTACCTTCAGAAGTCACATAATTAATTAATTAAAGTTCACCTTTGTGCAATCTAAGTGTCACATGATCACAGTCTGAAAGGTCCCAGAATCTGCAACACCCCTAAGCAAGGGGCACCACCAATAGGGCGACACCATGAAGACCAAGGAGCTCTCCAAACAGCTCAGGGACAAAGTTGACGGAGAAGTAGAGATCAGGGTTTAGTTATAAAAAAAATATCAGAAACTTTGAACATCCCACGGAACACCATTAAATCCATCATAAAAAATGGAAAGAATATGGCACCACAACAAACCTGCCAAGAGAGGGCCGCCCACCAAAACTCACAGGCCAGGCAAGGGGATTAATCAGAGAGGCAACAAAGAGACCAAAGATAACCCTGAAGGATCTGTAAAGCTCCACAGCGGAGATTGAAGTATCTGTCCATAGGACCATTTTAAGCCGTACTCTCCACAGAGCTGGGATTTATGGAAGACTGGCCAGAAAAAAAGCCATTGCTAAAAGAAAGAAATAAGCAAACACGTTTGGTGTTCGCCAAAAGGCATGTGGGAGACTCCCCAAACATATGGAAGAATGTACTCTGGTCAGATGAGACTAAAATTTAGCTTTTTGGCCATCAAGGAAAATGCTATGTCTGGCGCAAACCCAACACCTCTCATCACCCCGAGAACACCATCCCCACAGTGAAGCATGTGGGGATTTTTTTCATCGGCAGGGACTGAGAAACTGGTCAGAATTGAAGGAATGATGTATGGTCCTAAATAGAGGGAAATTCATGAGGGAAACCTGTTTCGGTCGTCCAGAGGATTGAGACTGGTACGGAGGTTCACCTTCCAGTAGGACAATGACCCTAAGCATACTGCTAAAGCAACACTCGAGTGGTTTAAGGGGAAACATTTAAATGTTTTGGAATGGCCTAGTGAAAGCCCAGACCTCAATCCAATTGGGAATCTGTGGTATGACTTAAAGATTGCTGTACACCAGCAGAACCCATCCAACTTGAAGGAGCTGGAGCAGTTCTGCCTTGAAGAATGGGCAAAAATCCTAGTGGCTAGATGTGCCAAGCTTATAGAGACATAACCCAATAGACTTGCAGCTGTAATTGCTGCAAAAGGTGGCTCTACAAAGTATTGCTTTTTTTTTGGGGGGGGGGTGAATAGTTATCCACGTTCAAGTTTTATTTCTTGTTTGTGTCATAATAAAATATATTTTGAATCTTCAAAGTGGTAGGCATGTTGTGTAAATCAAACGATACAACCCCCCCCCCAAAAATATATTTTAATTCCAGGTTACAACCTGGCAACAAAAATAGGAAAAATGCAGAGGGGGTGATTAATTTCACAAGCCACTCTATGTTATTAACTAAAGCATATCACCATGCTCAGGGTTTGCTATTCCTGTGTTGTCCACTCTAGGTGTTTGATGGTAAGGTGCAAATAAGCCTTCCTCTGTTATTGAACTATTTATTGAATTTGGACATTTATTTGTTTTATGTTGCTCGAAAAGACTTGCAAGACCAGGCATGTAGAGTAAAGCTTTTCCTACTGTATTCCACCTGAATAATTGAGAAGAGTGCAGTTATTTACATTTGTTTTGACAAGATGGAAGATTGATAAAGCAAACCTGATGACGTTTCCGTTTCAGGGTCGTCATTATTAATTCAACAGATATAATTTTCTCCGAAGCCGAGAGCGAGAGGTTTTCCGAGTGAACTCATCAAGTGATCGCTCTCATTGGTCAGCTACTTCATTTCTTTCATAGGCACTTCACATCAACCCTGCTTGGTGGTAGAGGGTTTGAAAATATAATATATGCCAATCAAAAGAGTCAGAAACATCACTTTAAACACAGTTGAGTGACAGACAGATTTCACTGCACTTAACTGGTCACATTGTGGGCAGTTGTTCGGCATGGCGTCCTGAGAAAACCTCAGACCCATCTCCGTCTGATCCGAGCTGCAGATGGTGTGACCTCAACCTTTCACATTTCAACAAAATATCAATCAAAGTTTCGTCAAAGTTCAAATTAAACTCCAGTACATTGATTGATGTGAAGGTTAGGCTATCTGTATATTATTTCGCATCCAGGAACACTTTGTTGGCATCTAGGTCTGTCTGTCTATCCATGGGTTACCATGGTGACCTGGCTTGCCTAAAGCCTACCAAGCCAGATTTGACATAGGTAACACAATCCTAGGAAACAATGACCACATTTACATGCACATCAATATCCCGTTATTATTCGTGATTGTCAAGTATTCTGTTTTTGAGCTGACGCATATGAACATCATATCCCGTTTACAATAACCTGAAAAAGCTTGTCTCCCAATTATGAGAAACCTGGATAAGATGTGTGGGATATGACGATCTCAGACGGGATACCGTGGCATGTAAACATCTTATTCCGTTTACTGTCGTTTTTTTGTGGTCTACGCAGGCTCAGTTTCGCATATCATGGATGTTGTGTGATGTTTTCATCTGATTTTCAAACAAATCACTTCAAAAAGTAGGCTATCTGCACAGTTCTATCCATCATAATAATTCCATAATAATATATTTAGCTGATACTCCATACTAGATTGTATAGCCGACTGGCTACTTTCACCCCTAATTTAGACAAGTTTCTGCATATCATTTATGACATTTGGTAGGCCATATTATAATTTCCGACATTTGGTATACCATTTGTTTGTCGACTATAGTTAGATACATGCAGCTTCTTTTGAGTCATAACGTGTTGCCTCAGAAGACTAAATGCTCACCAGAATAATATCGTACATCAATAGAATGAATACCTTAGTTATCTAGTTAACACTGGTAAAGATGCCTGTTTCGTTTAGGTCTGCGTTTAGGGACCGGGGAGAACACAATAACTCCAAAACAGTGGAAAGATTGGTCCTCTGCAAAATGTCCAAATGTCATCAGTTTTAAGGAAATGAAAAGCTGCAAAAAGGATGAAACACGTTTCGGATAAGACTTCAGTTGGTCTTAGGTGCATATTTTATGTGGTTGACATACTGTCTGCTTGCATAAGAGTCTCAAAGATAACACTTTACAGTGCATTCACAGTTTCTCAAGAGATGCTGAAAGAAAGAAATTATATTTCTCCAATCCTGTTCCCAAGACAAAATTAACATCTGTTCTATAATTTTACTGCAAGATATGAATAATTCAGCAGGAGCTAATATTATATTATGCTACATGTGAGAGTTTATAGGCCTACAGTCAGTGTCCATCAGAGGACACTGGTGGGAGGAGTTATAGGACAGGCTCATTGTAATGGCTGGAATGGAATAAATGGAGTGGTATCAAACACATAAAGCAAATGGAAACCACATGTTTGACTCTGTTCCAGCTATTCCATTCCAGCCATCACAATGAGCCTGTCCTCCTATAGCGCTTCCCACCAACCTCCTCTGGTGTCCATATTTCAGTTATTATTCCATTTAAATATTAGGAATATTCTGTTTATTCATGGATACTCGTAGACCTTAAGCTGGATATGAACTACTATCCGGAATACTCTGCGTATATAAACGTGGTCAGTGGAGAACTGTGTTACCTGTGGGATTTATAAACAGGGGGAAAGTGTGTGAGAGCGTTTATGGGAAGAACTTCCCCATTTCTACCAGAAGCTTACCAGTTGCCATTTTGGGAGCCTAAAGTGGTGTTGATTGAAGAACTTGTGCAGCTAGGCGATTTGGGGATGAGGCCCATCTGTGCAGCTTTGGACAGTGTTGGCGTTGTCGGTGATTTGTGCAAAGTATTATTTACTTTGTGGTGATCTGCCCATGTAGTTAATTCATAATGTTTTTATGAAGAATTCACATCATGTTTCTGTAAAACTTGTAAGCATGCTGTTGAGGCCCAGAGGTATTGGAACAAAAAACAGTGTGTGTGATCAACTAACTACACATTCTGTGTTGCATGAAAATAGCTTTGGGGTTTTCTAATATTTAACTTAATTATCTAACAAGCACATTGCATTTCATTGTAAGCCTTCTCATTGACATTGTAACTATCCTAATTTTTTTATTACATATTTTTGTTTGAGAATGTAAGCCAGAAGCTACATCAACACTTGCATAACACAAAGAAGGCCTGAATGCACGATGTGCGGAAGTCTAATCACGTGTCAAGTAAATGTTTGGTCAAATTATTGGCGCACATTTCATTTTGATATTTAAACGCTGTTAAAATACCAATTTGCAATCCTCCAAGTGGATGTGAAGCTTAGGTACAGACTAATACTCACGATAAAAAAGTTTTGTTTATTTCCATATAGCCTATGTTTCCTTTGTTTGTAAGTCATGCGTTTATGAGCTCCATTGTCTGTCTGTCTAGCCATCTGTCATTTCAGTCATATGGGAGCGCTCGTGGGTCCACGGCTCCATTTACGTTTTTCCGCATATTGGCCTGCATTAGCCTACTATTATATATTAGGAAATATATATTCATTAAAAGTGTTGCCGCTTTGAGTTGAGCCAGGAATGTTTGAGATGTCAATGGCTGTGTTTACACAATCAGCCCAATTCTGATCTTTTTGCCACTAATTGGTATATTGACTAATCAGATCAGAATGGTCTATGTAAACGCAGCCTATTTAGACACCATACATAAGGTCTCGTTTCCCTGCTCAGACATTGCATGCATCAACCAATGGTTGCGTGACACATCATATGTTATAGCAATCTATCTTTCGATGACCCAGTCGATGATGTAGCATGCAACCATTGGGTGATGCATGGTACATCTGAGCAGGGGAACGCGACCATTGAGTTGATGCCAGTTTTGGTTAAGTGTAAATTCTCAACTCAAACGTTCCCTCTGCAACTAGTCATGTGAGTTGAAAAGTATCGCCAAGTAACGGTTGGTCGAAAATCTGCTGCTTACAGCTAAATAGCAGCCTGTTATCAACAGGTAATCACAGCTAATTATGAAAGATGTTTGATCCCATCAGCTAGTCACTAGCCCGGTGTACCCCAACCTGCTATAGTTGTTTTGGCAGGGTAGGCCTGATTTTGAACTTCAGCTTTTGATTTAATTTGAACCAGTGTTTTAGCAGTGACAGAGAATTTCTCTATTTTGTAAATATTTGTATAGCCCTATGTAAATAGCGATTGGATTGAGTCTTCTACCTTTTCACTGCAAATAAACTGGACACTGTTTTGCACCTGATCCTGTTGCCTCCTGTTACTTCCCTGATGGTTTCTCTAACATTTGGTCCCTACAACAAGCAGAATAATTTATCCACATGAGGATAAAATTAGTCCCATGAGTGAACCAGTCAAACATCAAAACAATGTTATTTGTTATAAATACAATTTAATGAAAATAAGGCTTTTGGAAAAATACAGACATTGTTTTTAAAACTCTTTACATTGATCTGTGCACATATCTTCAAATGTTTAATGTATGAGAAAACCAAGATGACGAATTAAAACAGGGGAAAGTATTTACAGATACTGGAGAAATACACAGTACCAGTCAAAAGTTTGGACTCATCTACTCATTCAAAGGCTTTTCTTTACTTTTACTATTTTCTACATTGTAGAATAATAGTAAAGACATCAAAACTATGAAATAACACATGTGGAATCATGTAGTAACCAGTAGTTTAGATTCTTTAAAGTAGCCACTCTTTGCCTTGATGACAGCTTTGCACATGCTTGGCATTCTCTCAACCAGCTTCACCAGGAATGCCTTTTCTACAGTCTTGAAGGAGTTCCCACATATGCTGAGCACGTGTTGCCTGCTTTTCCTTCACTCTGCAGTACAACTCATCCCAAACCATCTCAATTGGTTTGAGGTCGAATGATTGTGGAAGCCAGGTTATCTGATGCTGCACTCAATCACTCTACTTCTTGGTCAAATAGCCCTTACACTGCAGTGAGGTGTGTTGGGTTATTGTCCTGTTGAAAAACAAATAATAGTCCCACTAAGCGCAAACCAGATGGGATGGCATATCGCTTAAGAATGCTGTGGTAGACATGCTGGTTAAGTGTGCCTTGAATTCTAAATAAATCACAAACAGTGTCACCAGCAAAACACCATCACACCTCCATGCTTCACGGTAGCAACCACACATCCAGAGATCATTCTCTCACCTACTCTGAGTCTCACAAAGACACAGCGGTTGAAAGCAAAAATCTAAAATTTGGACTCATCAGAGAAGGACAGATTTCGACCAGTCTAATGTCTTGGGCCAAGCAAGTCTCTTTTTCTTATTGGTGTCATTTGATGAAACTTGAAAAGTTCTTGACATTTTCCAGATTGACTGACCTTCATGTCTTAAAGTAATGTTGGACTGTCGTTTCTCTTTGCTTATTCAAGCTGTTCTTGCCATAAGAGGGAAATAAATTCCACAAATGAACTTTTAACAAGGCACACCTGTTAATTGAAATGCATTCCAGGTGACTACCTCATTTAAATAATTTTTTAAATATATTTTTTTTAAGCTGGTTGAGAGAATGCCAAGAGAGTGCAAAACTGTCATCAAGGCAAAGGGTGGCTACTTTGAAGAATCTCAAATATAAAATATATTTGGATTTGTTAAACACTTTGTTTGTTATTACATGATTTCCACCAAAATCTAGGCAGAGAGATTGGAAATTCAAACACCTGACCACAGATAAAATAATGTCTAATCACGATATAGCTACCGTAGCTTTGATTGGACTGATCATGTCAACATTGTACTTTCAAAATCTTAGATAGCAAGCTTGCAGTCCTTCTCATATGAAGAGAAATTATAGATGAAACATATCGGTGCTCATCGGCCATTGGACATTACTCAATGAGTGGAGGAATCTGTGTTTAGCTTCAAGAGTTGCAAAGCAATCACTAGCCTGCTATTCAGTGGAGTTGGTGTGTGCACCATAAATTCGGAGAATGCCAGACTCTGATGACGAAGTTTGATGTCAAAATTTGCCCCACGAAAGATGTGCACCACCTTCCTGTTCAAGTGAGTCCAAAAATGTATTGTATGCTGCTGCAAAAATGATGTAATATGCCAGGGAGATATGTATACTGTAGCCAAGAAATCATTACTACGTAAGCAGTTAGTTGTTGGTGGTGCACATGTAGCTGATAGCCTGTTTAAGAGAAATGTCATCATCGAATATTGTAAGAGCGTTCATTATCTGCTTATATGCCCCATTTATCTATCCTATGGTTCTGACTTGGTGTACAGGGTGAATATGGTAAAAACCACCTGTTCTGAATTATGTTGCTGTACATTTCAAAAGTGCTGAGTAAATAGTTTTATTGACTACATCCATCCTGACTCGCTCATTAATGTCCTAATCGAAATTACGGATCGCCTCCTATCCACTCATCGTCCCCTTATGCCATGGTTTGTACATCTCAAATGTCAGTAGAAACCACATTTGTTTAAGCAAGTAGGCCATATCAGCTATGTTTTTTAAAAGGCAGTAAATGAGGCTGAATGAACTGTTTCCGCTGCCAGAGAAGGCTCTGCTGATAGCCAGGTGTAGGGGTGGTAAGGATTCACTCCATGGTTCTGTAAAGAAAGCTCTGCTGTTTGGACAACTTTATGTAGGCACTAACAGTTTGCGGGCACCGTATTGTATTGTTTTATTTTATTTTGCAGGCATGTAAACAAACATTTTTGGGGGAGTTCCCCACTTCCACAAGGATTTAGATTTTAAATGCCAATCTATACTTGGCATGTAGGTTTCTCACTCATGGGTGGCACAAATTAGGATATGGGGGATGGGAATGGGTGGAGTATATGCAAATTAAATATAGGAGTATGACTATTGTTTAAAAACTGTAGTGTTTTTGAGGGCACTGTAGTGTTTAGGCGTACATTACTGTTGTATTTACTTAAGTGTTTTTTGCGGATATTTTTGTAGTATTTACTATAGAATTCTACAGTATATTACAAAATTCTATAGTAAGTACTCCACATGATTGAAGGATGCTACAGGATGTGGCATTGTATTCTCCAGTATGCTGCTAAATTATATAGTAAGTACTACACATGAGCAAGGGATACTACAGTGTGTAGTATAGTTACTATATAATTTAGTCGTATACTTGTGTTGAACAATTATATTGGAAGCACTACACAATCGAAGGATACTACAGTGTGCAATATAGTATTCTACAGTATACTACAGTTTACTACAGAATGATGTAATAAATACTATGGTAGAATCTTTTCCTATCGGTGAAACTTTCAACAAACAGTAGGGAATACGGACAAGAAGCAATTTATATTCCTCTAAGGTAAAATATACAAAGGAACTCCTGTCTTAAATTATCTATTTCAAAAATGTATGTGTGCATAATGGGGGCCAAAGGCTCTTTTGAAAAACATTTCCGGGATATTGTTTTACATTTTTCATTTCTGCAAAGCTGAAAAAAGATCCTATGAATTTTCTTTCGACATGTTCTGAATTATTTATAGGGTGTGTGTTGCTAAAGCTCTGTCTGTCCCTCAGCGAAGCCACGTGAACCGTGAAAGCTGAAAAACAAATGGAGAGCACCTAGAAATGAACTCTACATATGTGGTCAACAGTGGGCAATTAGCCGCACTCAAGCCAACCAAAGTTCATTTAGACAACAAAGAACAATAACAAGCCTGGGCTGAGTCATCAGAAGCCATTAATGAGGATTTAATTGTGTTGTTCTCATCGGTATACAAAGACCGCCGCAGCTTCTATGCCCACTTTGTTGCATTAGCTTCACAAAGTTTCTAAAAAGCGTGGTGAGCGTTCTGAATGAGTAAGACGGCATGTAATGTACAGGACAAATAGAGACTGATTATCCATTATCTTCCCTGCCCTGTGCTGAACTAGCCTCTATCAAAAGGCCTCAATCAAGTATTTCGTACAACTAACCGCTGTAGAATTAATACAATGATAATCAGAGAGGAGTTATGGAGGGGGACGCTCTTCATTTTTTCATCTCCCTCATCTTCCCCAAATGAGATTCTAATCATTTGTAAGTCGCTCTGGATAAGAGCGTCTGCTAAATGACTTAAATGTAATGTAAATGTATCAGATTAGGGGTGGCACTGGTAAGACTGTGAAAAACCCACTGCTCGTCCGGGTAATGACTCCCCCTAAGACTGGCACTTTCAGCCCCCCAAACCACCCAAGTCTGCCCGGGCTGTGACAGTGACATAATGTCTTCTAATGAGATTTCTGAATATACAAAAGCCTTGTTCACACTGCAGGCTTTATTGCTAAAATCAGTTGTGTTTTTCAAATCCGTTCTGGACTACTGAATGTCCAAACAGCAAGTTACAAGTGACAAAATCGGATTAGTGTGTTCTGACACCATTTGCTGACAAAGCTATGCTAGTAGTAATGACGGATGTGTGTGCAGTGTTGTAGGCTGATTGGTGGTGGTGCTTGTGCATCCGATCCCTCAGAGGTTAGGTAGCAAGACAAGGTGGCAACAATGCCTGCCATGGACATCTCCCAGTTGCTTTGAATGTTCAAAATCATAGTGTAAGAACACTTTTAAAATGATACAGTCTATTTTGGCTAGTTAGCTAGGTAGCTGTTTAGCTTTCTAGCACATTCACTCATTTGTTGGTAAACAATTAACAAGCTAGTTAGCTACCGCATGTTCACGTCAAACTGCCAACAGAGCAGCTAGCAAGCAACAAGATATGCCGAATAACAGTCTAAAAACCCCTTGAGGGCAAATTATTCAGATTTGACCGTTTAGCCACAATTTACATGGCCAGGAATCAGATTTGTATCTCTTCAAACCACCTAAGAATGTGGTTTGAAATGTAGGTTGAAATGTCCGATTACATGTGCTTTTGAACTGGTCAGTCTGCAGGAAAAAGAGCAGATGCAAATCAGAAATGCAAATAAATAGGATTTGAGTCACTTTAAACTGCCAATGTGAACACAGCTAAAGAGAGCCTTGATTGAAATGTCCCCTTCCATCCAAGCAGCAACTTTAGTTTTTTTCCTTAGAGTCTGATTTCATGTTGCTTTTGTGATGATTGTGGAGCGTCAGTGCTGTAGGCCTACTGTTAGTATAATTCACACTGAGGGCAGAAGGCGTGATTCTTGGGGTTAGCCTTCCCCGGAAGAGCCCAGTAATTGGGACAAAATTCAATGGAAGCTGTCAACAATCGGTGTTAAAGATATCAAATCTGGCAGATCTCAGAGGAGTTTGACATCACGGCAATTTGAGGCGTCCCAGGAAATCCATGTTTCTGGTGAATTCTATACAACAGCCTAGTCTAGGCCAGTCATATGCCCTGTGGAGGTCAAGATTGGAGTTGGGATGTCACTGTGGTACTACCCTCCTCCTCTGCTCCAGGGTGTGAAGACCCTCCTCTCTCCCCAAGGCATGCTGGGTACCCGTTTTGTGGGCGGCATCCGTAGCAGTGATGTCGATCAGGGCATATTTAGAGGAACTTTTCCCTGTAGAGTGAAGAAACACCAGACAGTCCATGAGATCAGTAATATTGTTGACCCTCCGTTCAGGACATCGTGCATAAAAATAGAATGAACACGGTAGGGAGGTTTATTTAAAAACAATGAGTGATCACTCTTGTGTACGGTTACCATTCAAATGAGAGAACAGCAATATATTTCTGCCCTTGAGCTACAGAGGAAGCAATGAGATTGACTTCAAGATTGCTTCAGCTATGCATTCTCCAGGCGATCTCATAAAGTGGACAAATCCTTACACACATGCTCGCACGCACACACACACACACACACACACACACACACACACACACACACACACACACACACACACACACACACACACACACACACACACACACACACACACACACACACACGTCAACACACTCTGGGAAGATGACCACATTAGAGCAAGAGACTTCACCATGGTATTCCGAACGCCCTATGACCTTCTGACGCGGCTAAACTGGAACGCTGCTCCTCCAAGTGATATATAGATGATAGCACACACCAGGACGGAAATCCTCTCGCTGACATTGGAAATGAACCTTTCTCGCGTTGACCAAGACTGTCCCTCATATTCCCGGAGAGTAATGATGTTAATGGTTGACTTTTTTGCCGATTAGACCACGCTGATGACGGTGGCTCAGTTGTCACTCGGAAAGATCGGGAGCAATCTCCAACTAATGGAGAAATAGAAATAGGGGATTATCATTTACCAAGAGTCTCTCAAGTCTTATTGGAATCGATACGCCAGTGGTCGCAAGCTACCCTGTCCCTCTTCACCATCCTGTAGTTCTGAGCGATTAGCGCTTTTTGAGGTCTGTGAGGTCGGTTCAGTTTATATATAGTACATTATAGTACTGTTTCGACGATTTTTCAAACACCAAATACATGATGAAATAAAGACAGTAAAATTATTTTAGAGCTTTTCAATTAAAATTCCATAGCCAAAAATTGTGATCATTGTGATCATAACATTTCCAAAAGATTGAAAATATTCCATTGCCTATCTCAGGTCCACATTGGGTAGAAAAATAGGAAACGATGAAATATGAAATAACTATGAAATAATACAATACTTCAGTTGTGTATATTAATTCGTTTTTATTTACTGACTTTAATATTTTTAATTCCTTAAAGTAATCCTCTTCTCTCTGCTCAGGCAGTAGCAGCCAGCCAGACAGACAACCTACGTTATCTCTGTGCTCCCCATACTGTACTGTCTTTAGTCATCCTATTTGTCTAGACTAGCCTGCCGAAGTATTCTGCAGAGCTGTCTGACAAAATTAGTAGATAAGGCATACTTTCACAAACTGTCTCTTTCCTTCTCGTAGTTGTATTATGCATATTCCTCGCTCTCATGTGGTCTATGTGTACCTAACTTAATTTAGCAGGTGAAAAAGTCTCTGTCTGAGCTGGCGCAATGAATTATGGTCATTGTAGTTAATTACTACATTTCTGCACTGAACTAGGTTGAATATTTGCTTATGAAAACTACAACTCCCTTCAGCCCAGCATCCCACATAGTTCTTGATGTCGGTAGTTGTTTAATTACCGGGAAAAAAATAACATTTTGGTTCATCCCTCAGCACTACTAGTCTGTTTCTTTTTGCGTGCAACCAAGAAATCTGAAATACAAATGGTCACACTTGAGTCTTGTGCTCACGCAAGAAATATATTGTATGCCACTTGATATTGACTTTGATCACAATAATACCTTCAATATACAGTGTACTTACATGTCACAGGAGACTGCTGAGAGCAGGTTAGTTCATAATAATGGTTGGAATGGCGTGAAGGGAATGGTATCAAACACATGGAAACCATATGTTTGAAACCATTCCATTTAATCCGTTCCAGCCATTACTAAGAGCCTGTCCTCCCCAATTAGCCATGTACAATAGTGCACTTCAAGATGCACATAATTTCAATTGGCTATAGAAAAATTCATAGCAAGGCAGAAGACATTGAAATCACAGAAGTGCGGACCACCAGAGACCCATAAAAGACAGGTTGTTATTGAGAAAATGGGCTCTTACTCTGTCCTGGAAGGTGTTGGCCAGTCCCCCTGACCCCAGCATGCTCCTGATGCTCCAGCTCCATGTAGTTCAGCTGTTTCTTAGACATGGGGCTGATGGGAATATTGATGTATGTCACACCATCACCACGGGGTCTTTCTGGAGCCACCATGTCTGGCGGAAACACAAACCTGGCCCCTGCCAATAGAGAAATACCAGGGTGTTATTCACAGATCGTTCTGGAGGCACAGATGATGCATACCTAAAAAAAAATATGAATCTGAACCACACGAGTGTTATTTCCAGAATGAACTTCTCTACACTCTACCATATTCTCAATATTAGTGACCTACTGGTGGCCATTTTGTGGCACTTAACATGCTGCTGTGAGTTTCTGTTGGTGTCTCCATCAGGGCAAAGCAATGGTCTCATAGAAAAATCTAGTCCTTGATAGGACCTACAAAAGGTATTAGCAAATGTGTGCAACTGAACCTACTATAACAGATGCCGTATCTTAATTTGATCATCCTGTTGTTACAGGAATTTTCCTGCCCTGCAAACTTGTAGTGTATTCAAGGTTTAAAAAGGTTTGTGAAGTTTGTAATTTCCACTTGAATATTTCAGACTTGGTTTCCCCTAACGAAAAATGTATCAACCCATACAAAAAAATGGATTATAATCATTGATTATAATCCACATTACAATTCAAATGTAATGTTGCTTTAGGATGATTTTTTAAGATATGGTATCTGTACATACCCAGGACTAAAGTTATTATTTATTTCTGAACGGTTGAAATAGTGGGGAAAATACATCTTAAAACAACCAAAAGGTGTGTATTGTATCAGTTTTAAAAGTATTTCCTGTCAGACACAGAAATTAGACTAATAGAGCAAGTCAATTTGTTCCACCCACATGCTTTGCACCTGCTCTCAGATAGTGTAGAGAGACAAGAGAAGGAAGTCCCCAAAGAGCTTTGCCTGTCATAAAGCTGAAAGCCATTCAGGGTAAAGAGAGGAATACATTACTGGGTGGTTGACTGCCATTGACCTCAATGTCTTATTCGTTCAATGGTATATAAAGTAGCTAAAATATGTACATTTCAGAGTACTGGTAGTCGCTTTTTATCAGCTACAGTAGAAGCCATCGCTTTTCACAACCTGATCCATTACGGCGTTCCCGGCCTTGAATTAAATAACGTATACAACTACAACCTACAAATAGGGATTTGGGAAGGATCTGATTCAAGGGCTATAACAGAATTTGGTGTTAAACTTTTAGATAGCGATGTAAATCATTACTGCTCACGTAATCTTTTAAATGCTTCAGTAAAATCTCTTAAACTGCAGTAAGATGTTACTATATCTTCTATTGTAACCTGAGTATCTGCTATCACCACCGGCACGATGCAAAACACTGGACGCAGCTGTTCTTGTGTAAACATTGTTAAATCACATTCATCTTTCTAGGTCAGTGCATCTACTCCCTATAGCCAGGGGCCATTATCTGGAAGAACAAACACTGCATTAAAGGCCCTTTCTATATAAAACAGTTATGGTGGTCGTCTTACTGTGAAAACAGTGGGATAGGAAAACCGATACCGCTTTACACAGATAGTTCTAAACAGACCATGGGAGGATTTATGTCACTTTTTCCTGTAAAGTCAGCTAGCTTGATTTAGGATCAAAAAGCACCAGATACTGTACAAATGTTTCACAAATACAACTATAGGATAAAACGTTCTCCCTATTAGTACACAGTTTTTGACACAAGCCTCTGTTTCATTTAGCTTCTCTCAAGACAGTCAAACGACAGTATCCCTCATACATACTGATACAGTACATAAAACGCAACGTTAGTGGACTAGCGTTCTGTACATCAAACTGCCTCACGCTAGAGAAGCAGGAGAAAGGCTCCTGCCCTATGGGCTACACTGGCTCGGAAAAGGCAACCTACTTCTACAGCGATTCCATTCCTTCATTCCATTTCAATCCTTCAAAATGGCGGCATTGGCACCCTAACCAGCTGAGCACCAACAGTGTCAGGGCAATATTTCTCCAAAGTAATTGAGAAGCCATTCGAGACTGGCAGTCTCTCTGCGTGTCTTTCCTTTGGTATCGCCTGAGAGTACTGATGCCTAATTGATCAGACATTAACCATCCCTTGCAATCACAGCAGGCCGTAATGGCAGTCCATTATGACAGTGGGCATGCACACAGCTTCAGAAGCCGGGATCTTTTAGCCTCCTTTCACACAGAGTAAGCCCAGCAGGGGGGCAGCCATTTTGGCAGACAGCTCTTTGTGGTGCAGCACCGCTCTGTGGATTCTCTTTGGAAGGTCGGCTGCTTTGGCTTGTAGAACAGAGTGCCAATGGTCTGTGCCAATTGTCTAAGCAGGGGCTCTATGCTGCTACTCTAGCTTTTTGTTGTACTCTGGTGGGTAGGAATTTGTTTTATCAAGCCCAGTTGAGAGGTTATTTTGTCACTGAAGTTCTGTGAAATTTTAGAAGTAAGTTTATTTTTAATAAGGGGCTGAAGGTAGCCAGTTTTGAAAAGTTCAGGGAATTTTTTGGCACAGGTTGTTGGACATTTAAAAAAAAGTACAGTCGCTAGAGAGCTGATTCTTTTGTAAGGTAAACAGTGTCCCCAGTACTCATGACCGAAGACCTGTCCTAGAGAGTTCCAGCAAGCCTGAGGGGCACGAACTACTATCTAATGTTATGGCTTCAACAGGAGGAGGGTGGCAAGGTGACACGGGAACTGAAGCCAAGTGTGGGAGGAAAATGGTGGTGGAATGAGTGATGGGTGTGGTGCCACTGTGTGACAGCGGTGAGGATAGTTCCAGAACAGGTGTGTAAAGGACTGAGGGGACGTGGGAGTGGGCGGCCTAAGTGACCCTGATGACTGTCCCTTCACCTCACATCATGGCCAACACTCTTGTCATGTGCACTTCACTGCCTGGACATCCTTTGCGGAAACGCTGTGTGCCAACAGTACAACAGTAGAGTGAGTGTACTTCTCACAGCTGTAACAAAAATGTGTGCTCCTTATGCAACATGAGTTACATAAATACAAAGGCAGGATGAAGCGCTCAGACATTTTCAAACACACAGAGGTGACAATAGACATGGAAGCACAGACAGAAGCCTGAGAAGTGTACAGCATGTAAAACAACAGGACAAAACACATTTTTACTCACTGTACTGTACAATACTTCAATTGAGTTGGCGGCGCAAAAAGCTAGTTTGACACAGGCACATACTATTTATCAGACGTTAGTTAAGGCCAGAGCTATACATTTAGAGAATTAGGCCAACGTTTAGAATGTTGAATACTGTTCTAATTCGAGACATTTAGTTATGTAGCTTTGTTCCCTATGCAATGTTAATGGGGAGAAAACATGGCTGCTATAGAATGTTGAAATGTGATGTAAATGCATCATAATGCAGAAACCGCATATGCCCAACTCTCTAAATACACTGCTCAGGTTAAGGCACGCTAGGTGTTCTAAAGTGTACACCTCGTCAAATGAATATATATATATATGCCATTTAGCAGACGCTTTTATCCAAAGCGACTTACAGTCATGTGTGCATACATTCTACGTATGGGTGGTCCCGGGGATCGAACCCACTACCCTGGCGTTACAAGCGCCATGCTCTACCAACTGAGCTACAGAAATGAAGTGTTCCCTGTCAGGCGCTAGTCTATTACCTTTGCTCAATCTCACAGAGCACTCCAGGTGTCACAGACCTGTCTGTACCTCTTCTTCGCCCTCTCTGACCCCTACATCTGGTGCTTGTCTCAATCCAACAGGATGCTGTTTGTCTGTCTGTCTGCCATTCCAGACGGTCAATATGTCATTCCACACACTCTGAGCAGCAGGTGATAACTCATCAAATGATCCACTCTAATGGAGAGAGAGCACAGGAACTTCGGCGAGAAATTGAAAGGTGAAGTTCAGCTAAAAACTTGCCTGCGATTGACAACTGAGAATTAAGAAGTTACCTCAGTTGACCTGAGAAGTTGATAGCCTAGAAGCGAAACCCAAAATTTTCTGTTGAGGAAGATAAACAAAAATAAACTGCCCATCAGTCAGAGGCACATTAAGGGCAGCCATTGTAGATTTAAAATAAAATAATAATTTCACCTTTATTTAACCAGGTAGGCCAGTTGAGAACAAGTTCTAATTTACAACTGCGACCTGGCCAAGATAAAGCAAAGCAGTGCGAGAAAAGCAACAACACAGTTACACATGGGACAAAACAAAAGTACAGTCAATAACACAATCGAAAAATCAATATACAGTGTGTGCAATGTTTTGACTGGCTCAGTATTCAGACAAAAAAACTAACATAAATGACAAACCTCATTATCTGGCTCTCTCCACGCTCATTTTCGGCTATTGTGGGACAGAACACTGGAATATTAAATGCACTCACCTTCAGTCTCATGAAGGAACCGTTGTTGTCCACAACTGCCCACCAGCTCATACTTGCTTTTCTCCTCTGGCTGAAAGACACAATAAGTAACATGCTTGTTTAGAAGGGCGGTTTTACATCAAACTAAGTCAAGCCTGAGGCTGTAGTTAATTACAAAGAATTCAGTCCAACTTGAATAAATAAATATATATTTCAACAACAGACTAAAACCCAGACTTAAAGATAATCTCTACTCAACAGTTCACGGGAGTCACTCAAGTCAGATTTAGAATTGACTAATTGGAGTGTACTGAAATCTTACAGGCTTGTCTACTTAAGCTGAAAGGGGCATGTAGCTTGAGGTGTCTCTTGTTCTTATTGAGGCTTATTCATGCCTTTTCTTCTGAGACCATTGTTCTGGGGGTTTTGCTACTGTCTTTGGTGTGAAAACATGATGGAAAAGTGCAGCCTCAATGCTTCCTGTCATACTGAAGCGTAAGAGATCCTGACTTAGGTAGTAAAGCTCTTACACAATGTGTTCTGTCTGGTCTGCTCCATAGCTGCCAAACAGTGTGTTACACTGACTTGCTTGGCACACCCACATAATCCTCCCCAAAATAACTGCCACTTTATTCTAATGAACTGTTCTTAAAGATGCACTCTCAAACTTTTGTATAATTTCAGCCAGTAAATTTGAAAGTGGCTCTCACGATCCAAAATGGGTCACTGTTTTCTTGTGTACTACATCATCCAACTGTGTACTACATAAATACAACTGTGTACTACATAAATACAACTGTGTACTACATCATCCAACTGTGTACTACATAAATACAACTGTGTACTACATAAATACAACTGTGTACTACATAAATACAACTGTGTACTACATAAATACAACTGTGTACTACATAAATACAACTGTGTACTACATAAATACAACTGTGTACTACATAAATACAACTGTGTACTACATAAATACAACTGTGTACTACATAATCCATTTTGTGTGATATGTTACAAATGTAGCAATTTGTATATCATACGAATTTTGCAATATGTTACACATCTCTTGTGCTGAAGATCCCAGAGTGCATCTTTAAGATGAGAAGGACTGTCACTTAAGGCCACCATTGTGTATAAGAGCAGTACTGACACATCACATAAACATTGTTGACATTCATCAATGTTTGTTCCACTCATGTTAAATACTAGGGTCACAAAGAAATGGCAGACTGCAAATGTTTGGATAAATTATGAAAAATATATAAACAACCCAAAGTGTTCTAAGTAACTATGCAATCTCTTGTAATCTTTGCTGTTACTTTCTCAAAAAATGAAGTATTTCCCTTTTTTGCCATAGACATTTGGCCTCACAGGTGTTTCCTGTGAAAACAATTGAAGCATGTGAGTGTGATGATCGTAAGAGGAGTGAGGAATCCCATTCATAAACCTCCTACCTCTGAACTCTTCTCCAACGCCCAGCTATCCATGGTATCATACTCAACTTTGCTCCTCTCCTCCTTACTTTTCAGCTTCTTGTCTGGTGGCAAGAGGAAAATAAAGTGTGTTTGAGATGTGCAACAACACATCAGACTCCTATTACACTGCAGTAAAGCCTGTGAGAAAAATATCCCTATATCAGGTTTTCCTTTTTGTCTACTATAGATGTAGGATCTTAATTTGAGCCAGTTTGCTACAGCTGGAAAATAATCCTGCAGCAACAGGAAATGTGAATTACTACATGCATTATAATTAATTTACATTTTTGTAGGGGTTGATACATTTTTCATAAGGGAAAATCAAGTCTGAAAATTCAAAGTGGAAATTACAAACTTCAGGAGCCTTTTTAAACCTCAAATGTTCAACTTTTACACTACACTTTTTACATTTCCAAATTAAGATCCTACATCTGTACATGCTGTGTACTAATGCAGTCAAAGAAGTGGTGTCTCTTGGTCCCCAAACATGTAACCTGTCTGATCCTAGGATAAGAAACGACGATTGCAGGGGATTGATTAATCAACGTCTTACAAGACCGCAACATGTCAGAGGACAGGATATACTTTAGCATTACATTGTCTGGAGCTCCCTAGTGTGGTTGGGATAAGTGCTGTATTACTCATGGGGATGGCTCTGTTACGAGCACAGCAGCCAACACAGTGGCCCTGATGTCATTTCCAGTACAAATGGAAACCTCCACAAAACCGCATTGTCTAAATAACAGTCAGCGTAATGCTATACAATCTGGGGTCATGCTGAACAAATATGACAATGGTCTATTTAGTTAGTCATTTTCTTGTTTACCATCACAGTAATGTAAAATTATATTGCTTCTTATAACATTCTGTTTCATCCTGAAGCAACTGGTTGAGATTCTCTGCATCTCTCCCAACCATCTAAGCAGCTCAATCGCAAAATCAATGCAGCATGAAGAAACATAGAGAGGCATCGACAACTTGACAAAGGGAGGAGAAATAGTCCAGGAAATACAGAAAAGAAAAGATCTTAGTCAAGGAGAACAGGGAAAGAAGTGAATAAACAAGAGGGAGGAATCCATGAAGGAAGAGGCAGGCGTTGTCTGTTAGCATGGAGTTCAGTCAATAAAGAGTGGAGGAAATCGAAGGGGAGCGCTCTCTTACCTTCAACGGAACTGAATGACCTTTCACCTCCACACATGGAAGGCCTCCATCTTGTAATTTAGGGTACGGCAGTTGCACTTCAATGGGCTTCTCTTCTTTAGGTGTCCCTTTACAGTCCACACCGTTCTCCAAGCAAGGCCCAGAGGGTAGTGGCTGTCGAAAACATACACCACTGTGGTGAATCTAACCAACCTATAGGACAACGCTGTTCCCGGGCAATGCTGGTGTCACCCTAGTGGGCGAATAGCACTCCTCCCCGTTCTTGCACTTGAAGCAGTTTCGTAAAATGATAGTCCCCTTGTCTCCCCCCTTGTGGCCTTGTCAAGCCGAGTTCAGATCACACAAAGGTCTGCAGGTGGTAAGGTTTCTTGGGATGTAAGCTCACGTCCCAAAGCAGAGGCCGTTGACTCATACAGATTCTGTGTGTTTGTCTTTTTACATGGTTCTCCGGTTGTGCCACGGGAGCCTAATAGCTCAGCTGAGAGCTGCTGGTTCCTCATTCATCCTCTTCAGCTTCTCAGAGCTGCGATTGGTCACTGAGGCAGGTGAGGGCGTGGTCTCGATAACCTCAGTCCAAAGGTTCTGTGCTTGCAGCTCAAAGTATATCTAGTTATACACGTTCTGCACATCGGTTTAATAATTCATGGGATTCATTAATAAGAACAAACTACTTATCGAAACATGCTGCAAAATAAACAAGTCTGAAAATAAATTCATGCTTGGACAGGGATATTAAAGGCAAATAATAGCATCGGTGTGCATACACACGCACACAGCCAGTGGAACAGACTTACCTGGTATGGCTGGCATTGCCGAGCCCACTGTGGAGGAGAGCGGGTTCCCCTGTGAGAAAATAAGGAAAGAGAACATCTTCAATAATTCAGACTAGATGAAAACGTTCCTTTCACACAATATTTTCTCTTTTTGTGCCAGCCTTTCAACTAATATAACTAGGGCATTGTCTTTATGTAAAAACATGAGAGCCACTATGGCTTGCTCACATAGAGTTACAATGACTTATTGAAACCCAAGGGCGCTTAATGGTCTTTGTTTTCCTAGCTGAGGTTGAGTATCACAACGATGTTGATAGATGCGCACTCACACAATGCTTTATCCAATAGGACCGGTGCTGGGCAGCTAACAGAGGAATTATTGTACTGTAAGGCTGGACCTTTACGGCACTCATAGGGAATATCTTTCAAAGTGACCGAAGACTATACTAAAGACAAGTCAGGGGAATCAACAGAACTATCCCTTTTTGTTTTCTACAAAGGTCATCAGAAATTAACCTTGATAAAGCAATATGGGATTATTAATATTTAAATGCACCACCAGCCGAGGGAGCTCTAGGTTTAAAATATCAATAAAGTCACATATTGTATATGGGGCAGAAAAAAACATGAACATCATTTGAAGTTGTTTCATCAGAGAGTGAAAACAGACTCCCTTCGATGAAAGAAGAACAATTTGGTTTAAGATGTTTGAAATTCTTATGGTCAGAATTTTTTTTAGACCATAATTCTATCCTCCTGATTCCTGCTTACTAGCAAAAACTAAAGAAGGAAGTAGCAGTGCTTCACTAAATGAGATAAATGCCTTTTATGAGCTAAATGCCTTTTATGCGCTAAATGCCTTTTATGCTCGCATCGAGGCAAGCAACACTGAAGCATGCATGAGAGCACCAGCTGTTCCAGACGACTGTGTAATCATGCTCTCCGTAGCTGATGTGAGCAAGACTTTTAAACAGGTCAACATTCACAAGGCCACGGGCCAGATGGATTACCAGGATGTGTACTCAAAGCATGCACGGATCAACTAGCAAGTGTCTTCACTGACATTTTCAATGCTGACCGAGTCTGTAATACCTACATATTTCAAACAGACCATCATAGTCCCCGTGCCCAAGAAAGCGAAAGTAATCTGCCTAAATGATTACCGTCCTGTAGCACTCACGTTGGCAGCCATTAAGGGCTTTGAAAGGCTGGTCATGGCTCACATCAACACCATTATCCCGGAAACACTAGACCCATCCAATTTGCGTACTACCCCAACAGATCCACAGATGATGCAATAGCAATCGCAATCGCACTCCACACTGTCCTTTTCCACCTGGACAAAAGGAAAACCTATGGGAGAATGCTGCAAATTGACTACAGCTCAGCGTTCAACACCAAAGTACCCACAAAGCTCATCACTAAGCTAAGGACCCTGGGACTAAACAAATCCCTCTGCAACTGGATTCTGGACTTCCTGACGGGCGCCCCCAGGTGGTAAGGGTAGGCAACAACATATCTGCCACACTGATTCTCAACACTGGGGCCCCTCTGGAGTGCGTGCTTAGTCCCCCTCCTGTACTCCCTGTTCACCCACGACTGCGTGGCCAAGCACAACTCCAAAATCATCATTAAGTTTGCTGACGACACAACAATGGTAGGCCTGATCACCAACAATGATGAGACAGCCTATAGGGAGGAGGTCAGCGACCTGGCAGTGTGGTGCCTGGACAACAACCTCTCCCTCAATGTGAGCAAGACAAAGGAGGGTCGAACAGGCCGCCATTAACATAGATGGGGCTGAAGACAAAGGAGTTGGGGCTGAAGTGGAGCGGGTCAAGAGTTTCAATTTCCTTGGTGTCCACATCACCAACGAACTGTCATGGTCCAAACACACCAAGACAGTTGTGAAGAGGGCACAACAACACCTTTTCCCCATCAGGAGACTGGAAAGATTTGTCATGGGTCCTCAGATCCTCAAAAAGTTATACAGCTGCACCATTGAGAGAATCCTGGCCGGTTGCATCACTGCCTGGTATGGCAACTGCTCAGCATCTGATCGTAAGGCGCTACAGAGGGTAGTGCGTACGGCCCAGTACATCACTGGGGCCCAGCTTCCTGCCATCCAGGACCTATATACTAGGCAGTGTCAGAGGAAGCCCCAAAGAATTGTCAAAGACTCCAGTCACCTAAGTCATAGACTGTTCTCTCTGCTACCTCAAAGCAAGCGGTACCGGAGAACCAAGTCTAGGACTAAAAGGCTCCTTAACAGCTTCTACCCCCGAGCCAGAAGATTGCAGATCAATTAATCAAATAGACCCCCGGACTATATACATTGACCCCCCCTTTGTTTGTACACTGCTGCTACTCGCTGTTTATCATCTATGCATAGTCACTTTACATATTACCTCGACTAACATGTACCCCCGCACATTGACTCGGTACTGGTACCCCCTGTGCATAGCCTCGTTATTGTTATGTAATTTTCTTGTGTCACTTTTTGATTTGATTAGATTGTTTTACTTTAGTTTATTTAGTAAATATTTTCTTAACTCTATTTCTTGAAATGCATTGGTTAAGGGCTTGTAAGTATGGATTTCACGGTAAGGTCTACTACACCTGTTGTATTCGGCGCATGAGACAAATAACATTTATTTGATTTAATATAATCAAAAGCACTGCTTAATAAAATATGTATATTTTTTTATTAACAAAAAATCAGCCATTCTATTCGACTGACAATTCTTTTGAAAATATTTTTATCTAATCAAGAGTCTCATGCTCTGTGTATGAATAATACCACTTTCAAAGTATATAAGCATGCAGTTTTACGTTGTAAATCACTTGTAAATTAGATTATTCAAAGATCAAATTGAAGGGTTATTGTTTCTTGTGGTTCCATAACAAGCCAAGAAAGCGGAAGAAAACAGAGTTTGTAAAAAGAAAATAAGTAAAAATCAATTCCCTGCACTTGGATGACCTCAAAGTGAGAGAAGATGGTCAATACAGCCGTTTTTATCTCAATATGAAATCATTTCTGGGTAACAATTAAGTACCTTACTGTGATTGTTTTCAATTAAAACTGTCAAAAAGAAACAAAAATAGCTTCTTAGCAAAGAGCAATTTCTCAAAGAGCAATTTCTCAATTTTGCTTGGATTGTGTCTGGGAGTAGTCTAAATGGGTAGGGGAAAACTGAAAACTAGCTGTTATTGGCAGAACGGTTTGGTACCCTCTTTCTTATTGGTCTATTAACTAATTTACCGTCTGGGGATGTCACCAGGCAGGTTAAAACGCCATCCCACCAAAAACAAGCTGACATTTCAGGTCTTCAAACAGCTCTTACATTAAAACTGTATTATCATCCAGGCTCATAGTGTGGAAATGTAGATAAAACACAGGTAAATAATGTTTTTGACTACACTGGGCCTTTAAAAAGCCCAAGACAACCCAGAGTGGTAGTACAAACTCAAGATGGAGGCCCATTTAGAAGAGCAGTAACTATTGTGACACAGATGCTCTTATAAACACACTTTCTACAGAGATGGGGGTGTTTAATCGACCATGAACAACATCTACACAAGAAGTTACGCTATACTAAATTACACTTAAGAAAAATATAGTTCACTAAAGTTACTTTGAAAAAGTAGTTTACTACATCCAAACTACTTTGTAAAAAAATATAATATCTAAATCTGAAATGTCATAGACTACAAATTGCAGGAACAGATTGCTTTGGAGTCAGATGTTAACAGAATGTGTGACTTTACCTAATAAACACAGAAAGTGAGAATTAGGCATACAAAAAGTGTTTCAAGTGACAAGTAGGCAGGTCTGATGTTGAAAAAGAAAGGAAATTATTGCCTATTTCACCTATGTATTATTTGCTTAGTAGTGTTTAGTTCAGTAGTTAGTTAAACCGCTACATGGCTAAAAAGTTGTTAACTACTGAAAACACTACCAAGATTGGAATTTAGTTCAACTACCACCAAGCTACTGCAAAATGCAATTAAATTACTAGTTGAACTACATGTAGTTTACTACTCCCCAACACTAAGTAGAGTGCAGACAGACAGGCAGACAGATAGGCAGCAAGATTATTAATGTTCCAACACCAATTGCTGTGAGATAGATTTCACACAAAGGGACGCATTGACAACTATAGCCGGCAACAGATGATACCAAGATGACAAGGGTTTACTCACAGTCGAACAAGCTGTTATAAAGTGAAGTCTAATCAAAAGCAGCTAACAGTATTTTTGTACTTTGGTAGTTGGTACTCATGAGAAAAACAAAGCAACTCTGAAGAAACTAAACATTTTGGCACATTTAGTCAATTTGATGATAATAAAAGTGAGACGAACCAGTGGAATACAGTCAATTGGATTAAAGATAAACATGTTTTTCTTCTTTAACACTTTTCATCCATAGATTAATAAAAGTGACCAGGGGAGCATCTCAAATGTATTTCCTTGATTCCTTGTGTCCTCTCAAAACACATTGGAGTAGAGGATCCTAAGTTTCTCCAATAGGTTTTGAGAAGGAAGCGAGGAGAGAGGACACAAGGAATAAAGAAGATTCACCCCAGCTCTCTGTACCTTGAATCCTCCACAGGTGGGGCAGATAGTGAGGAGGGTTTTGGAGGCAGTGGGTTGGGAACTACTGCAGATCTGACAGGACTCTGGGTGTTGACTGTCACTAGGGGGCGCCACCCTTCTTTTGCTCTCCTCAGAGTGGCTCTGCAGGAGCTCTGTGGTGGAGCGCCTGGCAACATTGTCCGAGAGACCCCCGAGAGGAGCTTCTTTCCCCCCCTGTGATGACTCACATAATGGGGGTGAACTGGCCACCTGGTCCATAGGTGTTGTGGAGATATCCTGCCCCCTGGCCCCTCCTGTTCCCCCCTGCAGTAGAGTTCGGGGGGTGTCATAGATGTACCTCAGTGAGGTGGGTACCTGTCCTGGTGCATGGGGACAGGTACAGGGGGCCAGGTCTAGAGACAGGTGAGGGGGCAGGCTAAGCAGGGAGCCATAGTCCAGGCTACCCAAGTAGGAGGAGAAACTCCCAGAGTACGAGGAGTGGCTTCCTGTGGCGATGCCGCTGTCGGACGAGCTCTGGCGACCAATCTCCTGCAGCTGCCGGGACCGAGGGGTCTTGGCTACTACACGGGCTCCAACCACCAGGCTGGTGGACGGTTTCTCCTTGGCCTGTAACTGGCCAATGATGGTCTCTGTACGGGTAGAGCTTGTTGTGACAGGCTCAGTCCAAATAGCCAGCCGGCTGCCGACGATGGAGTCTGATTGGCTGGTGTCGGAGGTGTGAGAGGAGCCTGATATGCTGCAGATGTCTCCCGCCACAGACAGACCATATGTGGAGGAAGCTGCCAAAACAACATAAGAAAACACATTATTTAGTCTTTAAAAACAAAACTATTACTTCTATACCGTATCTACACAACACATTGAGGCACTACATCAATAAAACATATCAGATTATCCAAAATAAGTTTCCTCAGTCAATTGTCTGACTGGTATTCACAGCCATAATACTCATAATAAATCAACTAAATAATAAATATGACGCTATAGAAACATACTTTTAGAAGGTTACTTTAAAGCAACAAGCACCATTACTGGGAAATGCATCATTTTCCATGGATTAGTCATGGAGAATAATAATACTAACACTAGTACACGTTACATATGTTAGAGTGGCAGTACTTCCTGAAGTTTGTTTAAAGTGAAAGGAAGTGAGGTCTGTTTATGAAACTAAAGGTTGGTGTTTTCCTAGTGTTGTCGAGGTAAGATAAATGGTGGAGTGGCAGTGGAGGCTGGTGGAGATATTAAATTGGAGGACGGGCTCATTGTAATGGCTGGAATAGAATCAACGAAGAGATACAGCACCTGTGCTGCTCTGGTGAGACAGCATGTTGAGTCGTTTCTCCAACTCCTGGGCCTCATGGTTCACCCTCTTATCAGAGTAGGCCTGGTTAGCGACAGCGTTGGTGTCTGTCAGAGTGAAACACACAACAGTGTTCATTTTATTTTACCTCTATTTTACCAGGAGTCAACAGTCAACAACAATACGTAGTATCAATAACACACTAACACAATGATGAACTGAGCTGCAGGATAGGAACGAAACTGCTTAGGGAAGTCACCATGAGGCCGTTGGTGATTTTAAAACAACAGAGTTCAATGGCTTTGATGGGAGAAAATTGAGGATGGATCAACAACATTGTAGTGACTCCACAATAATGACCTAAAAGACAGAGAGAAAAGTAGAATAAAAATATGCAAAACGTATCATCCCCAGCTTCCAATTGGCTCATTCATCCCCCATCCTCTCCCCTGTAACTATTCCCCAGGTTGTTGCTGCAAATGAGAATGTGTTCTCAGTCAACAAGTTACTAAAGTAATACTGCAAAAGAACATTGCTTTACACCAGACACTATGAGAAGAATTCACCTTTCAGCAGGACGATAACCTACAACACAAAGCCAAATCTACACTGGAGTTGCTTACCAAGAAGACAGTGAACGTTCCTGAGTGGACAGTTTCGACTTAAATCTGCTTGCAAATCTATGGCAAGACTTGAAGATTGCTGTCTATCCATGATCCCCAACACTTTTACAGAGCTTGAAGAATTTTGAAAAGAATAATGGGCAAATATTGCACAGTCCAAGTGTGCAAAGCTCTTACGAGACTTAATCAAAAAGACTCACAGCTGTAACCACTGCCAAAATGTTTTGCCCTCTATCTGTGAGGGTGAGAACGCTAGGCCTTTAGAGGGCTAATAGAGAACAGAGTCACATGGGAACACCTTGCTGTTTATGCAACACTACATGTGTTTATTAATAGCACTGCTTGCCACGTGGCCTCTGTGGTACACGCAACGGATTGTTAATACCGCGGCCACGATCTTATATAAGTTACCTTAGTCCTAACCCAAGATCAGCTGTTATTGCTAAGTTACATTGATTTCCTGGTCAACCCATATTTTTGAAAGGGTGCTTCCCAAGGGTCATTGTCATTTTGGTTGTGCAAGAAGAGTGCAAAATGACATATATATGGCAAAGGACTACCACAAGTATTTCAATATGTTATCTAACTGTTAATGAATGGACTGTAATAGCTGACATCTGCTTCAGCTTCTTGTTAACAACCGTGTTCCCTTGCACGAGAAGGGACAGTGGTGTTTACAGAAGAGTAAGGAGACTAGACACACAGAGAGAGAGAGAAAGAGAGAGAGAGAGAGAGAGAGAGAGAGAGAGAGAGAGAGTGTATGTACACAGAGTGTGTGTGTGAGAGAGAGGCACCGAGTGTGTGATGGTGGGGGGGGTACAGGGGACACTAGAATCATGGGGATGAGGTTACACACATGCTCAGAGTGATTAGAAGGGTTTGGTGCTCTCTGTTTGTGTGAACTGTGACTTTGAACCCCCCGCTTTCCCTCTGACATCGTCTCCTGTATTTATTCTACTACGCACTACAATAATAGAAAATTAGTTCAAGGCCTGATTGGGCGAGGGGGATGTGTGAATCCAGGAATACCCACACGGCAAATTGACCAGTGTTACCTCGTGTTGATTTTTCAGTGTAACATTTTTAGTGTTAATTCAGCTGTTTAATTAACTCGGTAAGTGTTAAATTAGCACTCATTGGTGTAAAATAACCTCAGTGTGTCACGCCTTGGTCATTGTATTTTGTGTTTTCGTTATATGTTTGGTCAGGCCAGGGTGTGACATGGGTTTATATATTTTATTTTCGTATTGGGGTTTGTAGTATTTGGGATTGCGGCTGAGTAGGGGTGTTGTATAGGCTTGGCTGCCTGAGGCGGTTCTCAATCAGAGTCAGGTGATTCTCGTTGTCTCTGATTGGGAACCGTATTTAGGTAGCCGGGGTTTCACTGTGTATTTTGTGGGTGATTGTTCCTGGTGGTTATCTTATTATATTATCTTATTATATATCTTATTATATTCACTAATATTACAGTCTGTACCCAGCTAATCCAATTATGTATAAAACAGCTGTCAGTCATCATTCTGTTGGATCAGAGTACATTGCATGGAATCCATGGGACTCAATGTAACATGCTCTGGAAGTGGCTGCATTCCAGAAAGCACATGGGGTGGACTCCTTTTATAGAGAGGATAAATCCCCCTCGAAGTATGTCTCGAATAACACTTGTTTTGATTAAGACGGTAAGTGTTTGATTTAAGTGTTTGCCAACTTAAAAGGCGAAAAGGCAATGGACACTCTACCTCTATATACCTCTATATATATCTCTATATACCTCTATATACCTCTATATATACCTCTATATATACCTCTATATACCTCTATATATACCTCTATATACCTCTATATATACCTCTATATACCTCTATATATACCTCTATATATACCTCTATATACCTCTATATATACCTCTATATATACCTCTATATACCTCTATATATACCTCTATATATACCTCTATATATACCTCTATATACCTCTATATATACCTCTATATATACCTCTATATACCTCTATATATACCTCTATATACCTCTATATATACCTCTATATACCTCTATATATACCTCTATATATACCTCTATATACCTCTATATATACCTCTATATACCTTATCTCAGAATGACCCCAATGGATACATTTCATCCATCCCCATTTAAATTAGACAGAAATGTGATAAAAAATACCCCCCGCTGCCATATATCCTGTACGCCACCCTGGTCGATCTGTGCTTGTTTAGGCAAGCCGTATATCTAGCCGTGACAACCTTCATACCTACGCATCAGTAAACACCTTTGGTACTGACCTGGCAGGACTGGCCGAAGTCCAAAAGGGCCTCTGCTGGGGGAGATGCCTCTGACGATGCAGTCGAACAGAAAGCTGATCTGCTCACCCTCCACGGATGATAGGAAGAAGACGCCAGCCCCTGTAGAAAACACACATAGCCCGACGGCTTAATGTCACATTCCACTCTTTAGATTATGTTGAATGTTTCACTACACCCGTCTGGGTCAATTATAAATGGATGGAAGTAGAGTACAGTGATGCATCTTTGTACTGGCCAGTTGGCTCACAAGCATAGCAATTGCTAGCACCCATTAATTTTGTTTGCAGACTGAATGGACATGATTCTGGATTGTCAACCAGACAATTGTTGTCCATTCCAACTTAGCCAGAGAGTGAAATAAGAGCAACCTCATAGATATAAAAAATTTAAAAAACGCTGATGTTAGATGATGTTAACCCACTACATTCTAAAATATGTACATAAGCTACAGCTAAATAAAGCCTCACAACACAAATTAACTGTAAAAATGTCAATCTCTGATATACAGCTCCGGTCACTCAAAATGTCCAATTAAAAGCGTAACGTTGGTATAGGTTGAGAGGGAGTTAGGGTTAATGGGGTCAGGACCAAGGCTGCTAACCATCACCCCCAAGTCTTAGACACACGAGGGAGGTCACCAAGAGGGTCCTTCTGTCACTTGGTCCTGAGACCACCCACCACAGAGCTGGCCCCTGTCACATTCTTTAGATGCCCCCGACCCTAAGAAGAGGTCAGAGGTTAGCAGCTAAGACCACTCAGAAGTCTACACTGAGGGGGACTCAAGAAGCATGTTACAACATATCCTGTTGTCGTCTATCATCCTGTTCTGAGTAAAATAGCTCATTCACAAGGTTAATTAACAATCTGACTTGAGAATCATTTACAGTATTCATGGATTCTCAATAGCTGCAATGTCTACTACCGCACCTATGTATTGATTTATGTCAGTACTTGGGTGGAAAGTAATCCATCATTGTTCACCTGAATTATGAGTGGTGCTTTGAAGACAACGCAAGGCTCTGGCTACAACAACAACAAGCAACAAGTGAAATAACATACTTCCTGAACGATGACATCATGAAAAGGCTTCAACAAAGCTAAGCAGCTTGCACACTCCCCACCCTAACGTAATGAACCCCTCCACTTCTGCCTTATAGAGTCCGAATCATAGGACATAACCAAGGCTCAGCCATTTGCTGGGGGGACAGGGTTTTAGACTGGCATGTAAGTAAACTCTAAGCTCTGCGGTGAAGCAGTGCGAGTCAATTTTGGGTCTCTTATTTTTACCCAGGATCAGTAGCAGTTGACAGTCGTCCAAGCAGCGGCCAGGGTTGGGGAGTAACATATTCCGTTTTTTTTCAACTGTAATCTGTTACATTACCAGCAAAAATATTGTAATCAGATTACAGATCCTTTTGAAAAACTTGATTACTTTTAAATTCAGAAAGGATGTTTGCCCCCCCAAAAATGTGACACCTTTCTGCTTTCTCAATGATATTCAAATATGCATTGAAAAAAGTTGCAAACTGCCTGAGCGAGTCAGACGACAAGACCACTATGAGGACACCAAATGCGTTTTGATGGATCGCGAGAAAATAGCAGGAATACTAGTCTTTTGTAGGCTACAGTCCAAGCTATATCTTCCAATGGTGAGACTGCTGTCGGCATCCAAAGTTTATCCAATTTGAATAAACGCTTGGAGGTAAGGATGTAGCCTTCCGGCGATACGGAAATCAATTAGGTCTATTATAGGCTACATAGGCCATGAATATGAATCACACTGCTGCTCTGCTATTGTTTTGGATGCTTTTCAGAAATGTTTTTGTATATTTAAACCCAATAATGGTTGAACTGAAGTAGTTTAAACTGCCTATCAATCATTGTTTTTGTGATAAAGAAACAAATCGGAAGCAAACAGAGCAAAACAAGAGTTTCTATTGGGTAAATTCAGGTAGGTTCCTCCCCGTTTCGTTCTGTTTGCTTCCGTTTAAGAAATGTTTTGCACCAGAATCGACGTAATGAAGTGGACAGCCAGTGAAAAATGCGCTCTTGTGACAGCTACATCGTGCGGATCCCAGCCTATGGAATAAAGGTTTGAGTTCCTCCCTTCTAAACTCCCCCGTTATGTTGTGCCCCATACGAGTTCAATTTAAGATGACCATGAGTGGGCGTTTAATGCTCAATTTAATTTGTGCTAGTTAAAAATATACACTGCTCAAAAAAATAAAGGGAACACTAAAATAACACATCCTCGATCTGAATTAATGAAATATACTTTTTTCTTTACATAGTTGAATGTGCTGACAACAAAATCACACAACAATTATCAATGGAAATCAAATTTATCAACCCATGGAGATCTGGATTTGGAGTCACACTCAAAATTAAAGTGGAAAACCACACTACAGGCTGATCCAACTTTGATGTAATGTCCTTAAAACAAGTCAAAATGAGGCTCAGTAGTGTGTGCGGCCTCCACGTGCCTGTATGACCTCCCTACAACGCCTGAGCATGATCCTGATGAGGTGGCAAATGTTCTCCTGAGGGATCTCCTCCCAGACCTGGACTAAAGCATCCGCCAACTCCTGGACAGTCTGTGGTGCAACGTGGTGTTGGTGGATGGAGCGAGACATGATGTCCCAGATGTGCTCAATTGGATTCAGGTCTGGGGAACGGGCGGGCCAGGTCCATAGCATCAACGCCTTCCTCTTGCAGGAACTGCTGACACACTCCAGCCACATGAGGTCGAGCATTGTCTTGCATTAGGAGGAACCCAGGGCCAACCGCACCAGCATATGGTCTCACAAGGGGTCTGAGGATCTCATCTCGGTACCTAATGGCAGTCAGGCTACCTCTGGCGAGCACATGGAGGGCTGTGCGGCCCCCCAAAGAAATGCCACCCCACACCATGACTGACCCACCGCCAAACCGGTCATGCTGGAGGATGTTGCAGGCAGCAGAACGTTCTCCACGGCGTCTCCAGACTGTCATGTCTGTCACATGTGCTCAGTGTGAACCTGCTTTCATCTGTGAAGAGCACAGGGCGCCAGTGGTGAATTTTCCAATCTTGGTGTTCTCTGGCAAATGCCAAACGTCCTGCACGGTGTTGGGCTGTAAGCACAACCCCCACCTGTGGACGTCGGGCTCTCATACCACCCTCATGGAGTCTGTTTCTGACCGTTTGAGCAGACAAATGCACACTTGTGGCCTGCTGGAGGTCATTTTGCAGGCCTCTGGCAGTGCTCCTCCTGCTCCTCCTTGCACAAAGGCAGAGGTAGCGGTCCTGCTGCTGGGTTGTTGCCCTCCTACTGCCTCCTCCACATCTCCTGATGTACTGGCCTGTCTCCAGGTAGCGCCCCCATGCTCTGGACACTATGCTGACAGACACAGCAAACCTTCTTGCCAAAGCTTGCATTGATGTGCTATCCTGGATGAGCTGCACTACCTGAGCCACTTGTGTGGGTTGTAGACTCCGTCTCATGCTACCACTAGAGTGAAAGCACCGGCAGCATTCAAAAGTGACCAAAACATCAGCCAGGAAGCATAGGAACTGTGGTCACCACCTGCAGAACCACTCCTTTATTGGGGGTGTCTTGCTAATTGCCTATAATTTCCACCTGTTGTCTATTCCATTTGCACAACAGCATGTGAAATGTATTGTCAATCAGTGTTGCTTCCTAAGTGGACAGTTTGATTTCACAGAAGTGTGATTGACTTGGAGTTACATTGTGTTGTTTAAGTGTTCCCTTTATTTTTTTGAGCAGTGTATATATTGGCCTAACGGACACATGCTCACAATTGGACACTTTTGATAGACTTAAACAGCTGCAAGTTATGGAGATATTAAAGTTTCACCTACAAAAACGTAAACAATAGGCCAATAGCAAATGCATCCAATGGAATACATTTTTCAGGCAGAACTGGGTGATTTCCGCTAGATGGGCCAAGTCAAAATTTGCTATATTGTAAACATTCATGGGGAAGAAATGTGCTTTTTGGTCTTAATTTGAGGTTAGGGTTAGCACTGTGGTTAAATTTAGGGTTAATTTATCCTTAATCCGAAAATGTGGTTCGCATCGCCGTGCGCCTACCAAATTTTGTAACAATGCGGAGAATTCCGTACAGCTCCGCATTGACATGATTGGTTGGCGTTAGGTGGGGGCAGGAAGTCCTGTACAAACACAAACTCACTTCCTTCACAACAGCTCTGCGCTGCCCTGCGAAGCGCAATAAGTATGAATGCCCTGACTTCTGCAGATGCCGTATCACTGTAGATACTGCACGGCCAATGTAGATGTCGGATTGACCATGCAGCGGCGTTTAAGAGGAAAGTAAAAGTAACTGAAAGTAATCCGATTACGTTACTGAGTTTGGGTAATCCAACAGGTATGTTACTGATTACAATTTTGGACAGGTAACTAGTACCTAACAGATTACATGTAAAAAAGTAACCTGGCCAACCCTGGCAGCGGCCATTAACTGACACCAGCAGCAGTAGATGAAAGCACTGAATGCACATTAAGTAACTTGTAACTGTAAAGGATTACATTTAGAAAGGAACCTACCCAACACTGAATGTGCACTGAGTAATTAGTAACTGTAACAGGTTAGATTTAGAAAGAAACTACCCAGCACTGAATGAGCAGTGAATCATATAGGAACACACTTATTCATGTATATCTGCATTCAGACGGCCTTGTCCCTGCTCTTTAAAATCATTATAAAAGCCCTGTATTCCTCAATGGAAGAATCCTTAGTTTTGAGGTCTCTTTGGTAAGCTGCTGTCCAGTGCAGACTGTCTGTAGACTGGTCTGGACAGACTGGTCTGGTCTACAGACTTTGAAAAGACATTAGCTTCCAGCTACATAAAAAGCAGTAAGAATATTTCCTCTCTCGTTATACTGTAGCTTTGTTATCCATCCCCATTCCCATTGTCATAACGTGGCTTTGAAACATCTCAGTTTTGATATTTGACAATCCCTGGGAGTTGTTTTAGACAGACTTTGGGCCTTAGAGATAGTCTACATGGGAAAGACTGAAGTGGCCAGTTCACCACCAGACACCATGCAGCAACGTTACCCCCCAGCCAGAGGTCCAGTAACACTGTCGCCCCACTTCTCCATCTGCTGTGGATAAACTGTGCTGCGACAACGTATCTCTTGGAATGCATGCCCTTCGCGACACTTAAACATTCAGACGTGCCCATGTATAGATCCCGTGTACACACACACACACACACACGTTTCCCGTCTTTGAAAAAGGGATGTGCTTCCCTTTTTTTATGATGCATGGATTGGAAAACTCTCCCCGAATGTGATCATTGCGATATTAAGTTGCGCCTCTAGCCGAAGGTTGAATAGAGCTAAATGAATCACAGATCACATACTGGAGTCTCCTGTTTCCAGTTCATGGTGTGTATTAATATTACTCTGATGTCTTCAGCTATGCGGCGTACTTTGCGTTCCTGTCTGTGTCCACTACAGGTGTTGACACGCGTCCTTTCCACCTTTAACGGTTTACAGTCTATTCCAGAATGTAAACTGCAAAATACCATATCACATACACATGTTACGGCCTTGGAAATAAACATAACGGGCTCTCTGCTCAAGTATGACTTCATTGACTTTATATTTAGAGATTACGTTCTGCTGGACCAAGGCTAAATGAGATTGGATTTCTATTCAAAGCTTGCATGCTTTGTGAAACAAAATCGGCAATGAACAACAAGTACTTTATTTCATGTCGTCTACCCAAGTTACAAAAGCAGATGTTTATACGTCTGATCCATCTTGTCTGATGACTCAAACTGAATTCTTCCGCTGTTCTATGTTCACTACATACTTCAGTCTGAGACTGCCATCATTGAAGTCGTTTGTGGTGAAGTCAAAATGAGAAGTCATCAGCGATTGGATCATCTCTAACCAATCAGAGTATCAAAGCCAAAGATGCATTTTCAAATGCCGCTTTACCCACATGTGTTCTTGCCCACCCAACCCATCAATTTTTGGGACCAATCAAATGGTCTAGAATGGATTTCCATCCTAGAAATCATCCGTTCACAACTCATTGCGAAAATAAACTAACCTACAAAGCGCTATTTTTATGATTCTGTGTCTCGTCAAACACCATTTAGCATATTTAATGTAAGTCTGGCCCCAAGGATGAGTCATAAAAATTAAGAAAAATCCAGCAACTCTGTTTACCACTCTCAGTAGTCAAAGTCCCGACACTAATGTTCTCCGCCTGAATGATGCCATTTGGCACGCTGTTCCTACAGGGTAGATGACTCAGAGAGAAAAAAAACAGGAAAATGTAATGATCTAAATCCACTGAATGCCAAACTCATCTTTCATGCTCTCAGTGATGAGATAAATCCCGGAAACATGTAAATTAGATCAACTTGTGGAGTGATACAAGTTGAAAGCACATGCCAACATACGCTCCATGTGAACATGAAGCACATTTTGTAAACAGTGGTACCGAAGTCTAGTAACCAAAGTAAGTGAACAATAAAACTTGAAAAAAGCTTGGATATGTCGTTTGAATGAACTTCTGTAATTGTCCACTCAATAAAATCAAGTTTAGTCCCAAAGGTCACCATAAATAATAGCCATTATATACAGGTAACTGCCAAAATAAAGGAATCACTTAAGTAAATGAGGGATACAAAGTATATTGAAAGCAGATGCTGCCACACAGGTGTGGTTTCTGAGTATATTAAGCAATTAACATCCCACCATGCTTAGGGTCATGTATAAAAAGTGTTTCCCAGCACCATCGACAAAACACCAAGTTATGGAATTTGTCATGGAAGAAAGGTGTCACATCCCTCCAATAGCGTTCCAGACACTTGTAGTATCTATGTCAAGGCGCATTGAAGCTTTCCTGGCGGCTCGTAGTGGCCAAATGCCCTATTAAGACACTTAAATGTTGGTGTTTCCTTTATTTTGGTAGTTACCTGTATAACCCACAGAAAATTCCTTAATGCCACATTCACCTTGAATTTGAGTCGATCAAAGATCAACTGTGGGGTCTGATTTCCTGTTGTTATGTACTGTATTGGATTAGTATTCTTATGACCAAGCAGAAACAGAGGCATTATTAGTTCCATGATACTTAATCAGATCATATAGTCATACGGTCCAAGACTAATCTTATAGGCCATTGGGCTTAGATTTAAAGGATCCATCTGCTATAGCCTAATGTCAAACTGGAAATCTCCAATGACAATGCCATTCTTCTTTTTCGTGACACAATATGAGAGCACAATGGTTAGTAGCTGTAGCACAACAACAACATCAATCAACTCACAGTAGCCGCATCGCGTCCCCCCCTCAAAGACGAAGCCGTTTGGTACAGGCCCATATCTGCGCAGGTCTGGAAGATTCCACTGGCCGATGATAACGGGGAGAATGTCCCTGACCAGGACCAATAGGTTGTTACACAAGTGAAGGGTCGCAGGCCCGCTCTCCAACATGGTGCCTGGTAAGATACCAACGCTAAACCTGTGGACTGGACAGAGAAGAAGAGAAGTTGAAAACCAGTTAAACAAAATACAATAAAAACAAATTATTGTTTTAATATGAACGCATCACTACCTCGACACAAACAATTGTTTAAGTGGTACCCAATAACTGAAAAAGGGAAAGAAATAACAATTTCATCCTAAACGTTATTGCTCCAGTATGGCTCTGATATAACTGTATAGTAAAAAAGAAAGGAAAACAGCGGAGTGCATTGAGAGTGAGATCGGTAAGCAGAACAGAGTAGAGCTCAGATCTGAAGCCCAAATGTAATCAATCAGAGCTTGTCACAAACACCAATGTATTTGACTCAATATTTTTGCTAATGAGCAACACAAGAGGAACAGCAGGCCTGGTCAGGGTAGGAACCTGTGATGTCTGTTTATCTGTTTTATAAATGTTTTAAGTGTGTGTGTGTAGACTTTTGGGTGTTTTGTGTATGTGCATTTTAAGTGCTTGGGAAACAGTGTGTGAGTATGTGTACAAGTGGGAGTTCCTCGATACCAAACAGGAACTACATTAAAATACATGAGTGATATCAGTGAGTAAATTCTGTTAGAAGAGAGATTGATGGCGCCAAAGATGAGAAAATGTCAGCCAGTCCCGGCGTGTCATCGCTCAGTTTGAGAAAGATTCATGGGGTGTCACAAATCACAACAAAAGCACTGGCACACAACGGCCCTCAGCCACAGGCTGGCAGGTGACATTTTTGCGTGCCTGGCTACAAGTCAGCAAGACGGTGGGCTGAGCACACCCCCAATCACATCGACAGGGCTGTAGTGTAGCGGGTCGAGAGCTTCAAGTCCCTCGTGTCCACATCACTAAGGATCTATCATGGTCTACACACACCGACACAGTTGTGAATAGGGCACGACAACGCCACTTCCCCCTCAGGAGGCTGAAAAGATTTGTCATGGGCCCTCAAATCCTCAAAAGGTTCTACAGCTGCACCATTGAAAGCATCTTGACTGGCTGCATCACTGCTTGGTATGGCAAATGCTTTGCCATTGTCCCCAGCACAAGGTGAACCTGTGTAATGATCATTCTGTTTAATAAGCTTCTTGATACACTATATATACAAAAGTATGTGGACACCACTTCCAATGAGTGGATTTGGCTATTTCAGCCACGTCTGTTGCTGACAGACGAGCACCCAGCCATGCAATCTCCATAGACAAACATTGGCAGTAGAATGCCTTACTGAAGAGCTCAGTGACTTTAAATGTGACACCACCATAGGATGCCATCTTTCCAATAAGCCAGTTCATCAAATTTCTGCCCTGCTCAAGCTGCCCCAGTAAACTATAAGTGCTGTTATTGTGAAGTGAAAATGTCTACGGGCAACATCGTCCCCGTCACGAAGTGGTAAGCCATACAAACTCACAGAACGATATCCTGGTAAAATGTGATTGTATTGAACAGGGCTACTTACAGAAAGTATGGACTTGTTTCTGGACATGGTGGCCAGCTACAATACAGGTTTTGCCCTAATAGAGGAATAAAGGTCTCTGGGGATGTTTTTTGTGATTCTGGCTAGGCCCCTTAGTTCCAGTGAAGGGAAATCTTAACGTTACAGCACATAATTACATTGTAGACGATTTTGTGCTTCTAACTTTGTTGCAACAGTTTGGTCATGCAGTGTATCTACCTCAATTACCTCGTACGCCTGCACATCGACTCGGTACTGGTACCCCATGTACAGTGCCTTGCGAAAGTATTCGGCCCCCTTGAACTTTGTGACCTTTTGCCACATTTCAGGCTTCAAACATGAAGATATAAAACTGTATTTTTTGGTGAAGAATCAACAACAAGTGGGACACAATCATGAAGTGGAACGACATTTATTGGATATTTCAGCTCATACAAGGAGAAAACTGATCAGAGATGCAGCCAAGAGGCCCATGATCACTCTGGATGAACTGCAGAGATCTACAGCTGAGGTGGGAGACTCTGTCCATAGGACAACAATCAGTCGTATATTGCACAAATCTGGCCTTTATGGAAGAGTGGCAAGAAGAAAGCCATTTCTTAAAGATATCCATAAAAAGTGTTGTTTAAAGTTTGCCACAAGCCACCTGGGAGACACACCAAACATGTGGAAGAAGGTGCTCTGGTCAGATGAAACCAAAATGGAACTTTTTGGCAACAATGCAAAACGTTATGTTTGGCGTAAAAGCAACACAGCTCATCACCCTGAACACACCATTCCCACTGTCAAACATGGTGGTGGCGGCATCATGGTTTGGGCCTGCTTTTCTTCAGCAGGGACAGGGAAGATGGTTCAAATTGATGGGAAGATGGATGGAGCCAAATACAGGACCATTCTGGAAGAAACCCTGATGGAGTCTGCAAAAGACCTGAGACTGGGACGGAGATTTGTCTTCCAACAAGACAATGATCCAAAACATAAAGCAAAATCTACAATGGAATGGTTCAAAAATAAACATATCCAGGTGTTAGAATGGCCAAGTCAAAGTCCAGACCTGAATCCAATCGAGAATCTGTGGAATGAACTGAAAACCGCTGTTCACAAATGCTCTCCATCCAACCTCACTGAGCTCGAGCTGTTTTGCAAGGAGGAATGGGAAAAAATGTCAGTTTCTCGATGTGCAAAACTGATAGAGACATACCCCAAGCTACTTACAGCTGTAATCGCAGCAAAAGGTGGCGCTACAAAGTATTAACTTAAGGGGGCTGAATAATTTTGCACGCCCAATTTTTCAGTTTTGTGTTTGCTTTTACGCCAAACATAACGTTTTGCATTGTTGCCAAAAAGTTCAATTTTGGTTTCATCTGACCAGAGCACCTTCTTCCACATGTTTGGTGTGTCTCCCAGGTGGCTTGTGGCAAACTTTAAAAAACACTTTTTATGGATATCTTTAAGAAATGGCTTTCTTGCCACTCTTCCATAAAGGCCAGATTTGTGCAATATACGACTGATTATTGTCCTATGGACAGAGTCTCCCACCTCAGCTGTAGATCTCTGCAGTTCATCCAGAGTGATCATGGGCCTCTTGGCTGCATCTCTGATCAGTTTTCTCCTTGTATGAGCTGAAAGTTTAGAGGGACGGCCAGGTCTTGGTAGATTTGCAGTGGTCTGATACTCCTTCCATTTCAATATTATCGCTTGCACAGTGCTCCTTGGGATGTTTAAAGCTTGGGAAATGTTTTTGTATCCAAATCCGGCTTTAAACTTCTTCACAACAGTATCTCGGACCTGCCTGGTGTGTTCCTTGTTCTTCATGATGCTCTCTGCGCTTTTAACGGACCTCTGAGACTATCACAGTGCAGGTGCATTTATACGGAGACTTGATTACACACAGGTGGATTGTATTTATCATCATTAGTCATTTAGGTCAACATTGGATCATTCAGAGATCCTCACTGAACTTCTGGAGAGAGTTTGCTGCACTGAAAGTAAAGGGGCTGAATAATTTTGCACGCCCAATTTTTCAGTTTTTGATTTGTTAAAAAAGTTTGAAATATCCAATAAATGTCGTTCCACTTCATGATTGTGTCCCACTTGTTGTTGATTCTTCACAAAAAAATACAGTTTTATATCTTTGTTTGAAGCCTGAAATGTGGCAAAAGGTCGCAAAGTTCAAGGGGGCCAAATACTTTCGCAAGGCACTGTATTTCCGGATGTTGACAGGGATATGAGTAGATACAATCAGTTATACCCCATTCCATGCCCAATCAGTCATCAAACTGACATCTGAAACACCTTACTGTTTACTTTGAAATGATTTGGTTTGATGTACATGTTATTTAAATTAACATTTAACATTTAAGTCATTTAGCAGACGCTCTTATCCAGAGCGACTTACAAATTGGTGCATTCACCTTATGATATCCAGTGGAACAGCCACTTTACAATAGTGCATCTAAATCTTTTAAGGGGGGGGGTGAGAAGGATTACTTTATCCTATCCTAGGTAATCCTTAAAGAGGTGGGGTTTCAGGTGTCTCCGGAAGGTGGTGATTGACTCCGCTGTCCTGGCGTCGTGAGGGAGTTTGTTCCACCATTGGGGGGCCAGAGCAGCGAACAGTTTTGACTGGGCTGAGCGGGAACTGTACTTCCTCAGTGGTAGGGAGGCGAGCGAAATTCATATTGCACAACACTTGGGTCACCCAGAAGAGCACGTCATCGGTGAACAATGTCAACAAGGACCTACCCGTAAGACTGCCTGTTGCTTAGGATGTAGTGTAGCAGATACCAATGTGCCAAGTCCAGCTAAAAACACGCTGATTTGACTCAACACCTAACAGAGTTATATACATTACATACTACCTACATGGGCCCTCTGCAATAACCATCATGCTGAAGGGGACACGGATGTCCGAGGCTAAAATCTACTACTTATTACTTCACAAACTAATCCACATAGTACAAATATTGGGCACAAACAATGACTACCATAAACCAGTGCATCTCCCACCTTCCCCCAGACTGTAGCGGATGCGGATGTCCCAGGCCAGCAGAGCCTCCTTTCCGTCGAAGCCCAGCATGACAACCTGGCCCAGGCAGATGATGACCAGCGTGTAGCCCACCCCCTCATAGGAGAGACCTATCTCCAGACCACAGATGTCCTCCAAGGTGACACTGACCCTCTCCCGGTGGCCCTGGGCTTTATCCGACTTGTCTTTGTAGACCAGAAGTACCAAGCAGTCTGGGAAAATTGGGAGAGAAGAGAGAACATAAGGAAAAACTTCATTTTCACAAAATTATGAGCTATAAAATTGATGATCTATAACATTTGTATCCTACAACATAAAGGGTCAGTTTCCTGGACAGACTAATTTTATTCTTGGACTAAAAAGTGTGTTCAAAGGAAATATCCTTTGAACATGCTTTTTAGTCCAGGGCTATGCTTAATCTGTGTCCAGGAACCTGACCCACAATGTTTAGTCTTAAAGCAGTCTTAGTTGTTTGTGAATGTAGAGGCTCGGTATGAGGAAGTTAATTACAGCCAGGAAACATCGTTATGCATTGAGTTATGATTGTATTGAGAAGCCTTCCAGTGAATAGGGTGGAGTGAGAATCAATTTGACCTTTTTATTGTATTGTACTGTATTGTACTGTGCTGTATTGTACTGCATTGTATTATATTTTATGTTATTGTGATATATTGTACTGCATTGTATTGTACTGTACTGTATTGTACTGCATTGTATTGTATTCAAATATATTGTATTGTATTGTACTGTATGTAATGTATTATATTAAACTGCATTGTGTTGTTTTGTACTATGTTATAATAAATTGTAGTGTAATTTATTCTACTGTTTTGTATGGTATTGTACTGTATTATATTGTATTGTGATTTATTGTACTGTATTATTTTATTGTATTGTATTATGTTATATTTTATTATATTGTAATGTACTGTAATGTATTCTATTGTACTTTATTAAATAGTATTATATTGTATTGTAATTTATTGTAATGTAATGTATTGTATTGTACTGTATTATATAGAATTATATTTTATTGTAATGTATTGTATTATGTTATGTTATTGTATTGCATTATGTTGTATTGTATTGTAATGTATTGTATTATGTTATGTTATTGTATTGCATTATGTTGTATTGTATTGTAATGTATTGTAATGTACTGTATTGTATTGTCAGTTCTGAGGTGGGAGGATGAAATAGGGGAAGAAGAAAGACCAATAGAAAATGTGAGTTTTATTCTCGACTTCAGTACATCCTTACTGTCTAGGGAAGAATACGAGTTAAATAAATTGACCATATTGTCTGGCCTGCTTCGAAAATGTCAAAAGGACTCTGACTTCCAATATTATCCTGAAAGGCTACACTCAACACAATGATAAGTCAATCAGCGACTTTTGCACTTTGAGTAAACCTGTTGACAGCACCTGACACTTGTAAGACATGGCCAGAAACTATAATATGCCAGGCCTACTGTAAGTACCAGTACCTCTTGCCATAGTATGAAAGGCAGGGGCAATGGTTATCTTGGGTGCTTGGCTTTACTGTGACCGTACAGGCATTTGGTGAAAACAGACAGTAGTTGGTCCACAGAAGTTGGTCCACAGTAGTTGGCCAGTGCTCCTCGCTACTGACAACACATGATATCCCACAATAACATTGTGAGTGCATTTACTGTTAGATCTGAACCACAGAAGGTTGGTGGCACCTTAATTGGGGAGGATGGACTCGTAGTAATGGTTGGAGCGAAATGGGTGGAATGGTATCAAATACATCAAACACATGGTTTCCTTGTGTTTGATGCCATTCCATTTGCTCCATTAAAGCCATTATAATGAGCCGTCCTCCCCTCAGCAGCCTCCACTGATCTGAACATGTGTAATCAGTAGACACAATAACTAGCCTATAGCACAGTAAAAGTAAGCACTTCCAATCAGAAGACCATAGTTTAAATTCTTAATAACTACAGACACATTTGACATACAACTTCATTTCCTACACTGTAATTACAGCGTGATGGCCGGATATTAAACCAGTTATAAACACACATACAGCAGCAGTCTCTTAAAATGTAGCCCAGCACCAGAACACATTAACTTTAATACGGGGCCAGCCAAAGTTTGAAGGAGCAACCCAAAATTCGAAACTATCAGCACAGCAGCCTATGCATGGGAAAATATTGAATTCCATGGCATGCAGTAATGCAACTTTGTTGCTTTTTTGGGGATGTTTAGTAGGCTAAATGACAAGTAGAACGTTATTTATCGATTTACTACGGTAGTAAATAGACCACAAGCAGTAAACTTTTGAATTGAATTGTAGGCCTATTATATGACCATATAATATACATTTAACAAAGAAAAACAAAGTAAAGTTATGCGCTGATGTTTTTCTAACAACGTTACGCGCCATCGAATAAAGAACAGTGAGAGACGTACCTGCTACGGGCGATGGCTTGCGGAGTGCGACCCACCTATCCTTCCACTGAAAGAGACAACCGTACGAAATAGACGCAACCGTTAATATATTGTATAACTTTGATGCACATTCATATTCACTGAATTAATTTGTTTTGTAAACACCTTTTTTCCATCTCTGAATTTGACATATCCCTCCACGACAACTGAATCCGTCATCTTCAGTCATGGTTCCAAATCAAACAGCTGCGGTGTCGCTGTCCGGTGCCCGAATGAGAGGTCATTTTCAAAATAGCTTTAGCCTACTGCTGAGGGGCACACACTCCCCCCTTGTACACGCGCTTCGTGCACGCCCATCCGACACCAACGCAAACACACAGAACCGCACCCACCCAAACTTACAGAATTTTCCAGGTGATTTTTCAACAGGTGATATTAATCAAAGTATATTAAAGAAATCCTACTTGCAATTGACTAAATGAGTTGAAGGTTATAATTTGGGGATGGCTCACTAACAAGACATGAATAATGAATTGTTACACACACATTTAACTATATTTACAATGTTTATTCAGTCACAAAATAATATTTATTTCACAGTTGTGCAAAAATCACTATTCTTCCACAATAGGACACAAGCTGTAAGGTCCATACAATAAGGCTGATGTCCATTCATTTAGACTTGGGCTTGCGCTTGATAATTGTGTTGATCCAGTTGACGTAGCTAACAACTTTGGTGTAGACACCAGGCTTCCCAGTCTTTCCACAGCCATCACCCCAGCTGATGACTCCATACAGGAAGCTGACGTCATCCTTCACACAGGCCAGGGGGCCTCCTGAGTCACCCTGGGGGAACAAGCAGACACACAAACACAAACAAACCGGCATGCATGCACACACACACATGTGCACACACGTGCACACACACACACACACACACACACACACACACACACACACACACACACACACACACACACACACACACACACACACACACACACTGAGTCATCCCCTTGAAACCTTATATTACACAAACCAAGTGCACTCCTACCTACATTCAATATTTGTGTCATTACAACACAACATATAAACAAGGTGGGAAGTTAACCATAACCTTTCATTAAAGAGAAAGCAGCTGAAAGCCATGCAATTTATACAGCAGCCTCCTCCATATGCATGTTCTGTGAACGCAACCCACTATACTCAAACCAAAACAGTCCAGAGGCTCCTCTATATATTATACTGTATCACTCATTACACATCCTTATCACATGGCTGACTGTACAATGTACAAGAAAACATTTATGCTCTTCTATTCTAAACACATTTTGATCCAGAAAAGGAGCCCTAGGTCTATGCACTCTTACCTGGCAGGCATCCACACATCGGTCAGTCCCGGCACAGACCATGTTGGATGTCACATGGTTGCCGTAGACTTCAGGCTGGATACACCTCTCAAACGGGAAGATCCTCACCCCGGCCTCCTGCAGGTTGCTGTATTTATTTGCCTCTTTGGGAAAATAAGGCAAAAAAATCCATAATGGCTTGGATAGAGTTATACACTGTAAGCAATAGGTCACATGATAACAATTACAGTCATGTAAAGCCATGAATAGGACACATGGACCTATATGGAAGCGCATGTGATTGGATAGACGTATACACTGTAAGCATTAGGTCACATGAAAACAATTCCATCAGTGAGACATTAATGTGAAGACATGAATAGGACACATGGACCTATATGGAAGAACATGTGATTGGACATGGTGCATTGACGTCTATTTGAGATGTTACATTGTTGTGATATGAAGACATTCAAGACCATAATGACATATCTGACCAGTACAGTGAAGGACACGCAATACACCAGATGACTGTTTTTGAAACAACACTTACTCTCATGCATGTGGCCCCAGCCAGTGATCTGACAACAGTAGTAGTCTGGGAAGGTCATGGCTTTATCCGGCAGGCAGATAGGCTGTATAAATTGAGTCTTTCTCACACAGTGGCCATCTTGTTTTTTCAGTTTCACCAGAACTGTTGGAATAGAAACATTCTTATCATAAGACAGGAAAAGGTGAAGAAGAGTTTTATTTATTTCATCTTTATTTAGCCTTGGCGTGTACATTAAGAACCCCTGTTCATGTCCTACGATTACGGCCTGGAGTGGGGAAGTCATTCAAATAAGTTATAGAACGCTGTATGTAGGATGTAGTGTAGTCGTTATTCAAAATCTTGAATCATGAAAACACAGAACGATTGCTCCAATATTAAATAATGTCTGTTTTGCTTTCAGAAAATAGCTCTTGTAAAATTGGGAAAGATCAGAAAAGAGAGAAAAAAGTGAGGGAGTACCTTTTGAATGGACACAGATGCTCAGACACTGTCATACCCAAATGTATGTGTATGTATGTGTGTGTCTGTTTGTGTCTTCACATTGGAGACAGCTGTTCCAAGATGCACAGCTGCGAGCACAGAGCGTGCGCTGCCGACACGTAGACTGGGGTGTGTGAGAGTGTGTGTGTTTCTTTGTGTGTGTGGGGGAGTGTTGTAGTCTAGGAAGACGTGTGTGAGTCAGTGTTAGAGCATGTGCAATAATGTAAACTTTGTGTGAGTGTGTGTGTATGCAAATAATCAGTGAGAGTGAAAAGGAGCGTGACATAGTATATTTACCAATGTCATGGAGAGTTGGATTGAAGACAGAGAAACGGCCTGGAAAGATGTACTTCTCCACTCCAAAGGTTTTGGTGTCCGAAGTTGTAACGTTGAAGTTATGCTGACCCAGAATCACACGGATCTTCGACACAAGGGGACTGAGGACAGAAACACATCCATTCTCATCATTCTCTGTCGCTAGTAGTGGACCATTATGTCGCATGAATTCACTTGAATACAATTATATTTCATTTGTATGATATCAATAACTTAAGTCCTGGGGCAGTCTGTATCAAGTGTCTCAGAGTAGCTGTTTTACTCAAACTCAATATTTGTGTCTAATTATACTGTAGTTTGTGTTCATAAAATAGCAATGTTACGGTCAAAGTCATGAGCGTCTGTGAGCAAATGTGAGGTTGAAGGTTGAATGTGAAAGCTAGCACCCTAAACCTCGTATTCTCTGCTGCCTTACGTACCAGTGCAACCATTGCAAGCAAACACCTATACAAATATTGAAATGATCAGACAATCTTTATTTCTTACTAAGCTTAACATTTATTTGTTATTGTACATGGTCCCTCAAGAAATGCAGCATGGTAGAAACAGGTGACAAAATAAGAAGCACCCTAAGAGTACACTCTTACAATAAAAGGTTCTACCTAGAACCTAAAAGGGTTCCAATTCTGTCAAAGGAGAAGCCTTTGACGAACCCTTTTTGGTTCCAGGTAGAACCCTTTTGGTTCCAGATAGAACCCTTTTCGGTTCCATTTTAGAACCCGTTCCACAGAGAACTGACTCATAGTGGCATAAAATCAAAATAGGTCCAAGTAGTAGTGTAGTGTCTATATCCTCTAATTCTACAGTACCTGCGAAAGAAGCAGTGTGCGGCAGAGACCACCCAGCAGGACGAGACCAGGGTGCCCGCGCAGAAGCTGTCATCTCCTATGTAGAGGGCTGCCATCCAGGGATGGGTACCGGGCAGGGCAGAGCTGCCACCCAGGATGCGACCCTTGGCCACTGATATCCTCTTCTTATGCCTCTTTCCGCACACAGGCTTCTTGGCTGGCTTGGCGTCATTGGTTTGGTTGGTGTCAGGGAGGACGTTAGGTGGCGGTGGCGGCCGTGGCACCTGTACCACTCTCCGAGAAGAAGCTGTGTGAGGGAACAGGGAAGCAGACTTAAAGTAACTGTCCAGGGAAAACGGCACTTTTAAAGTTCATATTCTGTTAACTCATACCCAAATAACATTGTTGACTCGTCCTATACTCGTATTTGTGGCCAAAGGATAATTTTAAGAAAAAACACTCCCCACCTCAAACAGACTGTTTCACAAACACTTCCTATTTCCTCATAGAGAATTATGTTTTTTTTAACCTTTATTTAACTAGGCAAGTCAGTTAAGAACAAACTCTTATTTACAATGATGGCCTAGGAACAGTGGGTTAAGGGCCTTGTTTAGGGGCAGAATGAGAGATGTTTTGCTTGTCAGCTCAGGGATTCAAACTAGCAACCATTTGGTTACTGGCCCAACACTCTTACCACTAGGCTACCTGCCGCTCCAGATGTGATAGCCCTGAGGAGGATGAGCTGGCCAATCAGCGGTCTGGAGGAGGATGAGCTGGCCAATCAGTGGTCATTCATATTTTAACTCAAGATTTTTTACGCAAAATTTTTGAAAAACATGATTCCACTTTGACATTATGGGGTATTGTGTGTAGGCCAATGACCCCCAAAAATCTAAAATCCAATCTATTTTAAATTCAGGCTGTAACAACAACATTTTGAAAAAGTCAAGGGGTGTGAATTCACTCTGAAGGAACTGTAGGTCATATTTCATACAAATCTGGAGTGACCAAGTTCACATATAAATTCTCATTAAAGCAAGTCTAAGAAGCGGTAGACGTGTCCCATTTCAATGCTTTTAGTTCTTAAGTTTCATTTTTCCATCTTTTACCTTCATTTGTGTACACCAGCTTCAAACAGCTGAAAATACAATATGTTTGGTTATGGAAAATAGATTTCACAGCGATTTAGATGGTACAATGATTCTCTACACTATACTTGCTTAATTTGTCACATAAACTGAAATGAGGCGAACTATTAGAATTTTGGCAACCAGGAAATGGGGGAGCGATTTATGCATATTACATATTTAAGTTTAGAAGGGTTTCATTTCAAATCAGTTCACATCCACTGTGAAGAGCACTGATTTCATTGTCAACATGTGATAGGGTAATACTAGTCATAAACTGGTAATACTAAACTACTACTAGTAGTAGTCTTCTATTACTACTACTACTAGTGCTGCTGCTACTACTAGAGCTGCTACTACTACTACTACTACTACTACTACTACTACTACTACTACTACAAATACTACTACTAACACTACTACTGCTGCTTCTAGGCTTAAAATTACTACCTACCAGAATACAGTTAATCGCTACATACAAGGCTTCTAAGTATACCTCTTCTTATCATTTTGGACTTTACCAGTGGCTCATTTCCCCCTGAAAAGACAACCAACAAATATAGCTGTTTTATAGTAAGTATTGAAAAGAATCCCAATAACACATTGCCAGAAATTCAGATTAGCATACCATTTGTCACCCAACATTTGCCATTCAATGCCGTGGTGGAATAGCAGTTGGCCCAACATCTTTTTTTGCTTTCTGTGCATACCCACGACATCATGACATCGATATAACAGAGCCAAGTTGGCCGAGTTACTGCAGAAGCATTTGGCACTTTCTGAGTGATACCCAATTTCCTTTTCTCAATTAACACATTTTTCTTAGCTATTCTGACTAACTTTCTATATAAACATTAGGCTACCTGTGTCAAGACAGCATTCTCTTCTGAGTGGTACAGGAAAGTTAAGTGTAGTATAATTCCAAGAATCTTCTTTTTATCACTAATAGGGCCATTTGTTTATTAAAAAGTGCTGAGCTTTGAATTGTACGTAGGGCGAGGTGTCATGGGTTATGTCACTGTTCTGTGAAAGCAGAGAATAACATTTTTTGGGGAGTATAAAAACAGAGATGGTTCTATTCCACTTAAATGAGATGCAGCTTTTGGTGATATTCAGAAAGCAGTCCAACTCTTCATTACTCATTATAATACAGTAGGGGAAAGTGAGGTAAATTGAGCTATTGTTTTACATTCAGCATCATTCCCTCAAGGGAAATATTGTATTAATTCTAACAAAGATACTTACATATATTTCAGGATGTTGTGTATCCCTGGAAATGATCAGAATTTATGTAAACATTACAGTTTTGAAAACAGCTTTTCCAAAAAATGTAGTCTCTTGGCACAATTTATGGGGTAAATTAAGCTGCGGGACAGGGTAAGTTAAGCCGCCTACACAATTCTGTACTGAATGAAATATTACCACAACCTTTTTAAAACCATGTCTATCTTTAATTCCCAAACACAATTCAACACAATCACAATCGCTTGTTTGTCTTTAGAGTGAATAACAAACACTTTGCACTTTTTATACACTTTTAACATAGGCCAGGCCCTGTTATTACCTCATATCCCAGCGATAATGCCTTGCATGACTCCTGGGAAGAAAACATTTCAATTTGCTCAACTTACCTGATGGCCATTGGCTCAATATACCCCAAGGCAAATGTTTTGGCTATATTAGCTCACACAGCTACAAGGATACACTTTAATGCTAGGTTTAGGATCTCATATTGAAGCTTTTAGCCAACTGATATATAGAACAAGTTAGTATTATCTACAAAAATTATCTAGATACTTTGGTTTGGATACAAGTATCATGAAACACAATTAAATGAATTTGACTTAGTGAAAATCTTTTTCTTTAACTTTTTCCATGTGGTTTCTTCCTCCTGAAATGATGACCTCTTCCTAAACATTTGGTCAAATTATACATGTATGGTTTCTTAGAAACAAGGATGTCTCAACTTGACTCAATTGACCCCACTCTCCCCTAAACGTTTTAAGGGAGTACAAATTGAAGACTGACAAATGCATATTTCACCCTCGATCAAGGATAAAGCCCCTCACGAATCAGAGAGACTCTCTGAGCTCTATTATTTGTATCAGGTTCATTTAACCCAACTTTATTTTCTAAAGTAAACTTCATCCACAAAGGTATAATCAATCAATCCTTTAAATGGAGTCATCTAACAAGGTTATTCATAATGAGATGACAAGGGCATTTCTCAAAATGACCAGATGACTACAGTGGCAAATATTCATGACAATCAATCTCACTCAATGAATTACATAGATTTTGAAAACCTCAAATTTGGCACCCCTTGGGAGCAATGTTCTCACTTCCACCCAATTTTATCCAAAGCATCAACCAGCCCTGTTACACTCGATGCATAACTTTTGCCAAGCGTGACAACACTCCCATTAATTTCAATGAAACCTGTGCGTCAGCAGTGCTGCTCCGCGAGAAGCTTGCCCGGCTCAGCTTAAAATAATGCTCTGGTTCTATCTTCAAGATTTCGACACACGGCTCACGCCCGAGAACACTTTCTAAAGTGGCTTGTGCTCTTTTCACTCTGGGAAACATTAAGCTTCCAGTGCAGCAGCTAAAAAAACACTGCTGTCGTGACGCCCCAGTACAGTTACTCACATGAACGCATGACACAAGACGGAACGTCACAGTTCTCCCAGGAGATGGCTCTGTCATTGAGGGTGTAGCACCACGGCATCTTGTCCCCGTCTGGGTTTCTGGACAGTGGACATGTTATGCTGGTGTTATGACACACTTTACAGGACCCAGGCCTGGACCCCAAAAGAGCAAGCATAAGCACAGTGCCAAGGAAAAATCCCAAGAAGAAAGAAACCTCAAGAGCAGTGGTTTTCAAAGTCGGGGTTGCGACAAAACTGTTCTCGTCGTTCTCTCAGGGGTTTTCTCAAAACATTTTTTTTTAGAAACATAACATTCAGAGTACAGATTATTGTATGGGACAATATACAAATGTTTTTGAGAAAGACAATTTGAAAAATAAAATGTTATCGAGGAAATATATTTATCCGTTTGTTTTCATTTTGATAAGTATACCGATTTTAAAGGTTACATCATTATATTTTGGGTGGGGTCGCCAGAAAATGGTCCCTGAGTAGAATGATAGTGCTGTAATAGCGGTGGCATGAAGCATAGACAGGCTTACACTTCTGTTCTGGCTTGCCAGATTGGTTCTCGATAAAGACTTAAAGAAATAAAGACAACATAATGCCGCACACACCTGCAGTAGGAGTGTTCCCCCAAGCCCCTGAGGGTGGCGCCCTCCACAGTGCCCACGTGGAGTTCATCATGTAACAGGTCGGAGTTCCACGGCAGACAGAGGGCACCAGAGACGGTGGTGTTCACCACGCCACGGTAGTCTGTGCCCTTGTTGTCATAGCACTCTGCCTCTGGAGCTGAACAACAAGAGATGTGAGGGATAAGAAAATAAGTATATCACAGTTTCCTGTGTTTATGTGTTTGTTTATGAGAGCGTGTGCGTGACTGTCGGTTTGCTTTATTTTGGAATATCTAAATGTTTATGGTCTACATGTAACCACATAGTAAGATAAACATCATAAAGTCTACTCTCTATCTCAGTGAATGACCTCTGGCTCAGACTAGTAATTCTAAGCTAAAGCTATGCTAAACTAGGCTAACCTAGCAATGTAAATGTAACTGTGTTAGCATGTAGCGGTTGGACTAACCGATGCTACAGTAGGGTCCACTGTAGCCAAGCCTGCAGGCACACACCTCCTCCCTGGTGGCTGTGATGAGACGGCACGTGCCATCGTTCTCACAGGGGTTCTCACTGCAGACTGAAGACAGTTACACACTACATCAGGTATATTACATTATGACAAACCACAGCACTGGGATCAGTTCCAACCACCCATTTCCTGCCTCCCACCATTGCATGATAAACACAGTAGCTGGTCTTACATCAGTGCTTTAAGGGTGTTAAGTTGGACCAAAACCAACGTGAGACAGTAGACTACCTACACTAGAGTGCTTATGGTTCAGGGTTGTAAACGTATAGTGGGAGAAATGCATTCACTAACACAGACAACTGTGTAGTTGACAGATTTGACATGTAGTTCTGGCAAGGTGGGGGCAGGACAAGGCAAGTCCTTCTGTACAAAACTAGACGAAGGGGAAGTTCTGCCAGTAAATGGTAGCGCAAAATCCCATTTGTTTGCATAACCTTATAAAAATCCTTCCTACCATGACAAAACAGGTTCCGGTCAAACGGGCTCTCCAAAATGCCTTTCTCTTTTGTAAGTCCCATAAAACATCCCCCATTGAGATGAAAGACCCCTCCGCGAGATTTGGGCGTGTCCCACACTCCCCTCCTGAGTCACGTTGAGTCATGTAATCTGTCTTTTCATCTACAGCAAGGTTACACTTGTAACCATGGAGAGTAGAATCAAAGAGACTGCCAACTCTGCTTTTGGTATCTCTATAGCAGGGATGGGCAACTGGCGGCCCCCTTTTTGTAGGCCCGTGGAACAATTGTCAGGGTCTCAATTTACTGTTTAGCGTTAGAATAATAGAATGCAATAAGGTGCAATTTTGTCCGCAGTCACTCAATTAGCCCATAAATGAGCAGTACTGACATATGAGGCCATTTAGGATAGCCCAATTATGTCACTTTGTGATTAGCTCGTGGAATATTGCATACAGTCACCTCATTGTGTTGTAGAGCAATTCCCCCTAGATTAATGAGGACTATAATTAAGTCATTATATTTATTATAGTAATATAAGGTATTGAGATGGATGGTCACAGACATTGTGGGGTTAGTGGTTAGGCACTTTTTTTGTGCACACAGGTGTGTGTGTGTGCCTCTCTGTGTGTGTGTGTGTGTGTGTGTGTGTGTGTGTGTGTGTGTGTGTGTGTGTGTGTGTGTGTGTGTGTGTGTGTGTGTGTGTGTGTGTGTGTGTGTGTGTGTGTGTGTGTGTGTGTGTGTGTGTGTGTGTGTGTGTGTGTGTGTGTGTTGTGTGTGTTTATGCGTGTGTTTATGCGTGAGTTTATGCGTGTGTGATTGTGTCACTGGGAAACCCCTTTGAGTGTACAAGAGTGAGGTATCTCTTTGAGTAATGGAAACGTGTGGCAATGTTGTGCTGTGTGTATGTGTTTGAAGTGGTTGTTTGTGTCTCCAAAACACTGGATACTAGAGTGACTAACAATAAGTTGCGGTTGCTGACACTGAACTCATCAAGGTCTGGAGCAAGGCTACAGCAAGGCTACACTTGTAACCATGGAGAGTAGAATCAAAGAGACGGCCAACAGCTGTGCCATCAGAGTCCCTGGGTTCGCGCCCAGGCTCTGTCGTAACCAGCCGTAACCGGCCAATTGGCCTAGCGTCGTCCGGGTTAGGGAGGGCTTGGTCGGTAGGGATGTCCTTGTCTCATCACGCACCAGTGACTCCTGTGGCGGGCCGGACGCAGTGCGCGCTAACCAAGGTTGCCAGGTGCACGGTGTTTCCTCTGACACATTGGTGTGGCTGGCTGCCGGGTTGGATGCGCGCTGTGTTAAGAAGCAGTATGGCTGGTTGGGTTGTGTATCGGAGGACGCATGACTTTCAACCTTCGTCTCTCCCGAGCCAGTACGGGAGTTGTAGCGATGAGACAAGATACTACAACAATTGGATACCACGAAATTGGGGAGAAAAAGGGGTAAAATTGCTTTTGGTATCTCTAGAGTAGGACCACAAACTAATTGTCCGGGTCTCAACTTACTGTTGAGAGTTTGAATAGTAGAATTACAGAAGGTACAATTTCAAAATGTGATTGTGCATCAGCAGTCACACAATTAACCCATGTCAGCTAAATTGTTTTAGATTGGTAAGTTAGTCTAACAGGCAGCTATCTAAACTTGTAGTAAGCATGGTCGAACTGGGTGGCGCAGTGGGCCCCATCCCGGTCGAACTGCCGACCTGGATGGGGCCCATTGATCATCAGTTATCAAAACCACAAACATTTCCCTCCCCCCCATGGCAAAATGTGGAAAAATGCTGGAAATTAGCTTTAAAACTTTACATTTTTCTATCCGCCCCATGGCAAAAAAAGTGGTACTGCATCAAATGAGTTATACCATTTCAAAATCTTCTCTCTGCCCCATAGCAAAATGTGTAGAATTGCAGCAAACTTGCTTTAAAACGGCAACATTTTCTCTATGCCCCAAGGCAAAATATACAGAATTGCAGGAAATGTACTTTAAAACTAAATATCTTTATCTTCACTGTCATGAGGGGTGCAGATAAAATGTTTTGCTCACAAGGTGGAGGGTGGTACGCAGACCCACAAGCCACTGCGGCCCCTCATGATGAGTTCCATTTATTTGTGTCCCTCACCCCTATCAAAGCTGCCCGTCCCTGCTCTATGGGAACAAACGTGATGTGATTTGTTTTTTTTTGTCTGGGAGGTTCAGAGGGTTTCTCAAGGCCTGGTAGCCTCGCCCAAACCGCCCCCAACCATTAAGGCATTGAGAAAACAGTGTGATGCTTGGCAACACAGCCGAGACTAAAGCCTGATCATCTGAGAGGTGTGGGAGATTGAGGAATGTCGGAATGGGAAGTATTGAAACAGAGATTTACTAGAGAAGCCCTCATACTCCAAAGGTTTTAGGGGCCCCTCAAGGGGCCCATTCCCCTACCAAGAGACAGCACCTCATCAAGTCTAAGGTTCCACTCAGATTTTTAACAAAAGATAACAAGAACAAAAATACATGGCAAGGAGTGGCTAAAGCAACAAAGGTTGAAAGAAAGCATGAACGTTACCGGTATAGCGGACTCTCTCACAGGAGATCTCCCCATCCACACATGTGCACCGTTCCACATTACGGTGGTAGATCCTTCCCCAGGATTCTCCGATGTCATAATATCTCAGGTGTATGGTTTCATAGCACTTCCCTGACAAAGGGGAGAACAGAGGGATAAAAGGTAGCTGGGTGAAATGTGAGAGGAGGAGGAAGAGAACAGGTCAATGAGGTGTTAGGGGGCATCGTTTGTGTTTGGCACTGTGAAGAGCAGGATATGGGTCAACGCTCTATTTTTCAAAAGGGTAGACAGTTTCTCTACCACCTCCACACTTCTAAATGTAGAGTAAAACCCAATTGGCAATTGTAACTACTTTGAAACACAAGTCCATATAGAAAGTATGATAGTGAGTGACTCACTCTGATCACAGTGCCTCCCGGTGAAGTTCTCTGGACAGGAGCACTCAAAGGAGCGTCTGTGGGGGACCAGAGTGCAGATGCCGCCATTTTGACAGGGATTCACCTGACACAGGTCTGTGAATCTGCGTGATGAGTGGACGAACACTGACACACATCAAACAAACACACAAGGAACTATATTAGTGAAAACAGTAAGAAACAGTATGGTAGTATAGTACACCAGTAACATCAGAATATAGTATGTACCAATTTTGGCGTGATTAGCTTTAAAGCTGTAAGAGAACATTTGGAAAACTCACTAAGATTCAGACGGATTGAAAAATAGTCCATGCTTATGCATAGCACTACTATAAATAGCAGGAAATGTGTATATAAGATTTTATAGATACATACACAGAGACAATAGAGACTTAGTAGACCATGAAGTCTTGTCCACAGTTTCTACAGAAATGACCTCTTACCACTGGGTTGAGTGGTCACAGCTGCACAGTATCCCCACAGAAAATCCCGATCAAAGTTGTGCGTCAGAGAACACCTATGATTCAGAAATAAAAACATTCCTGTAAAGCACTCACAGCAGTTTCAACTTAGCCATTGAGATCAAGGAGTCAGATAGCAAATCAACAGCGCATTGACAACTAGCAGTCACCTGGGTAAGAACTGTGAGTATACTAAAATGGACCCTTATTCCTCAGAAACCTGTATGTCTCAGTAAGTAGCACAGTACTTACAGGAGGTGGGTTAGAAACTGATACCATATTTAATAATGACAGTCTTTAATATTTATTGAGGAGAAGGTCCTAATAACGTTGCACTTCTTTAATCCTTTTTGGACAAAAATGATATCCACACATCCATCCACACCCACTAACTAAAACCTTGTCCACTAGAAAAACCCAATACACCAAACCCAACACATTGGGTTTAAAAAACCTTTGGGAAGAAAAACTAAGGGATAAAGTGACTTCCGGTGGCTGAGGTTCTAAGAGGACACACACACACGCACACATACACCCTCACACACGCACATATACACCCTCACACACGCACACATACACCCTCACACACGCACATATACACCCTCACACACGCACACATACACCCTCACACACGCACACATACACCCTCACACACGCACACATACACCCTCACACACGCAGACATACACCCTCACACACGCACACATACACCCTCACACAAGCACACATACACCCTCACATACACCCTCACACACCCTCAGAATCCCTCACAGTTAAAGATGAGCCAGCACTTGGCTCTTGCTGTTATTTGAAAACTGAGTGGAAGATGGCAAGAACACCATCCATATTGAATTACATTCTAGTTGTTCATACTTGCAGACGCCTGTAGCCCTGTCATAGCCTGAGTGGATTTACCCTGCAGCCGCAGCGCAGTTCCACAGATGATGACCTATATCATAGCACTTCCTGTCCAACAGCTGTGGTTATGAGACACACATCTGTGGTCTCGTCGTTTTCACAATACAAGAGTTTAATCAAAACAAGTAAAGACTGTAATTTGAGACATGACATCATTGATATACACCATTAAACCAGTGGTGAAAAAAGTACCCGATTGTCATACTTGAGTAAAAGTAAAGATACCTTAATGGAAAATAGCTCAAGTAAAAGTCACCCAATAAAATTCTACTTGAGTAAAAGTCTAAAAGTATTTGGTTTAAAATATACTTAAGTATCAAAAGAAAATGTAATTAATAAAATATACTTAAGTATAAAAAGTAAAAGTATAAATAATTTCCAAATTCCTTATATTAAGCAAACCAGACGGCACCAATTTCCGGATAGCCAAAGGTACACTCCAACATTCAGACATAATTTACAAACAAAACATGTGTGTTTAGTGAGTCTGCCAGATCAGAGGCAGTAGGGATGACCAGAGATGTTCTCTTGATAAGTACGTGAATTGGACCATTTTCCTGTCCTGCTAAGCATTCAAAATGTAAAGAGTACTTTTAGGTGTCAGGGAAAATGTAAGGAGTAAAAAGTATAATATTATCTTAAGGAATGTAAGTGAAGTAAAAGTAAAAGTAGTCAAAGATATAAATAGTAAAGTAAAGTACAGATACCCCAAAAAACTACTTAAGTAGTACTTTAAAGTATTTTTACTGAAGTACTTTACACCACTGATTTAAACCATTAACTCAGGATATTAAACCAGAGTAAACTTGTTATAAACATGTTATAGCATATAGCATATTCATTACAGTTTATGGTGAATAAATGAGCAGTGCTGACTAGTGATGACATATTAGGCCATTTTTAAGATAGCTGAATTAGGTCACATAGTGATTAGCTCGTGGAAGATTGCATACAGTCACCTCATTGTGTTGTAGAGCAATTCCCCTTGGATTAATGAGGAATATAATTAAGTCATTATATTTATTATGGTAATATAAGGTATTGAGATGGATGGTCTTTGTGTGTGTTTATGCGTGTGTATGCGTGAGTGTCTTTATGCGTGTATGATTGTGTCACCTCACCAGTCAACAAATCTGTCGTTCTGCCCCTGAACAAGGCAGTTAACCCACTGTTCCTAGGCCGTCATTGAAAATAACAATTTGTTCTTAACTGACTTGCCTTGTTAAACAAAGGTAAAATAAAATAAACAAAAAATAACTGAGAAACCCCTTTTGAGTGTACAAGAGTGAGGTACCTCTTTAAGTAATGGAAATGTGTGGCAATGTTGTGTTGTGTTGTGTGTATTTGGTTGAAGTGGTTGTGTCTCCAAAACAGTGGATACTAGAGTGACTAACAATAAGCTGAGATGACTGACACTGGACTCACCAAGGTCTGGATGAACTGATGGTGATACAGTGGTGGTGAATGCTTCCTCCTTGACGGAACGGGAACTTACATTCTTTCCTATCTACTGTAAGAACTGGATCCACAGAAACAGGGTTAGATACATGTGGTTATCATCAGTACAAGTCATCATATTTTATTATACACATATTCTAGTGGTCAAGTCTGCATTCTCTGCAAGAAAACGAAAAATTATTTCAACTTGTTTGATTAAGTTTGCAGTACAAGATCAAGTTCGAAGTGAAAATCACATTCAAAGTAAAAACTCTAAAACAAAACCACTTTGTGGTAGAAAAGAGTCAATTTAATGTGAATATGCTAATGAACATCCAGGTGTTCTCCCATAGCGTCAGAGGGACAATGAATCCTTTGAGTTTGACAGTGGCTCCAGCCAGGACCCAATTAAGTTATATTACTGTGGAGGCCCAGTAGAAGGGTAGCATAAATCTCATAACTTCATCCTTCCCTTAGACAGCCTAATCGTTGTTCTGGTATGAAAAGATGTGGACCCTTAACACAAACGGAATATTACTGTATTCCTACTGCATCGACGAATGAGATCATTATCTCTGAGTTCTTGATTGGTAAAATGGTTGGTGGGCTGTATTGTACAATTGTGTAAAGTTATTATTCAAACAAAATATTTAAACATTTCATAAACAAATAGGCCTACAGGATAGTGAAGATTACGCACAAAGCTGTAATCGATCAAACAGGTGCTTTATGTTGTTAACGTGAATAGGAAATAATTACCTTTATGACTATTTTCGTTCCCATTTCTCGTACGTAACGTTTCATATCCAGGGAGTACCATTCGCTGTTATCAAAGTGAAACAAAGTTAAAGTAATGAATTGTTCGTTTACTTTGTTTCCAAATTACGCACGTAAGAATATGCCTCTTCAAACGGTTCACTGGTTGCGCTCAAGCACTGCAATAATTGTAAGAAATAACTGTTTTTAAATTCGCTTACCGTCCGTGCACTGAGGACATACGGTAGGAAAAGTAACACAAAGTATAGCATCATAATATTTTAGCTTGTTTGGTCGCTGACTTAGATCATTCAAAATGTTTTGAAGTACATTTCCTGAAGCAGGTCCGTTAGATAAACGTTGTCACGTCTTATCTGTCAACTCCAGAGAACTCCGTCTGCTTTTGGTCATTGAGAAAGTGGGAAATCCTGCAAGAGCGATACTGTCCTCTGTAAACTCAAACTCTATTGAGTAGATCAATTTGGTCATTAGACAGACTTTTCGGTTATGGTCATTAATCTACGCAAAACATCGAACGTTTTCCCGCACGACACGCCCACGACGAAACCTGCAATATCTTAAATGAGCGGATCTTCTGATGTAATGGAAAGTAACCTTTTGGCATATGGGGGCGGGTGACGGTGCGGGATCCCTCCTCTCGATCTGAGCTTGGTCGCCATACAGCGTCCCAGAGTTGTAAACATTCCAAGTGCGGCGTGCTGTGGCAAGAAAACCCACTGTCCCATAACCAAGCCTCTAATTTTCCAAGGTTGCAATATTTGACATCCCTGCAGAAGCTATAGTAAATTACACAATGAGACCTAGTCTTACAGGATTTCTGACAGTTTACAAGACCGCTAAAAAAAAAGTGGGTTATAATGTGCAGCTCAAATATGAAATTGTTCACTTTAATGATAACTAACACTGTTAATAATTTACCAACTGGGCAAACAGACTGAGAAGACCAAACAAACCAAAGAGAATTTTAGAATGTGAAAATCTTATAAACCAAATGATAAGGGTTTTACGGGTCTATGTTTGAATCAGGTTTGGTAATAAGGATTTGCATTCTAAAGATGTTTTAGTTCAAGCTAAATTAATAATTAAAGGGGCAATCTGAGATTTGTACATCTATTGTCGAATGAAATGATATACACAATCTTTCAAAAGTTTGGATTCACTTAGAAATGTTCTTGTTTTCCAGGAAAACATACGTGAAATTAGTTGCAAAATGAATAGGAAATATAGTCAAGATGTTTACAAGGTTATAAATAAGAATTGTTAATTGAAGTAATAATTGTGTCCTTCAAACTTTGCTTTTGTCAAAGAATCATCCATTTGCAGCATTTACAGCCTTGCAGACCTTTGGCGTTCTAGTTGTCAATTTGTTAAAGTAATCTGAAGAGATTTCACCCCATGCTTCCTGAAGCACCTCCTACAAGTTGGATTGGCTTGATGAGCACTTCTTACATACCATACGGTCAAGCTGCTCCCACAACAGCTCAATAGGGTTGAGATCCGGTGACTGTGCTGGCCACTCCATTATAGACAGAATACCAGCTCAATAGGGTTGAGATCCGGTGACTGTGCTGGCCACTCCATTATAGACAGAATACTAGCCGACTCCTTCTTTCCTAAATAGTTATTGCATTGTTTGGAGCTGTGTTTTGGGTCATTGTCCTGTTGTAGGAGGAAATTGGCTCCAATTAAACGCTATCCTCAGGGTATGGCATGGTATTGAAAAAAGGAGTGATAGCCTTCCTTCTTCCAGATCCATTTTACCCTGTTCAAATCTCCCACATTTCCACCACCAAAGCACCCCCAGACCATCACATTACCTTCACCATGCTTGACAGATGGCGTCAAGCACTCCTTCAGCATCTTTTCATTTTGTGTGTCTCACGAATGTTCTTCTTTGTGATCCGAACACCTCAAACTTAGATTAGTCTGTCCATAACACTTGTTTCCCAATCTTCCTCTGTCCAGTGTCTGTGTTATTTTGCCCATCTTAATCTTTAATTTTTATTGGCCAGTCTGAGATATGGCTTTTTCTTTGTAACTCTACCTAGAAGGCCAGCATCCCGGAGTCGCCTCTTCACTGTTGACGTTGAGACTGGTGTTTTGCGGGTACTATTTGATGAAGCTGCCAGTTGAGGACTTGTGAGGCATCTGTTTCTCAAACTAGACACTCTAATGTTCTGTGAAGGGAGTAGTCCCCTGTGAAGGGAGTAGTTGTGTGTGTGCTTGCACGTGTGCTTGCACGATTTTTGTGTGTGCATGTGTCTATGCGTGCATGTGTTTATGTCTGTGTGATTGTGTCACCCCAACCAGTCAATAACTGGGAAACCCCTGTTGAGTGTACAAGAGTGAGGTACCTCTTTGAGTAATGGAAACATGTGGCAATGTTGTGTTGTGTGTATTTGGTTAAAGTGCTTGCTTGTTTCTCCAAAACACTGGATACTAGAGTGATTAACAATTAACTGAGATGACTGACACTGGACTCACCAATGTCTGTATGAACTGATGGTGGTACAGTGGTGGTGAATGCTTCCTCCTTGACGGAACGGGAACTTACATTATTTCCTATCTACTGTAAGAACTGGATCCACAGAAACAGAGTTAGATACATATGGTTATCATCAGCACAAGTTATGCACCGGGGCCTCCCACTCCTCTTTCAATTCTGGTTAGAGACAGTTTGCTATGTTCTGTGAAGGGAGTAGTACACATCTTTGTACGAGATCTTCAGTTTCTTGGCAATTTCTCGCATGGAATAGCCTTAATTTCTCAGAACAAGAATAGACTGAAATCGAACCCACAAATGCTGATGCTCCAGATACTAAACTAGTCTAAAGAAGGCCAGTTGTATTGCTTCTTTAATCAGAACAACAGTTTTCAGCTGTGCTAACATAATCGCAAAAGGGTTTTCTAATGATCAATTAGCCTTTTAAAATTATACATTTGGATGAGCTAACACAACGTGCCATTGGAACACAGGAGTGATGTATGCCTACAGTATGTAGATATTCCATAAAAGATCTGCCGTTTCCAGCTACAATAGTTATTTACAACATTAACAATGTCTACACTGTATTTTTCTATCAATTTGATGTTATTTTAATGGACAAAAAAATGTGATTTTCTTTAAAAAACATTTCTAAATGACCCCAAACTTTTGAACGGTAGTATATACAGTCATGGCCAAAAGTTTTGAGAATGACACAAATATTAAGTTTCACAAAGTCTGCTGCTCCAGTTTGTATGATGGAAATTTGCATATACTCCAGAATGTTATGAAGAGTGATCAGATGAATTGCAATTAATTGTGAAGTCCCTCTTTGCCATGCAAATGAACTGAATCCCCAAAAAACATTTCCACTGCATTTCAGCACTGCCACAAAAGGACCAGCTGACATCATGTCAGTGAATCTGTCGTTAACACAGGTGTGAGTGTTGAAGAGGACATGGCTGGAGATCACTCTGTCATGCTGATTGAGTTTGAATAACAGACTGGAAGCTTTGCAAAAAAAGGGCTTCACAGGCAAGGATATTGTTGACAGTAAGATTGCACCTAAATTAACCATTTATCGGATCATCAAGAACTTCAAGGAGAGCGGTTCAATTGTTGTGAAGAAGGCTTCAGGGCGCCCAAGAAAGTCCAGCAAGCATTTACATTACATTTACATTTAAGTCATTTAGCAGACGCTCTTATCCAGAGCGACTTACAAATTGGTGCATTCACCTTATGACATCCAGTAGAATAGTCACTTTAAAATAGTGCATCTAAATCTTAAAGGGGGGTGAGAAGGATTACTTATCCTATCCTAGGTATTCCTTAAAGAGGTGGGGTTTCAGGTGTCTCCGGAAGGTGGTGATTGACTCCGCTGTCCTGGCGTCGTGAGGGAGTTTGTTCCACCATTGGGGGCCAGAGCAGCGAACAGTTTTGACTGGGCTGAGCGGGAACTGTACTTCCTCAGTGGTAGGGAGGCGAGCAGGCCAGAGGTGGATGAACGCAGTGCCCTTGTTTGGGTGTAGGGCCTGATCAGAGCCTGGAGGTACTGAGGTGCCGTTCCCCTCACAGCTCCGTAGGCAAGCACCATGGTCTTGTAATGGATGCGAGCTTCAACTGGAAGCCAGTGGAGAGAGCGGAGGAGCGGGGTGACGTGAGAGAACTTGGGAAGGTTGAACACCAGACGGGCTGCGGCGTTCTGGATGAGTTGTAGGGGTTTAATGGCACAGGCAGGGAGCCCAGCCAACAGCGAGTTGCAGTAATCCAGACGGGAGATGACAAGTGCCTGGATTAGGACCTGCGCCGCTTCCTGTGTGAGGCAGGGTCGTACTCTGCGGATGTTGTAGAGCATGAACCTACAGGAACGGGCCACCGCCTTGATGTTAGTTGAGAATGACAGGGTGTTGTCCAGGATCACGCCAAGGTTCTTAGCGCTCTGGGAGGAGGACACAATGGAGTTGTCAACCGTGATGGCGAGATCATGGAACGGGCAGTCCTTCCCCGGGAGGAAGAGCAGCTCCGTCTTGCCGAGGTTCAGCTTGAGGTGGTGATCCGTCATCCACACTGATATGTCTGCCAGACATGCAGAGATGCGATTCGCCACCTGGTCATCAGAAGGGGAAAGGAGAAGATTAATTGTGTGTCGTCTGCATAGCAATGATAGGAGAGACCATGTGAGGTTATGACAGAGCCAAGTGACTTGGTGTATAGCGAGAATAGGAGAGGGCCGAGAACAGAGCCCTGGTGAACGCCACCTGGTAGGAGCGACCTGTCAGGTAGGACGCAATCCAAGCGTGGGCCGCGCCGGAGATGCCCAACTCGGAGAGGGTGGAGAGGAGGATCTGATGGTTCACAGTATCGAAGGCAGCCGATAGGTCTAGAAGGATGAGAGCAGAGGAGAGAGAGTTAGCTTTAGCGGTGCGGAGCGCCTCCGTGATACAGAGAAGAGCAGTCTCAGTTGAATGACTAGTCTTGAAACCTGACTGATTTGGATCAAGAAGGTCATTCAGAGAGAGATAGCGGGAGAGCTGGCCAAGGACGGCACGTTCAAGAGTTTTGGAGAGAAAAGAAAGAAGGGATACTGGTCTGTAGTTGTTGACATCGGAGGGATTGAGTGTAGGTTTTTTTCAGAAGGGGTGCAACTCTCGCTCTCTTGAGGACGGAAGGGACGTAGCCAGCGGTCAGGGATGAGTTGATGAGCGAGGTGAGGTAAGGGAGGAGGTCTCCGGAAATGGTCTGGAGAAGAGAGGAGGGGATAGGTTCAAGCGGGCAGGTTTTTGGGCGGCCGGCCGTCACAAGACGCGAGATTTCATCTGGAGAGAGAGGGGAGAAAGAGGTCAGAGCACAGGGTAGGGCAGTGTGAGCAGAACCAGCGGTGCCGTTTGACTTAGCAAACGAGGATCGGATGTCGTCGACCTTCTTTTCAAAATGGTTGACGAAGTCATCTGCAGAGAGGGAGGAGGGGGAGGGGGAGGAGGATTCAGGAGTGAGGAGAAGGTGGCAAAGAGCTTCCTAGGGTTAGAGGCAGATGCTTGGAATTTAGAGTGGTAGAAAATGGCTTTAGCAGCAGAGACAGAGGAGGAAAATGTAGAGAGGAGGGAGTGAAAGGATGCCAGGTCCGCAGGGAGGCGAGTTTTCCTCCATTTCCGCTCAGCTGCCCGGAGCCCTGTTCTGTGAGCTCGCAATGAGTCGTCGAGCCACGGGGCGGGAGGGGAGGACCGCGCCGGCCTGGAGGATAGGGGACATAGAGAGTCAAAGGATGCAGAAAGGAAGGAGAGGAGGGTTGAGGAGGCAGAATCAGGAGATAGGTTGGAGAAGGTATGAGCAGAGGGAAGAGATGATAGGATGGAAGAGGAGAGAGTAGCGGGGGAGAGGGAGCGAAGGTTGGGACGGCGCGATACCATCCGAGTAGGGGCAGTGTGGGAGGTGTTAGATGAGAGCGAGAGGGAAAAGGATACAAGGTAGTGGTCGGAGACTTGGAGGGGAGTTGCAATGAGGTTAGTGGAAGAACAGCATCTAGTAAAGATGAGGTCGAGCGTATTGCCTGCCTTGTGAGTAGGGGGGAAGGTGAGAGGGTGAGGTCAAAAGAGGAGAGGAGTGGAAAGAAGGAGGCAGAGAGGAATGAGTCAAAGGTAGACGTGGGGAGGTTAAAGTCGCCCAGCACTGTGAGAGGTGAGCCGTCCTCAGGAAAGGAGCTTATCAAGGTATCAAGCTCATTGATGAACTCTCCGAGGGAACCTGGAGGGCGATAAATGATAAGGATGTTAAGCTTGAAAGGGCTGGTAACTGTGACAGCATGGAATTCAAAGGAGGCGATAGACAGATGGGTGAGGGGAGAAAGAGAGAATGACCACTTGGGAGAGATGAGGATCCCGGTGCCACCACCCCGCTGACCAGAAGCTCTCGGGGTGTGCGAGAACACGTGGGCGGACGAAGAGAGAGCAGTAGGAGTAGCAGTGTTGTCTGTGGTGATCCATGTTTCCGTCAGTGCCAAGAAGTCGAGGGACTGGAGGGAGGCATAGGCTGAGATGAACCGGAGACCTGGAACTCCACGTGGGTCGTGCGCGCTGGGACCACCAGATTAGGGTGGCCGCGGCCACGCGGTGTGGAGCGTTTGTATGGTCTGTGCAGAGAGGAGAGAACAGGGATAGACAGACACATAGTTGACAGGCTACAGAAGAGGCTACGCTAATGCAAAGGAGATTGGAATGACAAGTGGACTACACGTCTCGAATGTTCAGAAAGTTAAGCTTACGTAGCAAGAATCTTATTGACTAAAATGATTAAAATGATACAGTACTGCTGAAGTAGGCTAGCTGGCAGTAGCTGCATTGTTGACACTACACTAATCAAGTCGTTCCGTTGAGTGTAATAGTTTCTGCAGTGCTGCTATTCGGGGCTAGCTGGCTAGCTAGCAGTGTTGTTTACGTTACGTTGCGTTAAGTGAACGACAATAGCTGGCTAGCTAACCTAGAAAATCGCTCTAGACTACACAATTATCTTTGATACAAAGACGGCTATGTAGCTAGCTATGTAGCTAGCTACGATCAAGTGCCAGGACCGTCTCCTAAAGTTGATTCAGCTGTGGGATCGGGGCACCACCAGTACAGAGCTTGCTCAGGAATGGCAGCAGGCAGGTGTGAGTGCATCTGCACGCACAGTGAGGCGAAGACTTTTGGAGGATGGCCTGGTGTCAAGAAGGGCAGCAAAGAAGCCACTTTTCTCCAGGAAAAACATAATGGACAGACTGATATTCTGCTAAATGTATAGTGATTGGACTGCTGAGGACTGGGGTAAAGTCATTTTCTCTGATGAATCCCCTTTCCGATTGTTTGTGGCATCTGGAAAAAAGCTTGTATGGAGAAGACAAGGTGAGCGCTACCATCAGTCCTGTGTCATGCCAACAGTAAAGCATCCTGAGACCATTCGTGGTCTCAATTTTGCCTAAGAACACAGCCATGAATAAAAAATGGTCCCAACACTTCCTCTGAGAGCAACTTCTCCCAACCATCCAGGAACAGTTTGGTGACGAACAATGCCTTTTCCAGCATGATGGAGCACCTTGCCATAAGGCAAAAGTGATAACTATGTGGCTTGGGGAACAAAACATCAATATTTTGGGTCCATAGCCAGGAAACTCCCCAAACCTTAATCCCATTGAGAACTTGTGGTCAATCCTCAAGAGACGGGTGGACAAACAAAAAGCCACAAATTCTGACAAACTCCAAGCATTGATTATGCAAGAATGGGTTGCCACCAGTCAGGATGTGACCCAGAAGTTACTTGACAGCATGCCAGGGCAGATTGCAGAGGTCTTGAAAAAAAGGGTCAACACTGCAAATATTGACTCTTTGCATCAACTTCATGTAATTGTCAATAAAAGCCTTTGACACTTATGAAATGCTTGTAATTATACTTCAGTATTCCATAGTAACATCTGACAAAAATATCTAAAGACACTGAGGCAGCAGACTTTGTGAAAATTAATATTTGTGTCATTCTCAAAACGTTTGGCCACGACTGTAGCCATTGATTCTTGAATAATATAACTTAGAAATGCCTCGTGAGTTTAGTTCGTCTAACATACCCCCATCAGGTGGGGCTGTTTGAAATCCCAGGTTGCCCCTTTAATTTAATCCTTCAATATATGACTCCTTACCATACAGAAATCAAAATGACTAACGACAAGAGGCTTCCAATCTGGAATTATAAAGGTAGGCATGTTTATTGGGTGGAATTTGAACAACAACCAAACATGAAGGCAATCATAATACTGTAATGGTACATTTACAGATATGAAGATGGATCATATATTGTTCCCAATGAAAGCGTGGAATATATATATATATTTTTTTACCTTTATTTAACTAGGCAAGTCAGTTAAGAACAAATTCTTATTTACAATGACAGCCTAGGAACACTGGGTTAACTGCCTTGTTCAGGGGCAGAACGACAGATGTTTACCTTGTCAGTGCGGGGATTCAATCGAGCAACCTTTCGGTTACTGGCCCAACGCTCTAACCACTAGGCTACCTGCCGACTAGAATAATACAGTAAAATGTACTAGAGTTGCGAGGAGTTTCTCGTGTTCCTACAATTTGTGAATCCTATCTTCTCATCCAGCTGAAAGAGGTTAAGTTCCATATCCCCTGCCTTGTAGTACCTGCAGTATCAGCAAACAAGGTCGCCAATCCCTAGATAAATTCCCAAACAGTAGGTTATTACAAAATTGTTCATCAATCTGAACTGGCAATTCATTTTCTTTTCATGTATACCCACTAAACACACACCAGAGTAATGTTAAATAATACAATATATATCACCAAAACAATTATTATACATTCTATCAGTTCTGGAGTGAATATCAATAGCTTTTTGCGGTTAAAGTCCCTCGTTTGTCAAGTATGTTCCTGTTTGAACAAACAGTGACTCAAGCTTGGAAAGTGCTGGTGAAGGTTGCTCAGCCTCAGAACTCACACGATTGTGGCCTTGTACGTGTCAGTGTTGGAGTCTTGGATCCCTTCTGATTGGTCGGGGGCGTTGAGGGGCACCTGTGAGGTCTTCATCCGGCTTTGGCACTGCCGGAGCTCAGTGGCATACCCTTGGAAACTGAGGCTGAGCTCGGAGTCTTCTCCCCGGATGATGGTGACCTCCCTCACCTTATCTCTCTCCTCCCTCTCCTCCTCCCCCTCCTCTAGACACACTCCCTCCACATCCATCACCTCCTGTAGGGCAGGCTGAGAGCGGAGTGCTCCAAGATACGGCGCCCTCTTGTGGGAGCGGTCAAGAGCACATGCTCTTTTTCTTCTCTCTGTGTAAGGAAGGGAGAGATTGGAGAATTAGTAATAGAAGGATGTGCCATTGGAAGAATCTCAATTGCATTCTCCTAGAGTCCTCTCTCCTCACCTCCTCAAAAACCCATTGGGGGAGAAGGTCAGAGGGGCGGGACCTCTGGCTTTCCCATCCAATGGGTTTTGAGAAGACGGCAAGGAGAGAGGACGCGAGGAGTATGCAATTGAGATTCTCCAACTATGTTCCAGCTGTAGTATTTGCCACAGTGGTCAACAAAGAGGATAAGTACCAATACTCCACAGCCTTGAGGCCTCCAATCTACCATAAATTGGTGAATATAATTGCTAATCAGTGTTGGGGAGCAGTAAACGACATATAGTTCAACTAGTAATTGAACTACAATTTCCAGTAGCTTGGTGGTAGTTGAACTAAATTCCAATCTTAGTAGTGTTTTCAGTAGTTAAAAAACTTTCTAGGCATGTAGCGGTTTAATTAACTACTGAACTAAACACTACTAAGAAAATAATACATAAGTGATACATAGACGACACAATAATACATTGTCACTTGAAACAAATAGTGTTTGAGTTTAATAGGCTAAATTACATTCTGTTAACATATGAGCCCAAAGTAAACTGTTCTTGCAGTTTGTAAGATGACAATTCAGATGACAATTTTTCACAAAGTAGTTTGGATGTAGTGGACTACTTATTCAAAGTAACTTCATTGAAGTAAACTATGTTTTCATTAAGGGTAGCTTCCCCAAAACTGATGATTCACTGACGGTTTACTGCAGTGCATGTGGTATGACTTGTCTAACATCTCCCTTGTCTAATATACAAAGTATTTCAGAGGATCTGATCATCCATGTTATAATCAGTGTAAAACAGAGTCATAGGGCCACCAGTGCTTTTCCACTCAGCAAACTCTGTTTGAGTCAACTTCGTTTAAATTAAATAACATTGAACCAACGTGGAATAGATGCTGAATTGACATCTGTCCCCAGTGGGTTGTCTTGACACACGCACTTTTTTGATGGTAGAGAACAAAAAGAGTGAACAGCGGAACCAAGGGGGAGGGGAGAAAATCCAGACACAACCTTTTAAGAAACCCTCCGGAAGAGCTTTTTCCGTCTCCATTATGATGGAGCTCTGACCCTTGAAATGCAGTATGTCCATTGAGCTGATCTCAGAGCAGTGACCCGTAGGTGACAAAGCATCAGGCTCAGAGTATTTTGGCTTGATGGCTTCTGGTCCAGGACCAGTTCAGATAATTGTGCCCTATGATTTAACAACATGAAACCATCTCAACCATAACAAGGGCTATGCATGCCTTTCAGATTGTCTGCTTAGCTTCAAAAGAACAAACTGACACTGTTTAACTTATTGGTTATTCATTAGGTCCACTGTGTACCGTGCTAAACTACTATGGTCTAGACGTGTTGGATGTCAACCAAACGTGGCACTTGTGCAAAAACTGAGTAGTGTTGCATTGATATGAGTGTTGCATTGATATGAGTGTTGCATTGATATTGATACACTGTCAAACAGAGGTACATAATACAGAACTTTATCAAAGGTGCATTTTTAGATCCAGATTGAAGTCTGTAGTCAGAATGGAGCTGTGTCACTATGGCCATGGTACATTTCAGTGAGTTTGTTTTGCTGTATTTTTATCTTGACAAGTGTTGACAAGAGTGACTATCACAGATGGAGAAGGAATATATGCACTGAAGCCAGTGTACGTAATAAGACATCACATTAGAACAATTGGTTCTAGAGCGCGCTGACTCATTCAGTTACGCTGTAACACTTCTCTATGATCCTGAGAGAGTGCGAGTCGAGTCCAAAGCTACAGATGTAGGATCTGAATTTGATCACTCTTTTGTTGCTGAGAATGTTCCTACAAAGTAGGAAGTGAGGGTTCAAGAGCGAGAAGATAGTTGATTTATGAAACCAATTCAGTAGTGAAACAAATGATGATGCTACATCTGTAACTGTGATATTACAGTTCCAATGAGTAATACTTCTCCTCATCCTTCCTGTGGCCCTTAAACAAGAGGTCTGGGTGACTCCAACACATACACCCTCTGAGCTCCTACGCCTCTGATTCACAGAATAGATGCAGTATTATAAACACAACCTCCGCGTCGTTCCCATTCTCACAGCTGAACACACACAGCAACCTCTTTGCCAAGCTTGGGCCTACTTAAAAAGTTGATGTGCTCAAAATTGTCTCATGAAGCTACTTCAAATAATAGTCGACATCAAATTATTACAATGAGAATTATAAGTAAGTATATTGAGCGATTGAAGTGGTTTGGAATAAACGTCTAGCTCTAATTAAGGAGTTGAGCTAAGAGGTGTAATTCTTGTCTTAGCACTGCTCTTAACATGAGCCTGCTGGCTGTCTGTCAGGTGTCTTCTGTCAATGTCCTAGGGCACCACACTAGCCCAGACAGACCAGCTCTCCCCAGGGCCAGTTTGGAACAGAACCAGCCGCACAGCTCAGACTGGCTGAGATCAGCCCCAAGGCCCCCTGGTTACTGCCAGATTGATGATAAGACAGACTGAGGGTCAGCCGTATCCAGCTTTCAGGTGTGTCAGCCAGACTGCTTCCCAATGTTCCCTACATAGTGGAATACTTTTGACCAGGGCACTATATGGAGAATAGGTTGCCATTCAGGACGCAGACAGTGAAATCTAAAGCGAGATGAAAGCCACCACGTCCCTCAGGCACACAATCCTCACAGGGTTTCGGCGGTATTACGATTGTCACCTTTTCATTTTGTTGTTATGGTGCAGTGGGATGAACGCTAAGCCCTGTGCCTAAGTGGTTGATTGCATTTGAAAGTATAAAAGATGTTCTAAATTCTGGATATGGGCAATGACAAATAAGTCCCATTTATGCAACATTTATGTGAGAGGCCAATGATGTCACACAGTCTTAGAATCAGGACCAATCACTATACAAATCAAATCAAAATGTTTTTGTCATATGCTTCGTAAACAACAGGTGTAGACTAACAGTGAAATGCTTTCTTACGGGTCCTTTAAAAAAATGCACTTGCCATGATAAATACAGTAAAAATATGATAACCAAACCACGGTGTCAAATGTTATGCATTGGTTCTTTACTATGACTAGAAAACTGAACAGGTTTGAGCTCATCCTCGAACACCCAAGTATGGTAGATGAGGTTATTGCCTTAAATGGTGGTGGAGGAACAGTTATACTATATACTGTTGCCCTCTAGTGGCCAAAATAATTAATTAAACAAATAATGACCAATACATGTTTATCTGACCAGCTGCACAACCATCATTTGATTTGACATGGAAAGGAAACACATAATTAAGATATCTATCAGATTATACAGTATATTTCAGTTATTATAACAGTAAATGTATCTCAACAGAACACACTCATGAGGTCAAATTGATTGATATTTCAAATGTTAGGTGGGAGTGACCCTAGCAGACCTGTGTTTGGTTTTTCAACATAAGTTTACATTAATGCTGTAGTCAGGGATTGAATTGGGATATCCTATAGGAGCTGACCCCATAATCTCTCTGTCTGAGTGCCAGGCTGTTGATGCTATCATGCCAACTCCCTGTCACACTCATTGTCATGCAAGCGTATTTGGCTGGACAATGACAGGAATGGACTTGGCAAGAGCACAAACTGATCTGGGATCAGGTTATAGGGGGAGATGACAGATCTGGGACCAGTCTACCCAAAATCACCCTTATTGTCATTAGTTACATTTGTCAAAACCCTTCAGTTTACAAACACAAATATTAGGGCCTACCTGTAGTCGGTAACAGCTGGAAGAGGTTGCTTTAACTGGGACATATGTTTGAGTTACAGCTGGGGTTTCTGTGTTTGTATGAGAACATCACTAGCTTTTTCATCCTAATTTTTGTAACCTTTATTTAACTAGGCAAGTCAGTTAAGAACAAATTGTTATTTACAATGACGGACTACCCAGGCCAAACCCAGGCAAACCTGGGCTAATTGTGCGCCGCCGTATGGGACCCCCAATCACGGCCAGATGTGATGCAACCTGGATACGAACCAGGTACTAATCGATATTAATATTTGTGTACCTGGTTCTTGCACTGAGATGCAGTGTCTTAGACCACTGTGCCACTCGGGAGCCCAAAACTTGAACAGATATTAGTTCATTAACATCTAAGCCAAAGTGGAGGTGAACTCCATTCCACTCTTATACGTAAACCCCAGTGAACATAAACCCTTGGCTCCTAGTTAGCTGAATCCTTTGGTTTGTAATATATGGTGTCTGTTAACCTGCGGAAAACACTTTCTCCAGCAGAGAATGGTAGTCTTGACAGTAGCCATAACATAAGCTAACAGAGGAATGATTTCATTTCTACTCATCCCACTGATTATTAAGAAGACAGTAGTTTGATTGACTGTAGTCAATCAGTAGTTCGATTGTGTGAGATGATTGCATTTATATGTAAAGTAATGATACAACATCTAATTATTTGAGTTTACTCAGAAATGTGCCTGATGCACTGCCTACAATTATTTCCCTCTGATGATGTGTCAATTTGTCTTCAAAGGAAATTCATTCCAGGCCATCATAATGTGACAGAAAGATGTTACCTTTCAGATGTACTGTCACTAATTGTGTGCATGCCGCGTTCCTCCATGCAGACAGATGCGTACTGGCTGTCATGCATACAGATGCATACTGGCTGTCGTGCATACAGATGCATACTGGCTGTTGTGCATACAGATGCATACTGGCTGTCGTGCATACAGATGCATACTGGCTGTCGTGCAAGCAAGAGCATTCTGCAAGGCACAGGTAAAGAACAGAACATAAATACTGCATGCATAATAAAGAATAAAAATTATACGCATTTACATGCAGGGACTTTCTGTTTAGCTTGGAGCGGGCAGTGAGTGAGAGTGAGAGCGAGAGAAAATGACAGAGACAGAACAACCCCCCCCCACACACAAAAATAGCAACAGTTTCTCTCTGTAGCAGCACAGTCAACTGATGCAAGGCGGACCTGTTACCATGGTTCCCAATGTGGCAGAATCAGGCTGATGCACTTAGTAACCAGAAAAGACGAGCAGAGAGAGACTCTGTGAGTCTTATTCTACCCACTCGTATCATTCTGTGTACACATCTCACCTTACAGATATCTATTGACAGAGCCATTTAGAAAAGGTCAGGGCTAGACACATCGTGTCCTCCGGAGTGACGGACTTTGAAGTGTGCCACCCTTTGAGCTGCAGGCATGGGTTAAACTTAATTTATTTTCATTCAAATACTTCAATGTTTTGATTGAGCCTGCCTGGAGTGCTAGATGGATGCACTTCAGAAGACTATTCCATTGTTTTGCACTTTGGGGACTATTCCAATGGTTCCATTGCGTCAGACAAGTTTCATCAAGCACATGCTTAAGTATTTGAAACAAAATTAATTCTATTTGAACCCAGGTCAGATGCTGAAAACACTTTTTTGCTTTATATCCTCTGCCATATCATGTTTCAAGAGATTCCTGTCTAACAGAACACAGAGGGTGTTCTTTAATGGAAGCCTCTCTAACATAAACCAGGTATAGTTTGGCATACCTCAAGGTAGCCATCTTGGCCCCTTACTTTTTAAAATTTTTACTAATGACCTACCACTAGCATTAAGTAAAGCCTGTGTGTTTATGTACGCTGATGACTCAACATTATATACGTCAGCTACCACAGCAAGTGAAATCACTGCAACACTTAACAAAGAGCTGCAGTCAGTTTTAGAATGGGTGGCTAGTAATAAGATAGATATATATAAAAAACGAAAATAATTTTATTTGGGACAAAAAATTTGCTAATCCCTAAACCTCATCTAAATCTTGTAATTATAAAGTGGCAATTGAGCAAGTTTAGGAGACTGCTGGGTATAACGCTTGATTGTAAACTGACATGGTAAAAACATATAAGTCAAAACATATAGGTCAAAACATATAGGTTGTTGCTCTGCTTTCTTGACATCATAATCCACAAAACACACCTGGACTACTGCCCAGTTATGTGGTCAAGTGACACAAAGAAGTGCATAGGCAAATTACAGTTGGCCCAGAACAGAGCAGCATGGCTGGCCCTTAAATGTACACTGAGGGCTAATATCAATAACATGCATGTCAATCTCTCCTGAATCAAAGTAGAGGAGGGATTGACTGCATCACTACTTGTCTTTGTGAGAGGTATTGACACGTTGAAATCACTGAACTGTCTATTCAAACCGCTAACACACAACTCAGACACCCATACATACAGCACAAGGCATACCACCAGGGTTCTCTTCACAGTCCCCATGTCCAGAACATACTCTGGGAAAGTGCACAGTACTACGTAGAGGTGTGACTACATGCCTCTACGTAGTAATTCAAGTGAGCAGTTCAATTTTTTGGGGATAAAACCTCACCTCAAAACACGGTCAGTAAAGAGATACACACACACACACACACACAGACACTCTACACACAAACACATTGTAATATTGCTGTATTGTAGTATTGTACATTTGTAATTAGAGAGTAATGATGTCCTGTATGATGTATTGTTTTATTTATGACGTAGGCTGTTGTTTTGTTTTAATATAATTGTTTAAATCCTGTTTGAACCCAGGAAGAGTTGCTGGTGCCTTGGAAACAGCTAATGGGATCCTAATACATACTAAATAGATGAGCTGAGACATGTAAACACCTTATGTAATTCTAGCTGTCTTGCTTCTTGACAGATTTTTTAGCTGTACAGTTCTTCAACCAGCACAGCTGGATAAGGCTCACGTTTAAATTGGGATTTCAAAGTGTGTTGTTATTTATCTAATAGGTGTTTGAACACCAGTGAGACACCTAGACTATGGTAAAATCACACAGATAAACTGGCTAACACTGACTCTGCGTCATGGCAAACTACCAGTTGCAGATAATAATGCTGGTGATTGTGATCGACTCCCATCACTGCTCATTCTGTTTTGACAGACTAACCCACCCCAATAGAGATAGACATTAGATAGTGAATGATAACAGGCAAAACTAGATTCATTTGGGACTGTTGTGGTAGCGTGCATTCAATCAGAGCATGCAAAATAATTGGAAACTCTAAAACTGCAATTATCAGGAGTTAGTTGACTGCATTCACCAACTTCTCTGGCTCACCACAACTATCAACCTCACTTAAAGGTCCTACTGTATATAGTGGAGAACGAGAAACTGACCAGTGGGTAGGGGGTATGGGAAATGAAAATCCAGGAGTGATACAGATATACACGGCTCATACTAAAAGCATTATACATTAGATGAGGTACATTACAGTAAATGCACTTTTTCCCTCAGAAATCCTGGTTGGAAGATTCCTGGAATCAAGAGGAAATAATCTTCCAACCAGGAGTTCTGGAAAACCTGGGGATTTTGGGAAAGTTACAGAAATGTTGCAATCCCTTAGAAAGACAAAACAATCAGAATTACATACAAACACAACACCGAATGACCCCCTCACACAGACATAACAATCAGAATTGCACACAAACACAACACCGAATGACCCTCTCACACAGACATAACAAATCAGAATTACACACAAACACAACACCGAATGACCCTCTCACACAGACAAAACAAATCAGAATTACACACAAACACAACACCGAATGACCCCCTCACACAGACATAACAATCAGAATTGCACACAAACACAACACCGAATGACCCTCTCACACAGACATAACAAATCAGAATTACACACAAACACAACACCGAATGACCCCCTCACACAGACAAAACAAATTAGAATTACACACAAAGAACAACACCGAATGACCCCCTCACACAGACAAAATAATCAGAATTAAACACAAACACAACCAAAAAATCTGAATTACCCAGACACAGACGACACAACCTTCTCAGAAGAGCACAGACAAAGTAGCTAGCATGCAAGAACAGGACAGGGAGAAGGAGGTGGAAGACAAACTAAATGAAAGAGATATAGGTTGTGTTGGGGAAAGTTGGTGAAGGGGAGACATGGAGTGGTAACTGAATTTGAGATTACAAACTTGTAAAAAGACAGACGATGTGATTCCAGGTCTAACATTTATTAGATCTAATCAAACACAGATACAGAATTAATTTTCATGATTATCTACAACAGGCATCCACAGAGGGAGAGGATGGTTCCAGACAGAGTGTGACATGCAATTCAACAATGATACCGTTCATGTTAAACTAGCTCTATCATCACTGTCTATAATTATCACCATTTTGTGAAGATTTTTTTTTTTTTTAGTTGTCTTTCTCTATATATTTAATTGAATTTTAAAACCAGAGTGAAATACTTATTGGCATTGTTGAATTGCATTGCATTAGAGGATGGGATGGAAAAAAATACAGCTTTTCAATTCAAATAATTCAATGTACAGGTATATGATCATCTGCTCAAATAACAATTTCATAACTCTTTGGTTACGTTTTATCTTGTCAGTAGCTGTGTACTGGGCAGAGAACTACACACCAATTATAAACTCACAATGCAAGCATAGAGCTTTTATGGATTGACATGAATGCTGGCTGTGACTCATGGCAATCTTTCAGGTTTTCTATTACAATCAATCAAACCAAACAATTCACACCTGCGTGGTAATTGTAGCTTGCTACAATTGGTTGCTGTCAAATTATAGTAGGACTATTTTTCATGGATTGTAATGAAAATTGTCATTTTGACCATTAAAGCATTATGAATGTATAATGAGAGTTTATCATATACTCATATACTCTGTGGTACAACAATACGAAACTTTCTATGGTTGACTATCACCTCAAATCTCAGTTAGGTTGTAAACCCCATCAGTTCAGTGGTATGCGAATGTAAATGTCATTCATTTCTAAATATATACATCACTATTTACAATTGAACTCAACTTACTATTGAAAGTGACCACAAACAATGCTATCTATGTTCATTAGAAAGTATTCAAAGGAGTCAAAATGATTGGGGTACAACTGAGAGAGCAGTTGTACATAAAGTGCATTGAAGTCAGTATAAAATGAGTTGTCATTGGAAATCAGGTCACCTTCAGACACACACGATCACACACTCTCCGTTTCTCACACATACACAAACACATACACACACACACACATCAACACGCTAATGCATAGTCACAATGTGGAAATACCTGAGCTGGACTGGCCAATCCCACATCCATCCGGCGAGGTTTGGGCACAGGGCGCAGGAGGGGTGAAGTTAGCCTCGGGCAGGCTGCCCTCGTAGGCCAGCGGCACTGGCGAGGGGGGCAGAAGGGTGCTGTTGGGGCTGTTGATGTCCCCCTCTCCCACCAGGGTCAGGTCAGCATGGGTGTCTTCCTCCAGCGTTCTGAGGCCCGGGCCTCTAGCCTCCAAGAGGCGGGGGATGGGGGAGAGGGTGGCTCCGAAGGTGGGTATGGGGTGGCGAGCTGGGGGCAGTGCCCTGCGCCCCGCAGCGGAGTGGGAGTGTCCATTGGCGCTGCTGAGAGAGGAGTCCAGGCTCTCGGAGCGCAGGCTGGCGTTGAGGGGACCGCGGGCGGGGGTGCCGCCCACCCCGTTCACCCTGCCTGCCCCCTGGCCCTGTTTGATGGAGGTGGGGGTGGAGCAAGTCGCGTCTAGGGAGGCAGTGGAGGGGGAGCAGGTGGTTAACCGCAGGAAGTCAGGTAACTCCAGGTCCTCTTTGTTCAGGAGGCCTCTCTGGGCATTTCTCCGGCTGCTCTGTGCCCGGCTCAGGAGCTCGAAGAATTCTAAAGAGAGAGAAAGTTACTTCCTATTCCTAAAACCCTCCCCAAGAACAAGGAAACAGGTCAGATAAAAATAGGATTAGTTAGTTTAACGTGTACGGTACACAGCCCCACGCTGCACTGAGAGATAACTGTGAAGGTTGAAGGCTCCTTTTAATGCTGCCAAAGAGATGGTGTTGGTGACGCAGCGAAGCAAAGCTCAGAGAAGCCACCACAGGGTAGAAAGAGAGGGGGATGATTTACCTTCAGCTTCATCTATATTAATCTTTTTCGGTTTTCTCTTTTCCGTAGGGAGCGACGGGTCTTGTCCGCTTGCCTTTCCTGATGACCTGTCATCTCCCTGCAGACGCAACAACAACAACGCACTCCATTAAGGGGGAGGGAGGAGGCTGTGCATGCCCTTTACTAACACCACTACGACATATCCCGGACAGATTTACTTACACTGTGAGTGTTTAAGTGTTTGCACCTGTTGCCCTGTTATTTTCAGAAGTAAAGAAAAAAATAAACATAAAACACAGGCCCGTTGTTCCTTTTATGTGTGTTGTTTATTTGATGCGTGTTGTTTTGTTGGAGCTTAGTAAATCAGGTTAATGTAATATCCCTAGGGGACAAGGTCAGATTTCAACTATAAAGGCGATCTGGAGGCTGAACTACAAAGCAGGGGGTCAGTCAGTGTTCAAGTCAGCTGCAGCCAGCATTCAAGCAAGGAAACCACTTGGAACAAAGTAGAGTAGAGCACTTGAGCAATTATTATGTGACGTTAAATTGTTAAGAAGCAGCATAGCAGGGGAGCCGGAGACAGAACATTTAGAAGTTTAAGGATACTTGAGAAAAGTGAAGACAGGGATAAAATAAGGAAGTCTCCTTACTGTTGCTGAAAGACTCCTGCTGGTCAAAGATGGCAGATGGGCTTTCAAGGAGGCTGACTTGGACTTGGAATCTATAGATAGAGAAAAACAGTATGGAGGTGAATCTGAGCCAACGAGCCATCCCATGCATCCTCCATAACTCTGATATCTTTGCTTACCACTAGAAGTAAGTGGGACAACAAAACAGGACATAGATTACAAGAGCGGTTTGAATTCCTGGAAACAGATGGGCTGAAGTGCACGGTCAATATTGGAAAAATGTCGCCGCATTGGGGGTTTGAGTATTCCAGTGAGCCTCTATTAGCCTGGTCCCAGATCTGTTTGTGCCGTCTTGATAACTCCTATGGACAGTAACCATAGGTGTTGGTATAATCAGTGTCAGTGTGCAAGCTTAGCATGTAGCGCTGCCTCCCTGAACCTACCTCTGACTGGGCTTGAACCAGACTGCCCGTGCAAACCGTCTGAGCTATACAACAGGTACCAATTGGATAGCTCTAACAGTGACATTTCAAGCTAGCTGTGGAGTGAGCTTGTGGTACGTTCTTAGCTTGGTTACACTAGCAAAACAAACAGATCTGGGACCATGCAAGGTCACTGTAGGAGTGAGTGGAAACAGTGACCATCTTCAGGGTTGGTTGACCTTGTCTGTTGTCTTAGCGTGTGTTTTGGAGTTTGGTGCGGTGGCGGTTTTACCTTTCCCTAAAGCAGAGGGATCTGCTCTTTCCAGCACTATGCGCAGGCCGTCGAGGCTGGATATTGGCGCCCCTAGGTCTAAAGGCTCCGTTTCTCCACTCTGTCAAAATACACAGCATTTTAGCAAGTTATCTTGCTAGCATTATTAGCATGTTCCCATCCATTTCAACAGATTAGGATGATGCCATATGAGCATGTCATTCAAACATGTAGCGTATCATCTCAACTTCTGTGTATTATCATTAACCATGTAAGACATGGAAGCCCTCGCTCTATTTAGAATGTGGCTTTAGCTTCCTGTATAATACTGGGGTAAAAGCTTGGAAACACACCACAGGACAAAAATAAACCAGCTAACTGGCAAGGATTTGGGGGAAAGGGAGGAGATTTTCTACCCCCTTCCTCCCTCATGTTTCAGGAGTGTAGTCATTCATAATTATAGCCCTCTCTCTGCAAAATCTGAGGCTGGTTGAGTCAGAATGAGCTAACCACCCAGTAACATTTGAAGAGCATGAGGTTCCTTCCCCCTTCCAAGCCAATGACACTCCACCCAGTGTCACTGTCATGCTCTACAGAAGAGATGGGGTGGGTTAGATACACAGCTGCAAACAGAAAACCTTGAGGCGACCCAGCCAGACTTACTATTTTGGCCACCAGATCGTTGAGGTGGAGGCCATACTTCGCCACGACAGGGCGCAGGACCTCGGTGACGGGTTTGGTGGGTTTGGCCTTCAAGCCTACGGACCGGTTAATGGGTACCAGGTCTAGCCTAAAAATAGAGGGAAAATAAATATACAGATACTTTCTCTTACCCAATCACACGATTTCTTTAAGATTCTCTTGGGAGAATGGAGGTGCGAAGTGTTATGTCAAATTTTACATTGGTAAATAAAAAGGGTGGAATGTGAGAGAGAGCAAGAGAGAGATATATAGAGACATAATAATATAGAGATAGACTATATGTGGGGACACCTGCTCATCGAACATCTCATTCCAAAATCATGTGCACTTACATTTACATTACATTTAAGTCATTTAGCAGACGCTCTTATCCAGAGCGACTTACAAATTGGTGCATTCACCTTATGACATCCAGTAGAATAGTCACTTTACATGGAGTTTGTCCCCCTTTGCTGCTATAACAGCCTCCACTCTTCTGGGAAGGCTTTCACTAGATGTTGGAACATTGGTGCATTGGTGTTGGTGTTAATTGGTGAACATTGGTTTTCAATGGGGTTGAGGTCAGGTCTCTGTGCAGGCCAGTCAAGTTCTTCCACACCAATCTCGACAAACCATTTCTGTATGACCTCGCTTTGTGCACATGGGCATTGTCATGCTGAAACAGGAAAGGGCCTTCCAAGTTGCCACCAAGTTGGAAGCACAGAATTGTCTATAATGTCATTGAATGCTGAATTGTTAAGATTTCCCTTCACTGGAATTAAGGGCCTTGCCCGAACCAGGAATAAACATCCCCAGACCATTATTCCTCTACCAAACATTACAGTTGGCACTATGCATTTGGGCAGGTAGCGTTCTCCTGGCATCTGCCAAACCCAGATTAATCCGTCGGACAGCCAGGTGGTGAAGCATGATTCATCACTCCAGAGAACGCATTTCCTCGCACTTCCAGTCCAATGGCGGCGAGCTTTACACCACTCCAGCCGATGCTTGGTATTGCACAGTGTGATCTTAGGCTTGTGTGTGGCTGCTCGGCCATGGAAACCCATTTCATGAAGCTCCAGAGGAACAGTTTTTGTGCTGATCTTGCCTCCAGAGGCAGTTTGGAACTCGGCAGTGAGTGTTGCAAGCGAGGACTGACGATTTTTACGAGCTACGCACTTCAGCACTCGGCGGTCCCGTTCTGTGAGCTTGTGTGGCCTACCATTTCACGGCTGAGCTGCTGTTGCTCCTAGACATTTCCACTTCACAATAACAGCACTTAGTTGACCGAGGCAGCTCTATCAGGGCAGAAATTGGACGAACTGACTTGTTGGAAAGGTGGCATCCTATGACGGTGCCACGTTGAAAGTCACTGAGCTCTTCCGTACGGGCAATTCTACTGCCAATGTTTGTCTCTGGAGATTGCATAGCTCTGTGCTCGATTTTATACACATGTCAGTAACAGGTGTGGCTGAAATAGTCAAATCCACTCATTTGAATGGTTGTCCACATACTTTTTTGCCATGTAGTGTATACAGTAGATGCATCTGCTATTACCTGAAAAGGGTGCGCTTTTCCATCCTGAGTTCCCGTGAGCTGAGGGTCATGCAATCTTGGTCCAGCACTAAAGGCTAAACAAAATGAAAACAACATGAAAAACTACTCATAAAGCCATGAAGCAATGCCAAACCAATATAATGATAATAATATATATGCCATTTAGCAGACGCTTTTATCCAAAACGCCATTAATCACGGCTCCATTTCTTCACTGCACGGAACCTTTTAAGTGCACGTGTTTCCGCACGGAACCTTTTCAGCGCAGAACCCAGCATGGAACACAGCTACAGTTTTTTTGCCGTTTTTAGCTAAATCGCTGAAGACTGTGTGCCTCTAGCCCAAATCATGTATTACATTTAAAAATAAAATGTTTTTACCTTTATTTTTCTAGGCAAGTCAGTTAAGAACAAATTCTTATTTTCAATGACGGCCTACCGGGAAACAGTGGGTTAACTGCCTTGTTCAGGGGCAGAGTGGTAACGTGGGTGCAAGCAGTTGCTCCCGACGCCACTTGGGTAGACCACCAAGAGGCTCTTGCTGCCAAGGGAATGCCTGACAGCTTGAAAGATGTTTTGGACACTACAGTGAAAATTGTTAACTTTGTTAAAGCAAGGCCCCTGAACTGTTGTGTATTTTCTGCACTATGCAATGATATGGGCAGTAACCATGTAACACTTTTACAACATACAGCAGTGCGCTGGTTATCAAGGGGCAAAGTATTGACATGTTTTTTTTAAATTGAGAGTTTTCTTAACTGACCATAATTTTCACTTGTCTGACCGCTTGCATGATGATGAGTTTCTCACACGACTGGCCTATCTGGGTGATGTTTTTCTCGCCTGAATGACCTGAATCTAGGATTACAGGGAAATTCTGCAACTATATTCAATGTGCGTGACAAAATTGAGGCTATGATTTGAGAAACAGACGCCTCACAAGTCCTCAACTGGCAGCTTGGTTAAATAGTACCCGCAAAACAGCAGTCTCAACGTCAACAGTGAAGAGGCGACTCCAGGATGCTGGCCTTCTAGGCAGAGTTCCTCTGACCAGTGTCTGTGTTTTTTCACCCATCTTAACCTTTTCTTTTTATTGGCCATTCTGAGATATGGCTTTTTCTTAGCAACTCTGCCTAGAAGGCCAGCATCTCACTGTCACGTTCACTGTCTTCAAACTCCCTGTCATAGATGAGCCATGGCGCAGCGTGCATGTAATTCCACATCTTTCAATAAAGTGAAACTTTCACCAAAAAAACAGGTAAACAGAATCCGAACGTGACACAACCGTGGCGCACACAAACACACACAGAAAATAAATAATTACCCACAACATTAGGTGGGAAAAAGCCTGCCTAAGTATGATTCCCAATCAGAGACAACGATAGACAGCTGCCTCGGATTGAGAACCACACTCGGCCAAAAACAAAGAAATAGAAAACATAGAATGCCCACCCAAATCACACCCTGACATAACCAAATAGAGAAATAAAACAGCCCACCCGGACCCAGGGGAGGTTCCGGGTGGGCATCTATCCTCGGTGGCGGCCCCAGTTCGGGACGTAGCCCCCACTCCGCACACTGATCCCTCCACTTCCGTGGAACCGGACCATGGATCGTCGCCAGAGACTGAGGACCGTGGATTGTTGCCGGAGGAACCGGACCATGGATCATCACCGGAGTCTCACGGATTGGGAACCCCCACTGGAGGCTCCGGACTGCAGACCCCCGCTGGGTTACCGAGACTCCGGACCGCTGCTGGAAACTTCGGACTAGGGACCGTCGTTGGAGGCTCCGGACTGGAGACCGTCGCTGGAAGCTCCGGACTGGGGACCGTCGCTGGAAGCTCCGGACTGGGTCTGTCGCTGGAGGCTTCGTGCCTTGGATTTTCGCTGCCGGCTCCGGGCCATGGATCAGCACTGGAGGCTTCCTGTCATGGATCATCACTACAGGCTCCGGGCCATGGATCATCACTGGAGGCTTCGTGCCATGGATCATCACTGGAGGCTTCGTGCCATGGATTATCACTGGAGGCTCCAGGCCATGGATTATCACTGGAGGCTTTGTGCCATTGATCATGAATACTGGCTCCGGGCCATGGATCATCACTGGAAGCTTCGTGCCATGGATCATCACTAGAGGCTTCGTACATGGAGCCAGAACAGGTCTCACCGGACTGAGGAGATGTACTGTAAGCCTGGTGCATGGAGATGCCACAGGGCTTGCCAGGCTGAGACATACTGGAGGCCTTGTACGTGGAACCGGAACAGGTCTTGGGGATTGGGGAGATGCACTGGAAGCCTGGTGCATGGAGCAGGCACCGGATACACTGGGCCGTGGAGGCGCACTGGAGGTCTCGAGCATAGAGCTGGCACAACCCGTCTTGGCTGGATGCTTACTTTCGCCCGGGAAATGCGGGGCGCAGATACAGGACGAATTGGGCTGTGAAGTGCACTGGAGACACAGTGCGCATCACTGCATAACACAGTGCCTGACCAGTCACACGCTCCCCACGGTAAGCATGGGGAGTTGGCTCAGGTCTAAACCCTGACTCTGCCAATCTCTCCATGTGCCGACCCCAAACATTTTTTTGGAGCTGCCTCTCGGGCTTCCATTGTTGATTAAACTACTCGTATCATCGCCGTTCCGCTCTCGCTGCCTCCCTCTGCTCCCTTGGACGGCGATACTCTCCGGCCCTTGTCCAGGGTCCTTCTCCATCCAGGATTTCTTCCCGTGTCCACTACTGCTGGCCACGCTGCTTGGTCGGTTTTTGGTGGGTAATTCTGTCATGTTCACTGTCTTCAAACTCCCTGTCATAGATAATTCCACATCTATTAATAAATTGAAACTTAGATAAACAGAAACCAAACGTGAAGCAACACAAACACACACAGAAAATAAATAATCACCCACAACATTAGGTGGGTAAAAGGCTGCCTAAGTATGATTCCAAATCAGAGACAACGATAGACAGCTGCCTCTGATTGGGAACCACTCAGCCAAAAACAAAGAAATAGAAAACATAGAATGCCCACCCAAATCACACCCTGACCTAACCAAATAGATAAATAATCAAATCAAATCAAATGTATTTATATAGCCCTTCGTACATCAGCTGATATCTCAAAGTGCTGTACAGAAACCCAGCCTAAAACCCCAAACAGCAAGCAATGCAGGTGTAGAAGCACGGTGGCTAGGAAAAACTCCCTAGAAAGGCCAAAACCTAGGAAGAAACCTAGAGAGGAACCAGGCTATGTGGGGTGGCCAGTCCTCTTCTGGCTGTGCCGGGTGGAGATTATAACAGAACATGGCCAAGATGTTCAAATGTTCATAAATGACCAGCATGGTCGTATAATAATAAGGCAGAACAGTTGAAACTGGAGTAGCAGCACGGTCAGGTGGACTGGGGACAGCAAGGAGTCATATAAAACAGCTCTCAGGTCAGGGCGTGACACCCAGAGTCGCCTCTTCACTGTTTGTCACACCCTGATCTGTTTCACCTGTCCTTGTGATTGTCTCCACCCCGCTCCAGGTGTTGCCCATCTTCCCCATTATGCCCTATGTATATATACCTGTGTTCTCTGTTTGTCCGTTGCCAGTTCGTCTTGTTTGTTCAAGTCAACCGGTGTTTTGTGTCTCAGCTCCTGCTTTTTCCAGTCTCTTTTCTCTCGCCCTCCTGGTTATGACCCTTGCCTGTCCTGACTCCGAGCCCGCCTGCCTGATCAATCTGCCTGCCCCTGACCCTGAGCCTGCCGGCCTGTACCTTTTCCCCCCTTTGGGTTACCGACCTCTGCCTTGCCTTGACCCCGAGCCTGCCTGCCGCCCGGTACCGTTGCCCCACCTCTGGTTTACTGACCCCTGCCTGCCTTGACCAGTCTATTGCCTGCCCCTGTTTGGAATATTAAACTATTGTTTATTCGATGTGGTCTGCATCTGGGTCTTACCTTCATATGTGATACTGTTGACGTTGAGACTGGTGTTTTGCGAGTACTATTTAATGAAGCTGACTGTTGAGGAATTGTGAGGTGTCTGTTTCTCAAACTAGACACTCTAATGTACTTGTCCTCTTCCTCAGTTGTGCACCGGGGCCTAACACTCATCTTTCTATTCTGATTAGAGACCATTTGCTCTGTTCTGTGAAGGGAGTGGTACACGGCGTTGTACGAGATCTTCAGTTTCTTGGCAATTTCTCCCATGGAATAGCCTTTATTTCTCAGAACAAGAATAGACTGACGAATTTCAGAAAAAAGTTATTTGTTTCTGGCCATTTTGAGCCTGTAAAGAAGGCCAGTTGTATTGCTTCTTTAATCAGGACAACAGTTTTCAGCTGTGCTAACATAATTGCAAAATAGTTTTCTAATGATCAATTAGCCTTTTAAAATTATGAACTTGGATTAGCTAACACAACGTGCCATTGGAACACAGGAGTGATGGTTGCTGATAATGGACCTCTGTACCCCTATGTAGATATTCCAGCTACAATAGTCATTTACAACATTAACAACATCTACACTGTATTTTTGATCAATGTTATTTTAATGGACAAAAAAAATGTGCTTTTCTTTCAAAAACAAGGACATTTCTAAGTGACCCCAAACTTTTGAACGGTAGTGTATATAGGTCTATGCTATGCATCATCACCTTAGAAAGCGCTGTCCATTTCGTTGTATTAGGCTTTGAAACAACATCCACAAGGACCATATTTTACACTCAATTTCAACCTGTTGTTGAACCTCTTTCTTCAACTTGATCAATCACAGTGAGGTGAGTTTTTAAAGCACAATACTGTTTTGATGATAAGTATTTGATGTGAATTTCAATTGTGTTTGCATTGATGTCAGAGTGGTTAGAGGGACAATAGAGCCCTGAGTTCCAGGCCACGTGGAATTTTACTGATGTCATGACTCATAACTGCCAGTGTGGCGGTAATATGGTCACTGCAACAACCCTACCAGTAACGCCAAGCACTGCTTTTTAAATGGAAAAATCTTTCTTTAGGGCCAAATTTGAGCAAATTCTAAAATTGCGATTAATCACGATTAATAATGCCATTAACTCGATTCATTATTTTAATCGTTTGACAGCCCTACTTAATACATCAATGAATCTGGATAATGTCACTCTAAATCCACATTGAGATGCACAGTAACTGTGCTAAGAATCAGTGTGCTTCCCTCACCTTCTCTCCTCCCACCAGGAAGAGGTCGACAGCGACCATATTGATGCAGAGTTTCTGACAGAGGACCCGGAGCACCTCCCTGATGGTGGCTCCCGACCGCAGGGTCACAGAGGAGCACGAGCCATCCGGCAAGGTCACATTGCAGTGCTTGGCGGACAACCTGTCCCACACCGGCACTGAGTGACGATTGTCCCCCTACACAGGACAAACCATAGTCAGAGATAGAACTCCATAGAAGCAAGAGAGAGGACCAAGAGTTAAAAACAGCAACAATGTCTCTATGTCTTGTATTGTATGTAGTGTTTAATGTTCGTCCTGTCTGCGAACCAAATTTCCTTATGGGGTAAAAAAAAAACTACATTGAACATCTGAACCTTTAAATGAACCCCCATTAAGTCTGTCACGCCCTGACCTTAGTTTTCTATGTTTTATGTATTATTTTGGTCAGGTCAGGGTGTGACGAGGGTGGGTATGTTTGTTTGTCCTGTCTAGGTTTTTTTGTATATCTAGGGGTGTTTGTTAGTCTAGGTTTATTATAGGTCTATGGTGGCCTGAATTGGTTCCCAATCAGACATAGCTGTTTATCGTTGTCTCTGATTGGGGATCCTATTTAGGTTGCCATTTTCCATTTTGGTTTTGTGGGTTATTGTCTATGTGTAGTTGCCTGTCAGCACTAGTGTTATATAGCGTCACGTTAGTTTGTTTAGTGTTTTTCCTTCATTAAAAGAAGAATGTATGCTTATCACGCTGCGCCTTGGTCTCATCGTTATGACGAACGTGACGAAGTCATATGTTTCATATCACACCTGTCATAACCATTTTGACAGCGGCATACCCAAGCCAAGAGGACTTTCAGGCAACATGCCACAAGACTAAACAGAGTCGTGATCTGTATAATGTCTGCTTCTACTACAGCGCTATCTTGGTTCAGTGTTGCCATGGTGACCTGGCCTGGCCGTGCATGCGGATGTTACCTCGATCTTGCCCGCTGAACAGGAAGTGGCCAGCTCCAGACTGGCACCTGAGGACAAGGAGCCCTGTGATTCCCTCCGACCGTTGCTGCCCCAGGAATCTACCCAACACAGGAAGGCCAGGGAGGTCAGAGGTCACAGTTAGGAATTCATTCCACATATACACAGAAAACGTACCAGTATTGCGATTATTTTTTCCATGCAAAAAATGAGAACAAGAAGCAGTTCCTTTAAAAACCAACTGTATGTACAATATTGTGTGCTATAGCTCGGGAAATAAATACATGTGACTCTGGATGACAACATAATGATGTTTGTTTCCAACATTAGGTCTGTTTACCTTTGTGGGGGTTTTTCGCTGCCACGATACAAACTAGTAGCGCAATACTGGTATCATCCCATCCCTACTTACTATCCATGTATCATCACAACACAGCTACACACAAGACAAGCTACTATCCATGCTTCATCACAACACAGCTACACATAAAAGACAAGCTACTATCCATGCATCATCACAACACAGCTACACATAAAAGACAAGCTACTATCCATGCATCATCACAACACAGCTACACATAAAAGACAAGCTACTATCCATGCATCATCACAACACAGCTACACATAAGACAAGCTACTATCCATGCATCATCACAACACAGCTACACATAAAAGACAAGCTACTATCCATGCATCATCACAACACAGCTACACATAAAAGACAAGCTACTATCCATGCATCATCACAACACAGCTACACATAAAAGACAAGCTACTATCCATGCATCATCACAACACAGCTACACATAAGACAAGCTACTATCCATGCATCATCACAACACAGCTACACATAAAAGACAAGCTACTATCCATGCATCATCACAACACAGCTACACACAAGACAAGCTACTATCCATGCATCACAACACAGCTATAAAAGACAAGCTACTATCCATGCATCATCACAACACAGCTACACATAAGACAAGCTACTATCCATGCATCATCACAACACAGCTACACATAAAAGACAAGCTACTATCCATGCATCATCACAACACAGCTACACATAAGACAAGCTACTATCCATGCATCATCACAACACAGCTACACATAAAAGACAAGCTACTATCCATGCATCATCACAACACAGCTACACATAAAAGACAAGCTACTATCCATGCATCATCACAACACAGCTACATATAAAAGACAAGCATCAACACAACTACATATAAAAGACAAGCTACTATCAAGGGAAAACATTTGTGTAACATTGCCAATGACATAAATCAGATGAAGCTCAAAACACCATTTGAAATGCTGCTTCAGGAGTTCACCTTTCATCATAACGAATTTATAGCATGCAGTGCTGTGCTGTGTATTGCCTGACCAAAGAACATAATGCATGCCAGAAAGCTTCATGTCAATATTGAAACCATACACAAGAAGTTCCCTCACAGGAAAAAAACATTATTTGAATTGAATACATAAGATTAACTCCTTGTGACATTCTATGACTGAGAATTGCTGACCGAGGTTGATTTCTCCAATGTCCTTTTTCTTGGGTCCCTTTCCGAAGCTCCGGTTCCGGGACCAAGAAAAGAAGGTGCTCCGTTTCTTATGCTCATCATGCTCGTCTCCGGGGTCCTCATTAAGTGACCTTCCTGACCTCTGCTTCCTTGCCTCCTATTGGTCAAAAAAACAACTAGGTCAAACAACATGTCTAACACCTGGGTTGTATACATTAGTGCACAACGTAGCAAACCGTTTTGCTATTGAAAACATTTAGGGAAACAAAGGAAATTGCAATGGAAGATTTGTTTCTTATTGGACAAGTTCAGGTAGTCCCCTTTGGTCTGTTTTCTTCCATTTGGTATCTAGTGAATATGACCCTGATGTTTTGAAGGTTAACAAACACCTATACTGGCTACAACACAAAATGTGCATCCCACAGGCGAATGACACAAACATCTGCGATGGTTTCTAAGACAATAGCAGATACTATTTTGGCTGTTAAGGTTACTTTAGTACAAGGCGATACCTTAATGGGCGTGGAGAGGGAGAGGGAGGAGCTGGCGCTGTGCTTGGAGGGGGCGGGGCTACAAGGGATCTGGTAGGGGTCAGGTAAAGGTCGTCCCTCCACCTCGGCCAGCATGCACTCCTGATACAGGCCAGACTTGAGGAACCTGGAGTAGCTGTCAAACTTCATCAGGTTGAAGATCTACAGACAAAATGGGGAAAGAAAAGGGACTGGTGTTACAAAGGGTCACAATCAGTTATGACATGTGTTATGACATATGTGGTAATAGCTATGATTAAGTCATGTTTGTAACAACATTGGACAGATCTACACTGACGTTGTACAGGCCTGTGAGTTTGTGGGGGTGTGTGCCAGTTTGTGTTTGACCTTGGTAAAGCACAATAGCCATTTTGGAAACAGGCAGATGACACTGAATAATACAAATTGTTCCAGCAGTGCTGCCCCGGCAGTTGACACTGTGCTGCTCCCAGCCTTATGTGTGTGTGTATAAGGGAGGGTTGACAATAAAGTATATTATTATTTATTCAACAACATAACATAGAGTAGTAGGCAGTTGGTCCTCTCACTTGTAATTGCTGAGCCTTGAACATGTTTGGACATGGGGAGGTGAGGACGTCGTCGGCCAGTTGGGCCTGACTGTCGATGTTGACCGGCGTGGTGGCTTTACTGGACAGGAAGCTGTTGTAGATCTCCCCTGCCCTCTGGGATAGCTGGAGAGGAGAGGAATATGTTTTAAAAACACACACACAACTATGACATAACTTAGTCCATTGTTATGAAGGGGACTGATTCTGGTGTTTTACACACAGATCCTCACTCAGCCACACAAGGTGCTGCACAACCAGCACTTCTAAAGGCACCAAGGAATTGTCTATCGAGACACACAGACATGTCCAGTATATTGAGGGCTCTTTTTTAATTAATCCATGACATCCAAAGCCTATGGACAAGATAAGAAAGTATGGTTTGGTCTTGGTGATGTGTACAAGGAAGAACCTTACCTGCTTTTTGTCCGTTGCAGGTATATGACTGAAGTATTCGCAGCCCTGCCAGAACAAGATATTCTCCTCACTGAATTCCTTCTTGAGGAATTCCTGTGGAGACACAAACAACAGCTTTATCATACCTGCAGTAAGCCTGGAGTGTCCGGGTCCAGTGTTGATTGGCTATTGATGGATTCTGGGTTCTAACGCCTAAACTTGAAATAGGGTTAATTATCAGGTATCCTATTGAAATATTGAGTGCTATGGTTTAGATGGTCTACACCAGAAGTGGATGGTTATCTGTAGGAGGAAGGTGGGTGCAATTAAGCTTGGAATGTACTGAGTGTAGGGAAAACGATCATATGTGGCAGGCATTGATCAGGTGAGAGAGTCATGGATTAGTGATGAAGGGGGTTTAGGTCAGGTCAGGTCACGTTAAGGGAGAAGGAAAAGTTTATTGCCTGTATCACTTAGTATCCTGCCTAGCAATAAAGATACAATGTTTAGCAAGAAGGAAGAGACTCCATCCAAAGTGGGGTACATATACCACCACTTTTGTAAACATGTCTTTGTCGGTTCAGCTGTTCGATCCTTTGGGAAGAATAAACTTAGTTTAAGCTTTCATAGTGTCCGTCGAGTTCTTACTCTGATAATTAGAACCTAACACTATATAGTTGACTATTGCTTCTATTCCACAAGAAGAGAATGGTGTAACGCCTTCAAACTCAACTCTGGACCTCGAAGTCAGTTCCACTACGCTTTTTCATTGTTGCCCTCTAATCAGGAACCGATTTAGACCTGGGACACCAGGTGACGGAAATGAATTATCAGGTAGAACAAAAAACCAGCAGGCACTGGACCTCGTAGGGTAAGAGTTGAATACCCCTGTATGTCTGAGGTAACTTCACATTGATTTCATCATACAGAATGGAGAATGAGATAGAACTGTAACATCACGTAACATGCAAACTAAAACATAATTTGGGACGTCTGAGGAAGACGAGTATAGATTTCATCTAACAGAATAGAGAATGAGGAAGATAATGGACTGTTGAGTTTGTTGGGTTTCAGATCACATAACTAAACTAACAGTGAACTAAAATAAAACTCAATTTCCCAGAGTTCTTTACAGTACATACTGAGAAGTAGCGGACGCCAATGGGGTCCTGGAGCAGGCGCTCGAAGCAGGCGGCCCAGCTGGCCACCCGGCGCTCTGACAGCCTCCTGTGGCTGCCGGCGCCGGGCAGACTGCCATTGCTGTTCAGACTGCTCTGGCTGCAGCAGCCCTGGAGCTGCACACCACCACCATGGTCTGGAGAGAGAGGAAAATGGTAGGGAAAGTGGTTAGGGGACAACGGGGGTAGGGACCAGAACTGTTCTGACAACAACAGCCTTAAAGCTGCACTATAGTCTACAGCAGAGAAAAGTTAATTCAGGGACTCAATTCTAAGCTAGTTCAAAGAGAGGGAAGAAAATGCTATTAGTCCAAAACCACTCAAAAGAAGGGAATAGCTTGGGAACTGTGGAATCTAGAGAAAGAAGCCTATTTTAACAAGTACTTCCAATGACTCAGTTAGTGCCTGCTATCATGGCGGCAGATGCCCATTTCAAAGCCCCACCAACCAGAAAGCAAAATATCAAAAACACAAAAAGGAAGACAGTAAGGTCTGTTACCAAAATGCTCTTGAATGGTCAATGTCAGGCAAGAGAAGTGTTCACGATCTGCTTACGGAATTGAGGAATTGAGGAATTTTAAGCCTCTGTTGGGAGCTTTCTGAAAACACTACACAGATGAATCCATAGCCTCCAGCACCAGGGTATCTGATCACTGATAAACATGCACAAGCACAGGACAAATAATAATTACAAGTAGCCTCTAAATGCTATTGCAAATATTACATGACAACTTGGACACTGAATCATGACTGTTCGTGACTGACTACCTTACAATGTTGTGAGTAATGCCTCGGGATACAGTCTAACTATAGACGCTCATGCTTTTGTTAGCCAACTCGCCCAGCTGAATCAGTAGGTGTCAGCAGAGTTGTAAAGGCATAAAACAAGCTGGTTTTTACAAGCCCTCACATCTCCCATTAAAAGACGCAAGATATGTATTCCATTTTCTATTACACAAATCAATTTGTCCCAGACATTTGTTTATAATTTAATTTCAAAACTCTGCCAATTGACCTCAGTGACGTGATATTTGGTTTGGAGTTGACACGATATTTGGTATTTGGTTTGGAATCTTGAGTTTTCCAGCAGAGAGCAAATATGGGGCCTGTGTTGCTTTATAATGGGATGGTTTTCTGGATAAATAGCATAGAGTTTCTTCGCCACATGCTATTTGAAAGAGCTAAGCAGCTCCTCCAAAACCACAGCGCCATCGAACATGGCGTTCAGCAAACATTATTAAACGTCTGTGAAAGGGTAAACCAACAGCAAACACACAATCCCAAACCCTATCCTAAAACAGTGTTTCCCAACACCAGTCCTCCAGTGTCCCGAACTTCACACATTTTTTGTTGGAGCCCCAGACAAGCCCACCTGATTCAACTAATCATCGAGTCCTCAATAAGTGGAATCAGGTGAGTTTGTCTGGGGACACAACAAAAACTTGTGCTGGTTGGAATACTCGAGGAGTTGGGAAACCCTGTCGTAAAACCCCTGCACAAGAGCCTTTTGTTGAGGTCGTAAATAAATAGGTTGACATCATATTCTGTGAGCCTGTTTAATTCAATAACCTCAGAGTTGCGTGTTGTGGAGAGCTTAATAAACACACAATAAAAAGCAAACACAGGAAACGGAGAAAGCCGCTTTCAAGAAAAAGGCACACAAAAAGTGACTTTTATTGTTCAACAAAAAGGTCCATGGAGGGACAAAACGCCCCATTTGGCCCATGCTTGTTTTGGAACACTTTTGTTGAACTCAACTTAAAGCTTATTACTTAGCCTAGGTGCAGGAAGCAAAAACATGTGCTGTGTTCTGTCATCACAGATAAAGTGAATGTAAGAACAAGTGTAATGAAAAGAGAAATGTACTCACCACCTTCTGAGGAAGCAGCCGACTGAAAGACAACAAAAAGAGACATGAGTGAGAAGATGCCGTCATGACCTCCTCCTGCTCCGAGGCAAGGAACCACTGGAGCCTGAGCACAGAATGTCTCTATCAGTGTGTGTGTGTGTGTGTGTGTGTGTGTGTGTGTGTGTGTGTGTGTGTGTGTGTGTGTGTGTGTGTGTGTGTGTGTGTGTGTGTGTGTGTCTATTAATGTGGGTGGATCCAGCCCAGGGCCGCTGCCACACACACACACAGCTGTTCACACCTCAAGAATGGGTCCCACTTCTCACCACACACACACTCACTACCTATGACTCAACATGCTTTGGACACACAAAAACACACTCGGGGCACATGAACATGTTTGGAGATGCACACACTCTCTCTCTCACACACACACACACACACACACACACACACACACACACACACACACACACACACACACACACACACACACACACACACACACACACACACACACACACACACACACACACACACACACACACACACACACACACACACACACACACACACACACACAGACAAGAGCCAAGTGGCATGTTCCCTCTCACTGGTGTCATCATGAGGAGCCACTTAAGGGGTCGTTGCTTGCACTATAATAGGCCACTTTCACATGATAATTCAGGGGCTGAGTGGGCAATGAAAGTCTATACAAGACTATAGGCCATAGAGTGATCAGCAATTCTGACAAGCATCTTTGGAAAGAGAAAAAAATAATAATCACAAAGCCCAGGTGTGACCATTATGCTGATTCTGTTACAAAACGTTTTGTCTGTTTACTCCAAACGGAAAATGCAAGCAAGAGTTTCTATTGGACAAATTCAAGTAGGTCCCTCCCTGTTTGTTTCCGTCTGGTTCTTAAACAGTAAACGGTTTCCGTAATGAATACACCCTCGTGGAATTTCATTACTGGCATATTTATTAGTGAAATGGTCTCTTCTCTTCACAAGAATAGGTTGATTTTATGCAGCAGCTACAAATGTTTACTTAGCAAACAATTTGAAGACATTGCTGGTGAGAGAATGGCAGAAAACCAGGGATATCTATTAAGATTGGTTTAGTAAGGCTAAAATAAAGGTTTACAGCTGAAAGGCAAATATTTTCAAATGCAGCAGAAGAAATTAGTAGAGCATCGTTCAGCTTTGTCCAAGAACACACTATTAATCAGTGTGTTGGAGGATTCATTTAGAAAGAGAGACTGATTCCCTACGAGGTTATGAGAAGCCAGTGTGAACATGCTGGTAGATACAGTCACCTCCAAAATGATTGGCACCCTTGGTAAAGATGGGCAAAAAATACTCTAATACTATAATAAATTATACAAATACTGAGCTGTATTGTACGCTCAAAACAATTGAGAAATTCAATATTTCATAATAATACAATTACTCAGTGAAAGAGATTTTGTTTAACAAGTCATTTCAAAATATATCTAAAAGGGATAACTATGCAGCCTTTTTCTCAAATGTAAACATTTGATTGGAGAACACATTGGGAGGGATCTTTGACCATTCCTCCATACAGAATATTTCCAGGTCCTTGATATCCTTTGTTGGCCGGGGACTTTAATGCAGGGAAACTTAAATCAGTTTTACCTAATTTATATTTTCATGTTAAATGCGCAACCAGAGGGGAAAAAATCTATATCACCTTTACTCCACACACAAAGACAAAGCTCTCCCTCGCCCTCCATTTGGAAAATCTGATCATAATTCTATCCTCCTGATTCCTGCATACAAGCAAAAAATTAAAGCAGGAAGCACCACTGACTCGGTCTATAAAAAAAGTGGTCAGATGAAGCAGATGCTAAACTACAGGACTGTTTTGCTAGCACAGACTGGAAAATGTTACGGGATTCTTCCGATGGCATTGAGGAGTACACCTCATCAGTCACAGGCTTTAACAAGAAGTGCATTGAGGATGTCATCCCCACAGTAACTGTACGTACATACCAAAACCAGAAGCCATGGATTACAGGCAACATTTGCACTGAGCTAAAGGGTAGAGCTGCCAGTTTCAAGGTGCAGGACTCTAACCTGGAAGCTTATAAGAAATCCTGCTATGCCCTCCGACGAACCATCAAACAGGCAACCCGCCAATACAGGACTAAGATTGAATCGTACTACACCGGCTCAGACGCACATTGGATGTGGCAGAGCCTGCAAACTATTACAGACTACAAAGGGAAGCACAGCCGCGAGCTGCCCAGTGACACAAGCCTACCAGACGAGCTAAATCACTTCTATGCTCGTTTTGAAGCAAGCAACACTGAGGCTTGCATGAGAGCATCAGCTGTTCCAAACTACTGTGTGATCATGCTCTCCGTAGCCAACGTGGGTAAGACCTTTAAACAGGTCAACATTCACAAGGTCGCTAGGATGTGTGATCAAAGCAAGTGCTGACCAACTGGCAGGTGTCTTCACTGACATGTCCCTGATTGAGTCTGTAATACCAACATGCTTCAAGCAGACCACCATAGCCCCTGTGCCCAAGAACACTAATGTAACCTGCCTAAATGATTACGGACCCGTAGCACTCACGTCTGTAGCCATGAAGTGCACTGAAAGGCTGGTTATGGCTCACATTAACATCATTATCCGGGAATCCCTAGACCCACTTTAATTTGCATACCGCTCAAACAGATCCACAGATGATGCAATCTCTATTGCACTCCACACTGCCATCTCCCACTTGGACAAAAGGAACACCACGCGAAAATGCTATTGAGCGTGGCTGAGGTGCACCCGTGACCGGCTCGGAAACCAGATTGCACAGCGGAGAAGGTACAGTGGGATTCGAGATGGTCAGTGACCTGTTTGTTGACTTGGCTTTCGAAGACCTTAGAAAGGCAGGGCAGGATGGATATAGGTCTGTAACAGTTTGGGTCCAGGGTGTCTCCCCCTTTGAAGAGGGGGATGACTGTGGCAGCTTTCCAATCCTTGGGGATCTCAGGCGATATGAAAGAGAGGTTGAACAGGCTGGTAATAGGGGTTGCGACAATGGCGGCGGATAGTTTTAGAAAGAGAGGGTCCAGATTGTCAAGCCCAGCTGATTTGTACGGGTCCAGGTTTTGCAGCTCTTTCAGAACATCTGGTATCTGGATTTGAGTAAAGGAGAACCTGGAGAGGCTTGGGCGAGTAGCTGCGGGGGGGGTGGAGCTGTTGGCCGAGGTTGGAGTAGCCAGGCGGAATGCATGGCCAGCCGTTGAGAAATGCTTGTTGAAGTTTTCGATAATCATGGATTTATCGGTGGTGACCGTGTTACCTAGCCTCAGTGCATTGGGCAGCTGGGAGGAGGTTCTCTTTTTCTCCATGGACTTCACAGTGTCCCAGAACTTTTTGGAGTTGGAGCTACAGCATGCAAATTTCTGCCTGAAGAAGCTGGCCTTAGCGTTCCTGACTGACTGCGTGTATTGGTTCCTGACTTCCCTGAACAGTTGCATATCGCGGGGACTATTCGATGCTATTGCAGTCTGCCACAGGATGTTTTTGTGCTGGTCGAGGGCAGTCAGGTCTGGAGTGAACCAAGTTCTTAGTTCTGCATTTTTTGAACGGAGCATGAAGGCCTGCTCACAGAAGTGTTTTGGGGAGTGTTTGACAGTGATGAGGGGTGGTCGTTTGACTGCGGCTCCGTAGCGGATACAGGCAATGAGGCAGTGATCACTGAGATCCTGGTTGAAGACAGCGGAGGTGTATTTGGAGGGCAAGTTGGTCAGGATGACGTCTATGAGGGTGCCCTTGTTTACAGATTTAGGGTTGTACCTGGTGGGTTCCATGATGATTTGTGTGAGATTGAGGGCATCTAGCTTAGATTGTAGGACTGCCGGGGTCTTAAGCATATCCCAGTTTAGGTCACCTAACAGAACAAACTCTGAAGCTCGATGGGGGGCGATCAATTCACAAATGGTGTCCAGCACACAGCTGGGAGCTGAGGGGGGTCGGTAGCAGGCGGCAACAGTGAGAGACTTATTTCTGGAGAGAGTAATTTTCAAAATTAGTAGTTCGAACTGTTTGGGTATAGACCTGGAAAGTATGACATCTCTGCAGTAGACTGCAACTCCTCCCCCTTTGGCAGTTCTATCTTGACGGAAAATGTTATAGTTGGGTATGGAAATCTCAGAATTTTTGGTGGCCTTCCTGAGCCAGGATTCAGACACGGCAAGGACATCAGGGTTAGCAGAGTGTGCTGAAGCAGTGAGTAAAACAAACTTAGGGAGGAGGCTTCTGATGTTGACATGCATGAAACCAAGGCTTTTTCGATCACAGAAGTCAACAAATGAGGGTGCCTGGGGACATGCAGGGCCTGGGTTTACCTCCACATCACCCGCGGAACAGAGGAGGAGTCGTATGAGGGTGCGGCTAAAGGCTATCAAAACTGGTCTTCAGTATAGCCTCGATACTGTTATTTTCACTGTCATTTTACAGTAAAAAAAAAAATGTTTACTTATCTATTGTTTACCTAATACGTATTTTTTACTTAAAAAATGCACTGTTGGTTAGGGCCTGTAAGTAAAGCATTTCACTGTAAGGTCTACTACACCTGTTGTATTCGGTGCACGTGACAAATAAACTTTGATTTGATTTGATCATTTCGGGGACAGGAAAGTATTGCTATGCAAAATTAGCAAAGCTTAATGACAAAAGATTGCATAACAAGAGATAATTTAAATATCTTTGTGGACCTACTATTGGTCACAGCTGGGAGAAGCAATTTATGCATCTAAAATAACATCCTTCATTGATCAATGACTTGAGGAATATGACCAGACACATTTTGAACCCGCCCACTGACTGACTCAGTCTCAGAGTCAGTCAGTGGTAAATAATGTTGAACCACCTGAGGGTTAGGGATCACAGTCATGTGCACCCACTGTGGTCCATTCCATTTTGGGAGTGACAGTGACCATATTTAATCCCTGCAGGGTTTTCCCTCTCTCACAGAGGCGAAACAAAGGGCAGTCCCAAGAACCACAACATCTAGTCTTCACTCAAAAACCACAAGGCTGCTGAACCAACCGTATACAGATGGGTCCTAAAAGCCACCTCTTGTGTGGTGGCTAGAACATATACAGCCAGGAGTCAAAGGGAGAGAAGATGAGGGTTCAATAGAAAACAGAGAGGGGGGTGGGGGGTGGAGAATTCACCCACTCAACTGTTGCTTCAGTAGATCTCTCAGTTAAAAGTACTAAAAGCACCACCTTTAAATACAGAGTAGTCGCCAGTAACCACATTTTATTCTAAACTACAGACAGCCATCATCTGTGATATGACACACGTCTTGGTTAGTTTATAACTCGTAAAAAGTCCCTACTGAAACCATGCAATTGGGTCATTCTACGAAAGTGGTTGCTTTCCAGTCCGCCGCATTAACCACGAGGAAAAACACATTAAAAACGTCAGATAATAACACAAAATATATGTTTTTGTTTTAATTGAAGTGTTTTTGTGTTAATAAAACATATGTAGGTCAGTTCTATTGCAAAAAAAATGCTTTATATATCATAGCTTGTCCCTCGGGTCAAGAGTCATGGTTAAGTGACATTTAGAGTTGAAAATACATAATTTGTTTACACACTTTAAATGTCATAATACAAAGGAAAGTATTATAGTTATTTAGTGGATTACTAAACTAAAATATTAACTAAATATTATAAATAATTTACAGGGAATACCTCTCAATTTCATGTGCTTCGTGATACCATATTATAAAAACCACCATAATAAAAACATGCAACATGCTTGCCAGCCTCTTACTGGGTCAAAGGTTCTTCTGAGGTGGGGCTGTTTTCATGTGAAGCCTTAAGATGTGTCACCGGTGTTCCACAGTTTACAGTAAAGGGAAAAGGGAATTTGATCAAAATAATTGTGGTTTGAGCTACTATGGCCGCCATTTTTTCATTATCATGAAACTTTTCTGTCTTTGATTATATATTCAAATTAAATAGTCAAATTATATTCTGGAAAGCCTGAATTTTCATCCAAATATGGGTAATACCTGTCACGTCTAATCAAGGTGGGTGGAATCAGGCGCAGAGAGCAAATAGCGATAATAAGTTTATTCTCCGGTGAACAAAATAAACACGGTCAACCCAAAATACAAACAGGGTGAAATTATCCAAAACAGGATAACAGACTAACCGGAGAATAATAAACACAAAAACACTGACAGACGAAACGAATGACAAAATAAACAATACCGCACAAAACAAGGGCGGGACAACCTACATTATATACAGACACTAATTAACTAAACAACACACAGGTGAAAACAATCAGACAAAACCAACAGATACACGAAAAGGGATCGGTAGTGGCTAGTAGGACGGTGACGACGACCGCCGAGCACCGCCTGAACGGGCAGGAGAGCCAACCTCGACGAAGTCGTGACAATACCAGTAATAAAAAGGCTACAGTTTTTTTTGTATATGTTGTAAAATAGCAAAATACATTAAGCAGGCATGTTGTTAATTAACATTTTTAAGGGGTTTACTATTATCTGACTAAGTATTATTACTTTTTTAAACATAAAAATAAAATAGCTGGTCAAAATGCCACAATTTTCGTAGAACGACCCAGATATACAGGTGAGTGATGGGAAGCATAGAGGTTAAGTTCATTGGGCCAGTAACTGAAAAGTTGCTGGTTCGAATCCCCAAGCCGACTAGGTAAAAAATATGCCATTGTGCCCTTGAGCAAGGCACTTAACCCTCATTGTTCCTGTAAGTCGCTCTGGATAAGAGTGTCTGCTAAATGACTCAAATATCAACACAAAATCAGTCACTAGAGTAGAATGACATTTCAAGGCCTTGTGTTGTGTTACATTGATGGGAAAAACAGTTGAGATGTCAGCCATATCCTGTTCTTTAGGATGATGGACTTACCAACCAATCTTTCATTCATGTTGCCTCATAGGAGAGCATAATACAGCACATCTCATCATGACACATCGCGGATCATAGCCAACAAAGTACCTTCCCTCCTAAATCACTATGTGTCATATGAGAAGCATTTCTGATGAACGATAATTATACATGTCAGATCATGTCAGGTTGCCTTTCACATATGTAGGCTACACTTTACGACACATAATCCATAAAAAAATAGCAGATTCAACACTCCTTTGATTTATCTCGCCACACCTACGAAAGTTGTCACACTGTTGATTCACGAAACAGAGTGTGTGCGTGCCTGTGTCTCTGTGTGTGTGTGTGTGTGTGTGTGTGTGTGTGTGTGTGTGTGTGTGTGTGTGTGTGTGTGTGTGTGTGTGTGTGTGTGTGTGTGTGTGTGTGTGTGTGTGTGTGTGTGTGTGTGTGTGTGTGTGTGTGTGTGGTGACTGCCCACAGTGGTTGCTAGAACTACACACACACACACCTCTGTGTGTTTTCCAGCTCAGTATTTCTTCCACAGCAGTACACCCCTGTGAAGAGATCCAGTGATGGCTGCCCACCTCTGTTGTCTCAACTGCTCTGCTCTCATCCTCATGTTCACACCTCCAGGGACTGGCTCTATCCATGGGTGGCACTAGGCAGCAGGGCCGTAGCTATATATGAGGACTCTGAGGTCAGGACCTCTGTAATTTGTAAAAAATAAAATAAATAATTAGGAACTCAGTCGGAGTCTCAATTTACTGTTGAGGGTTAAAATAAAAGGTGCAATTTTGAAACTTTTTTTTGTTGTTCATCAGCTGGTAAATTTGTCTAGTTCGTCTGGACATCTAATCATGGCCCTTACCTCCAGGGGGGCCCACATTGATTTTGTTAGTCATCTCACTCAGATATCATATTAACATGGCATACATCATGGCAAAATGTGTCAAATTACAGGAAATTATATTTTAAAACTGCAGAAATTTCTCACCACCCCATGGCAAAATGTGTAGAACTGCAGGAATGTAGCTATAAAACTGCAACAACAGAAAAGGTACTGTAAAGCACATTTATTTGTTAACTTTTATTTAATAAAATGCTTTTTCTGCTAACAGATCCCTCTGTACGTATAAAATTGTAGTTTTTAATCCCAAGTTGTTGTGGCTAATTGTATAGCTAATATGTAAGTTGATTGAGATGAATGAAGCAAAAGCATCCAATCTGATAATGGCTTGGCATCCAAATCAAGACAAGCGTATGACAGCCATGTGTAATGAACATACAGTTGAAGTCGGAAGTTTACATACACTTAGGTTGGAGTCATTAAAACTCATTTTTCAACCACTCCACAAATTTCTTGTTAACAAACTATAGTTTTGGCAAGTCGGTTAGGACATCTACTTTGTGCATGACACAAGTAATTTTTTCAACAATCGTTTACAGACTGTTTCACTTATAATTCAATGTATCACAATTCCAGTGGGTCAGAAGTTTACATACACTAAGTTGATTTTGGCTTTAAACAGCTTGGAAAATTCCAGAAAATTATGTCATGGCTTTAGAAGCTTCTGATAAGTTAATTGACATCATTTGAGTCAATTGGAGGTGTACCTGTGGATCTATTTCTAGGCTTACCTTCATACTCAGTGCCACTTTGCTTGACATCATGGGAAAATAAAGAGAAATCAGCCAAGACCTCAGAAGAAAAATTGGAGACCTCCACAAGTCTGATTCATCCTTGGGAGCAATTTCCAAACGCCTGAAGGTACCGCGTTCATCTGTACAAACATAGTAGGCAAGTATAAACACCATGGGACCACGCAGCCGTCATCAGGAAGGAGACATGTTCTGTCTCCTAGAGATGAACGTACTTTGGTGCGAAAAGTGCAAATCAATCCCAGAACAACAGCAAAGGACCTTCTGAAGATGCTGGAAGAAACAGGTACAAAAGTATCTATATCCACAGTAAAACAAGTCCTATATCAACATAACCTGAAAGGCTGCTCAGCAAGGAAGAAGCCACTGCTCCAAAACCGCCATAAAACACAACCGCCACACATTCAACACTGACCCAGGTACCAAACTGTTGCTCAGCTGAGATGTAGCTCAGATCACAGGCCACTGCCACCCAGCTGTAACTCAGTTGGTAGAGCATGGTGCTTATAACGCCAGCGTGGTGGGTTTGAGTCCCAGGACCACCTGAATGTAAAAATGTATGCACACATGACTGTAAATCACTTCGGATAAAAGCGTCTGCTAAATGGTGTATATTAGATGATGCCTGGCTATTCTTCAAAAGTGCCTTCCTCACCATCTTAAATAAGCATGCCCCGTTCAAAAAATGTAGAACTAGGAATAGATATAGTCCTTGGTTCACTCCAGACCTGTCTGCCCTTGACCAGCACAAAAACATCCTGTGGCGTTCTGCATTAGCATCGAATAGCCCCTGTGATATGCAACTTTTCTGGGAAGTTAGGAACAAATATACACAGGCAGTTAGGAAAGCTAAGGCTAGCTTTTTCAAACAGAAATTTGCATCCTGTAGTACTAACTCAAAAAAGTTCTGGGACACTGTAAAGTCCATGGAGAATAAGAGTACCTCCACCCAGCTGCCCACTGCTCTGAGGCTAGGAAACACTGTCACCACCCATAAATCCACTATAATTGAGAATTTCAAGAAGCATTTCTCTACGGCTGGCCATGCTTTCCACCTGGATACCCCTACACCGGTCAACTGCCCGGCACCCTCCACAGCAACCCGCCAAATCCCCCACCATTTTTCCTATAACCAAATCCAGATAGCTGATGTTCTGAAAAAGCTGAAAAATCTGGACCCCTACAAATCAGCCTGGCTAGACAATCTGGACCCTCTCTTTCTAAAATGATCTGCCGAAATTGTTGCAACCCCTATTACGAGCCTGATAACTGGCTACAGGTTATCTACAAGTCTCTGCTAGGTAAAGCCCAGCCTTATCTCAGCTCACTGGTCACCATAGCTGCACTCACTCATAGCACGCGCTCCAGCAGGTATATCTCACTGGTCACCCCCAAAGTCAATTCCTCCTTTGGTCGTCTTTCATTCCAGTTCTCTGCTGCCAATGACTGTAACGAACTGGAAAAATCTCTGAAGTTGGAGACTCATATCTCCCTCACCAGCTTTAAGCACCAGCTGTTAGAGCAGCTCACAGATCACTGCACCTGTACATAGCCCATCTGTTAACAGCCCATCTATCTACCTACCTCATCCCCATACAGTATTTATTCATTTATCTTGCCCCTTTGCACCCCAGTATCTCTACTTTCACATGCATCTTCTGCACACCTACCATTCCAGTCTATAAATTGCTATATTGTAATTACTTCGCCACCATGGCCTATTTATTGCCTTAACACCCTTATCTTACCTCATTTGCACTCACTGTATGTAGACTTTTTGTTTTCTTTTGTTCCGCCGTATTATTGACTATGTTTTGTTTATTCCATGTGTAACTCTGTGTTGTTGTATGTGTCCAATTGCTATGCTTTATCTTGACCAGGTCGCAGTTGTAAATGAGAACTTTTTCTCAACTAGCCTACCTGGTTAAATAACGGTGAAATAAATAAAACTACATTTAAAAAACATTATTTTAAAGACCAGAGTTGTAGAAGAAGTTAAAACTATGGCAGATCACATCCCACTTCTTCACTTGTTTAGAAGGGTTTGGGTTAAGAGATATTCTCTTTCTTGATCACACAGAGAGAAATGCCTTTTCAACCTTCACGCAAGTTGAAGCAGTTCTCCTCTGTCCCACAGCACAACTGTGAAAACAAACGTTACCACAATGAATATGATTCCCCACTCCAGACTGATGTTAGTGAGAGAGAACGCCCGACACAGCTGTTTTGAGTGGGAGGAGAGGATAGAGAAAGAGAGAGAGGAAAAGATAGAAAAAGAACGAGAGAGAGAGAGTAATTACTAAAGCAGATGCTTTAACAAAAACAGGAGTCCTTTACCACCACAAGACAAAAGAATGAAACTCTCCTACGAAGTGCTCAGAAGTTTACTTACGGTGTTGAAGTACCAGGCTTTCTTGAAGGAGAGTCTCTTTTTGAGACTCATTGTTCTCGGAGTCTGGTGTATGTTAACAGGCAGACAGATATGTGTCTGAGCGCATACCTGAACACTCCCCACCAGGGGAGGAGCTTCAATGCAGCCAATAAGGGGAGCCCCCAAGAATGTCTGTCATATCATTAAAAAAATGGTGACAAAGAAAATAAAATGATATGGTCACACTTTACTTGACACCCGATGTCATAACACTTCATGACAAGGTCATAACCATGTCATAATGTCATAAAAACCGACATAACTTGTTATAACCTGTCATAATATGGTCATAACACTGTCATGACCCATATATTTACACTTGTTGTGACATATATTGTGTTATTTTATGGCTGGTTATGACACCTACATAAGTGTGTCAAAACCCACATTTATTCAAATTCGTTTTTTTCTCTGCAAAGAAGTTTCCTTTCATTTGAAAGCTTGTTTCTAAAATCCTTTGTTGTTGTTGTAATGCACGTAAATCTCCCTATATCAAATCAAATCACATTGTATTTGTCACATGTGCCGAATACAACAGGTGTAGACCTTACAGTGAAATGCTTACTTAGAGACCCCAGACTACAGCCACCCAACTGTAGCTCAGTTGGTAGAGGATGGTGCTTGTAACACCAGCATGGTGGGTCAGTCATCAGTCAAAAAGAGGGTGTCTTGTCCTGCTCCTGAAATCTGCTCCTGCATTAATCCCAGATTACAGCATGGTAGGTGCACGTCTGACATCAATATGTGCGCAATTACAATGATAATTTAACATGGTCAAAACATTTTTTTAAATAGATAACATAAACATACAGTTGACACGTAGGCTTTGGTGTATGGAACGTTTTGCCTTGTATGGTAGGTTTTGTGGGTTTTGACACTCTTATGCAGGTGTCATAACCAGCCATAAAATAACACAATTTATGTCACAACAGATCTAAATATGTGTCATGACAGTATTTTATGACCTTATTATAACAAGTTATGTCAACTGTTATGACATATTATGATATGACCGTGTCATAACATGTTATGATGCTGGGTGTCCTGTAAAATGTTACCTTTTATGTCTGCATTTATATAAGATATTACCTCGCATATCATTGGCGCATTCGTCCATTGTCATGGATTCGCTAGCTAGCTAAAAATCGGAGCTCTGGGTAGAATGGAACGTAGGTATAAACCTGGGTCTGAAATGCGAAGAGAAAAGGAAGGGAAAACCTGGTCACATGGGCCTTTAACACATTTATTTAGACAAGTTGAGCAGCATGACAAGATTGAGACTAACAACAATGTCCCTGACACTGACAGTGAATGTGGTGACCGTGTCATTGACAGGAGAAGCAGCTGCATGGCAGCATCAAGCGAGGAAAGAGTGCTCTGAGTCCGACAGCTAGCACCGAGGCCAGGTCAGGAGGAGGATGTTGAGCAGGGGAGGAATGACAGTGTCACCGGCGAGGACCTCATTGGTAGGAATAACAACGAGGGGGTCCCCACGGGAGTGAAAGCTTTGACCGCTGGTCCCCACCCAAATGCTGCCACCATGTCTGTACAAGTCGGAGAGAGCCGGAGGAATTTGAAGAGGTACCGGACCGGAGGACCTCAGTTCCCCTATACTCCTGCGCTCACTGTTGCCGTGGCAACCCACATGAGCAATACAGTACATTCAGCCTCCGCAACCACAGTGCGTGAGGGATTCGGATGAAATAAAACACAAACCCCTGCTCCCTCCTCCTCGAAAAATGTCAAACCACATTGGCCGCTTTCCTATTCTTTTGTTTCCAGACACAGTTTTCTATATGCATTGCCTTGAGAGGGCTTGAGTCACCGATACATTGAAACCAGATGAATTTTCAAATAAGATTTAGCATTCATCCTCATCAGGTTGCACCGTTCAGCTATAATTTGATCCACCATAACTATCAACTCCAACTACAAAAGCAATCGACCATTTCTATAACAAAGAAAACAATGTATGATTTAATGAAAATAATCCTGTCAACTATTTGACTGGTTCTACTAGCAGTTTTTCCTTTCCACAAAAGAGAAGGAAAATACGTTTAGAAACCTTTGGCATTGGAGTCGGACTGAGTCGCAGTTCTGATGTTATTTGGCAATCTCTGGGATCTGTGTGCAAATTGCTTTGGAACCCACTCTATTTTCCCAAACATGGGTGGCCCATTCCAAGGTTTTTTCATAGCTGATGGACAAGCCTTATTCCATTTCATTCCTCTCTTAACACAGAGTTCCCATCATTTCATCATGGCCTGGAAGTGCCGTGTAAGCCTGGTTTCACATGCAGTATTCCTTAACATGTTAAGATTTCACAGAGGATTGTTTTATGTCCTAGTGCATTTGAACATGGTATATTATGGTCTATTAATATTTATCATGTGAATGTCCTCTCAGTCATGGTCTGTGTCAAAAGAGAGAGAAAAAAGAGAGCGAGAGAGACTGACAGAGACAAAGAGAGAGAAAGTGTGTGTGTGTGTGTGTGTGTGTGTGTGTGTGTGTGTGTGTGTGTGTGTGTGTGTGTGTGTGTGTGTGTGTGTGTGTGTGTGTGTGTGTGTGTGTGTGTGTGTGTGTGTGTGTGTGTGTGTGTGTGTGGTAAACGAAAATGAAAACAAAGACAAAACAGTCATAAAAAAACTATTTCGGAAACTGAAATAAAATAATTAACTAAACCGCTTGAAAAACTAAAACTATTCTGAATCTATTATCTTTGACTGCAAAACTAACTAAAATAACAAACAAAAAACATAATGAATTATGTTCAGTTTGAGTTTTTTTTCAAAATTGTCAGCAAAAATGTTATGGGGTTTTCAAGCTTTTGTGGGCTTTAAGCCTCTGAATCTGCTACCAGGAGATGGCGATGTTTCAAATAGACCTTGCTTAGGAATCACTATCACCACAAGAGACTGGACTCAATGTTGTAACTATGGGAATGCATTTCTTTAAAAGGGGGTAACATTCTAGCCAATGATAAGGCAGAAGTGAATAACAAGCACAACTCTGATAAAACATTGTTTTCTCAAAGTTGCCGGGATGCCACGTGCATCCGCTTATATCAGTACATTTGTAAAAACCTAAACATTACGAAACTTCTATTCGATCAAATAAGCTTTACGTATTCGACACTCTCTCATTGACCTCCATACAAAGAAATCTCCTTTTTGACGGGTTAATGCTTATTTTCGCACAGACAGATTTTGGAGTAAAGTCAGCCCTCTGGCTTCGCCTCTACCTCTCTGCTATCACTAGCGATCACTAGCTACAGTATTACTAGCTATCAGGGATGAAATCCGCTGGGTATCTAGCATAGCCAAAGGGCGAGAACGCCAGGATAATGGGTTCAATTCCCAGGATAACCCATACATAAAATATATGCACGCATGACTGTAAGTAGCTTTGGATAAAAGCGTCTGCTAAATGGCATATATACTATTAATATAGCATGTGTACAAATTTACTAAATAACCAATCCATTTGTTTTTATTTAATGTGCAGCATCTTTTTAGATCAGTTCCTCATCCAATGGTCATGCTTACGACTCTTGGTTACTGACTGAGAGCTGAAAGAAGAAAGCCTTGCAGAATATTCCCACACTTTATGCTTAATGACATTTTCCAAAATGCCTAAGCCTGTTCCAACCATTGTCTATTGAGTTCCAGTGGTTCTAATACTCAAAATGACGGCCTCCCATGATGAGACTCCATAAGATGGAATCCGCAGCAGGGGAGACAGCACCACTAACCACCCCACGGCCCTTCTTAGTGTTTTGTTGACGAATCGAGAGGAGAGGAGCGTCGCCCAAAGTGGTAAAAAAATGTGCAGTACATATTCTGCTGTTCCATCGCATGTGTAATGATGTCCGAAGAGGAAACAACTGTTTTTGTGGTTTGCAGAAACCTTTTTGTTGTTGTAATATCGCAAACGGATGTGACAGCTTTACCATTAATGATTGCAGCTTTAATAATCCCTGAGCCAACACTCCCAACAACCAAATCAATTAAGTCAGATATTTCCTTTCCTCCCTATACTCTATTCCTATGCGAACACTCCAATGTCAACAAGACATCGGCAGCACTCGTCAGAAGTTCTAAACAAAGCAATCTCCAATTGAAGCAGACAACTAATCTCTGCCTGCTCTCTTATGGCAGACTAAAAACTATTCCTCTGAAAATAACATCAAGAGAGGGGTTTGGAAGCCACTTCCTTTGACTGATAAGATGGAAAATGCATTTCTTCCCCAACAAAGAGAGGAGAAGAAGAGAGAGAATAGAGACTCCTCTGGCAACATGTGAGCAAGTGAAGATACGCCCCCAGACAGAGCGACAGCATTGTGTTGTGTGCTTCAAAATGTTTTCACTGGGAAATCTGTTTAGCCACAACGTCCCTGTAGGTCTGCTAGACACTGTGTACCATCAGCTCAGATCTGATGATGAGCTCATGAATGATGATTGGGTGACAGTGAGGGATAGTAAACAAATTGAACGCAATTAGAGTAGTCTCTCCCTAAATGTGCCATCTACTTCCTAAAGGCAAAGTGGGCATGTAAGACCAAGGCTAAAACTAAGAGGATTATTCCTAAAAATCTGACCATGGCTTGCATACAGTCAGTGTTAATACATTTTTCATGACTTCAATGGGTGATCATTCATTGCTGGTGTTTGGATGTAGCCTAAAGCACTTATCTGGGGCTATTTGTTTGCAAATTCAATAAAATGTCCACTTGTTTTGAATAATTCTACTACAAAGATCTTCTCACAAGCATACACGATGTCGCAGCCTAAATATCTTTGCCTTGAAGAGCAGCAAGGAAGGACCATGATCAGGTCAAACAAGGAACTGGAGTCCACTGGAACCAATTAGCTGTACACAACCATTCAGCCTTTGGTGTAATCAATTCCAGAAACAAAGACCTTTAACTGTCATTTAAGGTCAGTCTGATTTGCATGTGAACAACAACCATTGTCCTGCTGCGTTTCATCTCCTAATCTCCCCGATCTGTGCTAATCACAGTCATTCTTCTTTAAGAAGAATTGGCTCTCCAATTAGCCCTTACAGCCGCAGCAGATGGGGTCGGCTCCAGTCTGGACTTAAACTGGTATGTGTTAAACTGGTATGTTGTTGTAGACTACCTGAGCTGTTGTGTGTGTGTGTGTGTGTGTGTGTGTGTGTGTGTGTGTGTGTGTGTGTGTGTGTGTGTGTGTGTGTGTGTGTGTGTGTGTGTGTGTGTGTGTGTGTGTGTGTGTGTGTGTGTGTGTGTGTGTGTGTGTGTGTACATGTATGCGAGCACGCCCGTGTGTACGCCAACACGTGTGTGTATGTGCAAGTGTGTGTCTATACGCTACATATACAAAAGTATGTGGACACCTCTTCAAATGAGTGTATTCGGGTATTTCAGTCACACCCGTTGCTGACAGGTGTATAAAATCGAACACCCACCCAATCTCCATAGCAGTAGAATGACCTTACTGGAGAGCTCAGTGACTTTCAAGATTCCACCTTTCCAGTTCAACAAATGTCAGTTTGACAAATGTCTGTCCTGCTAGAGCTACCCCAGTCAACTGTATGTGCTGTTATTGTGAAGTGGAAATGTCTGGGAGCAACTACAGCTCAGACGCGAAGTGGTAGGCAACACAAGGTTACAGAACGTGACCGCTGAGTGCTGAAATGCATAAAAACAGTCTGTCAGTTGCAACATTCACTACCAAGTTCCAAACTGCCTCTGAAAGCAACGCCAGCACAAGAACTGTTCATCAGGAGCTTCATGAAATGGGTTTCCATGACCGAGCAGCCACAGATGGCCGAGCAACCTAAGATCACCATGAGCAATACCAGTAAAGCTCGCCGCCATTGGACTCTGGAGCAGTGGAAACGCGTTCTCTGGAGTGATGAATCACGCTTTACCATCTGGCAGTCTGACGGACGAATCTGGGTTTGGCAGATGCCAGGAGAACGCTACCTGCCCCAATGCATAGTGCCAACTGTAAAGTTTGGTGGAGCAGGAATAATAGTCTAAGGTTGTTTATCATGGTTCTGGCTAGGCCTCTTAGCTCCAGTGAAGGGAAATATTTACGCTACAGCATACAATGACATTCTAGACAATTCTGTGCTTTCAACTTTGTGGTAACAGTTTGGGGAAGGCCCTTTCCTGTTTCAGCAAGCTCCTGTGCAGAAAGCAAGGTCCATACAGAAATGGTTTGTCGAGACCGGTGTGGAACAACTTGACTGACCTCAACCCCATCAAACAACTTTGGGATGAATTGGAATGCCGACTGCGAGCCAGGCCTAATCGCCCATCATCAGTGCCCGACCTCACTTATACTCTTGTGGCTGAATGGAAGCAAGTCCCCGCAGCAATGTTCCAACATCTAGTGGAAAGCCTTCCCAGAAGAGTGGAGGCTGTTATAGCAGCAAAGGGGGGGGGGGGGCAACTCCATATTAATGCCCATGATTTTGGAATGAGATCATTTTGGTCATGTAGTGTATATATCTGTGTCACTGTTAGACAGGTCATACTAGGGCAGCCATGACACGTTAGCTGGGAGTGTTACTGTGTTAGCATTCCTCTTACTGGAGATGTTTACCTTTCTCATTCCTGATGCTGTACATCTCTCAGGGTCAGACACACCAAACCCAGGCTATATAACAGTCAGAACTGAGTGTTTCTGTCTTGTTCCAGAGACGGGTAATATCAATTTAAACCCTCCTGACCCTTCGTACAGGTACAATGACCTAATGTATTTCCGAGGCATGACATTCGCTCCATTAAGCAATTGCTAGTGTCGCTCTGAATGCAGATACGTCAGTGTGGCGGAAGCGTAAAAAATTGATAACTTAATTGAGAATAGATTGGATAGCATCTGACATCTCAAACTTTCATAACAGGCTTACTGTACAATGTGTGACGTTCAACGTTGAGCTGAAAACATCTTTGCAGTAAATCAGTTGAGGAACATTGAGGAAGATCGAACTGGTCCACTCAAGAAAAATATTCAGACATCACAGCCTTGTTGACTATGACGGAGGAGAGCCTTGAAGGCGTGCAGAGTTGGCCACATTAGACCCCAACACGCCCTCGCCCTGCTTTCTCTCCCACAGCTACACAAGAAATGGGCTTTCCAAACTGAAACCTTGCACTTGTAATTAGCCCTAGATTCTTCCCCCTTAGTCTCCCAAAAATAGCCCCACTACAGAGAGAGAAAGCTTGAAGGGTTTCATGCAGTGTTTAAAAAATCAAGGGTGATCTTATTATGGCATTAAGGGCCACGCCCCATTTGTCATTCGTCGAAAAAAAAACTAGATTTATGTTTTCTCAACAAAATAAATATATATATATATATATTTTAATAATATATTTAACAAAATATATTGTTCAAAACAAACAGCAGCATCTCCGCCTCCATGGGTGCATAGGCTTTGCGAACATTGCTTGGATTGTTTTGCCAGCTATTGGCTATGATGGGGAACTGCTAGCATAAATTATAACATCACAAAGTAAATGGACATCCTGGGGCGCTCAAATGTGCGTTCAGTCAGAACTCCCTCCCAATACGTCTCTCGCGCCAGACGCCTTACTTCCGCACGTGGCTTACTGCTTCCCCCCATGTTGTTCGTCAGGTTCTACTATAGGTGAAAGGGCGACATGTGTGGACTAAAACAGCATAAAACCGGGTGTATCACAAAGCATGATCAAATTAATTAGCTAGCAACTGTAATTCAGACACATTGAGAAATAGTTTGGTAAATTCTTTTTTTTTGGGGGGGTCGAATTAATTAACAGTTATCTACCTTTGATAAGCAGCTATCTATATGTAGCTGGTAGCTTGCTAGATAGTCCCCATGCCAATATCAAGTCTTTCTAAACTCAGTTCTGACTAACTCGTAAATGTGAAGTTATTTCAGAATGAACTAGCACATCATGCTTTGTGACATTATGTAAGCTAGCTATCCCCAGTTAGATAATATGTTTTCACTTATTGCATCTGCATGCTTGTTGCGTTCTCCCTGGTGTACTCGTTCGTTTGTGAGCTGGCTGCTCATTTTAAATCTAATCTGGTCAAAACTGAGGCAGCATGTGCAGCATTCGGTTTTGATGTGCAAAACTGAAATTGGTGTATTTACACTGTGTTCAAATGCACAGATCACTTTATATACTGTATCTTCTCAAAGAAACTAATGGTAGTTTGAAAACTTGGCATCATATTTCTGTCATGCTGCTTTGCACCGAGTACTTAGCCAATCAGCGGCCGCCACCGGTGGTTTTGTTTTAGCCTATGATGATGAGAGGGCCTTGTGATTTGTAAACTTGGAGTTTTTCAGTGTGTAACTAGACTAAGGGAGATGGACTGGGCCTTGACATTGAAATAGTCCCATTCCCTGACTTTCTGCTGAGTGTAATGTTCAATTCCGTGACCGTGTGATCCAGTGCCTGGTTGGTTCTTCTGGTCATACTGCAGTGGCTACACTATACGAAATACAATCACGTTACCAAATAATTTATTAAAACACACTGTTTTGCTATGAAGTTCTACAGTAGCCTCAACAGCACTCTGTAGGGTAGTACCATAGTGTAGCCGTGGGACAGCTAGTACATTGACTTCGATACAAAAACTAGGAGGCTCACCCCCTTCCACAGACTTACACAGTAATTATAACAACTTACGGAGGACGTCCTCCAACCAATCAGAGCTCTTGCAGCATGAACTGACATGTTGTCCACCGAGAATGTATCTAGTACTGAAAGCATAAGCTACAGCTAGCTAGTATTGCAGTGCATAAAATGTGGTGAGTAGCTGACTCAAAGAGAGAGAAAGACAATAGTTGAACAGTTTTCAACAAATTAATTTATTAAAAAATGAAGCAGGAGCAAGAAAGAGAGAGAGAGAGAGATTTTTGTATTCAGCAATTTTTGTTCTCTCACTTTCACTGACAGTGCCTTCGGAAAGTACACCAGACCCCTTGACTTTTTCCACATTTTGTTACGTTACAGCCTTATTCTAAAATTGATTAAATAAATAAAAACCCTCAGCAATCTACACACAACACCCCATAATGACAAAGCAAGGTATTTTTTTAAACATTTTTGCAAATGTGAAAAAAAATAAAAACAAAAATTCCTTATTTATGAGACTTGAAATTGAGCTCAGGTGCACCCTGTTTCCATTGATCATCCTTGAGATGTTTCTACAACTTGATTGGAGTCCACCTGTGTGGTAAATTCAATTGATTAGACATGATTTGGAAAGGCACACACCTGTCTATATAAGGTCCCACAGTTGCACAACAATTCAGAGCAAAAACCAAGCCATGAAGTCAAAGGAATTGTCCATATCGCTCCGAGACAGGATTGTGTCGAGGCACAGATCTGGGGAAGGGTACCAAAACATTTCTGCAGCATTGAAGGTCCCCAAGAACACAATGGCCTCCATCATCCTTAAATGGAAGAAGTTGAGAACCACCAACACCAATTTGTAAGTCGCTCTGGATAAGAGCGTCTGCTAAATGACTTAAATGTAAATGTAAGACTCTACCTAGAGCTGGCCGCCAGGGCCAGACTGAGCAATCGGTGGAGAAGGGCCTTGGTCAGGGAGGTGACCAAGAACTTGATGGTTACTCTGACAGAGCTCTAGAGTTCCTCTGTGGAGATGGGAGAACCTTCCAGAAGGACAACCATCTCTGCAGCACTTCACCTATTAGGCTTTGACGGTTGAGTAGCCAGACGGAAGCCACTCTACAGTAAAAGGCACATGACAGCCCGCTTGAAATTTGCCAAAAGGCACTTAAAGACTCTCAGACCTTGAGAAACACAATTATCTGGTCTGATGAAACCAAGATTGAACTCTTTGGCCTAAATGCCAAGCGTCACATCTGTCTGTAGTAAACCTGGCCCCCTCTCTACGGTGAAGTATGGTGGTGGCAGTATCATGCTGTGGGATGTTTTTTAGGGCAGGGACTGGGAGACTAGTCACGATTGAGGAAAATATGAACGGAGCAGAGTACAGAGATATCCTTGATGAAAACCTGCTCCAGAGTGCTCAGGACCTCAGACTGGAGCAAAGGTTCACCTGCCAACAGGACAACGACCCTAAGCACACAACCAAGACAACGCAGGAGTGACTTCGGGACAAGTCTCTGAATGTTCTTGAGTGGCCCAGCCAGAGCAAAGACTTGAACCCGATCAAACCTCTCTGGAGACTTGAAAATAGCTGTGCAGCAACACTCCCCATCCAACTTAGCTGTGCAGCAACACTCCCCATCCAACACTCCCCATCCAAACTCCCCAAATACTGGTGTGCCAAGCTTGTAAGAAGACTCGATTCTGTAATCACTGCCAAAGGTGCTTCAACAAGCTCTCAAGTGGCGCAGCGGTCTAAGGCACTGCATCTCAGTGCAAGATGTGTCACTGCAGTCCCTGGTTTGAATCCAGGCTGTATCACATCTGGCCGTGATTGGGAGTCCCATAGGGCAGCGAACTGACTTGCCTGGTTAAATAACAAAACAAAGTACTTACTAAAGGTTCTGAATACTTATGTGATATTATATATATATATACATCTTTTTTTAATAAGCTTTTTTTGCTTTGTCATTGTGGGGTTTGTGTGTAGATTGATGAGGGAAAAAATGTATTTAATCAATTTTACAATAAGGTTGTAACATAACAAAATGTGCAAAGCACTGTAATTAGCTAGAAAATGCAGCTAACTAGTTTAGCCTACTCAAACATCCGTCTCAAACAGAGAGGTATGCTATGTTAGCTAGCTGGCTATGACTATCCAACACTAGAACTCTTCCAATTCAAGATAAGCTTTTGGTTTTATTAATTTACTGCCACAGAGGCATGCCTGTGTAACAGCTAAACTGCTTGCTGACTGTTCACTGTACTGCGGGTTTACTAACATGTTAGTTCTAATAGCTATGTTGACTAGCTATAACGCTAGCTAATATGGTGACAACGATGAAGGCTGTGTGTAGAGGTTAACGGTTAAGATATGATATGAAGGTTTGGCTTGGAAAGTTTTTTTCGCCTGGTCACAGATAGCTGATGTGTTGTGCACTGAAGTCACCAAGTGAAGGGAAAATGTGAGAGGAGGAGAGCTCGTAGATGTGAGAATGAAAACAATGAGCAAAGTGATCATGCTGTTTGTATGTGGCTGCTATGAAAGTGAACTGTGTTTGCACGTGATCAGGAGCATGTATATTCATTGAGCTAATTCTTAAATAAAACGAAACAGGGATAAACATACCTGAATTTGTCCAATAAAAAACTCTCGTTTGCAACTGTTGGACTAATGATTACACCCCAGATCAGTTAGATGCAGGCAAGCGTGTGCAAGGTGGGATTAAATGTGTCCCTGTCTGTCACCTTGATTATTCACATTCGTCTCTCGACCTGTGCACCTACACTATCGTTCAAAAGTTTGGGGTCACTTAGAAATGTCCTTGCTTTTGAAAGAAAATCACTTTTTTTGTCATTTAAAATAATATTAATTAATCAGAAATACAGTGTAGACATTGTTAATGTTGTAAATGACCATTGTAGCTGGAAACGGCAGATTTTGTTTATGGAATATCTACATAGGCGTACATAGGCCCATTATCAGCAACCATCAACCCTGTGTTCCAATGGCACGTTGTGTTAGCTAATCAAAGTGTATCATTTTAAAAGGCTAATTGATCATTAGAAAAACGTTTTGCAATTGTTAGCACAGCTGAAAACTGTTGTCCAGATTAAAGAAGCAATAAAACTGGCCTTCTTTAGACTAGTTGAGTATCTGAAGCATCAGCATTTGTGAGTTCGATAACAGGCTCAAAATGGCCAGAAACAAATAACTTTCTTCTGAAACTCGTCAGTCAATTCTTGTTCTGATAAATGAAGGCTATACCATGCAAGAACTTGCCAAGAAACTGAAGATCTCGGACAACGCTGTGAACTACTCCCTTCACAGAACAGCGCAAACTGACTCTAACAAGAATAGAAAGAGGAGTGGGAGGCCACGGTGCACAACTGAGCAAGAGGACAAGTACATTAGAGTGTCTAGTTTGAGAAACAGACGCTTCACAAGTTGGTTAAATAGTACCAAAACACCAGTCTCAACGTCAACAGTGAAGAGGCGACTCCGAGATGCTAGCCTTCTAGGCAGAGTTGCAAAGAAAAAGCCATATCTCAGACTGGCCAATAAAAATGAAAGATTAAGATTGGCAAAAGAACACAGACACTGGACAGAGCAATTCTGCCTAGAAGGCCAACATCCCAGAGTCAGCTCTTTTCAACTGTGCTAACATGATTGCAAAAGAGTTTTCAAATGATCAATTAGCGTTTTAAAATGATCCACTTGGATTAGCTAACAAAACGTGCCATTGGAACACAGGAGTGATGGTTGCTGATAATGTCGCCTCTGTACGCATATATACAGTTGAAGTCGGAAGTTTACATACACCTTAGCCAAATACATTTAAACTCAGTTTTTCACAATTCCTGACATTTAATCCTAGTAAAAATTCCCTGTCTTTGGTCAGTTAAGATCACCACTTTATTTTAAGAATGTGAAATGTCAGAATAATAGTATAGGGAATTACTTATTTCAGCTTTTATTTATTTTATCACATTCCCAGTGGGTCAGAAGTGTACATACACTCAATTAGTATTTGGTAGCATTGCCTTTAAATTGTTTAACTTGTGTCAAACGTTTCGGGTAGCCTTCCACAAGCTTCCCACAGTAAGTTGAGTGAATTTTGGCCCATTCCTCCTGAGCTGGTGTAACAGAGCTTGTTTGTAGGCCTCCTTGCTTGCGCATGCTTTTTCAGTTCTGCCCACTTTGTTGTCCTTAAGCCATTTTGCCACAACTTTGGAAGTATGCTTGGGGTCATTGTCCACTTGGAAGACCAATTTGCGACCAAGCTTTAACTGATGTCTTGAGATGTTGCTTTAATATATCCATATAATTTTCCATCCTCATGATGCCATCTATTTTGTGAAGTGCACAAGTCTCTCCTGCAGCAAAGCACCCCCAGAACACGATGCTGCCACCCCGTGCTTCACGGTTGGGATGGTGTTCTTCGGCTTGCAAGCATCCCCCTTTTCCCTCCAAACATAACGATGGTCATTATGGCCAAACAGTTATATTTTTGTTTCATCAGACCAGAGGACATTTCTCCAAAAAGTACGATCTTTGTCCCCATGTGCAGTTAAAAACCGTAGTCTGGCTTTTTTATGGCGGTTTTAAGGCAGTGGCTTCTTCCTTAGTGAGCGACCTTTCAGGTTATGTCGATAAAGGACTCGTTTTACTGTGGATATAGATACTTTTGTACTGTTTCCTCCAGCATCTTCACAAGGTCCTTTGCTGTTGTTCTGCGATTGATTTGCACTTTTCGCACCAAAGCACATTTATCTCTAGGAGACAGAATGCGTCTCCTTCCTGAGCAGTATGACGGCTGCATGGTCCCATGGTGTTTATACTTACGTAGTATTGTTTGTACAGATGAACGTAGTACCTTCAGGTGTTTGGAAATTGCTCCCAATGATGAACCTGACTTGTGGAGGTCTACAATTTCTGAGGTCTTGGCTGATTTCTTTTGATTTTCCCATGATGTCAAGCAAAGAGGCACTGAGTTTGAAGGTAGGCCTTGAAATACATCCACAGGTACACCTCCAATTGACTCAAACAATGTCAATTAGCCTATCAGAAGCTTCTAAAGCCATGACGTCATTTTCTGGAATTTTCCAGCTTAATGTATATAAACTTCTAACCCACTGGAATTGTGATACAGTGAATTATAAGTGAAATAATCTGTTTGTAAACAATTGTTGGAAAAATTACTTATGTCATCCACAAAGTAGATGTCCTAACTGACTTGCCAAAACTATAGTTTGTTAGCAAGAAATGTGGGGAGTGGTTGAAAAACGAGTTTTAATGACTCCAACCTAAGTGTATATAAACTTCTGATTTCAACTGTAGATATTCCATAAAAATCTGCATTTTCCAGCTACAATAGTCATTTACAACATTAAAATGTCTACACTGTATTTCTGATCAAACACATGTTATTTTAATGGACAAAAATGTAGCTTTTCTTTCAAAAACAAGGACATTTCTAAGTGACCCCAAACTTTTGAACTGGAGTGTACGTTGTAAACTTTAATTGATAGGCTAGGTTGTACCAACCTCATGGTGGGTATAGGGAAAATTTGAGTATAATGTTAAGTAGCCTAAACCTATCGATGATACTTTGAGCTGGGTGAAAAGAATATGAATATGAACAGTTATCCAATATCCTGTAATAAAAATAAGGCCATGCTCATAAAAAAAGAATCGTCCTCCCTCATCTTAAAACGGCACCGACCACCACTGTCATACTGGGAACCTTAACTGGCTGGGGGAGTCTGGGAGAGAAAACGGGGATGGGGGTTTCGGTTAAGTCAGTCCCCATAGGGGAAAGGCAAACAGATGTCGTCGTCTAGTTAGTCCTCATGGGTATTTGGCATGGGGACAAGTTCGGGGCAGCTCTCAGAGGGGCAAAAATAGACGTTTCTGGAGGGAAACAGACAGAGACAGTGTGGATTGCTGTGTTTATGTACAAACTGTTACAGAGACTGAGTGGCTGAGAGTAGGGAGAGTTATATGTTCCGCTGTATAAAAATAAACTTGAAATATTATAACACACTGGTGTCATCTAATCCAATTTAGCTTCCAAAGGCCAATCTATCCATCCTTTGAAGCACCCACATCTTCCTACTAGAGAGTTGTTGCCCGCAATGAAATAAATGCAATGAAATACTTATGTTAAGTAATCCTAGTATTTATATCTATTTGCTACTTTTATCCATCCACCCATGTGTGCTGCGCCTTTGGGGGGATTAGAATGTTACATCAGTGATGATATCAGGCAGGTCTCAGATCAATTTTCCTTTAATAACCTCCTACAGGGAACGGGGGAGGGTAAACTGAACCTAGATTTGTCATTTTAGGGTCAACATACACCTCAAGGGCCTCTGGAAATACCATGACCACATACCATGTGCTGTACTTTATAGTACAAACCACAGGAGTTACTGTTTTGCTCAACAGAAAGCAACTAGGTCACACAATAGAATTCTGCATTAGTCCTGTGTGGCTCCGTTGGTAGAGTGCTTGCAACAGCAGGGTTGTAAATTTGATTCCCACTGCGGCAAGATATGAAAAAGTATGTATGCAGTACTGTAAGACGCTTGGATAAAAAGAGCCTGCTAAAAGGAATCATTATATTAACCTACATCCTAGATTTCAATCCATTGATATGTGTCGATAAGTTATTGAAATATCTCACGAGCGAGAAAAGCACAGCAAAGCTCTCACAATAGCGTCGAGGGGGGAGGGGGGGGGCGACGACTTGTCTCACAAAGATCTGTGTTTATTCTATCGATGGTGCTAAGGAGACAGGACCTTGGCATTGTTTCTCAACTTTCTCTGCCAACATATGGCCAAAGATACCAACAAACGCGTTAATTCCCTGCATTATTGAAGAACCGCATTCTCTTAGCACGCTAGTTCTAACACGACACCACCTCTTACTCCAGTACGATACACGCCCGTACGAAGCAGACACAGGTTTGAGGTTAAAGACAAATAAAAACTTTTTTTTTTAAACAAGTGTGTACTAGTTTCTCTCTCCGACATGTTCAAACCGTTTCCTTTCATGAGAAACGGTGTCCGAGTTCCATGGTTTTCCTTCATTGAGTTACTTCCACACCCTTGGCAGGAGATGTACTGCAAACGATGCAGTATGAAGAAATGGATGAAAAGTATAAATAAATAAAAATAAATAGGAATGTAAATAGTGTGGGTGGGTAGATGGCCTTGAATCATACTGCTTTATTCCCAGAGCCTGCCTATATCTCATATAGGAGGAGGCTATTCAACACAACCAGGTAAATGGGACAAAACAGCGCTGACTGTTGCCAACTAATTTAATCTCCTTTCCCACCAGGCAGTTGGCGAAATGTTGACAGAAATGTCATGGTTTTGGTGTCACTGTGATGACATCATTCAGTTTTGAGCTGGGTGTACTATGCACAATAACCAACCAACCACACGGTCAGTGTGGGAGTACACAGTACTGTATTTCTGACCTCAGTTGGTCAGACACTGCTTTTCTTCTGTGGTCTCGAGGTGGTCAGCAACCGCTGTCGCATCTGTCTGTTTGGTCACAGAGTTTCCATCCTCTGAGTTCTGCAGCTAACTGAATCTGGACTCCAATGCAGCTAGCCATTTTTCCAGTCTGTGGGCAGAGAGGCAGCTTATTTAACGCAATGAAACCTCTGCTGGAGGAAAAAAAGCACACCGCTGTGAAGAGGCATTTAGGAAATGTCAGGCCACTTGCTCTTTACATCCCATAATGCTGTGCCCGAGGACACATTTCGTGAGGGCAACTGTCCACCCCCACGTCGACGCTCTCATCCTGTGACGTCTGCGAGATAAAAGCGTGTCGTGATCTTCCCTCGCCTGCTAATCCTCCCAAGAACACACCTTTTCTGCAACGCCTTTCAAGTCACAGCAGCAGCATCATAATGTCCCAAGCAGAATCCAGAGGTATACCGGTACATACGGTGTATCTCTATATACGGCTCTGGCTGATCCCATACATTTAGATTAGACAAAAATAGACCAGAGACAGAACATATACCAAAAACAGATGTGCCACCACTAGTTCCTTTAAGACAAAAACATAACTGACTGTCTAACAGCAGGGGGTGAATCAGTGCACAGTAAACAGAGAGGGGCAGAGCAAAACCACATGCAACCACATCAAGTTCAACCTCAACTTAAGCTGCTATGGGCAACCCTAAAAATAAAAAAATTCTCCATGTCGGTTGGGTCCTTAAGGTTGGGTCCTTTACACCAAAACTGTGCTGCACTCCTCCAAACAACACTAATTCATTTGAAATGGGTCACTAGCCAAGGGACTCCAAACACAGCGCCGCTCAGTCAACAGTTCATAAAGAACACTTGATGAGAGTCGACGATGAGAAAAATCACTCATCACTTCACAAAACCCTTTTAGTATGCCTGATTTAAATTCAGTTTGTGTCCCCGGTCCCAGTATTCAGGAAGCAGGACAGTATCTCTGTATAGAACTGCACAGTGTGTCACATAGCCACACACACATGCAAGCTCTGTTAGAGGCTGGAGCTGACCAAAACATTCCTCTGAAGGAACACACAAGCTAACCACTGTGAGGCACTTAAACAGTCAAATATGAGTTACAAAGAGCCCAAAGAAGGCAAGAAAACTGTCAGGGAGATGCAGGAAGACACCACAGCACAGAGATAAGCATGAACTATGAAAGCAAGAAGAAGAGAGAGAGAGATGCTCAATGAGTTTGATGAGAATACTTACAGAGATGAGAGTTAAAGTTTGCTCCATGTATGGCGCTGTGTGCAGCTTGTGTTGGGCTTGTCTTCAGTGCTGCTGCAGCTCCACACGCCTGGTGTGTGGAAACAAGTCCATTCGTCAGCTCACTCCGCGGTGTGTGTGTGTTTGCAGCCAGGGAGCGCTAAACTCAGGCGGAGAGCGGCAGTCCAAGATCCTGACAGCTACTGAGAGTTCAAACACACTCCCCCTGCTGCTACTGTGCCTTGCTTCCTCTCTCCCTCCCTCCCTCTCTCACTCCCTACCTACCTCCCTCCCTCTCTCACTTTCCTCTACCCACTCTATCATCCTTCCCTTTCCATTTATTTTTCTCTCCCTCTGTCTTCATTCCTCCTCACAGTTCCTGCTACGCCCACAAAGTGGATCTCTTAGCCTCAGGCAGGCAAACCAAGCTTTGTTATCCAGCCTATGATGTGTGAGGGAACGCAAAAGCTTAGACTCCCGGATAAGGGAGGGCCATCAACTCTTGGCACACACATAGGTACACAAAATAGCATACACTCACAAGCATTCCTTCACACTATTTGTAATGCATTTGTACACATAGACCACAGAAACACACAGACACACACTTATCATTCAGTGTGCAAAGCATCTGATTTAAGTCAGAAATTAAAGCCATGAGAAAGGAATTGGCGTGCGAGGAGGAAGGGGGCCGGCGGGGCTTTGACAAGTGTGCTGAAAAATGAATAGAAGCGATACAAAGTTCACAGACAACAAAGCCCCAGCGTGCAGCGAGATGCTGCTATCGCGTAATCTCCACACACACACAAAATACATCAAACGCTGATCATCACAGCTCCTCTGCTGAGACCAAATGGCAACCAGGACAAGCGAAACAGACAGAAAACCGCAGATTCGGCTAGCCGACAGGACAGTCTGGCGTAGCTACATGTCAGAGGCTCTGTGAGGTCAAATATAACAGTGTTTACTGATTCCTGACCCCTGTTGCCGCGGCTCTGACGCACACGGCTAACCACGGAAAAAGCAACAGAGCCGCCACATGTGCTTGCAGCTTCCGTAGCGTCAAACGGTGAGAGGTTATCCACAAGCAGGGGTCTCACCACAGCTCTGCTGGCAGGGTCTCCCAGGGGCCCACGTTGTCCACTCATGTAGAGATGTGACCGGTGGCAGCTTATCACATTTTGGATTCCCACAGTGTGAAAAATGGGCTCAATAACATTCTAGGGAGTCAAGGACAGGGCTGAGGAATCAGGAGGGTAGGAAAAGCTCTCAAAACAAAACACCTTCCAATCCCTGTATAATGGGATATTCCAACGTGATGCACGCTAGTAATCTGGAGAGGCTGCGATACGATGACACTTGTTATTTATATGATGAGGAACATAGGGAATCTTACATTGTGGGTGTAAAAATCCTTTGATGTAGCTTGCACAACATGCACCAGTTTGTCATTCCATATATTGTCTTTACAGGATGCCTGCCAAATGGAGGCTCTCACTTTCCTTATCAAGAAAGAGCAGATGATGTGTTTCTGTTGCTCTACATTGACAAATTTAGCAGACTTACAGTAGTGAGTGCATACATATTCATGTTTCCTTCCCGTACTGAGCCTTGCGGCGTGGCTCATTGATCTTTGACTGATGATCATGTGAAGCTGTTATAGCGTAGTTAAACTTGACTGAATGCCGTTCTCCGGTGAAACAATGGTGTCTGGTTTAGCAAGGATGGTAACGCTGTGCCCTTGGGGTGATGAGCCCTTGAAATGGAAACCAGGGGTGGGCGACAGCCATAGATAAGGATCTAATTGCCTTTGGCCACCATTAGAAGAAAACCTCAAACATAGTAATTACCTGGAATGTATACCATGACTTAAAGCAGCATGGGTAAATTGCACTCACTTTGTCATGGTTTCAGTGTGGCTGAAATTATGACTGCACAATGAAAAATGTGCAAATACGCCACTGTTAAGTTCTTATCAGACCACAGACGTGCTTACACAACAACTGTTTTGCAGGTCCAATGCAGCTGTTTTAATCTTAATATCAAATCATTTCTGGGAAACGATTATTACCTTGTGTGATTATTTGATTATTTTTTATTTAAATGGTCAAAAATAAACAAAAATAATTTTGCTAGTACTGTCTGGGAATGGTCTGTGTGGGGAGGGGAAAACTGAAAACTAGCAAAATGGTTTGGAACTCTTGCTTATTGGTTAACTAATGTCACAAGGCAGGCCAAAACTTCATCCCACCAAAACATTTCAGCCAGTTATTTCAAACAGCTCTTACACTAAAACGTCATCAAACGTTATCATAATTTTCACAATTTCACAGTATTATTCTAACCTCATAGTGTGGAAATATATATAAAACACATGACAAACTATGTTTTTGACTTCACTGGGCCTTTAATTAGGAACTCCACCATTTCATAACTTGGAAAAGTACAGCTTTAGGAAAATGCTATACTTTAAAGGTGGGATTCCCTTACCGGACTATGTTAAAATTCCCTCTGCAGCCACCCACTGACCAAAATACTATTTAGCTGGTGGAATACACCCAAGTCTTAATGTTCCAGGAAACACTTGAGGAAATCCTAATACTCTTACTTGCTGTTCCCAATTTGAACGGGGATTCCCATTCAGTCTGTGGCAACCCAAATATAGCCGTTTGTTTTGCTAGCCAAAACTATTTCTGAGAGAATTACAGTTTTCGTCATAGAGAGGATCAAACAGTAGGATGAGCTACTACCCTGAGAGCCCAATTATAAAAGAGACATCAAAATGAGTTATTATTTAATTCAATACGAGCTGACCTTAGTCCAATGTTAATTTTTCTCTCTATAATAGTCCTACATGTCAACTGAAATGCTTTTGATGACAAAGTTTTCCTAGTATTGCAATATGTTTTGTATCTAGAAATGTAATTTATGTGAAGCCCAGGGTAACTTTCCTCGTCGTGTGGACAATAACATGTTGTATCCAATTTATTCTGTTGGATTAGAGCTATAAGTAGTTCATTACTAGGTAGCAGGTTTTCTTTGTTTGTTTAGGCCTATAGCAGACCTTTTTTGGGGATCCTATTATAGGTGCATAATTCAGTTGTTTACATCCAGCATGTGCAGTTAGCAGGCTCTGTAGACAGAGATCATAGCTAATGCTAACAAAGTATGAAAGCTGTAGCTCGTTTTATTGACCTCACAGACACTTGCAACACGTCAAATGCCCCGTCTCTCTCCATAACCGTCACAGTAACTGTTGACCCTGAAGAGGCAGCAAGGCCCTAGTGTACTTGACCCTGAAGAGGCTGCAAGGCCCTAGTGTACTTGAAAGAATTTGAGATGGCCTCAACCAATGACATCGCTCTAGCGTTCAAAAATGGTGAAGTGGAGCAAATCTATATATATAGAGTTCCCGGTTCAGGGTTCACACACTGACTGACAATACCATTATCTTATCTTCACTCCTCTGCAGTACCAGTGACTAAGAAATCCCTAAGACAAAAAGAGCAGAAAACGTTAAGTCATAACATCCTATTGCTGTGTAGTACTAAGGAACAGCCATGTTGAGGTAAGAGTGATTCAGCCGCTGTGCTGACAGAAGGCTCTGAAGTTGAGTCTTCCGCCCACTCCTTCGATGACAAACGCAAAAGTGAGCAAAACCAAATGTCAAAACCAATTAGGTCAGACATAAGAAATGTACTTTACATTGTGTGAAGCTGTTCTGTACAAATCAAATCAAATGTTATTGGTCACTGCGAGTGTAGCGAAATGCTTGTGCTTCTAGTTCCGACAGTGCAGTAATATCTAACAAGTAATCAAACAATTCCCCAACAACTACCTAATTCACACAAATCTAAATGGGTGAATGAGAATATGTACATATAAGTATATGGATGAGCGATGGCCGAGCAGCATAGACAAGGTGCAGTAGATGGTATGAAATACATTATATACATGTGATATTAGTAATGTAAGATATGTAATCATTTTTAAAGTGGCATTGTTTAAAGTGACTAGTGATCCATTTATTAAAGTGTCCAGTGATTGGGTCTCAATCTAGGCAGCAGCATCTCTGAGTTAGTGACTGCTGTTTAGCAGTCTAACGGCCTTGAGCTAGAAGCTGTGTTTCAATCTCTCAGTCCCAGCTTTGATGCACCTGTACTGACCTCGCCTTCTGGATTATAGTGGTGTGAACAGGCAGTGTCTCGGGTGGTTGTTGTCCATGATGATCTTTTTGGCCTCCCTGTGACATCGGGTGCTGTAGGTGTCATGGAGGTGTCATGGAGAGCAGGTAGTTTGCCCACGGTGATGCTTTGTGTTTGGCCCTGTCTGGGGGTATCATCGGATGGGGCCACAGTGTCTCCAGACCCCTCCTGTCTCAGCCTCCAGTATTTATGCTGCAGTAGTTTATGTGTCGGGGTGCTAGGGTCAGTTTGTTATATCTGGAGTACTTCTCCTGTCTTATCCGGTGACCTGTGTGAATTTAAGTATGCTCTCTCTAATTCTCTCTCTTTCTTTCTCTCGGAGGACCTGAGCCCTAGGACCATGCCTTATGACTACCTGGCATGATGACTCTTTACTGTCCCCTGTCCACCTCGATTGTGCATCTGTAAAAGTTTGTCAGCAGCCTGAAGAAGGCTGTTGCGCCTTCTTCATCACACTGTCTGTGTGGGTGGACCCTTTTAGTTTTTCTGTGATGTGTACGCCCAGGAACTTCAAACTTTCCACCTTCTCCACTGCTGTCCCTTCGATGTTGATAGGGGGGTGCTCCCTCTGCTGTTTCCTGAAGTCCACGATCATCTCCTTTGTTTTGTTGACGTTGATGAAAGGTTGTTTTCCTGACACCACACTCCGAGAGCCCTCACCTCCTGCCTGTAGGCTATCTTGTCATTGTTGGTGATTAGGCCCACTACTGTTGTGTCGTCTGCAAACTTGATAATTGAGTTGGAGGTGTGCATGGCCACGCAGTCATGGGTAAACAGGGAGTACAGGAGAGGGCTGAGCACACACCCTTGTGGGGCCCCAGTGTTGAGGGTCGGCGAAGTAGAGATGTTGTTTCCTACCTTCAACACCTGGGGGCGGCGTGTCAGCAAGTCCAGGACCCAGTTGCACAGGACGGGGTTGAGATCCAGGGCCTCCAGCTTGATGGTGAGCATGGAGGGTACTATGGTGTTGAATGCTGAGCTGTAGTAAATTAACAGCATTCTTCCATAGGTATTATTTTTGTCCAGATGGGATAAGGCAGTGTGCAGTGTGATGGCGATTGCGTCATCTGTGGACCTGTTGGGGCGGTATGCAAACTGAAGTGGGTCTAGGGTGGCCGGTAAGGTGGCGGTGATATGATCCTTGACTAGCTTCTTAAAGCACTTCATGATGACATTAGTGAGTACTACGGGGAGGTAGTCATTTAGTTCATTTATCTTTTCCTTCTTGGGTACAAGAACAATGGTGGCCATCTTGAAGCATGTGGGGACAACAGACTGGAATAGGGAGCGATTGAACCACCAGCCAGCTGGTCTGCGCATGCTCTGAGGACACAGCTAGGGATGCCATCTGGGCCAGCAGCCTTGCGAGGGTTAACAAGTTTAAATGTTTTACTACGTCAGCCACAGAGAAAGAGAGAGGGGAGAAGCAGTCTTTGTTAGCGAGCCGTGACGGTGGCACTGTATTATCCTCAAAGCGGACAAAGAAGGTGTTTAGTTTATCTGGAAGCATGACTTAAGATTCCTGGGGTAACAAAGTAAGAAATAATACATTTAAAAAAGAACGCGAAGCGAGGCGACCATCTCTGTCGGCGCCATTTTATATAAGATACAGGTTTATGTTCCAAAGAGACTTGTTGAAAACCCTATTGAACTTAAACAGAACCAGATGCCTCAAGTTTTTGACACTACTGTTTAGGGTGTGTGTGTGTGTGTGTGTGTGTGTGTGTGTGTGTGTGTGTGTGTGTGTGTGTGTGTGTGTGTGTGTGTGTGTGTGTGTGATAGCGAGGGGCTGTAGAATCCCTGAGCAATGCTAATAGGGGAGAAATGTGGGAACGTCATTTAGCAGCACTGCTCGTTAGCAAGGCCATACCAACAGGGCCCATGCCTCAGGCTGCTCGTTAACAAGGCCAAACCAACAGGGCCCATGCCTCGAGCCCACACAAAGACCACTTTGTGAGCCACCCTCGCCGCAAGTGTGGCACTAAATATGAGAGTTGAAGGCAAACAGAAATGAAAGGTTAAAAAAGAATGGAAACTGGAGCACGGGGAAGAACGGGGGAGGGAGGTTCGGCTGAATGTCCAAATTAGTCAAGCTGACCAACTCCTCCGCATATAAGCGAGCCGCATGCCCTCAAAATGTAGTTCCCAATAAAGATGGGTACACAACGTTACAGGGCCATTTTAAAATGTTACAATAAGCCAGAACAGAGTTTTATTGAATTAAGTTGATTGAACACCAGATATTTTACTCTAATTCAAAAAACTCAAATTCCAGAAACACAAATGGGGTTAATACCAGGCAAACCGAGTAGGATGGTGCTAGGTTTTAAACAATATGACAACAGTTATAAATACTGCACTGGACATAGGGCCTACCTCCAGGTCGTCCAGTGATCGTGCCAGGCTGAGCCTCTTGGAGTGTCCAATGGAGCGACGGCCAGAGGAGCGTCCGGCGCCAATGCCCCAGAACTTGGAACCCTGTCATGGGGAGAAGAGAGAACATTAACCTTTTACTGCAGTGGGCTAAATCAAGGTCACACTGAGTATTTTTTAGTAGTCTTAAACAAATCTAATTGGAAACAAAAGTACACACCTCACACACATGGTTATGGGCTTTAAAAAAATAAGACACCTGTACCATGCAGATATAGAGTTGAAATGAATTCCATTTTGATACTTCATATACATCACAGAAGACTGAAATATAACAAAACTGTTCGAAAAATATAAAAAAATGTTGATTAATTATGAAAACTATTAATAATATAATAACATTCTACCCATGAGGCCACAAGGTCATTTGACTGCAGGAAAGGGATAATGACTGTGCCAAAACATCACACTACTACATGAACCACTGATCCTATCATGGTTTCTGTCATACTTAGCTATGGGTCATGAGCCTACATAACACCATCATAAACATGACATAACACCTTTAACATGATGAAAGCATTAGGGATTAGTAAAGTAAACTTGTCAATGGTGATCATCCCTTTGTCTGGAATACATTTCCATACAAAATAGGCATATCCCTACACTGTACAAGCTTGTAGTTTTGGAGAGATTTGCGAGTGATAAGGGACTATCTCACTGGGCAATTAAACCAAGATGATGTAAACCAACCAAGATGATGACAGATGTTCTTCCTGCCATGACCTTCAGGCCATATGGCGTGTCCTTAAATAAACAGGGGTCCTGACACGCAACTCCCTTCCTGCCCGACAACATAACTGTGATTGGCCAACAGATTGTACAAAAATAACAGACTGGCTACACACACACACGGCCCATTAGTCTCAGTTCTGCACAATGTTGACGATTTCACAGACACCAGTTGAGCTGAGGTAGTGAAAAAATAGATTTTCACCTACTTTACCTCAAAAGGCTCCATCAAACTCAACTCTTCCCCTTTCATCTGCACCTTAATCTCACCTTTTCACTGCTACACTAAAAGAGCATGAGACACACATTTTGCCAGAAGCCCTGCTATTATAATGATGGGTGAAAGCCCAGCCTAATGTCTGAGCTGGAATAAAAAACTGCCGGTAATTACCATGGTATCACATGGGCTCTATCCTGTCATTTGCCTTAGCTTCCTGTGCAAAACTTATTTTCAGAACAGAGGACATTCAAGACAGACACATTATTCATCCGGTGTATGCACACAGGATAATAACTTTTGCTTGGATAAACAGCGAGAGACAAACACAACGATAAACAGCGTAATATTTTCCCCTATCATCTGACTCGGGTAATCTGCTCTCTGTACCAGAAAGAAGAGCGGAAATAAAAATGTATCAGATGGTAGAGGAGGATTCTCTCAATTTGTGCAAAGATTCTGTTTTGCCAAATGCCTGATATTCCATGGAACAAATCCATCTTTATCTACTGTACTCATGCATGCAATAGTGTAGCCACAGGAGAAACATATTATAAAAGGTTAACTTTCTGTATTGGCTTTTCAAAGTACATTAATATGTTTTGAGGATTTTTCCAAAAGTTTAGAATGCACCTTTACTTCTGTGTCAACAGGAAACATATTGAGTATACAGTATACAGGTAACTGCCAAAATAAAGGAAACACCATCATAAAGTGTCTTAATAGGGCGTTGGGCCTTGTGATGCGTGGGTCAGCTGTTTGTTCACCAGCCCGCAACTGCTAATAACCCATCCGCAACCGGCCTTGTGAAACTGTGAGGACGACACCTAACCCTAGCCCGCAAATAGAAAATGGATAGAAGAACGATTTTTTTGACAGGCCCAGGTTTCTGTTTATAATTTCTAACATTTTGGTAGGCTGTTTGTTAGTAATTAGATACATGCAGCTTCTCTTCTGTCAATACTTGTTGCCCTAGAAGACTAAACAAACCCTTGCTCACCAGAATGTCATAAAACAATAGAATGAATGCTTAAATCTAGTCGACATCGGTAAAGTTTGTTTTCGCTTTCATCTCAGCTTCTCTCAAGCAGCAAAGACTTTTAGGGACCGCAGAGAACATGCAGTAACGAAACATTTTGTGCAAAATTTCCAAATGACATCAGTTTGACCGGTTTTGAGGAAAATTAGAAGCTGTTAAAACGACCCAACATGTTTTTGATCAGATTTCAGTTTGGCTTGAATGCATATTTTATGTGGTTGAAATACAATCAGCTTTTATGATGCTGATAAAGACAACACTTTGAACGTGCCGTTAGGGACCGTCTGTAATTCTGTCATGATGCGAAAATAAATCATATTTCCACACTTCTGTTCCCGAGTCACTGCAAGCAATGCTTAATTCGGCAGGGGTTAACACTATCTTAAGCTATGTGAGAGGTTATAGACCTACAGTCAGTGTCCAGAGTTCAGATAGGCTAGAATTCCATTTAACCCATCTGAACAGTACAGTTCCCTTGATGTGACATTTTGAAGTCCCCATCTTGCGACTGTCGAATTTCTATAGTGCCTCACAATCATCACACATAACACTGCTATCATCCTCTTTCACCAAATCTTTCCCAAGCATTAGACTACTGTTCTGGCCCTCCCTTCTATTTATTTTCAACTCTCTATTTCAACGTTTTTCTCTTATTGAATTAAACAGTGACATTGTCCTTTTTGTCTCAGTAGATCGACATGAACTTATCAAGTAAAAAAATAATTTGACAAATATTATATATTTTGCACGCTACAGTCAGGCCCTAAAGCTTAGGCTACACACTAATGTCAGATAAAAAGAATAATAACATGAATTGCACAATAATTTATTAATTTAATGTATTGTTTTCTCTTTATTCTACCCATTTATGGATTTTAATGCATCTCTTTATTCACAATATTCCATGACCCTTAACCCGCCCAACCTGCACATATAACCGCGGGGACTGCGGGTTATGAGTCAACCCCCGCATCACTAGTTGCTTCCAAAAGAAATTCCATACTTTTGGTGTTCTGTTGATGGTGGTGGAAAACACTCTCAAGCACCGGCCCAGAATCTCCCATAAGTGTTCAATTGGGTTGAGATCTGGTGACTAAGATAGCCATTGTATATGGTTTACATCGTTTTCATACTTATCAAACCATTCAGTGACCACTCATGCCATGTTGATGGGGGATTGTCACCCTATGGGGGCATCGCCATGGTAGGCAAAAATCAGCAAGACAAAGGAGCTGATCGTGGATTACAGGAAACGGAGGGCTGAATGCCGTCATTCACATTGACGGGGCTGTAGTGGAGCAGGTCGAGAGCTTCAAGTTGCTCTGTGTCCACATCACTAAGGATCTATCATGGTCCACACACACCAACACAGTCATAAAGAGGGCATAGCAACACCTTTCCCCCCCCAGGAGGCTTTGAAAAGATTTGGCATGGGCACTCAGATCCCAAAAAAGTTTTACAGTTGCACCATTGGGAGGATCTTGATTGGCTGCATCACCGCTTGTTATGGCAACTGCTTGGCATCCGACCGCAAGGCTCTACAGAGGGTAGTGCGTACGGCCCAGTACATCACTGGGGCCGAGCTCTCTGCCATCCAGGACCTCTATATCAGGCGGTGTCAGAGGAAGGCCCTAAAAATTGTCAAAGACTCCAGCCACCCTAGTCATAGACGGTTCTCTCTGCTAACGAATGGCAAGCAGTACCAATGCACCAAATCTGGAACCAACAGGACATTGAACAGCTTCTACCCCCCAGCCATAAGACTGCAAAATAGTTAGTTAAATAGTTAGCCAAATAGGTACCCGAACTGTCTGCACTGACACTTTTTGCGCAAACTTTTTTTGACATACGCTGCTGCTACTGTTTATTATCCATCCTGTTGCCTAGTCACTTTATTCCTAGTTATACTGTATGTACATACAGTGCGTTAAGGAAGTTTTTATACCATTTGACTTTTTCCACATTTTGTTGTGTTATAGCCTGAATTGAAAATTAATTCAACAGAGATTTTTTGGGGTCACACAATACCCTATATAATATCAAAGTGTAATTATGTTTCTCAATTTTTGTTTTCCAAATTAAGAAAGAAATGAAAAGCTGAAATGTCTTGAGTCAATAAGTATTCAATCCCTTTGTTATGGCAAGCCTAAATAAGTTAAGTAAAAATTGTGCAATAATAGTGTCCATCTCTGTACCCCACACATACAATTATCAGTCAAGCAGTGAATTTCAAACACAGATTCAACCACAAAGACCTGGGAGGTTTGCCAATGCCTCACAAAGAAAAGCACCTAATGGTAGATGGGTAAGAAGAAGAAAAAAGCAGACATTGAATAACCCTTTGAGCATTGTGAAGTTATTAATTATATATTGGGCAGTGTATCCATACACCCAGTCACTACAAAGCCACAGGTGTGCTTCCTAACTCAGTTGCCGGAGAGGAAGGAAACTGTTTAGGAATTACATTGTGAGGCCAATGGTGACTTTAAAACAGTTACCGAGTTTAATAGCTGTGATAGAAGAAATGTCAAGGCTGTGGGTAACTGGTGAAAGGAGTCAGGTGCAGGAGAGCTGAGATGCGTGGACAAGGTATTTAATACAAGAAAACACCAGTATAAACACAATACTATGGTGCGGGAAAAATAGCGGCACCACGAAATAAACAGGTGTAACAACAAAACCCAGGACAAAATACCAGCTGTCAGTAACAGCCTGAACAATAAAACAAACATGCACACAAACATGGGACTAAACCAGAGGGTTAAATAATGAACATGTAATGGGGGAATTGAAACCAGGTGTGTAGAAAACACAAAACAAACACAAAACACAAAACAAATGGAAAATTAAAAGTGGATCGGCGATGGCTAGAAGGCCGGTGTCGTCGACCGCCGAGCGCCGCTCGAACAAGGAGAGGGACCGACTCCGGCGGAAGTCGTGACAAGAAAACTGTGTATGGATCAACAACATCGTAGTTACTACACAATACTAACCTAACTGACAGAATGAGAAGAAGGAAGCCTGCACAGAATAAAAATATTCCAAAACATGCATCCTGTTTGCAACAAGGCACTAAAGTAATACTGCATAAAATGTGGCAAAGCAATTAAGCCACTTATTGTCCTGAATACAAAGTGGGGCAAATCCAATAAAACACATTACTGATTACCACTCTCTCCACTCAAGCATAGTGATGGCTGCATCATGTTATGGGTATGTTTGTAATCGTTAAGGACTGGGAAGTTCTTCCAGGATAAAAAATGAAACAGAATGGAGCTAAGCACAGGCAAAATCCTAGAGGAAAACCTGGTTCAATCTGCTTTCCATCACACTGGGAGATGAATTCACCTTTCAGCAGGACAATAACCTAAAACACAAGGCAAAATCTACACTAGAGTTGCTTACCAAGAAGACAACATCAATCAAATCAAATTGTATTGGTCACAAACACATATTTAGCAGATGTTATTGCGGGTATAGCGAAATGCTTGTTCCTGAATGGCCGAATTAAAGTTTGGACTTAAATCTGCTTGAAAATCTATGGCAAGACCTGAAAATGATCTTGCCATAGACAGACCTTGACAGAGCTTGGAGAATTTCGAAAAGAATAATGGGCAAATGTTGCACAATTCAGGTGTGGAAAGCTCTTATAGACTTACCCATAAAGACAGCTGTAATCACTGCCAAAGATGCTTCTACAAAGTATTGACTCAGGTGTGAATACTTATGAAAACAAGATATTTCTGTATTTCATTTTTCAATAAATTTGCTAAAAACAAATCTAAAAACATGTTTTCACTTTGTTATTATGGGGTATTGTGTGTAAATGGGTGAGAAACAAAGTCTGTAACACAACTAAATGTGGAATAAGTCAAGGGGTATGAATACTTTATGAAGGCACTCTATCTACCTCAATTACCTCATACCCCTGCACATCAACTTGGTACTGGTACCCCATATATATAGCCAAGCAGTGGAGGCTGCTGAGGGGAGGACTGCTCATAATAATGGCTGGAACAGAGCACATGGAATGGCATTAAACACATGGAAAGCATGTGTTTGATGTATTTGATACCATTACACTAATTCCGCTCCAGCCATTACCACGAGCCCGTCCTCCCCAATTAAGGTGCCACCAACCTCCTGTGTAGCCAAGTTATCGTTACTCATTGTGTATTTATTATTACTTTGCTATTTTCTTTCACCTGCATTGCTGGAAAGGGCCCGTAAGTAAGCATTTCAATGTTAGTCTACACCTGTTGTTAACGAAGAATGTGAGGAATATAATTTTATTTACTGTGATAATGGCCAAAATAATGGCCTGCCCAACATATTTATACATGACTCTAAGCATGATGGAATGTTCATTTCTTAATTAACTCAGGAACCACACCTGTGTGGAAGCACCTGCTTTCAATAAACTTTGTATCCCACATTTACTCAAGTGTTTCCATTATTTTTGCAGTTACCTGTAAGTAGCCATTTAAGTACTTCTTCCATGGGGAAACTCACTCCCATCACAGTTAAATAGTGAAACAGGGACATCTTGTGGACAATGAGGAGAAGAACAGAAAAGGCTGTTTGGAACTGAACTTTCTCTGGATGTGGATTTATGACAATGACATCATTGAGGTATACACTAACAGGTGGCTTTTTCAAGCTCAATTCACAGCAGTGAAATGGCTGTTGTGTCAGAGTGAATGGTCTGTCCAACCTCTCAGTGCCTGGCAACTCAACTCCTGCAACTGTTTTATCACTTCCTGTAGAAGGTAGTTGAACATAAAGCAAACAGAAACACAAAACCAGATGCTAAACAGAAGGGAGCATGCAAATGTATTTTTGTTGCGTTGCACAAAGCAAATATAGGAGCTATCTTAACTTTGGGTTAGGGTTACATCCTGGAAAATGTTACTCTGGGCTCCTGGGTGGTGCAGTGGTCTAAGACATGGCACCTCAGTGTTAGAAGAGTCACGACAGACCCTGGTTTAATTCCAGGCTGTATGACAACTGGCTGTTATTGAGAGTCCCATAGTGTGGTGCATAATTGGCCCAGTGTTGTTAGGGTTTGGCTGGGGTGGGCTGTTGTTGTACATAAGAATTTGTTCTTAACTGACTTGCCTAGTTAGATAAAGGATAAATACATTCAGTATTTATACTGAACACATACAAGCAATGACACATCATGCAACACAACAGCATTCCCTCTTCTTATCTCACCTTGGTATTGGCATCTTTCCTGGGATTTCCATTCAGCAGCTCTCCAGATTCTACTCTCCAGAGTCGTTTGGCCCACTCCTCCCTCTGGGGCAGCAGCATCATGGTCTCTGCTGCCAGGTACCTGTCTGGTGGGATCTGGCTCATGGGGGGTGGCAGAGCATTGGTGCTACCCACCGTGGCTGGTCCTGACCAGCTGTTAGTGGCCGGTGTTGCCTGGGACTCGGGCTCTCCACCTCGGCCCTTAGGCCACCTCTGCTTAACACTCATAGAGAACCAGCGCTGACTGCTTCTGAAGGAGCCTCCTCCTGTTAGGTTCTGGTTCTGGTTCTTAGCCAGAGGGTACGGTGGTGGCGGGGGCTTGAACTGAAACTCCAACCTGGGAGGTGGACCACCGCATAGGCCGGTTAATGACACCGGGCCAGGTAGAGATTCGGAAAGGGAATTTGTGCTGCCTGGATTAGGATGGCCGTTTAGTTTTAGCCAGCCATTTTGATGAGCTACTATTTGGGTGAGGTCTCCTTCAGCCTGGGGGTAATCCTCCCATGGACAGCTGGGGAGCTGGCCCCCAGGGTCGTTTCCGCGGGCGATGGGGAAATCCCTGTCTGCTCTTTCCTCAGGGGGGGAGGTGTTTCCGATCCCACTGTCTCCGTTGCTGCTGGCGCTGCCATTCTTACCGGTGCTGCTGCGATTCTGTTGCGTGTGGAGGTGGTGGGCTGAGTCTCCGTCCAGCCTGGTTCTAAGCCTCTCCACTGCCTCCCCCATTTCACAGTATAAGACAGATACAAACTGGAGAACGGAGGGGGGAGTGAGGGGGAACTCCAGGCAGCCCTGGGTGTCTGGGTCAGGGGTGCAGTCGAAGCCGAAGCGCCCTGTGATGCCCAGGTGGTCACTGTGGTGGCACAGCTCAGGGTCGATGAAGAAGACGTGGCATGAGGTACTCAGGGGACCGTTCTGGCCAACGTGGCCGCCAGAGATGTGTGCAGTGGTGACCAGACAAAAGAAGCGCCTGTCCTCGGAACACACCACGCCCAGGACAAGGTTCTCGGCAGGGAAGGCGGCCAGGACGGCTCCTGTGTCATCACAGAGACGGACGCAGTCGAACATGATCTTCATCATCACCAGCGTGTGGGTCTCCTGCTCTGTGCCCATATGTCTGATACACCCGCGGATCACCTGTAGGCAGTCGTCCTCTGAGCCGTGTCTGGACAAGGCCAAGATCAGTTCAGTAGAGCCCAGGTAGCCCACCACAATGGCTGTGTTCAGAATACTCCAGTCTCGATTCACATCATCCTCCTGCTCGTTGAAAACCGAGTCGCCGTCTGCCACTCGGGCGGTTTCCTCCGCAGACAGGAAGACAGGCTGAGTTTTGGAGTTCGAAGGCTGGATCCAGTGGGACATGTCAGGTTCTGACACAGGTCGTGGATTAGCTGGGGTGGCATTTACGGAGTTAGAGGACAAGTTGCCAGAGTGGGCTGAAACAGTGCGAAAAACTCCCCCCTTCTGAAAAAGCTCCTTTCCCTCTGTTCTAGAAATCCTTAACTCCTCGTCGCTGGAGGATAGGTCCACCAAGGGCCCACTCCCGACAAGCACCACCAACCGTAAAGGGCCTTTACAGGTGCCAATCAACTGCACCACAGCCTCATGGGATGCCTTTGCCACATCAGTTCCGTTGACGCTCACTATACGATCCCCCTGCTTCAGTCCCACATGGTCTGCAGGGCTGCCCTCCAATATTCCACTCAAGAGGCACGGGCCTTGTCCCGATAAGGTAAACCCGTATCCTACACGTCCTCGAAAAACCTCAACCCGTCTGACTTCATGAGGAGAGGTCAAATCCAGACGCCTACGCGCCCCTTCAGCCTGTCCCGGCATCCTCATCCTGAATGTGGCCGTTTTTTCAGATGCAGAGCGTTGGAACCGAATGTCACTCTGGAGTGGTATCTTTTTAGTGCCAACACTGAAGTGTAAAAGTAGACAAGAGAGAGAGATTTAAGCTGAGTGAGATACAGTGTATCAAATAATGATTAGGCATAGGCCTACTGTAACATTATTTTTAACAAACTGAAACTGTAACACTTATCACGTGATATCATTATGGTACACATGTTTGTTATACAATGTATAAACTAAATAATAATGGTGTGATACAATGTATTGTGCACAAAAGCCATAAAATATATTTCCCATTTATTTTAGAAACATTCACCGTAAAGAAAATACTGTAAGATTTCATTCTGCAGCAATAATGCTACACACTATAACAATCTCCAATTTTTTTAACGAAAATATATACATGAGTTGTTATAGTTTAAGCAGACAAGTGTGGTTAGAAGAGACCATTTAGCCTCGTTCCATGTCAGCGTGCAAATGAACCATCTCCTTGCCAAAGAGTAGACAGCGCCAGCTGGCCCCCTTCTCGAGAACCGTTCAATCAATGCACGAGCATTCAAGCGAGACGTTTGTTCAAGAAACATGCTCGAGCGCCTTGATTTGGTTTCGTTTGACATCGTTTCTCTACCGCTCTTAGTTAAATGTTTACAAAACAGCAGACTAGTTCGGCATTGTCCATCGAAATACAACAAAACAAAATATAGCCTTGTTAAAATATTTCCTAGTATGAAATGTAAAGTAGTCTCCAAAACTCTCGACGTCTAGATATAATGTTGCCAGTGCTGAGACTGAAATTACCGTTTAAAAGCTTCATGAAGTCAGTTTAAAGGTTGCATACTCCCAACAGTCCAAAATAGTTAGAAATCCACACGTGCGTAGTTTCCGTAACATAACTTATATTTTCCAAAGTTTCCCTCCGATATTATGGTATTCCATATACCACGGATGACAAACTCCACCCGCTTCCATTCATTGTTGGGGAATACAACGCGTCTTTCATAGTAACCATGACATCGTTTTCAGAGCACGTGATTTCTTACGCCAATCCCCCTGTCTGAGAGCTCAATATTCAAATATTTGCGGTGATCCTATTGGTTCTGATCATCTGAAATGGATAGCCTAAATAAAAACATTGTTGATGTTGTTCAGGTCACATTTCAAACACATATTTATTACCAACATGCGCTAATTTACACTTTACTAAGCATGACAAATAACTATGCAGATGTAGCCTCAATGGCTATTAAATGCAACCACCACAAAATTAATAATGTATATATAACAAGCTAATTAACATGACAGGATGAATTACACCTCTCAAGAGGTGATCATTTGTTGCATCCTGCCAGGAAAGAAAAACAACAAGAAAAAAACAGTGAATTATGGTGAAAATGCTGCAAGGTCGCAATAGGAGTGAGTCACATGGTCCTTTTGCACACCACAGTCAAATAGACACAGTGAGTCAGTCAATGGAAACAGTGAAAGCCGAGAAGTTGTATGCATGTTTAGGCCTACTAAAACCCTGGACAAAAACCTTAGGCCTTGTAAGATAGTGAAGTGATAGATAGTCATTTGAATCGAATAAGCAGGCTATTGATATTTTTTGTATATTTTTCTGTATATTATTTAGCTGTTTTCACAAATGTAAAATGCAAAGCCTATATGTGGCGAAACTACATTCAACTCCCTTCTATTTAATCCCATGGTTTCACATAAGAGAGCACTTCAAGACAATGCAGTTTTAAGTGAGTTAATGGAACTGTCATCTCAAATTATCCACAACACTAACCATTTCCTAGATTTGTCTAATTAGGATGTCTTGCACTTTCAATCGCTCAATGTGATCCAAAAAATGGTTTTAACAACATATATTGTATTTCCCTTCCCTCTGAATGAGGACTTTTTCAGTCAAGGCACTAGCTGCCATTTCAGATATATCACATACAGATACACTACCGTTGGAAAGTTTGGGGTCACTTAGAAATGTCCTTGTTTTTGACAGAAAAGCACATTTTTTGTCCATTAAAATAACATAAATTGATCAGAAATACAGTGTAGACATTGTTAGTGTTGTAAATGACTATTGTAGCTGGAAACGGCTGATAATTCATGGAATATCTACATAGGCGTACAGAGGCCCAATATCAGCGACCATCACTTGTGTGTTCCAATGGCACGTTGGGTTAGCTAATCCAAGTTTATCATTTTAGAAGGCTAATTGATCATTAGAAAACCATTTTGTAATTATGTTAGCACAGTTGAAAACTGTGGTGCTGATTAAAGAATCAATAAAACTGGCCTTCTTAGACTAGTATCTGGAGCATCAGCATTTGTGGGTTCGATTACAGGCTCAAAATGGCCAGAAACAAAGGTCTTTCTTTTGAAACTCGTCAGTCTATTCTTGTTCTGAGAAATGAAGGCTATTCCATGCGAGAAATTGCCAAAAACCTGCAGATCTCGTACAATGCTGTATTCTACTCCCTTCACAGAACAGAGCAAACTGGATATAACCAGAATAGAGAGGACATGTACACTAGATTGTCTAGTTTGAGAAACAGACAAGTCCTCAACTGGCAGCTTCATTAAATAGTACCCGCAAAAAAACAGTCTCAACGTCAACAGTGAAGAGGTGACTCTGGGATTCTGGCCTTCGAGGCAGAGTTGCAAAGAAAAATTCATATCTCAGACTGGCCAATAAAAAGAAAAGATTAAGATTGGCAAAATAACACAGACACTGGACAGAGGAAGATTGGGAAAAAAGTGTTATGGACAGACTAATCTAAGTTTGAGGTGTTCGGATCACAAAGAAGAACAATCGTGAGACACATACAAAATGAAAATATGCTGAAGGAGTGCTTGACGCCATCTGTCAAGCATGGTGAAGGTAATGTGATGGTCTGGGGGTGCTTTGGTGGTGGTAAAGTGGGAGATTTGAACAGGGTAAAAGGGATCTGGAAGAAGGAAGGCTATCATTCCATTTTGCAACGCCATGCCATACCCTGAGGACAGCGCTTAATTGGAGCCAATTTCCTCCTACAACAGGACAATGACCCAAAACACAGCTCCAAACAATGCAATAACTATTTAGGGAAGAAGCAGTCAGCTGGTATTCTGTCTATAATGGAGTGGCCAGCACAGTCACCGGATCTCAACCCTATTGAGCTGTTGTGGGAGCAGCTTGACCGTATGGTATGTAAGAAGTGCTCATCAAGCCAATCCAATTTGTAGGAGGTGCTTCAGGAAGCATGGGGGGAAATCTCTTCAGATTACATCAACAAATTGACAACTAGAATGCCAAAGGTCTGCAAGGCTGTAATTGCTGCAAATGGAGGATTCTTTTACGAAAGCAAAGTTTAAAGGACACAATTATTATTTCAATTAAAAATAATTATGTATTACCTTGTCAACGTCTTGACTATATTTCCTATTCATTTTGCAACTCATTTCATGCATGTTTTCATGGAAAACAAAGACATTTCTACGTGACCCCGATCTTTTGAACAGTAGTGTAGATGTAGGATCTTAATTTGAGCCAGTTTGCTACAGCAGGAAAATAGAAAATGTGAATGGTGTGGATTATATTTCATGCACTTTTATTTTAAGGGTTGATACATTTTTCATAAGGGAAAATCAAGTCTGCCATTGAAAGTGGAAATTCAGAAGCCTTTTAAAACCTCAAATACACTACAAGTTAAACATGTCTGTCATGTCCTGACTTTAGTTCCTTTGTTATGTTTCTTGTTTAAATTGGTCAGGGCGTGAGTTGGGGTGGGCATTCTATGTGTTGTTCTAGTTTTGGTTGTCTATGTGTTTGGCCTGGTATGGTTCTCAATCAGAGGCAGCTGTCAATCGTTGTCTCTGATTGAGAACCATACTTAGGTAGCCTGTTTTTCCCACTTGTTTTGTGGGTAGTTGTTTTCTGTTTTGTGTATTTGCACTAACAGGACTGTTTCGTTCACTCTCTTTGTTGTTTTGTTATTCAGTGTTCAGTTGATTTATTAAATATTAACATGGACACATACCACGCTGCGCACTGGTCCGGTCTTGACTACTCTTCCTCAGATGACGAGGAGAATCGTTACAATGTCCTGCATCGCAAATAAGTTCTCAGGATGATCAAATTAAGATCCTACATCTGTAGTATGTTTTGTTACTTAAATGTAAATGTAATTATACAGTACCCGTCAAAAGTTTAGACACACCTTCTTATTACAAGGTTTTTCTTTATTTTTACTATTTTCTACGTTGTAGAATAGTGATAGACACTAATAGTGAAGACATCAAAACTATGAAATAACACATTGAATCATGTAGTAACCAAAAAAGTGTCAAAAAATCTAAATATATTTTATATCGGAGATTCTTCAAAGTAGCTACCCTTTGACTTGATGACAGCTTTGCATTCTCTCAAGCCTACTTCACGGGGTAGTCACTTGGAATGCATTTCAATTAACAGGTGTGCCTTGTTAAAAGTTAATTTGTGAGATGTATTTACTTCTTAATGCATTTGAGCCAATCAGTTGTGACATGGTAGTGGTGGTATACAGAAGATAGCCCTGTTTGGTAAAAGACCAAGTCCATATTATGCCAAGAACAGCTCAAATAAGCAAATAGAAACGACAGTCCATCATTACTTTAAAACATGAATGTCAGTCAACCCGGTCAGTCAATTTTTCAGTTGCAAAAACCATCAACCGCTATGATGAAACTGGCTCTCATGAGGACCGCCTGTCACGACTTCCGCCGAAGTTGGCTCCCCTGCCTGTTCGGGTGCCTGTGTTTGGGCTGGTCTGTTGTTTTGCCCTGTATGTTGGCGTGGCCGTTTTTTGGCCGGAGAATAAATCAAGATTTACTGAACCCTGCACTCTGCGCCTGATTCCAACCCACCACTCCTAGTAGGCTGTGACACCGCCACAGCAAAAAAGACCCTGAGTTACCTCTACTGCAGAGGATAAGTTCATTAAAGTTACCAGCCTCAGAAATTGCAGCCCAAATAAATGCTTCACAGAGTTCAAGTAACAGACACATGTCAACATCTACTCCAAATTTGCGATTTTTGGTTCCAACAGCCATGTCTTTGTGAGACGCAGAGTTGGTGAACGGATGATCATGGTTGCTACCATGCTGTGTGTTCATGTGTTGCTGCCATGCTATGTTGTTGACCTTAGGTCTCTCTTTATGTAGTGTTGTGGTGTCTCTCTTGTCGTGATGTGTTTTGTCCCCGCAGGAGGCCTTTGCCGTCATTGTAAATAAGAATTTGTTCTTAACTGACTTGCCTAGTTAAATAAAGATTACATAAAATTAAAATCTCTGCATGTGTGGTTCCCACCGGGAAGCATGGAGAAGGAGGTGTGATGGTGTGGGGGTGCTTTACTGGTGACACTGTTTGCGACTTATTTAGATTTCAAGGCATACTTAACCAGCATGGCTACCACCAGCATTCTGCAGCGATACGCCATCCCATCTGGTTTACATTTAGTGGGACTGTCATTTATTTTTCATCAGGACAATGACTCAACACACCTCCAGAATGTTACTGTTAGACCGGGTGTTGTATGTGGAGGATGAGGGCTACAGTAGATATCTCAGATAGGGGGGAGTGAGGCCTAAGAGGGTTTTATAAATAAGCATCAACCAGTGGGTCTTGCAACGGGTATACAGAGCTGACCAGTTTACAGAAGAGTATATATAGAGTGCAGTAATGTGCCTTATAAGAGCATTGATTGCAAATCTAATGGCCGAATGGTAAAGAATATCTAGCCACTCAAGAGCACCCTTACCTGCCAATCTATAAATTACGTCTCCATAATCTAGCATGGGTAGGATTGTAACGGTTCTCTTGTGGTGAAGTAGAGGCGGACCAAAATGCAGCGTGGTTTCTTTGATTCATGTTTAATAACAAAAGATTAACACGAACACTACAAAAACAATAAACGTGGAAAACCAAAAACAGCCCTATCTGGTGCAAAACACAGAGACAGGAACAATCACCCACAAACACGCAGTGAAACCCAGGCTACCTAAATATGGTTCCCAATCAGAGACAATGACTAACACCTGCCTCTGATTGAGAACCATATCGGGCCAGACATAGAAATAGACAAACAAGACATCCAACATAGAATGCCCACTCAGATCACACCCTGACCAACCAAAACATAGAAACATACAAAGCAAACTATGGTCAGGGTGTGACAGTACCCCCAAGGTGGGTACTCCGGCCGCAAAACCTGAACCTATTGGGGAGGGTCTGGGTGGGCATCTGTCCGCGGTGGCGGCTCTGGTGCTGGACGTGGCCCCCACTTCACCGTAGTCTTAGTCCCCCACCTTGTCCGCTTCCGTGGCCTCCTAGCCACGGCGACCCTACTTAATGACCCAACTGGACTGAGGGGCAGCTCGGGACAGAGGGGCGGAAGCTCGGGACAGAGGGGCGGAAGCTCGGGACAGAGGGGCGGAAGCTCGGGACAGAAGGGCGGAAGCTCGGGACAGAAGGGCGGAAGCTCGAGACAGAGGGGCGGAAGCTCGGGCGCCTCTGGGCTGAGGGGCTCTGGCGCCTCTGGGCTAAGGGGCTCTGGCGCCTCAGACTCCGGCAGCAGCGCCGGACAGGCGGGAGACTCCGGCAGCAGCGCCGGACAGGTGGGAGACTCCGGCAGCAGCGCCGGACAGGCGGGAGACTCCGGCTGCGCTGGAGAGGAGGAAGGCTCTGGCAGAGCTGGAGAGGCGGGAGACTCCGACAGCGCTGGAGAGGAGGAAGGCTCCGGCAGCGCTGGACGGGCGGGAGCCTCTGTAAGGATGAGCCGGAGAGACAGCCTGGTGCGGGGGGCTGCCACCGGAGGGCTGGTGCGTAGAGGTGGTGACGGATAGACCGGACCGTGCAGGCGCACTGGAGCTCTTGAGCACCGAGCCTGCCCAACCTTACCCGGTTGAATGGTCCCGGTCGGCCTGCCAGTGCGGCGAGGTGGAATAGCCCGCACTGGGCTATGCAGGCGAACCGGGGACACCGTGCGCAAGGCTGGTGCCATGTAAGCCGGCCCAAGGAGACGCACTGGAGACCAGATGCGTAGAGCCGGCTTCATGGCACTTGGCTCGATGCCCACTCTAGCCCGGCCGATACGCGGAGCTGTAATGTACCGCACCGGGCTATGCTTTGCAGCATAACACGGTGCCTGCCCGGTCTCTCCAGCCCCCTGGTAAGCACAGGAAGTTGGTGCAGGTCTCCTACCTGGCTTCACCACACTTCCTGTGAGACCCCCCCCCCCCAAGACATTTTTTAGGCTGACTCTCGGGCTTCCATCCACGCCGCCGCGCTGCCTCCTCATACCAGCACCTCTCCACCTTCGCCGCATCCAGTTCTTCTTTGGGGCGGCGATATTCTCCAGGCTGAGCCCAGGGTCCTTTACCTTCCAACTCATCCTCCCATGTCCATTCCTCTTTTCGCTGCTTTTGTTGTTGCCCATTACCACGCCGCTTGGTCCTGTTGTGGTGGGTGATTCTGTAACGGTTCTCTTGTGGTGAAGTAGAGGCGGACCAAAATGCAGTGTGGTTTCTTTGATTCATGTTTAATAACAAAAGATTAACACGAACACTACAAAAACAATAAACGTGGAAAACCAAAAACAGCCCTATCTGGTGCAAAACACAGAGACAGGAACAATCACCCACAAACACACAGTGAAACCCTGTCACGCCTTGGTCATAGTATTTTGTGTTTTCGTTACATATTTGGTCAGGCCAGGGTGTGACATGGGTTTATTTTGTTGTGTTTCGTATTGGGGTTTTGTAGGCATTGGGATTGCGGCTGAGTAGGGGTGTAGAATAGGCTTTGTTGCCTGAGGCGGTTCTCAATCAGAGTCAGGTGATTTTCGTTGTCTCTGATTGGGAACCATATTTAGGTAGCCTGGGTTTCACTGTGTATTTTGTGGGTGATTGTTCCTGTCTCTGTGTAGTTGTTCACCAGACAGGCTGTATAGGTTTTCACGTTCCGTTTGTTGTTTTTGTATATTTAATAGTTATTTCATGTATTGCGATTCTTCATTAAAGAACATGAGTAACCACCACGCTGCATTTCGGTCCGACTCTCCTTCAACAGACGAACGCCGTTACAGAATCACCCACCACACCCGGACCGAGCGGCGTGGTAACAGGCAGCGACAGCAGGAGCAGCGAAGGGAGGAGGTTATGGACAGCCGAAATATGGAGTATACGACGTGGGAGGAAATAGACAGGTGGGCGGTCGACCCAGAGAGGGTGCCGGAGCCCGCCTGGGATTCGCTGGAGCAGTGCGAAGAGGGCTATAGGAGAATGGAGTTGGAGAGACAATCACGACGGCGCAGAAGAAAGCCTGTGAGTCAGCCCCAAAAATGTATTGGGGGGGGCTCAGAGGGAGAGTGGCAGAGTCAGGAGATAGACCTGAGCCAACTCTCCTTGTTAATCGTGAGGAGCCAAGGAGGAGACCAGAACCAGAGCCGGTGTTAGAGGTGAGTGAAGCAGAGACTGTGAAGGAGTTAATGGGGAAAGTGGAGTGGAGAGTAATGAGGGAGTTGCTAGCTTGGTGCTTTAGGTACAAGATTCGTCCGACGGAGCGTGTCGGGGATTTGATGGCATCTGGGTCAGCGCTCCATACTCGTCCTGAGGTGCGTGTTAGTCGGCTGGTGAAAAATGTGCCAGCCTCACGCACTAGGCCTCCTGTGTACCTACCTAGCCTTGCACGTCCTGTGCCAGTCCTGCTCTCAGGCTCTCCAGTACACCTTCACGGTCCAGTCCATCCTGTGCCACCTTCACATACCAGTCCTCCGGTGGCAGCTCCCCGCACCAGGCTTCCTGTGCGTGTCCTCGATCCAGTACCACCAGTTCCAGCACCACGCACCAGGCCTTCAGTGCGCCTCGCCTGTTCAGCGCAGCCAGCGCTTTTCCTCCTCTCCTGCGCTGTCGGAGTCTCCCGCCTGTTCAGCGCAGAGCCTTCCTCCTCTCCAGCGCTGCTCCCGGTTCAGCCTCCTGCCTGTCCTCTACAGCAGCCTGAGCTGCCAGACTGTTGGAGCAGCCAGAGCTGTCAGCCTGCATGGAGCAGCCAGAGCTGTCAGCCTGCATGGAGCAGCCTGAGCTGTCAGACTGCATGGAGCAGCCAGAGCTGCCAGTCTGCATGGAGCAGCCAGAGCTGCCAGTCTGCATGGAGCAGCCAGAGCTGCCAGTCTGCATGGAGCAGCCAGAGCTGTCAGCCTGCATGGAGCAGCCTGAGCTGTCAGTCTGCATGGAGCAGCCAGAGCTGCCAGTCTGCATGGAGCAGCCAGCGCTGCCAGTCTGCATGGAGCAGCCAGAGCTGTCAGTCTGCATGGAGCAGCCTGAGCTGCCAGTCTGCATGGAGCAGCCAGAGCTGTCAGTCTGCATAGAGCAGCCTGAGCTGTCAATCTGCATGGAGCAGCCAGAGCTGCCAGTCTACATGGAGCAGCCAGAGCTGTCAGTCTACATGGAGCAGCCAGAGCAACTAGATCCGCCAGTCAGCCATGATCTTCCAGATCTGCCAGTCAACCAGACTCTTCCAGATCCGCCAGCCAGCCAGGATCTGCCGGAGCCAACTACCTGCCTGAGCTTCATCTCAGTACTGGGCCTCCTCTCAGTACTGGGCTTCCCCTCAGTCCCGGGCTTCCCCTCAGTCCCGAGCTGCCCCTCAGTCACGAGCTGCCCCTCAGTTCAGCGGGGTTCTGGGTGAGGACTATTAGGCCATGGTCGGCGGCGAGGGTGGATTATCCCAGGACGCGAAGGGGAGGAACTATGACATTAATGGAGTGGGGTCCACATCCCGAGCTGGAGCCGCCACCATGGACAGACGCCCACCCGAACCCTCCCTATGGTTTTGAGGTGCGTCCGGGAGTCCGCACCTTGGGGGGGTTCTGTCACGCCTTGGTCATAGTATTTTGTGTTTTCGTTACATATTTGGTCAGGCCAGGGTGTGACATGGGTTTATTTTGTTGTGTTTCGTATTGGGGTTTTGTAGGCATTGGGATTGCGGCTGAGTAGGGGTGTAGAATAGGCTTGGTTGCCTGAGGCGGTTCTCAATCAGAGTCAGGTGATTTTCGTTGTCTCTGATTGGGAACCATATTTAGGTAGCCTGGGTTTCACTGTGTATTTTGTGGGTGTTTGTTCCTGTCTCTGTGTAGTTGTTCACCAGACAGGCTGTATAGGTTTTCACGTTCCGTTTGTTGTTTTTGTATATTTATTAGTTATTTCATGTATCGCGATTCTTCATTAAAGAACATGAGTAACCACCACGCTGCATTTCGGTCCGACTCTCCTTCAACAGACGAACGCCGTTACAAACCCAGGCTACCTAAATATGGTTCCCAATCAGAGACAATGACTAACACCTGCCTCTGATTGAGAACCATATCAGGCCAGACATAGAAATAGACAAACAAGACATCCAACATAGAATGCCCACTCAGATCACACCCTGACCAACCAAAACATAGAAACATACAAAGCAAACTATGGTCAGTGTGTGACAAGGATGATCATCTGAATCAGGGTTAGTTTGGCGGCTGGGGTTAAAGAGCAGCGATTACAATAGAGGAAACCAAGTCTAGATTTTAACTTTAGCCTGCAGCTTTGTGCTGAGAGAAGGACAGTGTATCGACTAGCCATACTCCCAAGCAATTGTATGAGGTGACTACCTCAAGCTCTAAACCCTCAGAGGTAGTAATCACACCTGTGGGGAAAGGGGCATTGTTTTGGAGGTGTTCAGAACAAGGTTAAGGGCAGAGAAAGCTTGTTGGACACTAAGAAAGCTTTTTCGTAGAGCGTTTAACATAAAATCCGGGGAGGGGCCAGCTGAGCTATGCTGTTTATGTAAATTGAGAAAAGTGTGGGGCCTAGGATCAAGCCTTGGGGTACACCCTTGGTGACAGGCAGTGGCTAAGACAGCAGATGCTCTGACTTTATCAAGGCAAAGGGTGGCTACTTGGAAGAATCTAAAATCTAAAATATATTTTGATTTGTTTAACACTTTTTTGGTAGGAAATAGGAAAAATAAAGAAAAACCCTTGAATGAGCAGGTGTGTGCAGACTTTTGTCTGGTTCTGTATGTTATCATTTAATATGATGTGTTATTGTTTGGAGATCATATTACATTACAGTACACACAGTGTGAATGTTGACTTTATGTCAGCTACATTATGACAATATGTAGGATGAAAGGGAGACAAGATTGTATCAGGAATAGTTGAAAGAGACAAAAAATGACAACAGAACATATGTTTATATTTCAGTCATATATTTCAAACAAGTAGGCTATGCTAGTTGGAAGATGCATACACCATAGCAGGACACACATTAAAAAATAAGTGATACAACACCAAATGCCCATGCCTTTTGTCATTAAAATATAGAATTTGTGGACAAACGTTGTCTTTTGTTAATGTCAATAAGCACAGTATTTTCCTAGCTTGTAGATATCGCTCAAAACGATCAATGAATGGTGGAACTTGTCTTAAAGCAGCCTCAGCCATACACCTCTGAACCCTCACGCCTGACCTCTCACTCTCTCACAGCAACCACTAGATAGCCATGCTAGAAAGGACAAAACCGGCCTCAGCACTGATGAGCAAGTTGCTTTTTCCTCTCTCTGCCATTGAGCATTCAGGTCAGGGGTAAGGTTAGGGTGAGATTGACATCATTTACTCTCAATCAGTTGTCAAAAGTGCCATACACCAGGTGAAGCATAGCCATATTATAGCATATAACACATAGCCATGTAGCATATAACACATAGCCATGTAGCATATAACACATAGCCATGTAGCATATAACACATAGCCATGTAGCATATAACACATAGCCATGTAGCATATAACACATAGCCATGTAGCATATAACACATAGTCATGTAGCATATGGCATTTATTTTCTAGCATAGCCATATAGTGAGCACCACTGGGATGCAATTTCGATACAGCTATGTCTTTTCATAGTAGGTTAGGAGAACTTACGCAGCAGGTTAGGATAATTAATGTAGCAGGTTAGGATAATTAGGTTAAGGTCAGGGAAAGGGTTAGGTTTTAGGGTCAGCAGAAATGCTCACCTAACCTGCTACGAAAAGTCACTTGTATCGAAGTGGCGTGTTTTTAGGGAGTCCTGACCACCACCACCACCCTCCTTGACCCCTCACTCTGGACCCTTCATCCCTGGCCTGGCTCTTTGACCCCAGGCTGGGCAGCAGCACCCCAGGCTGGCGTGGGGGTCGTCAGTGGCTGGATCATCTTCTCCAGCAGGTTCATCATGCGCTCTTGGAGCTGCAGGCTCTGCACCTGGAGGAAGTTCTGCTGGTGCATGACGCGGCGCACCTCGCGGCATGTCTCCTCCACCGCCCGGCTCACCTTCCGCTGCTCCTGCAGCATGGCCTCCATCACCTTCAGCTTCCGCCGCTTCAGAGACAGGTGCTGGTGCACTTTCTTCCTCTTGGCCGGCGCCGGGTGGGAACTGGACAGAAAGGGGTTTTGTTAGTTAAAGCAATGGTAATGACATAATTTATAGAGAGAGTTATACAAGCATTCAAGAGTTCTGTATGTAGGGCCATTTTCGATCAAACTTGGTAAAGCGGTTCCACTACAAAATAATGTGAAATTAGGCAGTTTAGCTCAATACCTCAGCTTGATACCCCCGCCGCCTCTCTCTCTCTCTCTCTCTCTCTCTCTCTCTCTCTCTCTCTCAGCTTGATATCCCCCTCTCCTCTCTCTCAGCTTGATATCCCCCGCCTCTCTCTCTCTCTCTCTCTCTCTCTCTCTCTCTCTCTCTCTCTCTCAGCTTGATATCCCCCCGCCTCTCTCTCTCTCTCTCTCTCTCTCTCTCTCTCTCTCTCTCTCTCTCAGCTTGATATCCCCCGCCTCTCTCTCTCTCTCTCTCTCTCTCTCTCTCTCTCTCTCAGCTTGATATCCCCCCCTCTCTCTCTCTCTCTCTCTCTCTATCCCCCCTGATCTCTCTCTCTCTCTCTCTCTCTCTCTCTCTCTCTCTCTGTCTAAGGAGGTGTCCTCTTTTTCTTTCTCTCTCTCTGTTTCCTCATTTGAAGCCCAATATGTAAACATGGCCTTACTCGGGACAGGGAAGTCCAGAGTGCAGGCTGCCAGAGCTCTCCCATCCAATTAGGTCCTTCCTCATCTCCATCTCGTCCGAGGAGCCTGTGTACTCCGGAAGGAAGCCCGTGGGGAGGCCCTCTGCATGGGACATTGAGGCCTCTGTGGAGGTGGACGGGCCAGGAGACTGGAGCTCAAACGAGTTCATAGTCCCATTGTCGTCAGTCTTGGTGAGGAGCTTCTCTATTGCTTTGTAGTACGGCCAGTCGGGTGTCCCACCGCTCCCATTGGTTGTGCACTTCATTTTCCTGTCAAATAAGGAGTTAAGGATGGTATATATTGGTTTGGGTAAAGTAGGTGACATAAGAAGTCTGCGTTTCTAAGTATCATAGCAGCCTGTATTGAGTTCTAGTTATGCAGGATGCTCTGACACCTGTGGAGTTACATTCCAACGTAGCCTACTTCAGTTATTTCTGGATATTAAAGTGCATTCATACAATACAAGATTTTTATGGATTTATGTTGCCACCTTCTTCAACCCCCACCCCCCAAAATAAATAGAAGGTATTTCTTACACTTGCCTGTACTGGAAAGACATGTTGGTGATTTTCATCTTTATCTCCTCCCGGTGGCGTTGTTCTCCAGTGAGCTCAAAGAACCTCTGGGCCATCTTCTCGTAGATCTTGGCGTTCCTCTTACATTTCTTCAGCTCTGCGACATTCTGTTCCCATACATACAGAAGCCCCTTCATCTCTGCATCGGTCCAGTTTCGGGCCCTTCTGTGCTTCTCGCTGTGGCCCGGAATGAGGTAACTAAAACTCTCCTCTGCAGCCATTTTGAAAGCCCTCTCAAAAGCACTCTCTTCCTGTTTTGGTTCTGTAAACAAAAATAGGCCCCAAAAACGGTTTAGTTTGAAGCCCTTCTCTGCTGTCTAGCATTATGTCAGTGGAATGTGGTTGCAAACAGTCACACACCGCTCTGCCTGTGCTGTGCCCTTCCCCCGAGCTTAGCTGAAAGAGGACTCAAAATGGGCCCTAGGGCAGGAGAGGGATCCGGTTAAAAGCTTTTAAATGGAGGAAATCGTCACTGTGATGTCAAGTTGCCCTAGCAACTAGGAGGAGGCCCCTCTTTCTCCCTCCCCCCCTCTCTTAACCACTCCCTCTCTTTCACTTCCTCTCTCTCGCTCTCTTGCTCCAATGCCACAACAAAAAGCTTTTAGCTGAAAGGCAATGAGGTATACCAGAGATTACAGGAAAAACAGATTTGAAATATGAGCCTTGGGGGAGGGAGTAGAGCAAGAGAGCAGGTGTCATTTGTTTCCTTGGCAACAGGCCTTTGGACTGGGCAGGCTGCCAAGATGTTAAAGCATTTAAATGCTTTTAATAACAGACAGGGACTGGCTTTTTGCAGTCAAAGTGGTACAAACAGGAGTATATAATACTCTTCACCTGAGGAAAAGACACCTACATTTTTTTATCAAAAGCAGCATACTTTGGCAGTGTGTGGATACTATTCTCAATGCACAATTAAATGATATGCAAATTATATGAAAGTGCAGGGGGAACAATTGTATTGAAATGGGTATGTATTGGTAGTTGTAGAGTACATTCAGGGGGGAGTCAGTGTATTCTAATTATCCAAGACCATGGGAGTCCTGTCTGTAGGTCAGCTTATGTGTGGACAATTGAACACCCTCCCCCACCCACACCACAATATGGACCTTGGCCTGCAAGGGTGAGCTCAGCATGTTATTTCTCTCTCAATTCAATTCAATGGACTTTATTGGCATGGGAAACATGTTTACATTGCCAAAGCAATTGAAATAGATAATAAACGTAAGTTAAATAAATAATTAGAAATTAACAGTAAGCATTACACTAAAAAAAGTTTCAAAATAATAGAAACATTTCAAATGTTATAGTATGGCTATGTACAGTGTTGTAACAATGTGCAAAAGGGCAAATAAATCAACACAAATATACTTTGTATTTACAGTGGTGTTTGTGCTTCACTGGTTCACCCTTTTTTGTGATGACAGGTCACACATCTTGCTGCTGTGATGGCACACTGTGGTATTTCACCTAATAGATTTGGGAGTTTATCCAAATCTGATTTGTATTCAAATTCTTTGTGGGTCTGTGTAATCTGAGGAAAATATGTGTCTCTAATATGGTCATATATTTGGCAGGAGGTTAGGAAGTGCAGCTCGGTTTCCACCTCATTTTGTGGGCAGTGTGCACATAGCCTGTCTTCTCTTGAGAGCCAGGTCTGCCTACGGAGGCCTCTCTCAATAACAAGGCTAAGGGAAAGGGGGATACCTAGTCAGTTGTACAACTGAGTGCATTCAACTGAAATGTGTCTTCCGCATTTAACCCAACCCCTCTGAATCAAAGAGGCTGCCATAATCGACATCCACGTCTTCGACTCCCAGGGAACAATGGGTTAACAGCCTTGCTCAGGGGCAGAACGACAGATTTTTACCTTGTCAGCACGGGGATTCGATCCAGCAACCTTTCAGTATGCTCACTGAGTCTGTGCATAGTCAGAGTTCTCCTTCATTTGGGGTCAGTCACAGTGGTCAGGTATTCTGCCACTGTGTACTCTCTGTTTAGGGCCAAACTGCATTCCAGTTTACTTCGTTTTTTGGTTAATTCTTTCCAATGTGTCAAGTAATTATCTTTTTGTTTTCTCATGATTTGTTTGAGTCTAATTTTGTTTCTGTCCTGGGGCTCTGTGGGGTGTATGTTTGTGAACAGAGCCCCAGGACCAGCTTGCTGAGGGGACTCTTCTCTAGGTTAATCTCTCTGTAAGTGATGGCTTTGTTATAGAAGGTTTGGAAATTGCTTCCTTTTAGGTGGTTGTAGAATTTAACGTCTCTTCTGGATTTTGCTCATTGGGTATCATCCTAATTCTGCTCTGCATGCATTATTTGGTGTTTTACGTTAGATACAGAGGATGTTTTTGCAGAATTCTGCATGCAGTTTGGTGTTTGTCCCATTTTGTGAATTATTGGTTGGTAAGCAGAACCCAGACATCAAAGGGTTCTATAACTGTTTCAAGTATTTTTAGCCAGATCCTAATTGGGATGTTGAATTCTCTCTCTCTCTCTTTCTCTTTCTCTTTCTCTTTCTCTCTCTTTCTCTTTCTCTCTCGTTTTCTCTCCCTCAATTCATTTCTAAGGGGCTTTATGGGAAACATATGTTTACCTTGCCAAAGCAAGTGAAATAAACAATACATTAAAGTGAGAAGAAATACATTTAACATCAACAAAAAAACAAGAAAGAGAGAGAGAAAGGGAGGGAGGGAGAGGCATTGTAAATACCACCAATATTGATCTGTTTATTTACTGTATCTTCCCCCTCTATTTGTACTACAACTATTTTCACATTGCTAAAACACTGATAATATAACACTTGAAATGCTTATCTTTTTTTAACCTTTTTTTAGTGCAATGTTTACTGTTCATTTCTAATAGTTTTTTGTTGATGTTAGTTTTAGCAATGTGAAAATAGTTGTAGTACTAATAGTGGGGGAAGATCCAGTAAATAAACAGATCAATATTGGTGGTTTTTATAATGTCTCTCCCTCTCTTTCTCTCTCTCTCTTTCTCTCAGGTTCACTCTCTCTCGCAGATTTAACTTCTTTAGGAAAATAGCCCAAATGTTGGAAACAAACATCATTATGTTGTCATCCAGAGTCACATGTATTTATTTTCCAAGCTATAGCACACAATATTGTACATACAAGAGGTTTTTGGTCTGAGTTTGGTCTGCTTTGCCTTTTAATTTTTGGCATGGAAAAAATATTGCGATACCGGTATCACCCCGGGCCTACAAAACAGTGTGCACTGATGGATACGAGCCAGTATACTGTAGTGAATGGCAGGTTTCAATACTAGTTTCCATTATACTGTAGTCAATGGCAGGTTTCAATACTAGTTTCCATTATACTGTAGTCAATGGCAGGTTTCAATACTAGTTTCCATTATACTGTAGTCAATGGCAGGTTTCAATACTAGTTTCCATTATACTGTAGTCAATGGCAGGTTTCAATACTAGTTTCCATTATACTGTAGTCAATGGCAGGTTTCAATACTAGTTTCCATTATACTGTAGTCAATGGCAGGTTTCAATACTAGTTTCCATTATACTGTAGTCAATGGCAGGTTTCAATACTAGTTTCCATTATACTGTAGTCAATGGCAGGTTTCAATACTAGTTTCCATTATACTGTAGTCAATGGCAGGTTTCAATACTAGTTTCCATTATACTGTAGTCAATGGCAGGTTTCAATAATAGTTTCCATTATACTGTTTCCTAGTTTCCATTACTGTAGTCAATGGCAGGTTTCAATACTAGTTTCCATTATACTGTAGTCAATGGCAGGTTTCAATACTAGTTTCCATTATACTGTAGTCAATGGCAGGTTTCAATACTAGTTTCCATTATACTGTAGTCAATGGCAGGTTTCAATACTAGTTTCCATTATACTGTAGTCAATGGCAGGTTTCAATACTAGTTTCCATTATACTGTAGTCAATGGCAGGTTTCAATACTAGTTTCCATTATACTGTAGTCAATGGCAGGTTTCAATACTAGTTTCCATTATACTGTAGTCAATGGCAGGTTTCAATACTAGTTTCCATTATACTGTAGTCAATGGCAGGTTTCAATACTAGTTTCCATTATACTGTAGTCAATGGCAGGTTTCAATACTAGTTTCCATTATACTGTAGTCAATGGCAGGTTTCAATACTAGTTTCCATTATACTGTAGTCAATGGCAGGTTTCAATACTAGTTTCCATTATACTGTAGTCAATGGCAGGTTTCAATACTAGTTTCCATTATACTGTAGTCAATGGCAGGTTTCAATACTAGTTTCCATTATACTGTAGTCAATGGCAGGTTTCAATACTAGTTTCCATTATACTGTAGTCAATGACAAGTTTCAATACTAGTTTACACAAAACATTCTGGAGACAACATGGACGTAATAGTGTCTGTTCGGGTAGCCTGCTGAGATCTCCAACAGGAGTACATAGTACATCCTTTTCTCACCTTGGAGCTTGCTTTTAAAGAGGGCTACATGTGAAAACACCCCCAACCAATCCTCAAATTTCCAAGAAGGGGCCTCATTGAAGTCGAAAGAGATTATATTGCCACTAATAGACGGATCCATCTGTGACTTACCATCACTTTGTCTTTATTAGTGACACTTTTTGTCACTATGTCTTTACACTATTTGACCCTTATTTGACCTCCTGGCCCATCTGCTCCATAGAAACTGACAGTCGTTTAATCATGCCATAACACTGGCAGCTTCTCACAATCCATCACTGCTGTCACTTATCTATAGAAAACATCCATTATTGAAATGGACAGAGAACTAGAGGTTTATGTTAGAGCACTTACCAGACACTGTTATCCAAAGCAACTTACAATAAATTGATTACATACATTTTTTGTAAGTGTTCCCTGTGGGAGTTTGAACCCATGATCGCTGCTAAGTCACACATGACCACAAAACACTACATATGGATGTGTTTTCATGTCTGTCCTGAAGTGGCAAAAGATGGCAGAAGAGCAAACCTTGCTTCATATGTATTTCTAGTTCTATACTTAACAAGAATTTAAACTCAACATGTAAAGTATTGGTCCCATGTTTCATGAGCTGAAATAAAATATCCCAGAAATGTTCTATGGGCACAAAAAGCTTATTTCTCTCAAATTTTGTGCACAAATTTGTTTACATCCCTGTTAGTGAGCATTTCTCCTTTGCCAAGATAATCCATCCACCTGACAGGTGTGGCATATCAAGAAGCTGACAGGAACTGGTGCACCTAGTGCTGTGGACAATAAAAGGCCACTCTAAATGTGCAGTTTGTCACACAACACAATGCCACAGATGTCTCAAGTTGAGGGAGCGTGCAATTGGCATGCTGACTGCAGGAATGTCCACCAGAACTGTTGTCAGAAAATGTCATGTTACTTTCTCAACCTTAAGCCTCCTCCAATGTCGTTTTTGAGAATTTGGCAGTATATCCAATCGGCCTCACAACCACAGACCACATGAAACTACACTGCGGGATCGTCTGAGACCAGCCACCCAGACAGCTGATGAAACTGAGGAGTATTTCTGTCTGTAATAAAGCCCTTTTGTGAGGAAAAAATCATTTTGATTAGCTGGGCCTGGCTCCCCAGTGGGTGGGCATATGCCCTTCCGTGCCCATCCATGGCTGCGCCCCTGCCCAGTCATGTGAAATCCATAGATTAGGGCCTAATTAATTTATTTCAATTGACTGACTCCCTTAAATGAGCTGTTGTCACAGTTTTCATGTGGTGAAGGAGAGTCGGACCAAAATGCAGCGTGTAGATTGCGATCCATGTTTAATCAAATAAACGTAACACAAATCAATACAAAAACACTACAAAACAATAAACAAACCGAAAACAGCCTATACTTGTGTTAACTAACACGGCACAAGGCCATCAAGACACTCAGGACAATCACCCACAACACAACCAAAGAATATGGCTGCCTAAATATGGTTCCCAATCAGAGACAACGATAAACACCTGCCTCTGATTGAGAACCACTTCAGACAGCCATAGACTTACCTAGAACACCCCACTAAGCTACAATCCCACTACATACCCACCACATACAAAAACCCATGTCACACCCTGGCCTGACCAAATAAATGAAGAATAAACACAAAATACTTCGACCAGGGCGTGACAGCTGTGACTCAGTAAAATAGTTGAAATTGTTGAATGTTGCATTTTTATTTGTGTTCATTATACAAAATTAAATTATTTGTATAATATCAAACTTGGATAATGTTTCAAGATACCCTTTTTGACCTTGTAAGGATTATGCCTGTAGTAGCTTGGTGGTGCCAGGGCCATGTTCTCACTTCATTCGTCAAATTAACCCTGTACAAAAATCAAATCATGTGTTGTTATCTGAAAAAGGGAACTCCAAGACTTCCAACAATGACAAGCCTCATAGAATCCTTATGAATTTGGAGCCTATTCCAACCATATCCATTTCATGAATTACAGACTATGTTAATCTACTTATACCCCTTGACCGTCTGCATATCCGCAAATGTATTCAAGCCTGTCAAATAAATCAAAACCTAATGAGAAATTGGACTTAATTGGCCAGAAATTGCACTTTGTGGCACAAAAGCCCTCTCATAACCGCACAGTGATATATAGCAACTGACTGCTAGTCTACGAAGACTGCCAAATGCTAGTCGGAGTGTTGGCTACTGTGCTACACATTTGCCTAGCAACTAAAAGAAGAGCAGAAATTCAGCAGTCATTGTTTAATCTAATAGGCTACTCACACTACTGTATATGGCTTTTCTCATTCTTTAAAGTGGACACAATCCAGACAACTAATCCAGAGCATAGACTAATCTAGAGATGAACTGTCCCTCATGGTTTCGCAAGGTTAGACTGAACCAATAGACTGTAACTAATCTGGAGAAGAACCTAATAGAATTACTGTACTCTTTGTCAAAATAAATCATGCATAAATGAGAAAACAATGGGGGGGGGGGATTACTGTATTCTGAAAGGCACTTTCCATCAGACAAATCAGGAATATATTTTGGTTGCTTGAAAATGGTCACTTGCCCAAACACGTTTACCCACAGAAATGCCAATAATTGGCCATCTTTCACTTTAACAATGGTGAGGAGCCAGAGAGACCAGGTTAATTAAGGCTACTGGAATTATTGCAGTTTGGTTGTTTCAGTAAAGTAATTGCACGCCTTTAACAACTACTTAGTTTACTTGCCCCTGCCAATAGGGAAACCCTTAATGCCACACATCCACACATTAAAAAAACACCAACACCGTTATCATAATAGTCATGTTAATTTAATAGTCCCACGGTTACTTCAAATCTTTGTTACTTTTATACATGTTACTACTTTCTCTGCCAACATAGATGTCTCCACGTCACTCGTTCTCGCCATTACAACGTTTACAGAGGTTTTATACAAAGTGTGAATGAGCCTTCAACCATTGTTTCATTCCCATTCACAGACATGTGCCTGGGAAACAAAATGATATGTACCAAACTGAGCATTGCAAGAACTGACATAAAACACGACTGACTACATAAAGTCCTACATTTCCCAATCCACCTGCAGGAGTCGTCGAAAGAATTACAAGGTCACCTCTCCCTCTCTCCCAAATGCATGTACCCCTACTCACAAAGTAGAATGGGTATGTAAGTCTTCATGTAGTCACACAGCTTTAAATGGGGCCAAACAATACCTCAGAGTGAAAAAATAGTGGTTTTGAATTATTTGAACAAAACAATTTGATACAAACGATTAAAAAAATAGAGAGCACATTAAATAAAGGAGGTATTAAGTGAACAGTTACGTTATACCTTTAAAAATGGTTTAATGGTTTTAAGTCGTGTACATTAACACATCCATTGCATACAGAAAGTATAAAGGTTGGCCTAACATTGTATGTTAACACATACTGATAAATATTGTCAACGGTACCACTTTATGAGCAGGTCCGTCATGAACCTAACACAAACCGACTGGACTGCTTGACTACAGGTTGTTTTGGCGACAGAGCAAATCCTTCAAATTGTACCTCGTTATGGCAAAAACAATAGGTTTGCTTTCCTTAGAGCTGCCAATGGTGCCAACGGTGTCCAAAATAAAGAAAATACAATGAAACCCAAAGTAGTTTTAACTGTTATATCTAACTTTCCATGTTTCCTTTTGACTAAAGGAAAAAAGAGAGTATGCCCTGTGCAGTGCAAATCTGACCTCTGGTGGCAGGTCCAATCATAACTTCATTTCTGACTTTTCAACTGTCTATAGGGGCCTTTTTTCCATTCCTGTTCTTTCATCTGAATTGACATGAAAGAATAGGAGAGGAAGCTACACCAGACTATTGAGATGCACCCATGGTCTGAGGAGAGGACTCTTATTTTGGAGTACATTTAGACTCACCCACCCCATCAAGAGGGTTCCCAAATCATTCATATTGATTGGCAATGGATGAGTCTAAAATCGATGTTCAGTGAAACTTTTTGAACAACTCATAGTGGCTCGTAATACTCAGGAGCCCTCCCGAGAAGAGTCAAGCTTGACACGTCTCCTTACAATGCCACATATAGAAAATAATGCTCTGGCAATCAAATAGACAATGTACAATGTTAAAAATTAAGAACAAAATGGAATGTAAAAATGATACTCAACTCAACTGAGCCAATATATATCAACTATTTAAAATGTACAACAATGCATTTTCCAAATGGTACAGCAATTAATAAAATACCGATAAGAACCTAGAGAGGAAAAGGGAATGTATTTTCGATAAGTACCACTAGAGGGCAGTAAACACTCATGCTCACACATATCCAGTCATAAACTTGAGATATTTTGAACGTTCTCTGTAAAGTTTTCTGCACCCTCAGTGGGGTAGGTTTAACCGGACGCACCCGGTTTTCATAGCAAATGGAAATAGCGACGGACTTCTTCTTTTGGACGTTAACGAGGCGACATCACAGAGCTAACCGTCTTTGGGGACACTCCATCTCAACTCCTCCACATTTACCGGATTGGTTAAACAGTGCAGATTCAGAGGAGATAATCGCCTAACAGTTTTTTTTATTTTCTTGTCAGGACTAGAAAGAAAGAAACGCCGCTCAGACGATTCTTTTAAGCCTGCTATGTTAGGTTATGTTTTCTGTAACGAGAGATTTGTTACTATGCTGCCAAAGGTCTAATACTTTAAGCCTAGTATTCTCTTCCATTCAATACCCTATTAAGCATATTCCCTTTAATACCCATTTGTAGCGCTCATCCTACCACTTACAGCCGCTCTGGTAAACTTGGTACACCATTGAATTCAAATGGACCAATTAAGATTCAGTACATTCTTGTCAAACTCTCAGGGTCTAAACGACAGCTTCTGTCCAACACTGAATTGCATGTGCACTGTGGCCTCAAACCTCTCACTGAATTACATTTTGTGACAGCCCCATTAATGTAGCAGAAGAAAATATACATTCCATCATACAAGTGACCCATGCAGCAGAGCCGACCCACAGCCCACCTGTTCAGAGGGTTTCTAATGTCGTACCTCAGTTAACGTCCCTAGAAACTAGAGCCAGAAAGTCTATTTGTCTGTTTCTCTATTTGTTTTATGTCCCCCCGTTGGTTCTTTTTTTGGCTCGTCTGTTCATCGGTTCATTCATTTCTTCTCGTATGCTGTATTTCAGGCTGTCTGTTTCTGTGGGTGTCACAATTGTACCGTCTGTGTTCATTTCTGTACTTCTCTTTTTTAAAACATATTCATATGTCTATGACTCCCCCTCTCCATTCCTTTGTCTCTCTGACTCTGTATGTTCATTGTTTTAGCTCTGCCCTCCAGTGTCTGACAAGTCTCTCTGTAGCTGTTTCCCCATTGGCCCGTCTTTAGCTCAGTCTCTGGGTAGGCACTCCTCCTCGGTGATCCCCTGGGCCTTAAGCTCCTCTAGAACGTTGTCCAGGTGGCCTGGGTCGGGGTAGCCGTGTCCCGTCAGGTTGGAGCCGAACTCCGTCTTGTGGTGCACCTCATTCCAGATGACTGTGTCCGACTCGCCCGTGGTGCTGGATGTGCCCACTGAGAAGATGAGCCGCCGGTCCCACGCCACCAGCAGCAGCCTCAGTACCTGGGGGGGAGAAAGAGACGGAGTGAGAGAGAGAGAAAGAGGAAATTAGTTAGCCACATAGTCCTGTCATTTCATCCACAGCAAACCGGTACAACTGGGTAAACTAGTAATCAAGAAGTTAAACATTAAACAGGAAGTAGGCTGGTGTTTACCTTGCGTCCCTTCTCGCTGTCAGGGAGGTAGCAGTGTCGGGGGAATCCCCGGGCGGTGAAGGGCTTGCCTGGGTTCGGGTGCTCAGGGCCCTGGGAAAGGTGAACGGTCACGATTAGAATGTAAACAAGTGACATGTACAGTAGTTCTTCCTAAGTACTAAAGAGGGAATTGAAAATGATGGCCAACATCATGATTTACAGAACATCAGATTTGGATAAGCAATAAGGCTGTTACCTGGATGCCTGGCGGGATGTTATAGATGATGCGGATGGTCTTGCAGTCGGGGTGGCCAGGCAGCGAATGGGGGATAACGTGATACTCCATCTTGCCAGGTGGCTGGTTGCCCGTCTTCACGCCGTAGATGGTCTTGCAGGTGGGGCACTGAAGGCTGCCATCCTTGTTGCCATTGTTGTACATGGCCACCAGACACTGTAGGTGGTACTGGTGCCCACACTGGGCCAGGCGACCCACCGACTCTGCCCGCTGGATGCCCCCAACACCGGGGCCTTTGTAGCCCGAGGGCCCAAGCAGGGCCTCCATGCAGATAGTGCAGTCCTCCTCTGGGGGACTGCGTACCTTCTGAAGATACCTCTTCACTACTTCCTCAGGGGTCTTGCCTGAGAGAAAGGGAGGAAGAGATATTTTCACATTTATTAAAACATTTCCTATGCTGGTGTCTGACTGTGTGTGTGTGTGTGTGTGTGTGTGTGTGTGTGTGTGTGTGTGTGTGTGTGTGTGTGTGTGTGTGTGTGCATGCTACACCTACCTTTGCGAGCCTGCTTCTTGGTGGTCTTGCGGCAGCAGTGGCCGAGGCCGGGAACGGGCTTGATGTCACTCTTGCTGACAGGAGGGGGGTGGAGCACCAGCTTGGGGGGTCGGGTCAGACAGACAGGAAGTCCTGCGGCACTCATCAGGATCCCTGTAATACCTAAAGACAACCAGCAGAAGAGACCACTTCTCCATCACCATCTATTGACACTGTTTAGACACAATCTCATCCATCAGAAGCTACTCTCATTGACCATATGTGGGTCACATTAATTAAGAAATCAAGCCTGATTCTCTGTAACACTGTCTATCATTGTTAGATAAAGTGGCCGTTGATAGGCCTAGAAACTAAGAGCGAAAATTAATTTGGACACTGGCATTTCCTTAATAGCTCAACTAAGAAACTAGGCTTGTTGTTTATATTGTTTTGATAGTGTCTTAATAGCTGTTCCTACCTGCCAATGCAGGGTGAACAGGGCTGGATCCATTGAGGTTCTTCACAGGAACCGTTGGGACTCTGAAATACAAAACACACACTAGGGTTAAAACACCACTTCGTAACACACACACACCCATAGCAGACACAAACACACACCACACACAATCACACACACTCAGATTAGGATTAGGCACACTAATTGCTGTGTCATAGGTAAACTGCAGGTGAGAAATGCACAGGTGACCATAGCGTCTGCTGTTTGCTGTGTCACGGGTCACATCTTGTTAGCAAGTCAAAGAGCTTTTACCAAGTCACGTTTTAGACACAATGGCTAAGTGGCTCATGGACTAGAATAGCACCATGTTGACATGTCGCTGCGCCAACCAGGACTCCCCTAGTTGTCTAAACCCTGGCTGAAAACAACCCTCACCTGAGCCAGCACTGCTTTATTGTTCAGTACATAGAAGGTTGTGAAATAGAACCCTTTGAAGTCAGCAGAGTTGCCCCGTTGGTCAATTTCATCTTAATTCCAATCACCTCAGAAATGGAATATCACTCCTGTAGAAAAATTCCATGCCCAATATAACTGACAGGAATTGAAACAGAATTCAATAGCCAGGATTTAAATTGCCCATCAGTCTTCTCTGTGGGACAACTGAAAGACTGCTGTGCTGTATCATTCTCATGATGAGACTCCACATTATTCGCAGTATAATCCAATCAGAAACCGTACTCACTTTGCGTTGAATTTGATTATGGTCATCTTGACATTGATTGTGGAGTTTGTTTCTCAGCTGAATCTGCAAAACCCCTCAGCCACGAATAAATGTTTTATCCCAAAGACGCTATCTGCTTAACGCTTCTCCAAGCTTTAATCTTTCTCAATCTTCCTTCTCCTTTCCAAATCTAAAGAATAAATCCTTGTTAACCTCAGACATGCCGTATCTCCCTACTCCAGTCTCCCTCTCCTCTCTAGATCAGTCAGTAGGTGTATGATTGTCCCATCTTATTCCCTTGGCTCTTATAGGGATAATCCACCTGTTTCCATCTGTTGATGTCACCACACCGAGATTACTCGTGCAAGGCCGCCATACGGCAGACATACTGTAGTAGTGACATTATCTGGGGTCACACCCACTAACCCTCTAGGCAATGCTGTGGGATTTCACTGAGGGATAGTACATGACGTGAAGCAGGGGCTGGGATTGGTCTCGGTGATTAATAAGGATCCTTTTTTTGTTGTTGCCAAAAATGACATACCCAAATCTAACTGCCTGTAGCTCAGGACCTGAAGCAAGGATATGCCTTTTCTTGATACCATTTGAAAGGAAACACTTTGAGGTTTGTGGTAATGTGAAATAAATGTAGGAGAATATAACACATTAGATCTGGTAAAAGATAATCCAAAGAAAAAAAACATGCGTTTTCATCTTTGAAATGCAAGAGAAAGGCCATAACAAATTATTCCAGCCCAGGCGCAATTTAGACCTTGGCCACTAGATGTCAGCAGTGTATGTGCAAACTTTTAGACTGATCCAATTAACTATTGCATATCAAATCAAACTTTATTTGCCACATGCGCCGAATACAACAAGTGTAGACTTTACAGTGAAATTCTTACTTACAAGCCCTTAACCAACAGTGCAGGTCAAGAGGAAAATATTTACCAAGTAGGCTAAAATAACAACAATGAGGCTATATTTATTTTTTTTATTTTTTTATTTCACCTTTATTTAACCAGGTAGGCTAGTTGAGAACAAGTTCTCATTTGCGACCTGCTGCGACCTGGCCAAGATAAAGCATAGCAGTGTGAACAGACAACACAGAGTTACACATGGAGCAAACAATTAACAAGTCAATAACACAGTAGAAAAAAAGGGGAGTCTATATACAATGTGTGCAAAAGGCATGAGGAGGTAGGCAAATAATTACAATTTTGCAGATTAACACTGGAGTGATAAATGATCAGATGGTCATGTACAGGTAGAGATATTGGTGTGCAAAAGAGCAGAAAAGTAAATAAATAAAAACAGTATGGGGATGAGGTAGGTGAAAATGGGTGGGCTATTTACCAATAGATTATGTACAGCTGCAGCGATCGGTTAGCTGCTCAGATAGCTGATGTTTGAAGTTGGTGAGGGAGATAAAAGTCTCCAACTTCAGCGATTTTTTGCAATTCGTTCCAGTCAATACTGCAATACTGGAACGAAAGGCGGCCAAATGAGGTGTTGGCTTTAGGGATGATCAGTGAGATACACCTGCTGGAGCGCGTGCTACGGATGGGTGTTGCCATCGTGACCAGTGAACTGAGATAAGGCGGAGCTTTACCTAGCATGGACTTGTAGATGACCTGGAGCCAGTGGGTCTGGCGACGAATATGTAGCGAGGGCCAGCCGACTAGAGCATACAAGTCGCAGTGGTGGGTGGTATAAGGTGCTTTAGTGACAAAACGGATGGCACTGTGATAAACTGCATCCAGTTTGCTGAGTATAGTGTTGGAAGCCATTTTGTAGATGACATCGCCGAAGTCGAGGATCGGTAGGATAGTCAGTTTTACTAGGGTAAGCTTGGCGGCGTGAGTGAAGGAGGCTTTGTTGAGGAATAGAAAGCCGACTCTTGATTTGATTTTCGATTGGAGATGTTTGATATGAGTCTGGAAGGAGAGTTTGCAGTCTAGCCAGACACCTAGGTACTTATAGATGTCCACATATTCAAGGTCGGAACCATCCAGGGTGGTGATGCTAGTCGGGCATGCAGGTGCAGGCAGCGATCGGTTGAAAAGCATGCATTTGGTTTTACTAGCGTTTAAGAGCAGTTGGAGGCCACGGAAGGAGTGTTGTATGGCATTGAAGCTCGTTTGGAGGTTAGATAGCACAGTGTCCAAGGACGGGCCGGAAGTATATAGAATGGTGTCGTCTGCGTAGAGGTGGATCAGGGAATCGCCCGCAGCAAGAGCAACATCATTGATATATACAGAGAAAAGAGTCGGCCCGAGAAATGAACCCTGTGGCACCCCCATAGAGACTGCCAGAGGACCGGACAGCATGCCCTCCGATTTGACACACTTAACTCTGTCTGCAAAGTAATTGGTGAACCAGGCAAGGCAGTCATCCGAAAAACCGAGGCGACTGAGTCTGCCGATAAGAATATGGTGATTGACAGAGTGGAAAGCCTTGGCAAGGTCGATGAAGACAGCTGCACAGTACTGTCTTTTATCGATGGCGGTTATGATATCGTTTAGTACCTTGAGTGTGGCTGAGGTGCACCCGTGACCGGCTCGGAAACCAGATTGCACAGCGTAGAAGGTACGGTGGGATTCGAGATGGTCAGTGACCTGTTTGTTGACTTGGCTCTCGAAGACCTTAGATAGGCAGGGCAGGGTGGATATAGGTCTGTAACAGTTTGGGTCCAGGGTGTCTCCCCCGTTGAAGAGGGGGATGACTGCGGCAGCTTTCCAATCCTTGGGGATCTCAGACGATATGAAAGAGAGGTTGAACAGGCTGGTAATAGGGGTTGCGACAATGGCGGCAGATAGTTTCAGAAATAGAGGGTCCAGATTGTCACGCCCAGCTGATTTGTACGGGTCCAGGTTTTGCAGCTCTTTCAGAACATCTGCTATCTGGATTTGGGTAAAGGAGAACCTGGAGAGGGTTGGGCGAGGAGCTGCGGGGGGGGGGGGTGGAGCTGTTGGCCGAGGTTGGAGTAGCCAGGCGGAAGGCATGGCCAGCCGTTGAGAAATGCTTGTTGAAGTTTTCGATAATCATGGATTTATCGGTGGTGACCGTGTTACCTAGCCTCAGTGCAGTGGGCAGCTGGGAGGAGGTGCTCTTGTTCTCCATTGACTTCACAGTGTCCCAGAACTTTTTGGAGTTGGAGCTACAGGATGCAAACTTCTGCCTGAGGAAGCTGTCCTTAGCTTTCCTGACTGACTGCGTGTATTGGTTCCTGACTTCCCTGAACAGTTGTATATCGCGGGGACTATTCAAAGCTATTGCAGTCCGCCACAGGATGTTTTTGTGCTGGTCGAGGGCAGTCAGGTCTGGGGCGAACCAAGGGCTGTATCTGTTCTTAGTTCTGCATTTTTTGAACGGAGCATGCTTATCTAAAATGGTGAGGAAGTTACTTTTAAAGAATGACCAGGCATCCTCAACTGACGGGATGAGGTCAATGTCCTTCCAGGATACCCGGGCCAGGTCGATTAGAAAGGCCTGCTCACAGAAGTGTTTTAGGGAGCGTTTGACAGTGATGAGGGGTGGTCGTTTGACTGCGGCTCCGTGGCGGATACAGGCAATGAGGCAGTGATCGCTGAGATCCTGGTTGAAGACAGCGGAGGTGTATTTGGAGGGCCAGTTGGTCAGGATGACGTCTACATGCCCTTGTTTACAGAGATAGGGTTGTACCTGGTGGGTTCCTTGATGATTTGTGTGAGATTGAGGGCATCTAGCTTAGATTGTAGGACTGCCGGGGTGTTAAGCATATCCCAGTTTAGGTCACCTAACAGAACAAACTCTGAAGCTGATGGGGGGCGATCAGTTCACAAATGGTGTCCAGGGCACAGCTGGGAGCTGAGGGGGGTCGGTAGCAGGCGGCAACAGTGAGAGACTTATTTCTGGAGAGAGTCATTTTCAAAATTAGTAGTTCGAACTGTTTGGGTATGGACCTGGAAAGTATGACATTACTTTGCAGGCTATCTCTGCAGTAGACTGCAACTCCTCCCCCTTTAGCAGTTCTATCTTGACGGAAGATGTTATAGTTGGGTATGGAAATCTCTGAATTTTTGGTGGCCTTCCTGAGCCAGGATTCAGACACGGCAAGGACATCAGGGTTAGCAGAGTGTGCTAAAGCAGTGAGTAAAACAAACTTAGGGAGGAGGCTTCTGATGTTGACATGCATGAAACCAAGGCTTTTTCGAACACAGAAGTCAACAAATGAGGGTGCCTGGGGACATGCAGGGCCTGGGTATACAGGGGGCACCGGTACCAAGCCTGTGTGCAGTGGTACAGGCTAGTTGAGGTAATCTGTACATGTAGGCGGGGGCGAAGTGACTATGCATAGGTAACAAACGGCGAGTAGCAGTCAATGTAAATAGTCCGGTGGCGATTTTTATGAATTGTTCAGCAGTCTAATAGCTTGGGGGTAGAAGCTGTTGAGGAGCATTTTGGTCCTAGACTTGGCTCGCCGGTACCGCTTGCAGTGCGGTAGCAGACAAAGCAGTCTATAACTTGAGTGAAGGGAGTCTCTGATAATTTTATGGGCTTTCCTCTGACACCGCCTATTATATAGGTCCTGGACGGCAGGAAGCTTGGCCCCGGTGATGTACTGGGCTGTTTGCACTACCCTCTGTAGCCCCTTACGGTCAGATGCCGAGTAGTTGACATACCAGGCGGTGATGCAACTGTTCAGGATGCTCTCAATGGTGCAGCTGTAGAACCTTTTGAGGATCTGAGGACCCATGCCAAATCTTTTCAGTCTCCTGAGGGGGAATAGACTTTGTCGTGCCCTCTTCACGACTGGCTTGGTGTGTTTGGACCATGTTAGTTTGTTGGTAATGTGGACACCAAGGAACTTGAAACTCTCAACCTGCTCCACTACAGCCCCGTCAATGTTAATGTGGACCTGTTCGGCACACCTTTCCTGTAGTCCAAGATCAGCTCTTTTGTCTTGCTCACATTGAGGGAGAGGTTGTTGTCCTGGCACCACACTGCCAGTTCTCTGACCTCCTCCCTATAGGCTGTCTCATCGTTGTCGGTGATCAGGCCTACCACTGTTGTGTCGTCAGCAAACTTAATGATGGTGTTGGAGTCGTGTTTGGCCATGCAGTCATGGGTGAACAGGGAATACAGGAGGGAACTAAGTACACACCCCTGAGGGGCCCCAGACGTTTGTTTGATAGAAATTACATGACAAGAATAGTCACACACAGCCTGGCCATAGGAAACATATACACCCACAAGATCTAAAATCATGTGTTGTGGGTCAGATCCTAAAACAACTATCTGGTTCACAGATACCTGGAAATACACACACAATTGCCAGGAACACTGTGCCTGGACCACTGACATGCACACACGTGACAGGGGAGAAAGGAGTTGACCCTGTAACATCATGGGTTAATCTCTTGACATGGTTGACCATGCCCCAACCACTCATTTTGTCACGCCTGCCCCCTGCTCCCCCTCTCTGGCGCTCGAAGGCGCCAAGCGGCCCATCCTTATGCACACCTATCACCATCGTTATGCGCATCATCGGTTCATTGGAATCACCTGAAATCCATCACTTATTGATTGCTTCCCCTATATCTGTCTATTCCTCAGTTTCATCCCGGTGTCAGCATTAATGTAGTTTTGTCTGTCCAGACGCTATCCTTGTTTTGTTTCATGTCGTTTATTTATTAAATATTCACTCCCTATACATGCTTCTCGTATCCCAGCATTTGTCATCACAGAATGCTGACACCACAATACTGGAAGCATAAGGGAGTTTTTTGTTTCTTGTTTTTTTGTTGGTGACTTCGGGTCCAGGTGCCGCTGCCGAAAGAACCGGGGGTGCCTTAGCTGACTTGACAGGTGTTCTTGCCTCAATTGGCTCGGCAGGCTCCCATCCCAAGTCATACCTCAGCCGGCTCCTTGGGCTCCCAAGTCTCAGCTGGCTTGTCGGGCTCCTACACCTCAGCCGGCTCGTCGGGCTCCCACGCCTCAGCCAGCTCCCATGCCTCAGACGGCCCGCCAGGCTCGCCCGGGGGGTACTGTCACGCCTACTCCCGCTCCACCTGCGCTAGGCAGCCCATCATTACGCACACCTGTCACCATCGTTACGCGCATCAGCGCTTCATTGGACTCAATCACTTATTGATTGCCTCCCCTATATCTGTTTCATACCCATGTCAGCATTAATGTTGTGTTGTTCCCCCTGTCCAGACGCTGTCCTTATTTTGTTTCATGTCGGTTATTTATTAAATATTCACTCCCTGTACTTGCTTGTCGTCTCCCAGCGTCTGTCCTCACACACTTCACTTGCCAAACAACTGTGAGTTTACAACTATGCTATGAAGTGTTGAATGCATTAATCAATTAAACGTATTAGGCCTAGTCCTGGTTTAAGCCTAGTCCTGGATTAAGCCTAGTCCTGGAAGCACCTTGAATTTGTCCCTCAAATCAAACGTTATTAGTCACACACACGTGTTTAGCAGATGCTATTGTGGGTGTAGCGAGTGTTTCTAGCTCCAACAGTGCAGTAATATCGAACAAGTAGTATCTAACAATTTCACAACTATATACACAATATACACAAATCTAAAGTAAAGGAACGGAATTAAGAATATATAAATATTTGGAAGAGCAATATCGGAGCGGCATAGACTAAAATGCAGTAGAATAGAATAGAATAGAAGACAGAATATAAATATGTAAACATTATTAAAGTGACTAGTGTTCCGTTATTAAGTGGTCAGTGATTTCAAGTCTATGTATATAGGGCAGCAGCCTCTGATGTGCTAGTGATGGCTGTTTAACAGTCTGATGCCTTAAGATAGAAGCTGTTTTTCAGTCTCTCGGTCCCAGCTTTGATGTACCTGTACTGACCTCGCCTTCTAGGTGATAGCAGGGTGAACAGGCAGTGGTTCGGTTGGTTGTTGTCCTTGATTATCTGTTTGGCCTTCCTGTGACATCGGGTGCTGTAGGTGTCCTGGAGGGCAGGTGCAATTGCCGTACCAGGCAGTGATACAGCCCGACAGGATGCTCTCAATTGTGCATCTGTAAAAGTTTGTGAGGGTTTTAGGTGCCAAGCCAAATTCCTTCAGCATCCTGAAGTTGAAGAGGCTCTGTTGCGCCTTCTTCACCACAGTGTCTGCGTGGGTGGACCATTTCAGTTTGTCAGTGATGTGTATGCCGAGGAACTTGAAGCATTCCATCTTCTCCACTGCGGTCCCGTCAATGTGGATAGGGGAGTGCTCCCTCTGCTGTTTCCTGAAGTCCACAATCAGCTCCTTTGTTTTATTGACGTTGAGTGAGTGGTTATTTTCCTGGCACCACACTCCCAGGGCCCTCACCTCCTCCCTGTAGGCTGTCTCGTCATTGTTGGTTTATTATTTTGGAAATCACATTTTCCCCCCACAAAATAGGCCTGAAACTGTCTGAAACTGCCCTCTCATAAAACTATATGTCACTTCACAAAAAAATATAATTGAAAATTAATTCATAAGCAAGTTTTCAGTGATTCTTGTCAAACAAACTAGACTTCCACAAATAGCCAACCCTCCACAAACCCACGAATCCATCTCTCAGCCACTGACACCAGACTTCAGCTACTGTCTGTCTGGTATAGTTCAAGTATAGTTTGGGGCTCCCGAGTGGCGCAGCGGTCTAAGACACTGCATCTCAGTGCTAGAGGCGTCACTATAGACCCTGGTTTCGATTCCAGGCTGTATCACAACCGGTCGTGATTGGGAGTCCCATAGGGTGGCGCACAATTGGCCCAGCGTCGTCCGGGTTAGGGTAGGCCGTCATTGTTGTTCTTAAAAAGAAGTCTTAGCTCTTCCCAGTTAGTTGGTCACTCAGCAAAAGTGCCCTCTAGTGCTAAGAGGAGATCATTGCTACACTCTCACTCTTCTCACAATAACACATTCCTCCAAACAGCGCCAGTAACTATGTCAATATTGATACTCGCCCTGTGGGCCTATCCTCAGGTGACAACTCATCTATTTGCATGTATGTATTCCCTAAGTATCTGTTAGCTCAGTTTAAAAAACGACCTGGGTTGTCCTTTGCCAGGATCCCATACCACACAGTATCTTGCACTCAATCCCAAATCACTGGCGCATGCAAAAGTGATATGGAAGAAGGTGGAGCTTAAACCTGTCTCTCCTATCCTTTCCCATTTACACATGCGTGGGTACTAGGTAGTGGCTCATTATAGCATTTACCAGTGTGACATGGCCCCAAGTCCCTACCCCTAGACACTTCTCAATGGCCCCTTGTCAATCTGAAAATATGCCATTGGTGAAAGCAATATGGTAGTTGTCTAAACCAAGCCCCTCAGGAACCGGGAACACATCTCAAACTGAGACGCTGCTTTGTGTCTCTAAGACTGGAGCCGTATGCCTCTGACAACCCCCCTCCCCTTCCCAGTCCCTCCTCAACCAAATGTCCCCTATCAACAAGTCTCATGTCTCCATATTACCCCCATTGCCACCCCCCCATCAATGTCACATTCACTCTCAGGGCCAACTCCCCAACCATCCCCAACCAATACCACAGGACAGTCACGCAGCTTCGGTTTCTCAGGGTAACACTTGGGCCAGTCGCTACAACGTTGGGATCTCCCCATACCCCCTGCCCTGAGAACCCCCTGCCTCTGCCCATGTCCTAACATTGTTTTGTAAATGGGAACCAGGCCTCGGCTGTGCCCACAATGGTTGCCGCGGTGACCGCACCCTGACATACACACACACTAACTCACATTAACAGGGGTAGAGGGGCCTGTAAGAATGAGAATAGGCCTGGGAACTGTGTATGTTAGATGTCAGTATCTCTCCACTCCCTCCTCCACCCTCCTGTCCCCTCCTGTCCCTCACATTCTAACTGGGTGAATCAAATCTGAGTGACACTTGTGAAAATGCTGCATTCTTTATATGAATACGTTGTTTGGGCGTTGCTTTCACATGGAAATGAACAAGCTAACAGAATTTGTCATAAGGATTAAAGGCTTATGAATTCTAATGAGCTGTTTATGTCAGATATGGGCAGTGATTATGGAGGCATGTCTACGCTAGTGGAAACGCTTCGGATCACAATGTATAAATTCCTTGCCTATCTTCATTTTTCCTGCCTCGTGTGGTGTTTATCTGCGATAGACAAGTCCATACGTTGGGTTAGTCGACCGTGTATCATGATGGGATTACCCATTGCATAGGGTACATAACACTACTGAATCGCATTCTCTGAAAGGCCCTTGTCTTCAGAAAGAAAACTTGGCAAAACTCTTTGGGACGACTTCCCAGAGATGGGTTAAGCCTAGTTCTGTAGTAAAATGCATGTTCAATAGAGATTCTCTGGAGAGCCATTCAATATGTAACAACAACACAAGCAGTGTTCCCATGTCTATTGATTTTAATGATAATATACTGATTCTATGACTTCGAGTATAGACTCTCAACAACAGCAACAACAAAAAAATTGCTAGTGGTAGTCAGCTGTGCTTGCACCAAAACTTGAGTATTTCTCCTTCTGCAGCTTGACCAATATCTTCTTTTTAAATGGTGAGCCAACTTGTTTTCAGCACTTTTATTTACATGACTGATCAAAACTCATGTTATTATGGCTCTCTCATGTCCCTCTGCATACAGTGAGCAATATGTTTGGAACATTGAATTGCAATAAAATCGCAGTGCATATAGAATGGTGATAAATCGTGACACAAATTGTATCGTTTACCTACTGTAAGTATCGTGATAATATTGTATAGTGAGGTCCCTGCCCGAACAGGTGTAGTATTGGGATAGTACCTGGATAATTGATCCTATAAAAGGATAAGGTGTAATATTAAGTGAACTGTAGTGACATAGCAACAGCTGGAGCAGTGACTCACCCGGAGGCGATAAGGGCTCTGGACTGGGCCATGGCGATGCGCTGCAGGGCGGGTCGGCTCAGCCCAGCCAGGCTGGCACGGGGAGGTAGGGGGGCGGCACAGGCCGCCGCCGCTGAAGACACCGGCCCCAGGACGCGGGCAGAGGGCGAGGGGGTGCAGGAGGAAGCTGATGTGGAGATGAGAGGAGGGGGGGGCACAGGCATCGACAGAGGGGCAGAGGAAGCCATGGATGCCATGGAGAAGGAAGAGGAGGGGGGAAGAGTAGCACTGTTGGAAGTGATGGAGGAGGGCGGAGGAGGCGGAGGAGGCGGAAGGGGGGGTAGAGGCGGGGGAGGGGGCCGGGTGGAGGAGAGGGACAGGGCAGCGGTGGCCGAACCCAGGAGGGAGAGTGAGTGGGCAAAGCCACCGCCCCCTCCGACCCCCAAGCCACCGCTAGCTCCGCCCACAGACGTTCTGTGGGGAGGAAGGGACCTGCCCATGGAGGAGGGGGGACGTGGGAGGGTGAGCGAGTAGGACCCCCCCATGGCCGAGTAACCCCCACCCAGTTTGGGGCTGGGAGGCTTGTTCTGGGGTGGCCTCCTGCCCAGGGTGTGGGCTGTTGCCATGGCGCCCGCCTTGACGCTTAGGAGCAGCATGCATTGCTGACAGGCGCAGGGCTGGCCCAGGGAGGTGATTGCGGAGGCTGGCAGGGCACCGCTGGGGTAGGCGCTACCGTTCCCATTCCCCATCCCGCTCAACCCCACCCCCATGCCTACTCCGGACACCCCCAACAGTCCCCCGGGGCCGGGCCCCCAGGCGTGGTGTGACTTGGGAAGGGGACCCGAAACAAGTGGGTAAGCCAGGTCAGAGCGGCGCTGGATGCGGCGGCAGCGTTGCGTCTGCCCGTTGATCTGGGTCATACTCTGGAAGTGGATGAGGTAGCAGAATCCCAGTGGCGCTAGGTCCAGCCAGGGCTGCTGGCGGTCGCGTGCCGCCTGGATGGCGATGCCCACCTCTGTGTCGTAGGCTGTCCACGAGCCTGTGTCGTTCTCCCACTCCCACAGCCAGCCCTGACCCGGAGCCGACGTGGGGTCGTAGAAGCTGCGGCGAACCGGTCTGAGGGTACCTGGGGTAACGGTAGAAAGACGAGGGTCACGCCACAGAACTACAGAGAGGGGAACAAGAAGGACCTGTTCCAGAAGACCTGTCAACTAACCACACACTGTCACACACCCATTGTTCACAACACTGACAACATGTATTATTACACTAAGACACTGCATTAATAGAAAAACATTGACACAAATCACTAGTATGTTTCTAGCCATATCTCTAGAACATGATTGTGTTTCTACTTTTATGTGATTTGATATGACCAGTTCAAGTAAAAAGAAAAGAAAAGGAAAGGAAAAACATGAATACATTTTTAAAATAAGGCTTTGTTGTTGACTGAGACCAACAGAGCTACATGAGCTAAATGTTCTGTAGGCCCTGCTGTAATATTTGTTGTAGTCAAGCAGATTACACAACCAGCAAATTTGACATATAGGTGTGTGCTCGCTGAGAATATGGGCAAACAGGCTAACAGCTTTCCCTTGGTAACCGCACGCCATGTTCTGGATTGTGATTGGTCGCTGGCCTTGGTCGGTTCTCTGAGCTGGTCATGTTTGCTTTCCCAGGGAGTCCAGAGACTGAACTCAGAGAATGTTCAATAAAGCCCTGTCCATACTGTTCACCTATTACCTGGGATTTAAATCACTTCTAATCCTGCAAAAATATTAAATTGAGAATGACTAGCAGACAATGAATGACGGTTGATTGTTTTAACGAAAACTACATTTTGGGAGAATAAATTGTGGAAAAGGGCTCTTTTATTTATTTTTATTTCACCTTTATTTAACCAGATAGGCCTGTTGAGAACAAGACAACTGCGACAATAGAAAACTAAAGCTTCAACTAAGAAGACACAAACCATTATAATTAATTTATCAATACAGTATGTTGTTCAAAACATTAGGGTTTGAATGTAAAGTATACTTGAAAAACATACATACTTAGTATAGTCTATTACAATTTAGAGACTATACTAGACACACAACAATGCCTGGAATGCAACAGAGTAATTATTTAATTGAATCTGAACTCAACCCAACTACCCCCTTCTCTCAATGACCTCAGACTTCTGCAATTCATCTCTCTCTCTAGTTTTGGGACAAGGGGAGCCTACCCCCTCTCTCCCCGCAGCTATCCCGGCCTGGGAAGCAGGCAGACTGCACAAAAGCTTTTGTCAGCCAAAGTTGAGAGGAGGGCGGTGGTCTTGGCCAGAGTGACAATTCTTCCCTTTGTGTTATCCTATACTTTCTTCACTTCAATGTGTGAAGACTTCTCTCTTTGCCAGCACCTAAAGTCTGGAGGGCTTGAGACAATCAGTACCATTCTACAGAAGAGCATTAACATCCTTAATAAGAGACCTATAAGGGAAAGTGTGGGGATGAAGGAAGGTTCAGATAGCATTTCACCTTCACCTTCTCTATTCAGATAGCCAGTCATAGGTGAGAGTATAGTATATACAGGAGTTTTATAGAGATTTAATTTGGAAATGTGCTGCTCATGAGAAAGCATGTGAGCCTTGCAGTTGCACTGTGAACCCAATCCAGGATTGCATGGTATGGGTATGTGTCATGATGACTGTGTGATAAAATAGTATGTACCCTCTGCTTCCAACAAAAAAAATACTACTGATCAATGTGGTATAACTCCACACAAACAAGCAGGCAAGCTAAAATTGACCCCAATTTCCCCTCGGCCTTCTCATCTTTAATCATGATCATGTTTTGCATACTCATAATGAGAGGCCTGAACAGCTCATCCATAACTTTGGCCTACATACACTGTAGATGTCCACAAACACACTACAACCAGTGACTAACCGCTGAGTATTGGCACACTGTACGCTCACAGCCTTTGAAGTAGTGAACACAGAAGCTGAAAACCCCTCCAGTAGTACTGTATGTATTCAATGTACATAGCAGATTCCAGGGGCCTGTATGCATCAAGTGTCTCAGAATATGAGCGCTGATTTAGGATCAGTTTTTCCTTTTAGATTACAATGAATGAGATTGCATGGACCTAATGATAAGTGGACTCCCTAATGAGAACAAACTTTTTAAGCATGCAGTTTTCCAGGCCCAATTCAGTAGCTTTCCATATATTTATTTCCAGATACCAGCATGCTCCAGTTTACTGCATGATGTAAAGGCGTATTCCAAGTCGTTGCATTTATCAAGAGTGGACTGCACTTGCAAGATGTGGAGAGAAGGAGCATAAAATGAGCTTGTAGCAACATGGAAGTGATGCAGGCTACTCGGTGTTGAGGTTTAAGATATTACTAGCACAATTTGGCTACCTCTCTATTTTATGTTAGATGTTTTATTTAACTATCTCTATGCTAGGTTTCTCTTTAGCCCCTAACCATGTTATCCAGATCTAAAATGTAAATATGATAACAGTGATGATGCCGAGAGAATCTTGTGAAATAAGGTTTTGTAAAATTCAAAACACATGATCTAGATAAAAAGAAAAAGAAAACGGTTTGGGATAAAGGAGGCAACTGCAGTTAACAAACAAGGCCTTGAAAAATCTCAGTGAACAACAACAGTCTGCAACCGTGCATGCACACATAGGCTATAGCCTAGTCTGCATAAGATGTCGCATCAAACAATAACATAAAGGCTGTCATTTAAAACATGAAACCAAATGTAGGTTATATGAGTTAAATTAGAAGTGCAGGCTATTGTATTGCTGTGTCGTATGCTACATCATCGGTTTCACTGCAGTAATAACACTGTAATAGCTTAGGGCCAATTCAAAAATCCCTCAATACAAATAGGGCTATGTCACGGTTGTCAATCACATTCGTCTTACCAGTATCTTGTCGGAACTGGTGCATGGAATGCAAGTCGACGATGTAGGGCGAGAGGCGAGTGTCCACCTGGCCTAAGACAACACTACCACCCCGTGGGTCGTTGCGGATGACTGCCTCGATGTGGTGAGAGACCGCTGGGCTGTAAGGCCGCCAGCGCCCGTGCTCGTTCAGCCATTCCCATACCACCACGGCCGACGCTAGTAACATCCTACTCCTGCAAAAGAAAATAGCACAAATTACGCGTCTAGGTGGTTTTCTTTTTAGAAATGTCCTATTTTACACACATCTCTGTGCGCAGCTGCATCCATCTTGAGACATTTACCAGCTAGGATAGGCTATCGAAATATGTTTATATTAACTATAATATTGCAGCTCTGTCATAGGCTACCTATTGTCTGTGCAGCCTACCTTCCATGTTGATATCCCGTACAGGTAGCATACAACAATATTTCGTTCCTTTGTTCAAGCGAATCAATACATCATTAGAATCGTTTTTCATATAGCAGGGCAAAAAAACAAGCAGGTTCCTTGCATTTTGGTCCGTATGCAGAAAAATGACGTATAGGTTAGGCTACTGAAATCATTTATATTGCACAATCCAATTTGGGTGTGTGAAGATGCTATGTGCTATGGTGGTGGTGCACTGAGTTTGGATACATCAAACATGAATAAAGTGGGTTACTGTAACAAGTGCCATATATATAGTTTCATTATGCATTATTTTAACAGATACAATGTACAGATATGCAGCGAGCCCACTGGTCACTGAAAAGACCAACAACTGTCAGGAGTTCCACAGCTTTATCCCACTGTATTCCCTTAACATGTTAGGCGTATTGGTTTATTTGTAGGTAGGCTATAGCCTAAAGTAAATCAATATAGACATATTTACCAATGCCGGGTAGCCTACTTTTAGTTCGCCTTCTGCTACCTCCAATCAAAGCCAATCCAGTGTGGGCTATGGTATTTTCGGTTTTACGGTTTAGCGATTATCCATCTCGTTCTGTTAGAAAATATAGCCTAGTATTGCAAATCCAAGACGCTTGTGGCGATAAAAATCACGGATTCACGTTATATAATTACCCTGACGTTCAATGCAATAGCTTTGTTTAGACTATTTGTTTTAATCTATGAAAGCGCATTTGGGTCTGCATAGCCAGGTCGTGCAATTGGTCCATGATGTGTCTTGGTTTTATGAGTGGGTTGCATTTATATGAGAGGACCACTGAAAATTATTCCGTGGGTGCTCCCGGCAAAAATAATATTTGACTAAATGTTGGCGTGAATGCTTGGACCAGTGTTTCACCCCGCACAGTTTATAGGTAAAGTAACCAATCAAATTCCAGAAGCAATGCCCAATACTCCGCCCATTGCTGAGCGGACAAGGAAGCGTAATGTGCAAGCAGCATCCATAGTCACAGCTCTATAATAAAACATAATAAATAAAGGACATGTTTAAATGTGTTATTATGAGTTAGTATGAGTTTAACTCCAAATTAACAGCTTGTGTTGCAATGAATTTCTTGGGTGGACAATCGGTAAAAACATGGAGATGCCGGGGATTGAACCCGGGGCCTCATACATGCGAAGCATGCGCTCTACCACTGAGCTACATCCCCATTGGCTACTAACAGAGGTGCAAAAAGGGTTATAAAGTTAGTACATCTCATAGAATAATCATTTGTGCTCATATTTCACTAAAATTATATTTATGACTTTAAAAAGTTTAAGTATTATAGCCTACACTTTTTAGAATACTTACATTTATTTTTTGGGAAAAACACACTTAAATAATAGTCATTTGGAAAATATTTTTTTATTTCAACAAAAACTATCAATCAAATTAAATCGAATCAAATATTATTTATCACATGCGCCGAATACAACAGTGAATTGCTTGCTTACAAGCCCTTAACCAACAATGCAGTTTTAAGAAAAGGAAACAGACAATATAATCACATCAGCGCAAACACTTAAAAGCCTCATGCAACCGTTTTTATATCAATATCAAATTACTTCTGGGTAACAATTAAGAACCTTACTATAATAGTTTTTCATTAAAATAGACAAAAATAGCCTTTTTGCAACAACAAAAAATTCTCAGGCAAGAATTTTGCTAGGACTGTTAGGAAGTGGTCTGAGTGGGAGGGGAATGCCATGCAAACCTGCTGATTTAAAAAATGTTCTTAACCTTCATTTAACCAGGAAAAGCACATTAAGACCCTCTTTTTCAATGGAGACCTGGCCAAAAAGGCAACAACAATCAATACATTACAGAATTATAACATACAACAATACGATTCAACATGTTCCAGCCTTAAAAAAAACATTTACACTCCTCTGTAACAGTCTCTCATCAAAAATAAAAATGTAAAGGCCCTGTGTAGATTGTATTTTCCACCAGCAACTATCAGGAATAACACTGATCAAATCTTTCCACATTTTTACAGTGTTTGTTCCATGAGTTGCTGTACAACATGATACAAAACATAATTTTGACTGCACTGGGCCTTTAAGTTGTAACAGATAATAAAAAGTATAAAATTGTCACTCTGGAAATAAACATCATGTACATAAGACATGAAACAGTATAGCACAAAGTCAAGCCATAGACCAGGGCTGCACAACCCTCTTCCTGGAGATCTACCGTCCTGTGTGTTTTCAGTCCAACCCTAATTTAACAGACATGATTCTACTAATTAGCTGCTCAACAATAACTTAACTAGCTGAATCAGATATGCTAAATTAGGATTAGACTGAACACCTACCGGACAGTAGATCTCCAGGAAGAAGGATCTAAATAGCAATTAAATTCATAAAATATACAGAACACAAATATTTACAATACAAATCATCTCATAGCAACAGTGCAAACCCCAAAACTTTGAAACCCATGAAACTTTGAAACCGTTTAAAAATTATATTTTATATCTAAAATACATTAATACTGCTTCATGTATTCAAGCTGCAATTGTTGCTCTTGTCAGTCACTTTGATGATTGGATTGATTTAGTACTCTGTTGTTTTCTGCCTTGATTGTTATAACACTGGTTTGTAAAAGGTTTACAATTATGACAATGATGATGATGGTGATGATGACAAGTAGCCAATGTTCTGTCAAGCGCTATTTCTGTACAAAAATGTATTAATGGAACTCTTTCTCCTTTCTGATCCTTTCCTCACAATGCAGTCACATGATTGTTGTCTTTGCCTCCCTCATAATCTTCAGACCAGATAGCACTACCAGAGGACTGATGCAGGTGTATCAGCAAACCTCCCCGTCCACTTTCTTCTCCTCCCACTGCTCCCTCATCACCTTTGCTATCCCCCTTTTCTTCCATATTCTCCTCTCGCTTCCCCTCACACTCTCTCCTCTCCTTCTTCTCGTCCATGACCTTCACACTCTCCGTCAGGCCACAGCCCTCCGAACTGGAGTAGTCATCCGAAGAGTCGTCCACTCGGCCCTCCCTCTCATCCCCCTCCTCCTTCTTCCCCTCCCCCTTGCTTTCCCCTCCCTCACTCACTCTCTCTACATCCTCCTCTTTGTCTCTCTGTTCCTCCCCTCCTACAGTCTCCTCATCCTCACTGAGAGGCCAAAGGCGACGCCTGAACCACACCTCCAGGACTTGGACCCCGCCCCTCACCCGGTCCCTGGCCCCACCCTTCCCAAGGACCAGTTGGTGGACTGTGTACTGGCCATTAGTCTGGCGGTTTAGCCACATGTACAGGACAACCAGGAGGGCAACGAGGGTGACCAGGATGAAGAAGACAGTCAAGACGACAAAGGAGGATGTGGTTTGGTCTTTCATTTCTGGATCGTAATTAGTCATGCCTACAAGGGAGAGTAACATTGGAAAAACTGTTTAAACTGACATTTGACAGGGACATTGGGTTGGATCTAAAGGCATGTACAGTATCTCTGACAGATCCTGAAGTGATTGGTTGGCCTCATCTGCACTATAAAAATTACATTTCAATTGTCAGACTGAATTGAAATGGAATTGACCCCAACTGTGACAGTCACAAAATACAAGTATCTTATTCTAAAGCTGTTCAAATCCAGTCATGTTTGGCCTCTTATTAGAACAAAACCATAAATCCATTATTATTGGGATTTAGCAGGATCAGATAGATTTGATGTCGCAACGTACCTCTTCAAATAGTTCTCAGAAAAGTTGAAGAAATCTTTGCTCAATCCGAGGTAAAACTGCTGCGGTGGAGATCCAGTTTATTTCCTTTCAATTGGAGGTGATCCATACATTGATTTATTAATGACTGGATCTGTAAAGAAAATATAGTAACATTAGCTACCTACTGACGAAAATGTTTGCAGTATAATTGAGTAGTGTTCATTATACCTCCTGACAAGCAAAACATTTCACCTCCCAATTACAATATCCATGCAGCATTTTAAAAATATATATACAGATATTTACACCTGAAATAGAAATGTTTGTGGCGGAAAGGTGGACTCTCGAAAAAATATATTTTACAGGATAAAGTATGGCTGGTTTTAAATGTAGACTAAAACCTGCCCATGAATAATAATATGATTATTTTAATCAGAAACTGTCACATTGACTGGTTGTGAATGGTTCTGACAGTTGTGGTGTCATGGTGATTGATGTGCCATGCTATTGTTTCATTGTGCTGTACTGTCCCTGCAGATACAGCACATCACACCTCCCAAACACAGGAAGTGAGTATGAGGCGGCGGCAATGGGAGAATCTCAATTGCATACTCTTTGCGTCCTCACTCCTGTCTCCTCGCCTTCTTCTCAAAACCCATTGGAGGAGAAGGTCAGAGGGGTGGGACCTCTGTTTTTCTCATCCAATGGGTTTTGAGAAGGAGGCGAGGATAGCGGAGAGAGGACGTGGGGAGTATGCAATTGAGATTCTCCCCCTGATTCTGCCTGTGTGACTCACTAACAGGAAGCCAGCAGATGCTTTCTCTCCCTCGGTCTTGCTCACTTCTAGTTGAATAATTATAACAGTCAATTGGAAACTGTTATATAGATGAATATGGATGCTTGTATAGATAAATATGGATGCCTGTCAGAGTCGACAAATTAATGTTAAAATAAGTGCACCTGTGGTTTCCCCAAATCTGTGTCGATAGCTGACATATTGAGTAAAGATTAATTTATAGTTCTGGTTCAGACAGGAATGCATTGGGATTCATGTACACAACCTTTCAAACGTTTGGGGTCACTTAGAAATGTCCTTGTTTTTGAAAGAAAAGCATTTTTTTTGTCCATTAAAATGACATCAAATTTTTCAGAAATACAGTGTAGACATTGTTAATGTTGTAAATGACTGGAAACGGCTGATTTTCAATGGAATTTCTCCATAGGCGTACAGAGGCCCATTACCAGCACTCCTGTGCTCCAATGGCACGTTGTGTTAGCTAATCCAAGTTTATCATTTTAAAAGTCTAATTGAGTATTAGAAAACCTGTCACGTCCTGACCTTAGTTCCTTTTTTATGTCTCTGTTTTAGTTTGGTCAGGGCGTGAGTTGGGGTGAGCAGTCAATTTTTTTGTTCTAGGTTTTGTATTTCTGCTTTTGGCCTGGTATGGTTCCCAATCAGAGGCAGCTGTCAATCGTTGTCTCTGATTGAGAACCATACTTAGGTAGCCTGTGTTCCCACTATGATTTGTGGGTAGTTGTTTTCTGTTTAGTGTATGTCACCTTACAGAACTGTTTCGTGGTTTGTGTTCAGTCTAATAAATTAACATGGACACTTACCACGCTGCATATGGGTCTGATCCTTCCTACTCCTCCTCAGACGACGAAGAGATTCATTACAAAACCCTTTTGTAATTATGTTAGCACAGCTGAAAACTGTTGTGCTGATTAAAGAAGAATAAGCAATAAGCAATAAAACGGACTTCTTTAGACTAGTTGTGTATTTGGAGCATCAGCATTTGTGGGTTCGATCACAGCTAAAAATAGCCAGAAACAAAGAACTTTCTTCTGAAACTAGTCAGTCTATTCTTGTTCTTGTTCTTGTTCAAGGCAGAGTTGCAAAGAAAAAGCCATATCTCCATATCTCACTGGCCAATAAAAAGAAAAGATTAAGATGGGCAAAAGAACACATACACTGGACAGAGGAACTCTGTCTAGAAGGCCAGCATCCCGGACTTGCCTCTTCACTGTTGACGTTGAGACTGGTGTTTTGCGGGTACTATTTAATGAAGCTGCCAGTTGAGGACTTGTGAAGCGTTGGTTTCTCAAACTAGACATTCTAATGTACTTGTCCTCTTGCATTTCTCAGAACCAGAATAGACTGACGAGTTTCAGAAGAAAGTCCTATGTTTCTGGCCATTTTGAGCCTGTAATCGCACCCACAAATGCTGATGCTCCAGATACTCAACTAGTCTAAAGAAGGCCAGTTTTATTGCTTCTTTAAACAGCACAACAGTTTTCAGCTGTGCTGACATAATTGCAAAAGGGTTTTCTAATGATCAATTAGCCTTTTAAAATGATAAACTTGGATTAGCTAACACAATGTGCCATTTAAACACAGGATTGATGGTTGCTGATACTGGCCCTCTGTACGCCTATGTAGATATTCCACAAAAAAAACTAAAATTTCCAGCTACAATAGTCATTTACAACATTAACAATGTCTACACTGTATTTCTGATCATTTTGATGTTATTTTAATGGATAAAAATGTGCTTTTCTTTCAAAAACAAAGACATTTCTCAGTGACACCAAACTTTGGAACGGTAGAGTATGTGGACTTGTTGTTTCATATGATGTACAAATGTGACATTCTGCTCATCAGATTAAAGTTATCAACAAGGCATAGTTAATCCTAGATTGTCAACTTGATTATGCAAAATATGTTAAGCAATGTTTTCTCTCTATTTCTACATCCTACAATGCCTTTATATTTATGCATATGACCAACCAGTCAATAAGTCGAAGGCATATCTGAACATTTCCCGTTACACATTTTCATGTGGTGCAGGCAGGCAGGGTACAGTAGGCTGTGTTTAGACAGGCAACCAATTCTGATCTTTTTTCCACTAATTGGTCTTTTGAACAACCACAGTAGATCTTTTCACATCAGATCTTTTTCAGAGCTGATGTGATTGGTCAAAAGACCAATTAGTAGGAGAAATATTAGAATTAGACTGCCTTTGTAAAGGTATTGGGGTGGAGCGCTGATTTAATAAGGATCTTTAATAAGGATCTCACTGAGGGATGTGCTGTTTACATACTCTGTTTATATGCATAACACTTATGCAGCAATAGCACAGATAACATAAATGTTTTAAGCAAAGGCCCACTTGATATGTAACCATTAACCACACCCTTCACCCCCAATGCAATTCTTTCATTTTGTAGATTGTTATTGGCATTTTATTCAGATACCCATTAGCTGTTGCTGAAGGTGCAGCTACACTTCCTGGGCTCCACACAAGACATAAAACATGATATAATACAAAACCTCAATAGATAAGAACAGTTCAAGGACTGAGCTACGTAAACTAAGATTCTTCTTACAGTTCTGAAACTAAATACACCATGGTCACACACAAAAAAAAGAAAAGGGGTGGAAATATGTAAAAGTCCTAAAAAGACTGAATAAAAACACAGTGGAAGGAGAGAAACAGTGGTGGAGGAAAAGTGAGGAGGAGATGTGGAGGGAGAGATTGAGTGGAGAGTGGGAAGCTGAAGGATGGACATACAGAGAGTGGAAAGAGCCGTGACAAGATGGTCACACATAGGAAGATGAGAGAAAATGTTCAAACAGATCCACGCCATAAAATGCCAAACATAGGGGCGATTTGATGAATTATGATTGATTTAAAAAAAAAAGTAAACTCACCAATGTGTTGCTATAAAATGAACAGTCTAAATGGTGGTTTCAAGAGAGACAGACCCAACGAGGCAGGTGTTAGTGGTGGCACTTTTTTAACAAGAGATGGGGATACAGAAACTTAAAGATAGGCGTGTAAGAAATAGAGCGAGAGGGGATATAATGTGGGCGGAGAGAGAGAAACACAGAGAGACTGAGAGAGAGAGAGAGAGAGAGAGAGAGAGAGAGAGAGAGAGAGAGAGAGAGAGAGAGAGAGAGAACCTCCTGCCGAATGTGTGACCATATTAGAGACACGTATTTCCCTCAGATTACACAGATCCACAAAGAATTCGAAAACAAATCCAATTTTGATAAACTCCCATATCTATTGGGTGAAATACCACAGAGTGCCATCACATCAGCAAGATGTGTGACCCGTTGCCACAAGAAGAGGGCAACCAGTGAAGAACAAACACCATTGTAAATACAACCTATATTTATGTTTATTTATTTTCCCTTTCGTACTTTAACTATTTGCACATCATTACAACAATATACTGAGACAGAGAGAGATAGAGAGAGACAGAGAGAGAGAGAGATAGAGAGAGACAGAGAGAGAGAGAGATAGAGAGCGACAGAGAGAGAGACAGAGAGAGACAGAGAGAGAGAGAGATAGAGAGAGACAGAGAGAGAGACAGAGAGAGAGAGAGATAGAGAGAGAGAGAGAGACAGAGAGAGAGAGAGATAGAGAGAGACACAGAGAGAGAGAGATAGAGAGAGACAGAGAGAGAGACAGAGAGAGAGAGAGAGAGACAGAGAGAGAGACAGAGAGAGAGACAGAGAGAGAGACAGAGAGAGACAGAGAGAGAGACAGAGAGAGAGAGAGATAGAGAGAGACAGAGAGAGAGAGATAGAGAGAGACACAGAGAGAGAGAGATAGAGAGAGACAGAGAGAGAGACAGAGAGAGAGAGATAGAGAGAGACAGAGAGACTTTGATAGATTGATAGATAAACCAACCCACTAACTCAAGCAGGGTGAAGGAGAAATGTTGCTAGGGGTGATAAGAAAGTCAAGTGTCCACCAAAATATACATAGAAAGAGGAAGCTGTAGTGTTCTGTGTACTTTAGCTGTAGTGCAGATTGAAGGTTTGGCAGCTGGTGTGCAGGGTAGCTACATGAGGATCAGATGTGCAGCCAGACTTACTAGCCACTCCTTTTGCCTCATCTCTTTCAACCGTAACGTTTTTCGATTCCTCATCAATCCACGGAGCCTGAACAGTTCTAACAGTCAGCTTCTTAACAGGTGCATGTTTATCAATAATTGGAAAAAGCTATTTCATAAATTCATCTAGTGCAGCATCTGGATGCTCCTTATTCATTTTAGGGCGGTAGGTAGCCTAGTGGTTAGAGTGTTGGGCCAGTAAATGAAAGGTTGCTGGATCGAATCACTGAGCTGACAAGGTTTAAAAATCTGACATCCTGTCCCTGAACAAAGCACTGTTCCTTTGTAGGCCATCATTGTAAATAAGAACTTGTTCTTAACTGACTTGCCAACAAATATTTTTTACATCATCTACAGCTAAATCTTTTGTATGATCCCTTATACACAATTTTAGGCCCAGCATTTGGAACTTAGGCTTTCCTGGATATAGCCACGATATTGTGATCATTGCATCCAATGGCTATGGATACAGCTTTAGAACAAAGTTCTAAAAATGTGATCGATACATGTGGATGATCTTGTTCCTGTAATTGTTGTAAACACCCTGGTAGGTTGACTAATAACCTGAACCAGATTACAGGCACTGGTTACAGTAAGAAGCTTCCTCTTGAGCGGACAGCTTGATGAAAGCCAGTCAATATTCAGGTCCCCAAGAAAGTAGACCTCTCTGTTTACCTCACATACACTGTCAAGAATTTCACACATATTATTTAGATACTGTTAGCACTTGTTGGCCTATAGCAACACCCCAAAAGAAAAGGCTTTAAATGTGCCAAGTGAACCTGAAACCACAACACTTCAATAACACTTGACATAAGATCTTCTCTAAGCATTACAGGGATATGGCTCTGAATATATACAGCAACAGTTTCCCATAAGCATTTCTGCCTCTTCTATTGATGTTATATCCTTGTATTGTATCATCAAATTAATTATCTAAGTCTCAGAAATGGCTAATAGATGAATGTTATCTGATGTCAGCAAGTTATTGATTTCATTAACCTTATTTCTTAGGCTACATATATTAATATGGGCTATTTTCAGCCCTTTCCTGGGTAGCTTATCAGAGATAAAGCAAGAGACAAAAATATACATTCTGCAGTCCATTAATCAGTTGGTGTTCGAAAGTGTGGTGTGTGCTGTGAGGTTAAAGCTATGAACCCATAGTCTTGGTTCTCTCATCCCTTCCAGGCATTTTTAGGAGGGAGGGTGGACAATGAGCCTGCCATAGCAGATGTAAGCAATGTCCACACGCGCTCTGGCAGCTTTCATGGCTGGGATAAGGTATTTTCTCTTCTGGCGCACAGCTTCAGGATAGTCCTTGTTGAGGAAGATATACATTCCTCTCAAGCTCTTGGCTCTTTCTAGAACAGCTACCTTCCAGAACAGCAACCTCGGCCTGGGCATGTCACCTGGACCGGTGGTGGGATTTCCAGTTCTGTTGGTGCGCTCCACCTCAATCTTCCGCTAGTCCATCTTCAATTTCTCTGAGATCACTTCCCTCTCTTTGTCCTCAGACTCCCTCCATGTCTCGTGGAGATTCTGCAATTCTGTCCACAACCATGTTGTTCCGTCTTGATTGTACCTCGAGATAATTTGATTTATCCGTCATTGTTATCATGGATTCATACACAGAATTGATGTCCTCTCTCAATGGTTTACAGATTGCTGTCATCTTGCCGTTCTCCTGTTTAAACTCATCAAGCAGACACTGGGAGAATTGCAAACTGTTCTTCAGGTCCTGGACCTCTCTGGTCAGGTCATACATTCTTTTATTAGTTGACTCCACCAGTATTTGGACAAAACACTTCAAGCTATTTTGTTATTTTTGTAACAACTGCTTGTAGAACTCTTTTTGTTAGTTCAAAATATCCTTCACCTAGTTGTCCATGTGGACCAATGTGCATTCTGAAAAGCAATCCAAGGATTGTTCCATAGGATTTTGTTTTTAGGGAGTGATTTTGTGAAAGTGAAAGTCGATGTGAAAGTTGCGTGATTGTGAGATATGACAAATTAAGCTGATTGAAATTTGAATAATAAGATTGATTGAAATGTGGATATTAAGAAATATGGATAAATAGCTGATTGAAATGTGGATAATAAGAGATTGAAACTTTAGAGATAAAGTAACATAATATTGAGTATAATGGGTTACTAGAGATAAAGTAACATAATATTGAGTATAATGGGTTACTAGAGATAAAGTAACATAATATTGAGTATAATGGGTTACTAGAGATAAAGTAACATAATATTGAGTATAATGGGTTGCTAGAGATGTAACAATAGAAAAAAATATATATACAATTTGCACACCCACATGTAGACTATGTAAGATGTGTCAAAGGTATTATGAGAAATGTTCAGAGTGATCCCTTTATGGACAATTTGAGGTATGATAAGGTTAAAGCATTGTATGGGACTTGACTTACCCCTAAAAAATGTCAACTATAAATGGAACCAATGAATGTTGAACATGATTTTCTGTTAACTAAACTTAAGGCTACAATTGATTGTACCTCTGATGGAGTTTTCGTTGATATCCCAAACGATGAGATATTAAACCAATGAGTAAGCAGGCAAATTGAACCAGTCCCCCAGGATGACTGGGGATCTGACACTGCCTTCCAGTCTATTTTGTCTCAAGTGCCAGAAACCTTATGGATAGAACATTCCAATGGCAGTGAACTGATAGGCAGTGCTAGCCTAGTTATAATAACTGTTTATCTCTCTCCTTCTAAATTGACCAATGTATTTTATACATTTTGCATATTTACATATGAAGCTTAAAATAATAGACATTAAGGCCTTCCGGGTGGCGCAGTGTGCTGTATTGCAGCGCCAGCTGTGCCATCAGAGTCCCTGGGTTCGCGCTCAGGCTCTGTCATAACCGGCACAATTGGCCTAGCGTCGCCCGGGTTATGGAGGGCTTGGTCGGTAGGGGTGTCCTTGTCTCCCTCACCAGTGACTCCTGTGGCGGGCTGGGTGCAGTGTGCGCTAGCCAAGGTGGAGGTGTTTCCTCCAATCCGCATTGGTGCTGGGCGCATTGGATTGGATACCACGAAATTGGGGAGAAAAAGGGGTAAAATTAAATAAAAATAATAATAATTAAATAAATAATAATATACATTTAATAAGTGTGAAGCAGAAAGTGAATATCCAACAGAAAATTGAAATAAATATATAGACTAACATTGTTAGGTTAGATTAAAATGAAATCAATGCCTTCCGATATGGAGAAGGTTTGTTTTGTTTTAAACCTTGCCATAGGGGGGAAAGCAGAATGTTGTTTGAGAGTGATCTGTGTGTATTAACAAAGTGATTGAGAAGGTCTTCCTTCTCAACAGATATGAAAACAGAAAACAGGAAACAGATATGGAGACTAGTGAAAGTAACAAAGTGAATAGTAATTGGCTTTCAGATAGCACTCCAATAACGTAATATCTGAGTAATTTCAAGTAGTAAGACAAAGGGATTGAGCATTGGACCAGGCTCACTCTTCAAGGCCTGGTCCATTGCTCTTGTGTTTAAGTAATCTGTTGTTTGGGTTAGAGATCAGCTTCCTGTGGAACAATAGCTGCCAGTACACACTGAATTCAAACAGGCTGTACGAGACACGGTGGGGAAATTTGGGACAGAGGTATGAATAATTGAATAAGACACGTTTTTGACAATGTATTACTCAATTCTATAGTATGGGTAGCACCAGGGATTAAACTAAGAAGATAATGTCATCTAAAACAACAATATGTTTCCATTACGTGGAACTGTGTCCAGAAGAAGTAGATCCAAGTAAATGTTTTTAGTACCGAATATTGAGCTGATAAGCCAGCACCAACTTTTTGAAGGTCCTAGCAGATTTGTTAAACAACATGTTTTATATTGAGACTAAGTTTATGTCCCAGGGATAGTTTGTACAGAATTGTATGTCAACGCAACAGGTCGAAAGGACAATGATTACAAGAGAGGGACTCTGGCTTTGTTTACTTTAGAACATGCCTATTCAGCTTGACGGGACACTGTATCATCTGATGTTTATATCAAGTTTTTTTTCTATGTTTATCAATGATTCTGTATCTCTCCCTTTGAAAGGATCCCCAAGGCAAGTGCCTTAGGAGAGCAGTTAAAGGTACCCGGATCCAGCTGTTAAGGGAGCTCCCAAAATAAGCAAGGCCTGGCCATTTTGTTTGTTTTTACCCTACGATTTTTACTATATACATGCCAGCACCCACACACAACCCACCTGTTAATTAACATTTGTTAGTAGTTAATACTCTGTTTGATTTATTGATGAGGGTCTTAAATTTAAGTGATAGAACCAACGTGAAGCACTAAGAACTGTCATTCTAAATTTGGGTTGGATAATTTATCAATATTTATAATTATGACATGGAAAGGAGAGGCTTCTAGAGACAGAGCTATGCCCCTAAATTGTGAGGAGAGCCACTAGATTGTAGCTTGGGCTAACCTTGCCCCAATCCCATTCTTATCAAGGTTGGTGTGAAACTGTTATAACATGTGTTCTCTCTCTTCTCTGTGAAAGTCAATATGAATGTGCTCTAGGCCAAATTCGGGAGATCTCTAGAGATATAGAGAAAATTAGCAATGCTAAAAGAATTGCGTAAATTGGCTCTGCAAAACAGAGAGGCTCTTAACTATCTTTTGGCAGGTAAAGGGGACACTTGTGCAAACAATGGCGATGAATGTTGTACCTTTGTCCCAGATCACTCTTCTAATATGACTGATCTCGCCGAATACATTGCCGCTGTTGCTAACAATAATTCCCCACAACCAGAGTGGACGACTGAAACTTGGTTGGAATCCCTGTTTGAAAGGTTGCTCGATCGAATCCCAGAGCTGACAAGGTTAAAAAAAGATATAATTCTGCCCCTAAACAAGGCAGTTAACCCACTGTTCCTAGGCATTCGTTGTAAATAAGAATTTGTTCTTAACTGACTTGCCTAGTTAAATAAAGGTAAAATAAAAAAGAGTATTACCATACTAATTAGATTGATTAACCCAAAATGAAGGGCTTGAAATTATGAAGTGCCTGTTTTGTTCTGCTTTGATTTCCCTATCTTTAATAGGAGTATAGAATATTATGATATAGAAGCTATAATCTAAATGCTTACATGAAAATGTAATGATTATCATCACACAAGTGATAAGAGGATGGAATGTTATGGAAATGTGAATGTTTGTGCTTTTCTAATAACCAATTTCTGTGTTCATACAAGTGACTGATTGAACGAATCCTCATTGTCAGTATCTGCAATTTGGCAGTATGCCCAGAACCTTGTTTAGAGAATGAAAGATATCTCAGTTTCAAGGTCTCAGCTTAGAGAGAAGAAGCCTAGTGAGGTATTGGTCTGTCACATGCATGACCCAGTATTTGGTCGTCACATGAATGAAGCAAACATGAATTATGAATGATGAATAAGCTACATCATGCAAATATAACTTGTCAGTATATAAGGGACTGCCCGTTAGAGCTCACTTCAGACCGGTACTTTATGCATCTAAGTTTGACCGTGACCTCTCCAGCTTGCTGACAAAAAAGAATGATTAATTTAAGATTGACTTCGAGTGTCCCTGTGTAATAATTTCCACAACAGCTCTTAGCTCCTTTGAAAATAGACACAAGAAAAGATTCTATGGAATCGATTTGTACAACCATGGAGGGTTGATGTCACTAAAGGAACCCACCAATTAACATACTATATGTGCAAAGTCAACTTCCGGCGCCGACAGAGATGGCCGTTCCTAGGTAACTATGCAGTTTTTTGTTTTTTACGTGTTATTTCTTACATTGTTACCCTAGGTAAACTTAGGTTTTATTACATACAGCCGGGAGGAACTATTGGATATAAGAGCAACGTCAACTCACCAACATCACGACTAGGAATACGACTTTCCAGAAGCGGATCCTCTGTTTTGCCTACCACCCAGGACAATGGATCGGATCCCAGCAGGCGAACCAAAACAACGATGCCATAAAAGGGGCAGACGAAGCGGTCTTCTGGTCAGGCTCCGGAGACGGGCACATCGCGCACCGCTCCCGAGCATACTACTCGCCAATGTCCAGTCTCTTGACAACAAGGTAGATGAAATCCGAGCAAGGGTAGCATTCCAGAGAGACATCAGAGACTGTAACGTTCTTTGCTTCACGGAAACATGGCTCACTCGAGACACGCTATCGGAGTCGGTACAGCCACCTGGTTTCTTCACGCATCGCGGCAACAGAAACAAGCATCTTTCTGGTAAGAAGAACGGCGGGGGTGTATGCCTTATGATTAACGAGACGTGGTGTGATCATAACAACATGCAGGTACTCAAGTCCTTCTGTTCACCTGACTTAGAATTCCTCACAATCAAATGTCGACCGCATTATCTACCGAGAGAATTCTCTTCGATTATAATCACAGCCGCATATATTCACCCCCAAGCAGACACATCGATGGCCCTGAACAAACTTAATTTGACTCTATGTAAACTGGAAACCACATATCCCAAGGCTGCATTCATTGTAGCTGGGGATTTTAACAAGGCTAAACAAGACTCCCTAAATTCTATCAGTATATCGATTGTGCAACCAGGACTGGTAAAACCCTGGAACATTGTTATTCTAACTTCCGCAATGCATATAAGGCCCTCCCCCGCCCTAATTTCGGAAAAGCTGACCACGACTCCATTTTGTTGCTCCCTGCCTATAGACAGAAACTAAAACAGCAAGCTCCATTGCTCAGGTCGGTTCAATGCTGGTCTGACCAATCTGATTCCACACTTCAAGATTGCTTCGATCACGTGTTCCTTATTGCGTCAAACAACAACATTGACGAATATGCTGATTCGGTGAGCGAGTTTATTAGCAAGTGCATCTGTGATGTTGTACCCACAGCGTTTATTAAAACATTCCCCAACCAGAAACCGTGGATTGATGGCAGCATTCGCGCGAAACTGAAAGCCGGAAACATGACCGAATACAAACAGTGTAGCTATTCCCTCCGCAAGGCAATCAAACAAGCTAAGCATTAGTATAGAGACAAAGTAGAGTCGCAATTCAACGGCTCAGACACGAGAGGTATGTGGCAGGGCCTGCAGTCAATCGTGGATTACAAAAACACACCGCTGATCCTCAACACTGGGGCCCCCAAGGATGCGTTCTGAGCCCTCTCCTGTACTCCATGTTCACCCACGACTGCGTGGCCATGCACGCCTCCAACTCAATCATCAAGTTTGCAGACGACACTACAGTGGTAGGCTTGATTACCAACAACGATGAGACGGCCTAAAGAGAGGTGGTGAGGGCCCTCGGAGTGTGGTGTCAGGAAAATAAGCTCACACTCAACATCAACAAAACAAAGGAGATGATCGTGGACTTCAGGAAACAGCAGAGGGAGCACCCCCCTATCCACATTGACGGGACAGTAGTGGAGAGGGTAGTAAGTTTTAAGTTCCTCAGCGCACACATCACGGACAAACTGAATTGGTCACCCACACAGACAGCGTGGTGAAGAAGGCGCAGCAGCGCCTCTTCAACCTCAGGAGGCTGAAGAAATTTGGCTTGTCACCAAAAGCACTCACAAACCTTTACAAATGCACAATCGAGAGCACCCTGTCGGGCTGTATCACCTCCTGGTACGGCAACTGCTCCGCCCACAACCGTAAGGCTCTCCAGGAGGGTAGTGAGGTCTGCACAACGCATCACTGGGTGCAGACTACCTGCCCTCCAGGACACCTACACCACCCGATGTCACAGGAAGGCCATAAAGATCATCAAGGACAACAACCACCCGAGCCACTGCCTGCTTACCCCACTATCATCCAGAAGGCGAGGTCAGTACAGGTGCATCAAAGCAGGGACCGAGAGACTGAAAAACAGCTTCTATCTCAAGGCCATCAGACTGTTAAACAGCCACGACTAACATTGAGTGGCTGCTGCCAACATACTGACTCAACCCCAGCCACTTTAATAATGTAAAAATGTATGTAAAAAATGTGTCACTAGCCACTTTAAACAATGCCACTTAATATGTTTACATACCCTACATTACTCATCTCATATGTATATACTGTACTCGATACCATCTACTGCATCTTGCCAATGCCGTTCTGTACCATCACTCATTCATATATTTTTATGTACATACTCTTTCATTCCTTTACACTGTGTGTATAAGGTAGTTGTTGTGGAATTGTTAGGTTAGATTACTCGTTGGTTATTACTGCATTGTCGGAACTAGAAGCATAAGTATTTCACTACACTCGCATTAACATCTGCTAACCATGTGTATGTGACAAATAAAATTTGATTTGAAGTTCAAGGAGCACAGACGCATACAGTCCAATGACCACAGAGTGGCTGAACCTAAATGGACATAGTGATTCTGCTAATAAATACCAACTCTTATAAAAGCAGCTTACACTCTAAAGAGCAATTGATATCAGTTTTATCAGGATTTCCCAAACTCGTTCCTGGAAAGGCCACACCTGACTGTATAAGGTCCCACAGTTGACAGTGCATGTCAGAGCAAAAACCAAGCCCTGAAGTTAAAGCCCTGAAGTTAAAGGAATTGTCCGTAGAGTTCCGGACAGGATTGTGTTGAGGCACAGATCTGGAGAAGGGTACCAAAACTTTTTATGCAGCATTGACGGTCCCCAAGAACACAGTGGCCTCTATAATTCTTAAATGGACGAAGTTTGGAACCACCAAGACTCTTCCTAGAGCTGGCTGCTCAGCCACATTGAGCAATCGGGAGAGAGGGGCCTTGGTCAGGGAGATGACCAGATATCCGATGGTTACTCTGACTGAGCTCTGGAGTTCCTCTGTGTAGATGGGAGAACCTTCCAGAAGGACAACCATCTCTGCAACACTCCACCAATCAGGCCTTTATAGTAGAGTGGCCAGACAGAAGCCACTCCTCAGTAAAAGGCACACGACAGCCCGCTTGGAGTTTGCCAAAAGGCACCCAAAGGACTATCAGACCACGAGAAACAAGATGTTCTGGTCTGATGAAACCAAGATTGAACTCTTTGGCCTGAATGCTAACCGTCATATCTGGAGGAAACCAGGCCCCGCTCATCACCTGGCCAATACCATCCCTACAGTGAAGTATGGTAGTGGCAGCATCATGCTGTGGGGATATAGCGGCAGGGACTGGGAGACTAGTCAGGAACGAGGGAAAGATGAACGGAGCCTGGGTTCTGAATACTTATGTAAATGTGATATTTCAGTTTGTACTTTATACAATTGCAAAAAATTCTACAACTCAATTTTTACTTTTTCATTATGGGGAGTATTGTGTGTAGATTGATGAGGGAAAACAATTTAATCAATTTTAGAATAAGGCTGTAACGTAACAAAATGTGGAAAAAAGTGGAAGGGTCTGAATACTTTCCGAATGTTAAGAGTTGAAGCAGTGTAGAACCACTCGGCTGACAGACACTGCAGAGCCCAGAGGAAGGAAGTGAGTGGTTCAAAAGACACAGAGCTGATGCTCTTTCAACCTGGGACCACATCCTGTTATGTGCTCCACTGGCTAGTACAAACACAACACCATAAACTCCTGGGGAACCGTAGAGGTAGATTTGAATTAATGTAAATTTTGCTATGATGTTGTGGGAGGACTAAACTTGACAGTCCATTTCTAATGCTGAATATAATCGAGTTCTTCTTTCCAAAGAGTTGAGGAACCAATCAGAAAAGCTTCAGGAGCATGCTTACCCTGTATGATAACACAAGATGATAACACAAGATGATAACATAAGATGATAACTACTGGGTTACGGCGCCTGAGATGAAGGCAGACGTTTTACGTGTCCCCAACCTATTGTGTTTCTTTGTTCGTTTATTTGCAACTTTTTTTCGCCTATTTTGTACATAATGTTGTCGCTACCTTCTCTTATGACCGAAAATAACTTTGAGACAGAAGCAGAATCCTTTTTTTCCCTTTGACGACTCTGACGAGCCCGACGCGAAGGATATACTGCTTTCTCGGTAACAGGCCCAGATCCCCGCGATTTGCGTGAATTCGTAGGCGATCTAATAAACCCCCACTTCCCTCCATTCTGCTAGCAAACATGGAGAAAAAAAATTGATGAGCTACGCGGAAGATTAAACTATCAACGGGACATTAAAACAGTAACATCTTATGCTTCACGGCGTCGTGGCTGAACGTCGACCCTATTAACATACATCTGGCTGGTTACACGCTATACCGGCAAGATAGTCCGCCGCCCCTTGTCTATGTATTTTTGTGAAAAACAGCTGGTGCACGATATCTAAGGAAGTATTGCGCTATTGCTCATCTGAGGTAGAATATCTCATGATAAGCTGTAGACCACACTTTCTACCTAGAGAGTTTATCTGTATTTCTCGTAGCTGTTCACATACCACCACAGTCAGAGGCTGGCACTAAGACGGAATTGAATGTGCTGTATTCCACAATAAGCAAACACGAAAACGCTCACCCAGAGGTGGTGCTCCTAGTAGCCAGGGACTTTAATGCAGGGAAACTTAAATCCATTTTACCAAATTTTTATCAGCATGTTAAACGTGCAACCAGAGGAAAAAAATCTCTGGAACACCTATACTCCACACACAGAGACGCATACAAAACTCTCACTCGCCCTCCATTTGGCAAATCTGAACATAGTTATATCCTCTTTGATTCCTGTTTACAAGCAAAAAATGTAAGCATGAAGCACCAGTGAAGAGATCAATAATGAAGCAGATGCTAAGCTAAAGGACTGTTTTGCTAGCAGACTGGAATATGTTCCGGGAGTACACCACATCAGTCATCGGCTTCATCAATAAGTGCATTAATTACAGAGGGTACCGGAGCGCCAAGTCTAGGTCCAAGAGGCTTCTAAAAAAGCTTCTACCCCCAAGCCACAAGACTCCTGAACATCTACTCAAATGGCTACCCCCCCTTACACCGCTGCTACTCTCGGTTGTCGTCAACTATGCATGGTCACTTAAATAACTCTACCCACATGTACATACTACCTCAACTAACCGGTGCAGCCGCACATAGACTTTGTACCGGTATCCCCATGTATATAGTCTCGCTATTGTGGTTTTACTGCTGCTCTTTAATGACTTGTTCTTTTTCTCTCTTATTCTTGTCCGTATTTTTTGAAACTGCATTGTTGGTTGGGGGCTCGTAAGTAAGAATTTCACCAAGGTCTACTACACCTGTTGTATTCGGTGCATGTGACTAAAAAAAATTGATTTGATAACACAAGATGATAATCACTAGGATACACGTTTGCTATGAAACTAAATAATTGTACTACTGGTAGAACATATTCCCCGTTTGTTAACTTTCCTATTTTTTTGTGTGTATGTCAGTACACTGGCTTACTAATACATTTTAATGACAGCTATGACTTCCTGACACATGACCAGTGAGGGTAATTAAGTGCCTGTTGCACAATGCAAAAGAGAAAGGAGTGTTTATTGGAAGTTTTGCACAGTGGAGTGTTATTTTCATCCTCTATTTGTTCACAACCACACATATAAAATGTGTATTATGACAGAGCATACAGAAATATTAATCAAGTAAATAAAACAAACACATGACTCCTGTAGTCATTGTAGACAATACAGCCGTAAACAGATCTGGGACCAGGCTATATGTGAACAGTACCCAAGGCTGCAAAAGGGGTGAGGTATAAACTGTGAACTATTATTTTTCAGTTCCGTCCAACAGTCGAGCATCGTATGCCCTTTCTTTCCCATCTTCAAATAGAAACACAGCAGCTGCTGCTACATTAGTCTAGTAGGTTCTACTGGCTTGGATTACATCATTCACAGTAAAAAAAAAAGTAAAGTTCAAACTAATTTCATTGTAACGTTTTAAAGTTCTGTGCCTCGTGACACTCATACAACTGCTATGGTTTTAATGGTATATTACGTTAGTTCTGCTTGGAACACATTCTCTGAGGTAACACTTAACTTGAACTCTGTTATAAGCCGTCATTGGAATTTTATAAACCTTTGTGACAAATGATACTGCATGTTGCTTCATTCACCTAAGACAACTTAGTTGGAGAGCACAAATTAAGTATTACCTTCTAAGGTTGAAAAAAAAAAAAAAATTACAAAAACCATCCAAAAAGAGAAACACACATAATAGGAATGTTTTTAAGCTACCTCCAAATCACGTCCTTCACATCATTTGTAAGAAAAAGAGCTTCATATCAAAATAAACATTATTTGGAAATGGACCGATCTGTTTTTCTTTATATGTCAATATATGCGCTGTACAGCACAATTCAATACAACTAATCCATCGCAATGAACCAGTGCAGTTTTGTAAACAGCATAGCGCTATTAGCATATACAATTATATTTATAATACCAATGGTCTGATTTTAGAGAGTAATAGCTTCCTATGATGGTAATGTATAAAGCCATACATGTACAAATGTATAAGTACTAATTTGATATGACATGATTAGCAGCTGTAACTACCTGATGAAACAATCCCTAAAGGATTCACAATGCGAGTGCTTCAATGAACACAGCAACTGTAAATGATCTGGCAATGATCTACTTGGTAACATTTATTGAGGGTGTACGTACACACATACAATGTATACTGATGTGCCATTTTGCAAAATGTACCAAATGAACATAAACCTTTGTGCCAGATGCCATAAGGATTCGTGAGTAGGCTATGATTGATTCCGCATGTCTTTGTAGTGATACACCTTCAAATACTGTCGCCATCGATGCTCCTTCAAAAAATCCGGTGACATGTCTTACTGCAGTATGGATGTTTTATACAGATGATCTCCATCCTATATCATCTGCCATCTAACTGAAGCAGCATCTAAAGAGATGTAGGGTGCATCTCAATTGTGTTTCCTTGTTCCCTCTTCCTTCTCAAAACCCATTGGAAGAGAAGTCTCGAGGGGAGGAACCTCTGACCTTGTCCTCCAATGCGTTTTGAGAAGGCGAGGGGAGAGGATGCGAGGGAACAAGGAAACAATTTAGATTCACCCACAAAACACCTTCACTATAACAGTTCACCTTATTCTCAGCCCCTCTGCGATATACACAGTTAGTCACGGAGCTACACTTCACTACATCCTCCCACTCAGCTTAAGGTACTGCTGTTGATTCTAGTAAGGCTATGGTCTATGGAGTTTTAGTAAGAATGCCCTTTGGGTGTAGTGGTGATGCCTAATCGGCCAATCAGACATCCCCGTCCTCGATGCGGACCAGCTGCCTCTCCAAAAGCTCGATCCTCTGGCCCTGGGCCAAGACCACCGAACGAAGGGCCTTCACCTCCGCTAGCACCTCACTCAGCACCTCCTCCTGGAGCGGGGGAGAGGGATGGGGGATAGATGGGACGAGAGGGAGGTGAAGAGGGGGAATGCAGTCACATGCATGATGATATCCTAAATTGTCACTTTTCTGGCACTTCTACCTCCATACTCATACTTACTTCTCTAAGGGAGACACCCTAAACTTGAGCAATAAGAAACTCTCGTTACAAAATGTTTAGCTAAATCCCAAATCAATTAGTCACATACAAATGGTTAGCAGATGTTGCGAGTGTAGCGAAATGCGTGTGCCTCTAGTTCCGACAGTGCAGCAATATCTAACAATTCCACAATAACTACCTAATACACAAAAATCTAAGTAAAGGAATGGAATAAGAATATGTACATATAAATATACGGATGAGCAATGACAGAGCGGCATAGGCAAGATGCAATAAAATACAGTATATACATATGGGATGAGTAATGCAAGATATATAAATATTATTAAAGTGGCATTATTAAAGTGACAAGTGATCCGTTTATTAAAGTGGCTACAGTGTGTCCTGGTGAATACACCCCTGCTATGCTTACTGCCATACCCACGTATAACCAAACTCCATTCTCACCTCTCTTCTCGCCCTATCGGATGCTCCTTCTCCTTCTGCTCGAGTGACCCTCTGCTGCACCACCCCCACCCCCTCGCTCTCCATTTCCTTGGCGGTGGTGGTTGCCGTGGGAGAGGCGGCCTGCCGGGGGACTGGGGAAGAATCCGTCCCGGAGCCCTGCAACAGCAGCTTGGGCTTGTTCCTGAGCTTGTCTCTGTGCTTGGAGGGGGTGCCAGCATAGCCCCCGCTCAGAGAGACTAGCAGGGGTGCCGCGTCCTGCCCAGCGATCCAATCCTCGGCCAGGAGAGAGGGCTCCACACCGGCAGTGTCCGGGTACAGGTCCCCCTGGAACAGGTCTGACTGAGGCGGCAAGAGAGGAGAGAGAGGTTTGAGGAAACTCTGTTCCAATATCCACATTAACATGCCACTTAGTAGAATGTTATGTTTTGGGCATGGATTCTAAGTGGGACGCTAGTATGGCTATTGGAATATGGCTTTAGTCCAAAAATGTGTGAATTCAAATGGCTTTGTTTCTAACTGCATGGCTTACCTTCCGTGGTACAGTCATAGAAATGGGCTCTACTTTCCTCTCATGCAATTTGTAGAACCTGCAATATGAGAAAGAGAGGAGACTGAGATTAAATGAAAGAAAGTGAGAGAGTGAATGAATGAGACAATGAAAGCATGAATGAATGAAAGAAAAACAAGATAGAAATGAATTACAGTTGGAGGGAATGAAAGGGGGAATGTAGGAGGGAGAGAGGAGTGGTAAAAGAGAAAACAAAGGAAGCAAATACACAGAGGAAGAATTCAACTAACAACCATGAAGTCATGCTGAAAAACCTGTTCACCTGGCGATCTCACACTTGTTGACGTCCACGCCCCTCTTGCTGAGGAAGCCTGCTCCTCGCTGGGGCTCTTTGCTGCTGTACAGGCTGAGAAAATGGACGTAAGGCGACTCGTCCGTCACCTCAAAGTACCGGATGGTGCAGTCCCCCTGAGAGTGATCAACAGACAAAAGGGACTGAACCAAACATCCAGAGGGGGATCTTCTAATGTGATCCTATGCCACCAGCAGAATTTGTTGAAAGTGTTGTAGGAAATGGGTGTACTGTACCTTTCCACACAGGTAGACCATGTTAGTGTCAGGGTCGTAGTAGGGAAGGAGAACACCGTTACTGGTGTCCATCTCCTGCACTGCCATTGGCTCAGACATATCATTCTGCAACACAAATACCAAATACTGTTCATTGACTACAGCATTTGAATCCTATTGTTCCCTCAAAGCTCGTCACCAAACTCAGAGCCCTGACGGGAAGACCACAGGCTGTGAGGATTGGCAACACCTCCTCCACACTGACTTAACACAGGCGCCCCCCAGGGGTGTGTCCTCACTCGCTGTTTACCCACGACCGTGTGCCTTTGCACGACACCAACATCCATCATCAAGTTTGCTGACAACACCACGGTTGTAGGCCTGATACCAACAACGAGTCAACCTATCAGGAGGTAAATTAACTAGCATTGTGGTGCCAGGACATTAACCTCAACGTCAACAAAACAAAGAAGTTGATTGTTGACTTCAGGAAGCAAGCCCCCAACATCAACGCGACTGCAGTAGAAACAGTCAGCATTTTTAAGTTCCTCGGCGTACACATCAACGATGATTTGACATGGACCAACACCGCCCCGGGTTCTCTCCAAATACTACCGCTGCACCATCGAGAGCGTCTTGACCGGTTGCATCACGGCCTGGTACAGGAATTGCTCTGTCCACGACCGCAAGGCCCTCCAACAGGTGGTGAAGAGGATCTAATACATCACTGGGGCCGTGTTCCCACCCATCCAGGACATCTACTTGAAACGGTGCCTGAGGAAGTCCTGCATCATCAAGGACCCCACATCCCCCAGCCATGTGCTGTTCACTCCCTTACAGTCAAGCAAACTGTATCGGAGCATGATGTCTGAGTGCAATCACTTACACACACACACACTGCTACCAGACTCTAATTGATAATACTGTTAAATGTAAAAAATGTCCCCTGCACTGCCCCTTCCCTGACACATGTGTAAATATTGGAACGTAAATTGTTCCTTCCTGTATTATACTTATGCTAAAATGTTTCTTTTATTCTACTGAGACATTTACTTTGTATTCTTATATTTATTTATTATGGTTTCATTGCCGAGATTGTTGGGCTGTGTATACCATCTGTACTTATCCCTTACGACTAACAAAACTTGAAACTATGAGCTTGGATTTGAATGTACTTAATCTCATGCTGATAATGTACGTCACTGCTGTGCCTGGCTGAACATATAGCAGCTGAACCTGTTGATCTAGCTACCTTTCCAAGGCACTATGAAGATTCCATTGTTTACAGTTAGTTTTCACTTAGCTCCCACTACTTGGTCAGTGTGTAGTGAACACCTAGGTGCTGCGTCAAGGGAAAATAAACAGGGCTGACCTGAACTGTACTGTCATGACACCGCAGCACAACACTCTCCTCTACCATACACTCCCATACGACTCAACAAGGTCATGTACACTGTGTACAAAACATTGAACACATTTCCATGACAGACTGACCAGATGAAAGCTATGATCCCTATCGATGTCTCTTCAAAATCAGTGCAGAAGGGGAGGAGACGGTTAAATAAGGATTTCTAAGCCTTGAGACAATTGAGACATAGATTGTCTATGTGTGTCCTTCAGAGGGTGAACGGGCAAGACAAAATATTTAAGTGTCCTTGAACGGAGTATGGTAGTAGGTGCTTGGTGAACCGGTTTTTGTCAAGAGCTGCAACACTGCTGGGTTTTTCAAACTCAACAGTTCCCTGTGTGTATCAAGAACGGTCCACCACACAAAGGACATCCAGCCAACTTGACACAACTGTGGGAAGCAGTGGAGTCAACACGGGCCAGCATCCCTGTGGAACGCTTCTGACACCTTGTAAAGTCCATGCTCCAATTTAGGCTCTTCTGAGACCAAAGGGGGGTACAACTCAATATTAGGAAAGTGTTCCTAATGTTTGCTATACTCAGTGTATATGAAATGTGTCCATCCAGCTGCCGTACCGTATCCCACAAGGCCAGCTGCCTTTCACTCATGCGGCTGAAGCCCGTGGTCAGGATCTTCCCGTCCGAGAGGAACACTGCCCTCATGGGCCTGGTGCCGTCGTGGACCTTCTCTTTCACCTGAGGCACACAGCAACAAGTGGTAGGTAGAGTCAATGTCAAATGCCACATGTACAGAAGGTAGAGTTCATACAATCTAAACAATATACACTACTTGGGGGATTTGGCTGAATCCAATTTTCTTTGATAAGGAGATTTTCTTAAGCAGTGGAGAGTTTGTGTGTTACAGTCCACATTGTGTTGGTTACTTTCACCTTTAAGGATAATAAAGTTGTATTGCTTGTTATTGGTACTTAAAGACCATAGGAAAAGGCATAGGAAAAGGCAAAGCGAGAGGGACAGCTGGGTGAAAAATCTGTCTTCTCCAGACAGATTTATTTAATTTATTTCACTCACCAAGCAAGGACTTTTGGTATGGAAGTCAATGAGTTTCAAATTTGGTCAACGACCAAAAAAATGTAATGGCTTATTTGCTACGTGAGGTTTATTTGATCTAATTGAAGTTTCATAATACTTAGGTTGTTACGAGCATACTGATATAAGAAGGACTCGTGACACCCCGGCAACTTTAAGATTTTATTTTTTATAAGATTTTAAGATTTATAAGATTTAGATTTATAAGATTTTTTATATTTTTTATAGCAGAATTGTCTTTAGATGGCTATGCATTTTCATGACATGTGGCTAGGAGCAACGCATCTCTCCATTGAATACAGGCGGTTGACATTAACGCCACAAATTCTAATATTCAAAAAAGTATTAAAATAAACTAAATGCAGCCATCAATCCAAAGAGAGGAATAGGCAGGAGCTTGACAGCACACCGTTCTGCTCTGTGGACAACAAATCACGTTTTTAAGATGGAGATGTACAGTTGAAGTCAGAAGTTTACATACACTTAGGTTGGAGTCATTAAAACTTGTTTTTCAACCACTCCACACATTTCTTGTTAACAAACTATAGTTTTGGCAAGTCAGTTAGGACATCTACTTTGTGCATGACACAAGTAATATTTCCAACAATTGTTTAAAGACAGATTATTTCACTGTATCACAATTCCAGTGGGTCAGAAGTTTACATACACGAAGTTGACTGTGCCTTTAAAAAGCTTGGAAAATTCCAGAAAATTATGTCATGGCTTTAGAAGCTTCTGATAGGCTAATTGACATCATTTGAATCAATTGGAGGTGTACCTGTGGATGTATTTCAAGGCCTACCTTCAAACTCAGTGCCTCTTTGCTTGACATCATGGGAAAATCTAAAGAAATCAGTCAAAACCTCAGAAAAAAAGTGTAGAACTCCACAAGTATGGTTCATCCTTGGGAGCAATTTCTAAACGCCTGAAGATACTATGTGCATCTGTACAAACAATAGTACGCAAGTATAAACACCATGGGACCACGCAGCCGTCATACTGCTCAGGAAGGAGACTTTGGTGCAAATCAATCCCAGAACAGCAAAGGACCTTGTGAAAATACTTTTGTACCAGTTTCCTCCAGTATCTATATCCACAGTAAAACGAGTCCTATATCGACATAACTTGAAAGGCCGCTCAGCAAGGAAGAAGCAACTGCTCCAAAACCGACATAAAAAAAAGGGCCAGACTACAGTTTGCAACTGCACATGGGGACAAAGATTGTACTTCGTGGAGAAATGTCCTCTGATCTAATGAAACAAAAATAGAACTGTTTGGCCATAATGACCATTGTTATGTTTGGAGGAAAAAGGGGGAGGCTTGCAAGCCGAAGAACACCATCCCAACCATGAAGCATGGGAGCGGCAGCATCATGTTGTGGGGGTGCTTTGCTGCAGGAGGGACTGGTGGACTTCACAAAATAGATGGCATCATGAGGATGGAAAATTATGTGGATATATTGAAGCAACATCTCAAGACACCAGTTAAAGATCTTTAAAGTTAAAGATTGTCCATTTGGAAGACCCATTTGCAACCAATAACCCCAAGCATACTTCCAAAGTTGTAGCAAAATGGCTTAAGGACATCAAAGTCAAGGTATTGGAGTGGCCATCACAAAGCCCTGACCTCGACCCTATAGAACATTTGTGTGCAGAACTGAAAAAGTGTGTGCGAGCAAGGAGGCCTACAAACCTGACTCAGTTACACCAGCTCTGTCAGGAGGAATGGGCCAAAATTCACCCAACTTATTGTGGGAAGCTTGTGGAAGTCTACCTGAAATGTTTGACCCAAGTTAAACAATTTAAAAGGCAATGCTACCAAATACTAATTGAGTGTATGTAAACGTCTGACCCACTTGAATGTGATGAAATAAATAATTGCTGAAATAATTCCCTCTACTATTATTCTGACATTTCACATTCTTAAAATAAAGTGGAGTTCCTAACGGACCTAAGACAGGGAATTTTTACTAGGATTAAATGTCAGGAATTGTGAAAAACTGAGTTTAAAGGTATTTGGCTAAGGTGTATGTAAACTTCCGACTTCAACTGTAGATATCTCGTCATTATATCCAAATCTCTTCAGACTTCTTTCCATTCATTTGCATGGGTGTGTCACACGATATAGGACAGACAGGACTCACCTTGAGGACGGTGCCCCGTCGCGGGTCGATGACACGCAACGCCTTGTCCTTGCACACGGTGCAGATGGCACTGCCCTCCCGGTTCCAGCTCACGCTGTAGATCAGGTCGGGGTGGGCATCGGCTATCTGGTAGACCAGCTCCCCCGTGCCCACGTCCCACACACACACCAGGTTATCACAGCCTGAGAGAGAGGAGAGAGCCACACATACAGAGAGACAAAGACACAGAGAGAGCGATACAGAGAAAGAGAGACACAGCAAGACAGACAGCGACAAGAAAGGAGAGAAGAGATGCAACATTCAAAACAGGTGTTTACACAGCATCTAGGAAAGCACAGACAAAACAGTGTTCACAGAAGAGTTATAACAAGCACACTACCAATCTCAGTTCACCAAGACGTCAACCACAAAAGTGCAGAAGTAAAATTGTGTGTAGGAGTTCTGTAGTTGTAGACAACTAAAACCTAAACGCAAATGTCATATGGATACAATCAAATGTATTTGAAAAGCATGCAAATAGTCATAATACAGACATAACATCCTAAATAATGCAGACAAACCAAATTGCTTTCAACATTTGAAACCTTAAGCTACATATAAAAAATATTTTAAAAAAAATAGTCGCACACTATATAAACACCCAGTAATTTATTGGGTCACCTGAAAAAGAATGTGTCTGTATATATGGGTCTACTGAGATATATATATATACACACACACACACACACACACACACACACACACACACACACACACAGCTCAAAAAAATAAAGGGACCACTTAAACAACACAATGTAACTCCAAGTCAATCACACTTCTGTGAAATCAAATTGTCCACTTAGGAAGCAACACTGATTGACAATTTCACATGCTGTTGTGCAAATGGAATAGACAACAGGTGGAAATAGGCAATTAGCAAGACACCCCCAATAAAGGAGTGGTTCTACAGGTGGTGACCACAGACCACTTCTCAGTTCCTATGCTTCCTGGCTGATGTTTTGGTCACTTTTGAATGCTGGCGGTGCTTTCACTCTAGTGGTAGCATGAGACGGAGTCTACAACCCACACAAGTGGCTCAGGTAGTGCAGCTCATCCAGGATGGCACATCAATGCAAGCTGTGGCAAAAAGGTTTGCTGTGTCTGTCAGCGTAGTGTCCAGAGCATGGAGGCACTACCAGGAGACAGGCCAGTACACCAGGAGACGTGGAGGAGGCCGTAGGAGGGCAACAACCCAGCAGCAGGACAGCTACCTCTGCCTTTGTGCAAGGAGGAGCACTGCCAGAGCCCTGCAAAATGACCTCCAGCAGGCCACAAGTGTGCATGTGTCTGCTCAAACGGTCAGAAACAGACTCCATGAGGGTGGTATGAGGGCCCAACGTCCACAGGTGGGGGTTGTGCTTACAGCCCAACACCGTACAGTACGTTTGGCATTTGCCAGAGAACACAAAGATTGGAAAATTCGCCGCTGGCGCCCTGTGCTCTACACAGATGAAAGCAGGTTCACACTGAGCTAATGTGACAGACGTGACAGTCTGGAGACGCCGTGGAGAACGTTCTGCTGCCTGCAACATCCTCCAGCATGACCGGTTTGGCGGTTGGTCAGTCATGGTGTGGGGTGGCATTTATTTGGGGGGCCGCACAGCCCTCCATGTGCTCGCCAGAGGTAGCCTGACTGCCATTAGGTACCGAGATGAGATCCTCAGACCTCTTGTGAGACCATATGCTGGTGCGGTTGGCCCTGGGTTCCTCCTAATGCAAGACAATGCTAGACCTCATGTGGCTGGAGTGTGTCAGCAGTTCCTGCAAGAGGAAGGCATTGATGCTATGGACTGGCCCACCCGTTCCCCAGACCTGAATCCAATTGAGCACATCTGGGACATCAAGTCTCGCTCCATCCAGCAACGCCACGTTGCACCACAGACTGTCCAGGAGTTGGCGGATGCTTTAGTCCAGGTCTGGGAGGGGATCCCTCAGGAGACCATCCGACACCTCATCAGGAGCATGCCCAGGCGTTGTCGGGAGGTCATACAGGCACGTGGAGGCCACACACACTACTGAGCCTCATTTTGACTTGTTTTAAGGACATTACATCAAAGTTGGATCAGCCTGTAGTGTGGTTTTCCACTTTAATTTGGAGTGTGAATCCAAATCCAGACCTCCATGGGTTGATAAATTTGATTTCCATTGATAATTTGTGTGATTTTGTTGTCAGCACATTCAACTATGTAAAGAAGAAAAGTATTTAATAAGAATATTTCATTCATTCAGATCTAGGATGTGTTATTTTAGTGTTCCCTTTATTTTTTTGAGCAGTGTATATATACACACACACACACACACACACAGAGCACCATAATTAATTGGACAGTGACCATTTTTGTTATTGTTTTGGTTCCGTACTCTAGAACTGAGATTGAAAAGATACAATGACAATGAGGGTGAAGTGCAGACTGTCAGCTTTAATTTGAGGGTATTTTCATACATATCGGATGAACCGTTTGGATATTATAGAAGCTTTTGTACATAGTCCCCCCCCCCCCCATTTTGGCCATCAAAAAACATTGGACAGTTTAAGAATAAAGTAATCATTGTTAATATTTGGTCGCATATCCTTTGCATACAATGACTGCTTGAAGTCTGCGATGCATCGACATCACCAGTATCTTCTGTAATGGCTGCCTGTAATGCAGCAATCTTCAGTTCCTGCTTGTTTCGGGGACTGATTGCCTTCAGTCTCCTCTTCAGCATGTAAAATGCATGTTCAATTGGATTCAGATCCGGTGATTGACTCTGCCAGTCAAGGTTTTTCCACTTATTGGCCATCAAAAAAACCCTTCGTTGCTCTAGAAGTATGTTCAGGGTCATTGTCTTGTTGCATGATGAAGTGCCGTCCAATGAGTTAGGAGGCATTTGGTTTTATCTGAGCAGGACAAATATTTCTGTAGACTTCAGAATTCATTGTTCTTCTGTCTGCCGTCACATCATTGATGAAGACAAGTGAGCCTGTTCCACTGGCAGCCATACAGGCCCAAGCCATAACACCCCCTCCACCATGTTTCACAGAAGAGGCGGTATGCTTTGGATCATGGGCATGTCTTTTTTTTTCTCCACACTTTCCATCACTCTGGTACATTATAATCTTTGTCTCATCTGTCCACAATGCTTTTTTTCCCAGAACTATTGGGGCTCTTTTAGGTGCTTTGTAGCTAACTGTAATCTGGCCTTTCTGTGCTTCAGGCTTATCAGTGGTTTGCATCTTGTAGTGTACCCTCTGTAGTCCTGCTGGTGTAGTCTTCTACGTATGGTAGACTTTGACACATCTACACCTGCATTCAGGAGAGTGTTTTTGATCTGTTGGCCTGTTGTCTGGGGGGGGGGGTTTCTCCAGTCATCCACTACAGTGGTCTTCCTCAGTCTACTGGGTCTTTTGACATAATTGAGTTCACCGGGTTTTTCTTCTTCTTCTTGTTAATGATGAACTAAACTGTTAACTTGGACATGTCCAGGGTTTTTGCAATGTTCCCGATTGATTGATTTTCATTTCTGAGCCTTATGACAGCCAGTTTCATTTGCATCGACACTGCTGTCTTCCTCATGTTGTCACACCCCAACAACAACCTCCAAAGGCAATAGCAAAGTCTAGAATCAATACTATTCCTCAACAGCTCTCCTGCATTCACCAACGACACAAATGAATACACCTGCCTAATGACATACATTTGTGAAGCAAATACAACACACACTTGTACCTTAAAATGGGGGGACCATGTACAAAAGGTGCTGTCATTTCTAAACGGTTAATCCGATACGTATGAAAATCCCCTCAAATTAAAGCTGACAGACTGCACTTCACCCTCATTGTCATTGTATCCTTTCAAACTCAAAGTGCTAGAGTACAGAACCAAAAGAATGGTCACTGTCCAATGAATTACGGTACTCACTGTAAATGATTGCGACTATTATTTTTATAGCTTATAGTTTATCTGCCATTAGTCAGCACCTCTACTTAAAATAATTCTCTGGGTGTGCACCAGCTCGTGTTTTTTATTCTAACATTTGAAACCTTCCTACGACCTCTTGAAACCTCTTTAGTTTCATGTTAACCACAGTCTCCTTTAAAACTTGCAAACTACATCAAATGTATTTATAAAACCCTTTTTACATCAGCAGATGTCACAAAGTGCTTATACAGAAACTCTGCCGAAAACCCCAAACAGCAAGCTATGCAGAAGCACGGTGGCTAGGAAAAACTCCCTAAAAAGGCAGGAACCTTGGAAGAAACCTAGAGAAGAACCAGGCTCTGAGGGGTGGCTAGTCTTCTTTTGGCTGTGCCGGGTAGAGATTATAAGAGTACATGACCAATAAGGCCAGATCTTTCTTCAAGATGTTCAAACGTTCATAGTTGACCAGCAGGGTCAAATAATAGTCACATGCTGTTAATTGCAAGGGAAGGAAACTCAATTCCAAGCTTGTATAATGCATTTGAAATGGAACTGTCTTTCAAATGAACTGTCTTTCATGTAACACCTCTCCAGTACGTTTAGAGCTGTCCTTAGACTCTCACCATTTACATTGACTGCTACATGTTAGCTTTCTCTGGCAATCACACAGGGTCCAACACATGGGTGGCTAACTAGCTAGCTACATGCTACCCTGACGAGTGACCAAACTGTGTCCTAACACTATCATTATGTCTACATTTCCAGGTGTGAGCGTGACTACATGCAACACTTCCCTCTTAAAATACTCAGTTCTTCTTTCTCAGAAATGTCCTAACATAAGAGGTCTCACATTATCATGGACCTGGGGATCCAATTGTGCCCCTACCATGTCTACCTTTCCTTTTACCAATCACATTCATTGATACAAGAGGCATCGCTAGTGAGTTGGATAGTCTGCCATGCATTGTCCTCTCAGACGGCCATGGCATTATGATCACAGTATCCGACGTGAGACAATGAGGTGCAGATAGGTGAGGTTACCTGCAGTTAGGAGGATGTTGAAGGCTGTCGGGTGCCAGGCCAGGATCCCCACTCGTTTGCTGTGGCCCTCCAGTGTCACTACAGGCTCGGTCATTGGCCCTGTCAGCCCTCCATCAGGGACCTCCCAAACCTGTCATAGACAATACAACCAATGACAATACTTTGTTACAGGAGTAGAGCATACAACTGAACCTTTGTTTAAACTATATAGGCCTAACCAATGACTGCATCTGCAACATTCTCAACACAAATATTCCCTCTGGATAGTAGAACATTATCACAAGGCCAACATAATGCCACCATATAATAGTGCATCTGCTATGTCCCCTCAATGAACCCATAACTATCATCCAGCAGTCCACCTAAATCTAAGCCATGATCTAGACAAGGGTTGAAAGTGTCATCACAGACTACTGTGAACTGCTTACGCTGCTTTTTTAGAAGGCAGCTACGTTCCCATCACTCACCTTTACGGTGCAGTCCTCCGAGGCACTGGCGATGATGTTGTCGTCATGAGGACACCACTGGACGTCCAGCACCGGGGCTGCGTGTCCACACACCGTGGGAGTGGCCTGGTCAATCCTGCCACTCTGTGGGAGAGAAGCAGGTGTCATGTGGGCCAGGTGACAATTCATCATCAGATAAGTCACAACCTCCAAGGTCGATCTCAATACTACTTACTCACCAACCGAAAAGCACTGTTTTAACATGAAAATCAGTGGGTCAGAAAGACTCAGAGTTGCTAACATATTGCTACAACCAATCATGTAATGTCAGCCCAGTAAGAGCAATTCCATGGCAACGGAATTATGCTTTACTTTAAAATGTATGTCAAACAAAAGCCAAGATCTCAAAGTTTAACAAACCATAGAACTCCTTGCACAATGACTACTTTGAACAATTTACATGGTCAATAAAAAATAAATAAAAACATTTACTGGAAAAACTGTGCAGATGCCTTTTTGGTAACATAATTACGGTAAAATCGCCCTCAGTTTTATTCTAAACTTTGTAGGTGCACAGTTCTTCCTCTGAATGTGTTTTTGTAAAATGTTCTGAATTCTTTGGTTTGTTAAATTTTGAAATCAATGGTTTTTGTTTGGTATATATTTTAAAGTGAAAAATCAGAGTCTCAGCATAAACAAAGTACAAACCTTGTTGAGTGGCAGAACGAGGAAGGCCCCTCCTCCGCCTGATTCAATGATGACTGCTGTGAATTTGGGGTTCACAGCGCAGAGGGGCCCATCCCATGTGACACGGGACACTCGGACATCATCGATGCAGTGCTCAGCCTTCCATGCCTGGGCGAAAACGTGCCTAAACTTGCTCTGTCTGACCACGCCTCTTCGGAACGACATGACTGAAGAGGGAGATATTTCTTGTTAACAATAATACACCCTAAGCAACAACATGACAAATCGATGTGGAGGTTTTTATCCTCAACTTTTAATGATGTAGCTAGCCTATGCAGCCACACCCCAGGTGAGAAATGTACCATGGTTCCAATATATCTACCACATCAAATACATATTGAGACACTCACATGCAAGTAGCGATTAGAATTCTGGTGGCGCTAGTTTTGCTTCTTGCAAGTCAGTACTAATAGACTCGTGGTAACTGGTAGGCCTATGAGTTCCAAAACTTTTTGAGCCATGTTCTTTTAAGAACATCCTCAAGGAGGCTACAATGTCAAGAGTCAAGCCTATGAAACAAATAGTATAGTCCTGTCTCTGTGAAACCCTTATCAGCTCAATATGAGCTGATTGGGGTACACAATAACCAATAAAAAAAAATGTATATTCAGTTAATCAGTAACATTTAATGAGGCTGGGGATAAGAATGTAAGTAAACAATGTGCAACAGCCAAATTCTCCAATAATGTGAGTAGGTCAGTTCTAAGAACATTGGGGGTGGCAGTTAGAGAGACGACTTCAGAGGGGAGGGGGTGCTACTCAATGCTTTAAAGTTGACGATCCAGTATCCATCTAAACAAGGGTGTTAACATGTGTTACATCTAACGTAACAATGTAGCCTATAACAACGTGATAGTGAGAAATGTTGGCTTGGCTTGCATCCAGATCATTTGAATGTAAGACTGTCACTGGGAGTGGTAGGTGTAGTTAGCAAATACTGTAGATGCACATCGCACATTATTAGCATCAACATTAATGGAAAAGGTGGGTCAGAAAATATAAAGATAAAAGGACACAAAATACAACTAAGTTAATGCATCAACAAATAGCCTAAAAGTAGCCTGCCCTACTTGGAGAAGCATTTTGACCATGTGAGGTTTGAGGAGATTAGTCGAAGTAAATACAACAGCAAGGAGTTTTAGTTAAACAAAACGGACATTTCAGTTACTCTACCTCGATTTCAGGCAACTTCAATTGGAAAAGATAAAGGCCGAAGACTAGAACGTGACAAGAGGAAGCCAATAGAATAATCCGCCACCAGCAGTAACTTAATCCTTTGCTATGTCTGAGAGACGGCTACACAGCCGACCTACCACGATGGCAGGAAATAATTGTTGTAGATGGATAAACACAAGCGATGATTAGCGCTCAAAAAAAAATAAAGACGCGCGGCGCACAATCCTGTTGCAAAATGATTTTCCACCTAGTTGGTTAAAAAATGCGTACCTGTGGTGCAATACTTAAAATGAACAAACATGTAAAACGCGTCAAAATATTGGTAAATTAAAATGTAGACAACAAGGGAATGGTTACCAGGAATTATGGGCGTGCGACGGGAGAGATGCTGACACTTCACACTCCGTGTTGGAATGATTACTGTTTGGAACAGACTTCCAGACTTCCGCCCCTGGCAGGATATAGTGGATGTGGCGTTGTTGTATCCATCGCATTTCTCAACAGTATTCTATTGGATTGGTTTGCTGCACTAAAAACAAAGGCCTACGGTACTACCTGATATGCTAAACAAGTGTTTAGCATGTGTGTAAGTGACGTATTCTGTCAACATTGGCATTACATGATGGCAGCAAAAAAAACTGTTTGACCATATCAGAAGCATATATCAGGCCATACATGCACTCATGTGACTGAAATAACAATAACGAGGCTATATACATGTGGTACAGGTGTTGTGCAGAAAATCTCCCCCCTGCCAGAGTTCCCCCCTTCGCGTGAACGCGCACGCACTCAATTCTTCATTGCTGCGATTCCCATACAGTTTGGGGTCACTGATCACGTTAGGCTGCGTTTAATAAAAAATAAAAAATAAATTTTTACCTCGGGGGAGGCACGAGTAATGTCTGCAGTTTTCAGTTTGGCTGTTTGTTTCAATAAATACAAATCTTTGCCAAAATTCGTCATCGCTCCCATGTCTTATTCGACTTAGTAGTTGTTCTTAAGTGTTTATTGCTTGCCTACATTTTACTCCCTCCTCTATGTTTAATATAAAGCACATTAATTATTAATTTCGGTTGCCTACGTAAAGGTTGTTCTATTGAAAGTATTTGACTCTGATGTGTGCCACAGAATGTATTTGACTCTAGCCACAAAATTATGGAATTTAGAAGGGGGGATTTCGGGAAGGCAAGAACATGGCCTTGCCGAAATCCCGCCCTTCTAATTTCCTTAATTTTGTGGCTAGAGTCAAATACTTTCTATAGAACAAACCGAAATTAATAATTAATGTACAGTTGAATTCAGAAGTTTACATTTTCTTTCTGAGGTCTTGGCTGACTTCTTTTGATATTCCTATGATGTCAAGCAAAGTGGCACTGAGTTTGAAGGTTGGCCTTGAAATACATCCACAGCTACACCCCCAATTGACTCACATGGTGTCAATTAGTCTATCAAAAGCTTCTAAAGCTATGACATCATTTTCTGGAATTTTACAAGCTGTTTAAAGGCACAGTCAATTTAGTGGCTGGAATTGTGATAGAGTGAATTATAAATTAAATAATCTGTCTGTAAACAATTGTTGGAAAAATTAATTGTCATGCACAAAGTAGATGATTTGACAAAACTATAGTTTGTTAACAATACATTTGTGGAGTGGTTGAAAAACAAGTTTTAATGACTCCAACCTAAGTGTATGTAAACGTATGACTTCAACTGTATGGCAAAAGCAGTCAGTATCATTTAACCACATCAAAAGCTGGCCATATACAGTGCATTTGGAAAGTTTTTAGACCCCTTGATTTTTTCCACGTTACAGCCTTATTCTGAAATGCATTCAGTTGTGTGTTTTTTTCATTCATCAAACTACACACACTACCCCACAATGACAAAGCAAAAATGGCTTTCAACATTTTTGCTAAAATAAAAAACAGAAATATCACGTTTACATAAGTATTCAAACTCTTTACTCAGAACTTTGTTGAAGTACCTTTGGCAGCGATTACAGCCTCAAGTCCTCTTGGGTATTTGAGGAGTTTCTCCCATTCTTCTCTGCAGATCCTCTCAAGCTGTATGTTTTGATGTATGTTTTGTCCTATATTTTTTATATTTAATTCCAGCCCCCATCCCCGCAGGAGGCATTTTGCCTTTTGGTAGGCCGTCATTGTAAATAAGAATTTGCTCTTAACTGACTTGCCTAGTTTAATAAAGGTTAGATAAAAACTTCTTTAAAAAAAAAATCATCAATGGAAACAGGATGCAACTGAGCTCAATTTCGAGTCTCATAGCAAAGGGTCTGAATACTTATGTAAATAAATTACGTTTTTTTTTATATATTTCTACATTTGCTAACATTTCTAAGAACCTGTTTTCGCTTTGTCATTATGAGGTATTGTGTGTATATTGATGTGGGGAAAAAACGATTTTATCAATTATAGAATAAGGCTGGCTGTAACATAACAAAATGTGGAAAAGTCAAGGGGTCTGAATACTTTCCGAATGCACTGTATGGGTTATGTGTATGCACTCAGATATACCTGTCCCATGTTGCTTCAGGTATCACTGACCCACATCCAGGTTTTTGAATAGTAAAGAATGTTTTCACTGCATATACCACTATACCAGAGTTTATTTCCATGAAACCAATACTCCCTAGACGTTTAGAGGTTCAAATTAATGAAAATATTCATATTTTGTTTATTTTTTACATTCCATAATTCTTTCATTGTTTTGGGGGTTTCATGTAAGGGTATGTAAGGCCTATATACTTAATTGTTTTCTAGAAGACTCCAGAGCTCTCAAAGTATGTCATCCATTTGATTTGATTTTTATTTCGTGATTAGTACAAATGTGAATGATTTGCTATCATTGAGAAATAAAGTTTAAACATTTTAATAGCGCTAAATTATTATATACCGGTGTATATATTTGTGAGATTTATTTGGGTCAATAAATTATTATAATCCATATGATCATATTTGATCTATTTCGTACCACTAAAAATATCATTTTAATTCCATGCTCATAGATACCACAAGAAGGCGACCATGTCACACGAAGAGAAACGCGCAAGAAAATAATCTGGGACAAATTGTTCGCTGCAGGCCTACGTAGATTATCCGAACACGTTTCCTGCTAAAGTAGAAAGGATAAAATGGTTTTTGAAAAGAAGTCTTCGGGTGAGTTTAACTCTCTTTTCTTAGTGAAATGGTTGCTTCTGATTATAATAACTATATCGAGTACATAACTTGAGTTCACAAATCAATAATACAATAACAATTTAATTAACAAACAACCGTACATTTGTCACTTGAGCTTGCTAACTGGCTAACCTGGTGGTGTTGTGTCCAGATCGTACAAATGCGCAATCATCACAAAAAATAGCGGTTGTGAGTATACTATACCGGAAAAACTATACATACTATGTATGACATACTATACCGAAACATATAACTAGATCATCTCATATTAACCTAGAAAGCAGGCGAAAGGGGTATTCAATTGCAATGAGAGGAAGTACATGACAACAGAAAGTAATTTTCAGTACTTTTCCAACAGCAAGGTTAGCTAATAAATCATCGTCTAGTCCGACCATTACTAGCTCTTCGAGTCAGGCTTTAGCTGTTCCAGCTGTGTGATAGTCGTTGATATGTAGCTAGTGTAAACCTAGCCAGCAGATCTGACCCACTTGCTTACAGCTGCACTAGGGTCGGACAGACGTGTAGCTTAAGCAGGGGTGAAAGTGGTTTTAATTTATTCGCTATACAGTACCTCCTAAACCAAAAACGTGAGCCGAATCATACATTCTATATGTAATTCTATGTTATTAATTCAATAGGATCTCTGTGGGACTAGTTGTAAAGATTTGAGATTTAACTTTAGAAATGTATGACGTTTTATTGTGGCAAACAGAACCAGTCATGATGTTTTCATCTGATTGTCAAACAATTACTTCAAATGGGTCTTTTACTAGGCTACCTGCGCACTTTAATCCACTCAAAAAATATCCAGCCTCCAAACCACTTTGAATGGAATGAGAGATTGGCTGCAGTGGCTACTGTTAGCTAGCATGAGAACGAAACACGGCAGTTTACTTAACTAGCAGTCATACAATTCTCTGTATAACAGTTGGGATAATGGAACAGTTTGGAGTACAATGCATTTCTCATCCATGGACTGAGGAACGCTTTCCGAGCCATATCTCGCACTGGCTCCGCTGCATCTTAATCTCCACAGGAAACCTGTCCAGCCCTACTGCAGCTTTAAGAAAACATCTTTCTCTCTCCCTCACTACCCCTACTCCCTCTATCTTTCCCAGCCCGTGTAGCGGAGGCAGGACAGAGGCGTGTGTTGGACGATGCAACACGCCAGCGGAGGTTAAATCGGCAGCTGGATGCTCTAGAGAAGGACAACTTCCAGGATGACCCTCTCTCCTCCCTGCCTCCCTCTGGTCCTACTGCCCGCCTGCCCGCCTTTAGCGAAGGAGAGGAACCCGGTGTGTGAGGAAACGCCTTTTAGATCTGCCCAGTGCTATTGTTTGGTGGAGAGCTCTATATTAATTTCTTCATGTGTACTTCTGCCTCCCTTCTCTTTCATCTCTTTATCCTTTCTCTTTCACTCCCTCTTCTCCTGCCTCTCTTCCGCCTTCCCTCTTTCTTTCTGTCTCTAGGTAAGAAGAAGAGGAAAACTAGAGGTGATCACTTCAAACAGAGATTTCGCAAAAACTTCCAGACTCTACTAGAAGAAGAGGTATGTGATAGACTGAGAACACCTCTAACCCCACAAGTAGTCCGCCATATGGAGAAGTGGGTGTCATTTGAAACACACCAGCATCATGTGCAGAGGGGAGCATCCTGACAGAACGTTCAGGTAGAAATACATTATGATGGTTGGTGTCAATTCAGGAAGTACACTGAAATTCCAATGCTTTTCAGTAAGGGAAATGTTGAAATGGAATTTTGTTTACTTTCTGAATTGAAACGGAATTGACGCTAACCCTCGTATGTATGGTCCACTGTAGCTCAGTTGGTAGAACATGATGCTTGTAACTGGTTCAAGTCCCGGGATCACCCAAGCGATAAAAATGTATGCACGCGTGTCTCTAAAGTGCTTTGGATAAAAGTGTCTGCTAAATGCCATGTAGCACATTTCTCTCACGTAGAATAAGGAATGACGTCAGCTCTATAGAGGTCGACCGATTATGATTTTTCAACGCTGATACCAATACCGATTATTGGAGGACCAAAGAAAGCCGATGCCGATTTTTAATTTTCTAATTTTTTAAAAATTATTATATTTATTTGTAATAATGACAATTACAACAATACTGAATGAACACTTTTATTTTAACTTAATATAATACATCAATCAAATCAATTTAGCCTCAAATAAATAAAACATGTTCAATTAGGTTTAAATAATGCAAAAACAAAGTGTTGGAGAAGAAAGTAAAAGTGCAATATGTGCCATGTAAAAAAGCTAAAGTTCTAGTTCCTTGCTCAGAACATGAGAACATATGAAAGCTGGTGGTTCCTTTTAACATGAGTCTTCAATATTCCCAGATAAGTAGTTTATGTTGAGGTTATTATAGGAATTATAGGACTATTTCTCTCTCTACCATTTGTATTTCATATACTTTTGACTATTGGATGTTCTTATAGGAACTTTAGTATTGCCAGTGTAACAGTATAGCCTCCGTCCCTCTCCTCGCCCCTACCTGGGCGCGAACCAGGAACACATTGACAACAGCCACCCTCAAAGCATCGTTGCCCATCGCTCCACAAAATCCGCGGACCTTGCAGAGCAAGGGGAACAACTACTCCAAGTCTCAGAACGGGTGACGTTTGAAACGCTATTAGCACGCACCCCGCTAACTAGCTAGCCATTTCATGTCGGTTACACCAGCCTAATCTTGGGAATTGATAGGCTTGAAGTCATAAACAGCGCAATGCTTGAAGCAGTCAGACTGCTCTATTAAATATCAAATCATAGACTTAATAACATTATAACACACAGAAATACGAGCCTTGGGTCATTAATATGGTCAGATCCGGAAAACGATCATTTTGAAATTAAAACGTTTATTCTTTCAGTGAAATACGGAACTGTTCCGTATTTTATCTAACGGGTGGCATCCCTAAGTCTAAATATTCCTGTTACATTGCACAACCTTCAATGTTATGTCATAATTACGTAAAATTCTAGCAAATTATTTCGCAACCAGCCAGGCGGCCCAAACTGTTACATATACCCTGACTCTGCGTGCAATGAACGGAAGAGAAGTGACAATTTCCCTAGTATAATATTGCCTGCTAACATGAATTTATTTTAACTAAATATGCAGGTTTAAAAATATACTTGTGTATTGATTTTAAGAAAGACGTTAATGGCTTGGTACACATTGGTGCAACGACAGTGCTTTTTTCACAAATGCACTTGTTAAATCACCTGTTTGGCGAAGTAGGCTATGATTCAATGATAAATTAACAGGCACCGCATCGATTACATGCAACGCAGGACATGCAAGATAACTACACATGGTTGAAATTACTAGGTTAACTAGTGATTATGTTAAGATTGATTGTTTTTTACAAGATACGTTTAATGTTCGCTAGCACCTTACAGTGGCTCCTTGCTGCACTCGCATAACAGGTAGTCAGCCTGCTACGCAGTCTCCTCGTGGGGTGCAATGTAATCGGCCATGATCTGTGTCCAAAAATGCTGATTACCGAATGTTATGAAAAACTTGAAATCGGCCCTAATTAATCGGCCATTCCGATTAATCGGTTGACCTCTGCTATAGAGACTTCTGAACGTGACCCTGGGTGCGTACTAGAGGTTGACTGATTAATCGGAATGGCCGATTAATTAGGGCCATTTTCAAGTTTTCATAACAATCGGAAATCGGTATTTTTTGGGCGCCGATTTTATTTATTTTTTATTTAAAAGATACTTTTTTTACACCTTTATTTAATCTTTATTTAACTGGGCAAGTCAGTTAAGAACACATTCTTATTTTCAATGACGGCCTAGGAACGGTGGGTTAACTGCCTCGTTCAGGGGCAGAACGACAGATTTTCACCGTGTCAGCTCGGGGGATCCAATCTTGCAACCTTACAGTTAACTAGTCCAACGCAATAACGACCTGCCTCTCTCTCGTTGCACTCCACAAGGAGACTGCCTGTTACGCAAATGCAGTAAGCCAAGGTAAGTTGCTAGCTGGCATTAAACGTATCTTATAAAAAACAATCAATCATAATCACTATTTAAATACACATGGTTGATATTACTAGATATTATCTAGCGTGTCCTGTGTTGCATATAATCTGACTGAGCAAACAAGTATCTAAGTATCTGACTTGAGCGGTGGTAGGCAGAAGCAGGCGCGTAAACATTAATTCAAACAGCACTTTCATGCGTTTTACCAGCAGCTCTTCGTTGTGCGTCAAGCATTGCGCTGTTTATGACTTCAAACCTATCAATTCCGAGATGAGGCTGGTGTGACCGAAGTGAAATGGCTGGCTAGTTAGCGCGCGCTAATAGCGTTTCAAACTTCACTTGCTCTGAGCCTTGGAGTAGTTGTTCCCCTTGCTCTGCATGGGTAACGCTGCTTCGATGTGGTGGCTATTGTCATTGTGTTGCTGGTTTGAGCCCAGGGAGGAGCGAGGAGAGGGACGGAAACTATACTGTCACACTGGCAGTACTGAAGTGCCTATTAGAACATCCAATAGTCAAAGGTTAATGAAATGCAAATGGTATAGAGGGAAATAGTCCTATAATAACTACAACCTAAAACTTCTTACCTGGGAATATTGAAGACTCATGTTAAAAGGAACCACCAGCTTTCATATGTTCTCATGTTCTGAGCAAGGAACTGAAACGTTAGCTTTCTTACATAGCACATATTGCACTTTTACTTTCTTCTCCGACACTTTGTTTTTGCATTATTTAAACCAAATTGAACATGTTTCATTATCTACTTGAGGCTAAATTGATTTTATTGATGTATTATGTTAAGTTAAAATAGTGTTTAATTGAGTATTGTTGTAATTGTCATCATTACAAATACATTTTTTAAATCGGACGATTAATCGGCATCAACTTTTTTGGTCCTCCAATAATTGGTATCAGTGTTGAAAAATCATAATCGGTCGACCTCTAGTGCGTACCAATAATATCTCCTTTCTCCTGAAGTGTGAATTTATTCACTAAAGTCAAAAAATTAAACTTAAGCCTGGTCTGATCCAGAACGCCCCAAAGTAAACCCATTCACTACTACCCACAAATCTAAAAGCATTGGATTGGTGGAGGAATTGGCTCTTATACTAATAATACTAATAATTTCCTTTGAAATCATTAATTGAGATCTTCCCATAGACTGGTTGGTTGTTTAGCAACAAAACCAATACATGCAAAATAGACAGGGTTGGCATAGATTGTTGACAATATGTAAGCTATATTTTGTCTCCAATGTTTATTGAAAACATACATTTGCACAACTAGCTCTTGTATCCTCTCAAATACATCCTTACAGTTGTTGGTTTGTTAGCTAGCTAACACATTTTAGCCATATTAGCATTGATATGAAATCAGTCAGAACACCTCAAGAACAAGATAAAACGAGCTGAAACGATCCGTGCTTCTACACCTGCATTGCTTGCTGTTTGGGCTTTTAGGCTGGGTTTCTGTACAGAACTTTGAGATATCAGCTGATGTACAAAGGGCTATATAAATAAATTTGATTTGATGATCCTATTTACGATTCCCCACATGGCAGTTTCTTGTCATTTTTGCTAGCAATCTGGCCATCCAGAATCACAACAATACGCTGACTTCTGCCCCAAGGAAGCGCTTTGTTCGCTACCCCATCTATAGCCCCCGTTTTTGCTGAGAGGCTAACCCCGTCCTTGCTGTGTTGTGATTGGCAGAATGTGTCTGAGAGGGAGGAGCCTAACTACCTGTCAGCTGCAGCCCCTCCCTCCTCGCTCCCCCCTCGTCTGTTCTGCTCCGTCTGTGGATTTCCTTCCTCCTACACCTGTTGCTCCTGTGGGGGGCGCTATTGTTCCACACGCTGTCTTATCACGCACAGAGAGACCAGGTAACTCACACTACACTACACTAGAGCTGGGACCAGAAACTGAAAATGATCGTTCATTACGACAAGTAGCCTATACAAAAGAAATGTGAAGTTTGAAATGAAATGCGTTCGCTAATATGGGTGATTGTTAATGGGACAATTGATGGCTACAACCATCAAACCAATAGTAGTAGTTTGAAGGATAATACAATAAAAACTGTGGTGCACATTGCTATTAACTTATTGTTCGATTGATTGTTATCGCATCAATTAGTCAATTTATCGTGATAAGAATTTTTGTCCATATCGCCCAGCTCTAACACTCCCACACACCATACATACAGAGGCTACGTAACATGAATGCAACACACACACACACACACACACTGAACACACATTACACCCCCCCACACATACACAATACCATACACACACAGGGTTGTATATTAACCCTACTACCCTTAGCCTCACCTCTCTCCATTTCTCTCTCAGGTGTCTGAAGATGACTCTGTAGCAGCTGATCTGACTATACCTGGTCATGCTCACAAAATGTGGATGGTAAATTCTTCTACCTGTAGCTGTATAGAATGTTACAACACAGGAACGGCGCTACGGATAATGACCGTGTACCAGAGATGCTATGGAGAGAACACTACCAGAGAAGTAATGGGGAACGCTACTAGAAAGTTACAAACATGCACACAGTGGTTCAGCACTCTGCGGTGTGAAGTCAGTGTTGTGGAGTAGGGTAGTGGTGCGTGGGTAAAATCACTGGGGAAGCAAGAAAAAAAGCCATATTACAACCTATGTGTTATAATTGCATTGTTTGCTCTATAACTTTTTAATTCATATTACTTCACAAATAGGTTTATCACTCTGTCATACAGTATACACTTTTTTATTTTTTTGTTGTCCTAGATTACCTGGCTAAAACGCTTGCTCACTAGGTTAACTTCCATTCATGGGAAATGTTATCTAGTTAACATTAGCCTTCTACATCTAGCTACATATTGAATTTCCATCCTCTCAGGCCAGGGGCACAACAATGTATGAATTTCTGTTTGGAACAGAATCGCCGTTATAATCATTGGCCGGTACGGAGAATTAAGTAGAACCACAAGTCCAAATCCATATCTCCATCTATGGCTAATTTAAGAAAGGGACAACTTTAGCTAGCTAGCCACCGGAGGACAACAACACAACGAGATGCAACAATTCGATTTGTTTCTGTCAATGACTAATGCTTTCATTGTGTTTTGATAGGAGTGATTCCAAAATCCAAGCTGGCTTCCCTTGACCCTTTTTTTTTTTTTTTTTTTTTTGGCAGACCAGGACCATTCACAGTTGAGCTTGTTCAATTTAGCTCAATGTTGACTGGCTAATTGTTTATACTTTTTTTTATCAAGAGACCAGATGCTCATTGGCTTCCCTTGCATTCCGTTCAATGCTACGGGCTGCAGCAATGGACCAGACAGCATCAGATAGATGGCCTACACGTGTAGAGACAGAGGGGCGCTGTTTCGCTTGCCCGGAAGCTTTCTCCAGTGAGATGCATTCCGCCTCATGCAAATTGAAAATTATGAAAAACGGACATAAAAGATAAAAAGGTTTTATTTTTTTATTTTTTACTTGGTCAATTTATGGGGGAGCTTGGCATCTTTGAATACACGCCACTGGCCTGAAGGGGGCAGAGACAGGGCAGGAGTAAGGGAGGGGTTTGTCGTATGGGGGAGGTCTGACTATCTTTGTCTGTCTGACTTGCTGTAATGATTTAATTAAACATGTCTGATTATGACTCAGTGTGTGTATTGTAAATCTTTGTGCTATAGAGTAATCTCCCGTGTATGTGTGCACGTTGAGCCTGTTTGTGACTGGTGTGTGTGTACCCTGGTTCAGGTTTGTATACAGATGTTTGTTTATAAGCTCTGTCCTGTTAGGGAGAATGTTCTTAGAGAGAACAACAGGTTGTGCGCTTATCCGCTTCCAGGAAGATTAAAACAAGTTCCTTTTTCTGAAACCACTGCTCACACACATCCTGACATCAACACACACCCTTCTGCATAACTGACTAAAGTCTATCAGTGGTAAAGTATATGATTATATGTTTATGTATTGCATGTTATGAATAGGTTATATAATTATATTGGAGGAAGGGGGCAGAGGGGTCAGGTGGTAATTAAGGGCAACAACCCCTGAACCTCAGCTGTAAAGGGACGTTAATTATTAATGCACGCATATTGGGGGGATTTCCACTAGTTACAACAGCTACAACTTAATGGAAAAAAATAGCTTTGTGCTCTTAATTTATAGTTAGGCATAAGGTCAGCAGTAGTGTGGGTAGGATTAGGGTTACAATCTTTAAAGAGAAATGGTCGAAATAGGCGGGGTTTATGACTTTGTGGCTGTGCTAACTATAGTGGCGGCCAGTGGATGAGAGAGCCACGGTAGCGCCTGATTTGGCACAGACAGGACGTCGGAGTAGGCTGTATGTGTTTGTACCCCATTTACAGAACTGGGAGGTTGAGTGCTCCTGTCAACGAGTGAAAGCTGCGCTTGCATCGGGCGCTGTGAAAATGGCGGATGACTGCGCTAGGCTCAGTACAATAATCGGTCAATGTTCGCACCGCAGACTTTGCCCGGTGAGGGAGTGTTGTGTGTACGGAAATCCAGTAACGTGGCGCGAGCAGCTGTCAAGCAAAGATAGTAGCGGAACGGGGGCTCCTCGGGCTGTCAAGCGAGTCGACCGCTGGAGCGCGCAAGGTGAGTAGACTAGAATGGGTGTATGGTTCGTCTTTTAACACAGATCTTGGATCCGATTATCCTACCCAAACCACTATCGGGGGATGGCAGAGACCGCGGGCAGATGAATCCCTCTTTCAATGCGCGGTGATCATCAGGCACAATAAACTATAGGCTACCGCTGGCGTCCATTTCAAACTGGCATAGCCAAGCCAAATAACGCAGTTTTCACTCAGAGAAGCATAATTTTATTTTAATGTTTATTTTCGCGTTTTTAATATTTATTTGATGCTGAAAATCACCTCAACACTGTCTATAGACATCAGCCCTTGATTGGCCAAGCTCTGTGTTCTCTGAGGAGCGCAAAACCGATTGGATTAGAGGTGTGCACACTGCACAGATGTTATGAATGTGTTTCTCTGTGTGCAGGGCTATAGCCCAGACCCCCATTGATACTACTGCTGCTGCCATGGAGAGGAAAGAGGTAATATATCGGAATATTTTATTGCGATTCAATGAAACAGGATCTGTTGCAGAACGTCTGATCATCATACCCAATGGTGTAAAGTACTTGCAAGTACTACTTACGTAGTTTTTGGGGGTATCTGTACTTTTATATTTTTGACTACACTACATTCCTAAAGAAAATAATGTACTTTTTACTCCATACATTTTCTCTGAAACATTTCGAATGCTTAGCAGGACAGGAAAATGGTCAAATTCATACTTATCTGATCTGGCAGACTCACTAAACACAAATGCTTAGTTTGTAAATTATGTCTGAGTGTTTGCTATCCCCTTGCTATCCTTAAAAAAAAACATGAAAATGATGCCATCTGGTTTGCAAAATATAAGGAATTTGAAATGATTTGGACTTTTACTTTCAATATTTAAGTATTACTTTGGACACTTAAGTATATTTAAAACCAAATACTTTTAGACTTTTACTCCAGTAGTATTTTACTGTGTGACTTTCACTTTTACTTGAGTCATTTTCTATTAATGTATCTTTTACTTTTAATCAAGTATGACAATTGGGTACTTTTTCCACCACTGATCATACACCAACCCCCCCCTCTCTCTACCTCTCCTTCTTTCTCTCTTCTGTCTCTCTCTCTCTCTCTTTCTTGTCCTCTCCTTCAGCATCCAGTTGGAGAAGTCCTCATCATTCCAATGAGATCTTCAACATCACTTTCGCCCCAGGATTCAGCTCGACCCCTTCCCACTCCCCTTCAGCCCTCCTCCCCTCCTCCACCCCTCTCTCTGTCCAGTCCCCAGCTCCAGGCTGAGTTTCTGAGAAGAGCTCCCAGAGCTGCTTCCCCCGACAACGATTCGGATAGACACAAAAACCTTCCCCACCAACCCTCTCCCTCTGTCTCCCCCTCTGTGTCCCTCTTCTCCTCCCCTCCTACCCCTCTTTCCTCCCCTCCTCCACCCCTCTCCCTGTCCAGTCCCCAGCTCCAGGCTGAGTTTCTGAGGAGAGCAAGCCGTGGTCTGAGAACTGTCTCCTGTGACACCAGCGATGTCCTCACCTCCCCCAGCTCCACCCTGGTATCCCCCTTTACCTCCATCACCTCCTCCACCCTTACCTCCCCCCCACTGCCCCTGTCCTCCTCCACCCTTACCTCCCCCCCACTGCCCCTGTCCTCCTCCATGCCCACTAAAGAGGGTGAGTTTTGAAGCAGTGCCATGGTCTAGTACTGATAGTAAAGTCATGTGATGCTTGTCTCTCTCCAGTTCTCAGCTACTGAATAGTAGTAGTGGTGGTTGTGTCGTTATAGTATACTAGTAGTATTGTCGGTATAGTATACGAGTAGTATTGTCGGTATAGTATACTATTAGTAGTAGTGTCGTTATAGTATACTACTAGTAGTAGTGTCGTTATAGCATACTACTAATTGTAGTGTCGTTATTGCATACTAGTGTCGTTATAGAGTAGCAGTAGTGTCATTATAGTATACAACTAGTTGTAGTGTCGTTATAGTAAACTACCACCAGTAGTAGTAGTGGTAGTGTAGTTATAGTAAACTTGTAGTAGTAGTTATAGTAAACTACCAGTAGTAGTGGTAGTAGTGTAGTAGTAGTAGTGTAGTTATCGTATACTAGTAGAAGTAGTAGTGGTGTTATAGTATACCAGTAGTAGTAATGGAGTTATAGTATACCAGTAGTAGTAATGGAGTTATAGTATACTAGTAGTGGTAGTAGTGTTGTTATAGTATACTAGTAGTGGTAGTAGTGTCGTTATAGTATACTAGTAGAAGTAGTAGTGGTGTTATAGTATACCAGTAGTAGTAATGGAGTTATTGTATACCAGTAGTAGTAATGGAGTTATAGTATACCAGTAGTAGTAATGGAGTTAAAGTATACTAGTAGTGGTAGTAGTGTCGTTATAGTATACTAGTAGTAGTGTCGTTATAGTATACTACTAGTAGTAGTGTTATAGCATACTACTAATTGTAGTGTCATTATTGCATACTAGTGTCGTTATAGAGTAGCAGTAGTGTCATTATAGTATACTACTAGTTGTAGTGTCGTTATTGCATACTAGTGTCGTTATAGAGTAGCAGTAGTGTCATTATAGTATACTACTAGTTGTGTCGTTATAGTAAACTACCACCAGTAGTAGTAGTGGTAGTGTAGTTATAGTAAACTAGTAGTAGTGTAGTCGTAGTTATAGTAAACTACCAGTAGTAGTGGTAGTAGTAGTAGTAGTAGTAGTAGTAGTAGTAGTGTAGTTATAGTATACTAGTAGAAGTAGTAGTGGTGTTATAGTATACCAGTATTAGTAATGGAATTATTGTATACCAGTAGTAGTAATGGAGTTATAGTATACCAGTAGTAGTAATGGAGTTATAGTATACCAGTAGTGGTAGTAGTGTCGTTATAGTATACTAGCAGTGGTAGTAGTGTCGTTATAGAATACTACTAGTAGTGACTGTGTAGTTTACTGTCAATAGTGTAGTTATAGTATACAAGTAGTAGTAGTGTAGTTGTAGTGTACTATTAGTAATGTACTTAGTCTAATAGTATGAGTGTTACTATAGTATACTAGTAGTAGTGTCGTTATAGTATACTAGTAGTAGTGTCGTTTTAGTATACTGGTAGTAGTGGTGTAGATATAGTATACTAGTAGTAGTTGTAGTGTGGTTATAGTATACTAGTAATAGCGGTGTAGTTATAGTATTCCAGTAGTGGTGTAGTTATAGTGTTTGTAGTGTAGTTATAATATACTAGTAGTAGTTTTAGTAGTAGTGTGGTTATAGTATACTAGTAGTAGTAGTGTAGTCATAGTAGTAGTAGCCGTGGTGTAAAGTACTTCAGTAAAAATACTTGAGTCTTTTTTTTAGGTATCTGAACTTTACATTACTATTTATATTTTTGAATACTTTTTCTTAACTACATTCCTTTATTTATTTGATTTATTTTTGAATTTTTAGCCCTTTTTCTCCCCAATTTCGTGGTATCCAATTGTTGTAGTAGCTACTATATTGTCTCATCATTGCAACTCCCGTACGGGCTCGGGAGAGACGAAGGTTGAAAGTCATGCGTCCTCCGATACACAACCCAACCTAGCCGCACTGCTTCTTAACACAGTGCGCATCCAACCCGGAAGCCAGCCGCACCAATGTGTCGGAGGAAACACTGTGCACCTGGCAACCTTGGCTAGTGCGCACTGCGCCCGGCCCGCCACAGGAGTCGCTGGTGCGCGATGAGACAAGGATATCCCTACCGACCAAGCCCTCCCTAACCCGGACAACGCTGGGCCAATTGTGCGTCGCCCCATGGACCTCCCGGTCGCGGCAGGTTACGACAGAGCCTGGGTGCGATCCCAGAGTCTCTGATGGCACAGCTGGCGCTGCAGTACAGCGCCCTTAACCACTGCGCCACCCGGGAGGCCTTCACTACATTCCTAAAGAAAATAATGTACTTTTTACTCAATACGTTTTCTCTGAAACCCAAACGTACTTGTTACATTTTGAATGCTAAGCAGGACAGGAAAATTGTCCAATTCATGTACTTAGCAAGAGAATATCCGTGGTCATCCCTGTTGCTTCTGATCTTGCAGACTCACTAAACACAAATGCTTATTTTGTAAATGATGTCTGAGTGTTGGAGTGTGCCCATGGCTATCCGTAAATAAAAAAACAAGAAAATGGTGCCGTCTGGTTTGCTTAAGGAATTTGAAATGATTTTTGCTTTTACTTTCAATACTTAAGTATATTTTAACAATTACATTTAGTTTTGATAATTTAGGATATTTAAAACCAAATACTTTTAGACTTTTAATCAAGTAGTATTTTACTGGGTGACTTTCACAAAGATACCTTAGTCATTTTCTATTCAGGTATCTTTACTTTTACTCAAGTATGACAATTGGGTACGTTTTCCACCACTGACTAGTAATCTAGTTACAGTATACTAACAGTAGTAGTGCCATTATAGTGTACTGCTGGTAGCAGTGTCATCATAGTATATTACTACTAGTCGTTATAGTATACTAGTAGTAGTGCCGTTACTGTATACTAGTAGCAGTGTAGTTATAGAATACTAGTAGTAGTGCAGTTATAGTATACTAGTAGTAGTAGTTTAGTTATAGTATACTAGTAGAAGTGTAGTTAGTGTACTAGTAGTAGTGATAGTGTAGTTATAGAATGTGTGTAGTAGTGTAGTTATAGTATACTAGTATTATTAGTGTAGTTATAGTATACTACCAGTAGTAGTGTAGTTATAGTATACTATTGTAGTCGTTGAGCAGTCATAGTATACTACTAGAGTAGTGTAGTTATGGTATACTAGTGGTAGTGTAGTTATAGTGTACTAGGAGTAGTTTAGTTGTAGTATACCAGTAGTGTCGTTATAATATATTACTATTAGTAGTAGTAGTAGTGTCATTGTAGTATACTAGCAGTAGTTCAGTTATTGTATACTAGTGGTAGTATTGTAGTTATAGCATACTAGTAGTAGTAGTGTAGTTATAGTAGACTAGTATTAGTAACGGAGTTATCATATACCAGTAGTGGTAGTGTAGTTATAGTATACTAGTAGTAGTGTAGTTATGGTATACCAGTAGTAGTAGTAGTGTAGTTATAGTATACTAGTAGCAGTGGTGTAAAGTACTTCATTAAAAATACTTGAAAGTACGACTTAAGTATTTTTGGGGGGTATCTGTACTTTACTGTTTATATTTTTGACTACTTTTACTTCACCACATTCCTAAAGAAAATAATGTACTTTTTATTCCATATATTTTCTCTGAAACGCAAAAGTACTTATTACATTTTGAATGCTTCGCAGGACAGGAAAATTGTCCAATTCATGCACTTATCAAGAGAACATCCATGGTCATCCCTATTGCCTCTGATCTGGCTGTTTGTAAATTATGTCTAAGTGTTGGAGTGTGTCCCCGGCTATCCATAAATTTAAAAAACGAGAAAATTATGCCGTCTGGTTTGCTTAATATAAGGAATCGTTATAGTATACAAGTAGTAGTGTCTTGATAGTATACTAGTTGTACTTTTGTCATTATAGTATACTAGCTGTAGTGTAGTTATAGTATACTAGTTGTAGTAGTGTCGTTATATTATACTAGTAGTAGTTGTGTAGTTATAGTATACTTCTAGTAGTAGTGTAGTGTAGTTATGGTATACTAGTACAGTAGTAATGTGTGTGTGTGTGTGTCCAGTCGAGCTGCTGTGTGTAACATAGTGGTGTACAATAACGTGTGTGTGTGTGTGTGTGTGTGTGTGTGTGTGTGTGTGTGTGTGTGTGTGTGTGTGTGTAGGTTGCACTACTCTCCTGTCTCTCTCCAGTACTGAGCTGCTAACTGAGCTGTGTCAATCTCAGTCCCGTCCTATGAAGCACGTCTCTGTCTCTAAAGGACTCACCACTGTCTTCTCTGGACGGGGCAGGGGCATAACGGTAAGGTGTGTGTGTGTGTGTCACACCACAGTCTTCTCTTGACGGGGCAGGGGCATAAAGGTAAGGTGTGTCACACCACGGTTTTCTCTGGACGGGGCAGGGTATAAAGGTAAGGTGTGTCTTACCACTGTCTTCTCTGGACGGGGCAGGGGCATAACGGTAAGTTGTGTGTGTCACACCACTTTCTTCTCTGGACGGGGCAGGGGCATAAAGGTAAGGTGTGTGTGTGTGTCACACCACTGTCTTCTCTGGACGGGGGGAGGACAGAAAGTATTTGGGGCAAGATGTGAGAATTGATCTACTGTGGTGTATATAAACTCTTCCTGACGCTTTCTCTCTCTGTGCTCCAGAATCCTAGCCCTGCCACTGCCTCAGGAGCAGCCAACCAGACACTCCGCTCAGACTCCATGTCCAATAGGAGAGGACAGGCAGGTCCCAGGCTCTCTAATGGGATAAAGCGTTAGACTAAGCTAAAGTGCCCTTGATGACCCCAGCTACTGTATAATGTAATTGAAATGAATGAAAACCAGCAGTCCTGTGGCCCTCCGGGGCCTGGAGTTGAGAACTGAATGATACATTATCAAACACTATCTATACTGCCATGTGCCATTGCCAACACACTAACATCATAGACACAATGCCAACCCACCGACAGACTTACACACACACACACACTGTACCTCTTCATGTAAGACATGGAAAGCAATGTGGTGAGGTGAAGCAGGTCTTTCTCTGTAAAAAAATAAATGATCTTTTGTCTCTATTGTGTGTGTGTGTGTGTGTAACTTCACTGATAAGATCCAACCCATGGCCAGAGTCTAGAGACATCATGAGATACAGGGACTGTGTGTGTGCGTTGATAGAGGGCTGATGAAACAGTGGTTGAGATAAGAGCCAAAGGTTAAAGGTCAAGTACAGAGTGTTCCAGGAGGTGTGGCTTAAAGAGGAAGTGTTTCTTTACTGTAATGCATTTAGAAAGAGAGGGAAAGGAAAACAATACTAAGAAATAATGTAAGCTGCAAAGGGACAAGAAGATAGAGAGATAAGATATAGAGAAATACAGCTAGGGTGGACAGCCGTTTACTACTAGTTAGTTGTATTCCCCAGCCGGATCTCTCTGTCGCGAATAGCCTGGGGACGAGGTTACCTACCAGTATGTGAGGGGTGGTCTACTGAGTTTGTCTGTGTTCAGGACAGTACCTGTTTGTGTAGACAAGATGGGCATTAATGGACAACTGCAACGCTACCTGCTGCCAGCCTCCATCATGGCTCTGCTGCTCTTCCTCAGTTCTTTCTGGCTCCGTGAGTTTCCACTTTAACCATAGGATTTAGCTGATACTGTTCTCTGTGTGGCTGTGTGTGTTTATTGTGACAAAATGTACATGTGTTTCTCTCGTTCTCAGCTCAGATTGCAATGCCTGATTGTGAGACCTCCTGGCACCCCTGTCTGAGTTTCAATTTCTACCTTCCAACAGTGAGTACACACACACACACACAATTTAGCCTGTAGGGAAATATCTTAACAGTTAGTTAGTTGTTCTATAATTTACATTGTAGTGTGAAACCAAGTGATAGATTGTAATACATAATAAAGATAAATAGGACATACACTACGTGGCCAAAATGATTTGGACACCTGCTCGTTGAACATCTCATTCCAAAATCATGGGCATTAATGTGGAGTTGGTCCCCCTTTGCTGCTATAACAGCCTCCACTCTCCTGGGAAGGATTTCCATTAGATGTTGGAACATTGCTTCTGGGACTTGCTTCCATTCAGCCATAAGAGCATTAGTGAGGTCAAGTACTGATGTTGGGCGATTAGGCCTGGCTTGCAGTCGGCATTCCAATGGTGATCTTAGGCGTGTGTGCGGCTGCTCGGCCATGGAAACCCATTTCATTACGCTCCGAACGAAACAGTTCTTGTGCTGATGTTGCTTCCAGAGGCAGTTTAGAACGTGGGAGTGAGTGTTGCAACCGAGGACAGAACATTTTTCAGCACTCCGCTGTCCCGTTCTGTGAGCTTTTGTGGCCTACCACTTCACGGCTGAGCCGTTGTTGCTCCTGAAAGTTTCTACTTCACAATAACATCACTTACAGTCTACCAGGGCAGCTTTACTGTCAGTGTTTGTCTATGGAAATTGCATGGCTGTGTGCTCAGTTTATACACCTGTCAGCAACAGGTGTGCCTGAACTAGCTGAATTGACTAATTTGAAAGGGTGTCCAGATACTTTTGGTCATGTAGTGTAGATATGATACTTCATCTTCTCCGCCTCTCTCCCTCTCTCTCCTGTTCCAGCTGGAGAGCCCTGTTATTCCTCATCCAGGAGGGGTGCAGAGTGAGGGACAGCAGGGTGAGAGGGGTGGAGTGTTGGGTTCTGTGCCCCCTCTCCAGGTGTGTCAAGGTCAACAATTCCAGGTGTGGCGTCTCATGTCCCACCTGACCTCTTCCATGGCTACGCACTCTGATGATGTTCTGCTGGAGCACTACCTCTACAGCTGGGACGAACTCATCAAGTACGGTGTGTGTGTGTCTGTGTGTGAGAGTGTTTATAAGGGGAACACCTTTTAAACTTGCCATAAATGATACAGTAAGGAGTTGTTAGGTGAAGGTCTCAACATTGACTCCCCACTCCTCTCTCTCGCTCTCTCTCTAGGTTTATGGAATCTCTCGGACCTCTGGTCAGTTTTTTCTCTCAGAAGGTCAAAGATAAGATCGCTGTCATCAGAGAGCTGGCCCAGCAGGAGAAAGAGGCCCTTGAGAAACGAAGTCCAGTAGAAGGACACTCTGGACTACAAACTCGCACATCAGGACTAGAAGGCCCAGTGGCCTACAGTTCAGTGCGTTCCATGGTGGAGTCGGAGCTGCAAAGGGGCTTGGTGAACTTCAGTGTGCGGACGCGCTCCGGCTGCAGAAATCTGCTGCGGCTCCACCGTTCGCTGCTCTGGATCCTGCTGCTACTGCAGGGCCTGGGGGAGGGACCGGACGCACAGGGGGTTTACCGCACCCCTGGGGAGCTCTGCAGGTATCTTTAGACAGAAAACACACTTGCACACACACACACTCAAAAGGTTACTTCACAATTTCACTAAATGATCGAAGACCAAGTCTCACACTACCCATAGCCTGATGGCCATGCCAGCTTGCCAGTATCGTGGGCACAGTTGCCTGCTCTCTCACTCATGCACACACACACACTAACCTTGCCCCTGTTCCCTAGGGATGCATACACCGTGGCCCTGGCCCCCCATCACCCCTGGTTGATCCGCAGTGCGGCTGAGCTGGTGTTTGTAGCTCTGCCAGACAGAAGAGTGTTCCTGGATATAGTTTGTGTGAGAAAAGAGGAGGAGGTTGGGCCGGTGCTCAACATTGTTGTAGACGTTATGAGAGAGGTATACACACGCACACAGAGCATACTGGAAGAACACAACATGATAGAGCTGCCATAGAAAGACACAGACAGACAGGTATGCCAGCACACATAGCCTGCACAGACTATAAAGACACGTGATAGAAAGACTAGAAACACACTGCAACTCAGTTCGTTAGGCCTACCGTATAAGCCTGTTAACAACTGTATATGTAGAAAAGCCCTTATAACTAATGAGAACCGTGGAATACTTGCTTTGTGTCAGTGAAAGGAGTGAATAAACATGTTATTTATTCACATGTCTGTAGTTGTTCTTCTGTGTGTGTGTCTACTGCTGTAAATCACAGAAGTAGAATTAAGTACCTGGATCACCAGGCGGGCACTCTGTCCTTCTACAGTGTCTCTGACACAATGACCCTCCTCCACAGTGTCCAGACCAGATTCACGCAGCCCCTCTATCCTGGGTTCTGGCTTCATTGCTTTAAGACCACAGCTGAGTTATGTGAGTTAGAGTAGACTAGAGTCCTATGTCAGTGATGCTTTACCCTACTATTCAGTGAGTTGTTTATTTCCTTCTTCTGTGACCCCCAGAGGATTGGCTCTCACAGATTGAGCTCTCTGTAGTCTAGATAGAATTTGAGGTTATGGTTTACCATGACTTACTTTTCTGTGAGGTTTTCCTTTTCTTTGAATAGCAGAGGATTGACTTTTGCAGATTGTCATTTCTAGAATTCAAAGTTATTTTCCCCAAATCCTATGATGTTGAAAATGAATCTGTATCTCCGGTGAGACTTTACCTCTGAAGGCAGCATGTGATAGGCCATACATTGTTTTCAGAATAATTTCTTAACCTGTTCTTTCCCTTTGTTATCGTGTACTCTTTTTCAGAGGTAGCCATTTGTTATGTAGGCTACAGTGCATATGTTGCTGTATATTCTATGTGTATTTATCCTAGATCTCTCACATGCTTGATGTTACAGGTCCCCTCGAGGTCCATATTATACCAATAGTTTTTCAATCAAATGAAGTAAGTAGTTTACTGAGCCCTTATTTACAGTGTTCACTCAATATTGACAATGCTGAAGCAAATGCAAACTGATAAATAAACAGCGTGTTTGTTGAGCATCTGATTAGTGAACTACTTCTTTCACATTCAGAGCCTCCGAATGCTCTAGTGGCAATCACAAAGCAGCATGAATACTCTGTTTTGAAATACATTTAACCAAGTGAGTTACATTTAATTTTACAGTGTATTTTTTTTGGTGAAAAACGACATGAAAAGATAACAAGGAAATTAATTGAATGCAGTAAATCTTTATTTGATTAATTAAGTGTTGTTATTGGTTAGATTGACATTTTAAGGTGTTCCAAAAGCATTTGTTGATGGCCGAGAACATCCTGACAAAGATGGAGGGTTTGTGTTTCTTCTCCTTGGGTTGAGAAGTGGAGAGACAACTCTCTTGAAGTGGAGCCATGACAGCCTTTGGCACTGTGTTGGGTACTAGAGACGGAAGGGAAAGTTGGCAGGAACTTTAGTCAACAAACCTACATGGACTTGGTTTTAAAATGATTGTGTGCTCATCCTTTCATGTTGCTAATGTTGTGGGACTGTGAAATACTATGCAGTTTATATATATATATATATATATATATAAAATATATTTAATATAAATATATTTAATATATTTAATATAAATATATTTAATATAAATATATTTAATATATTTAATATAAATATATTTAATATAAATATATTTAATATATTTAATATAAATATATTTATATTTAATATAAATATATTTAATATATTTAATATAAATATATTTAATATATATATAATATAAATAATCAGAGTTTATATAAAAAACGGATGAAATAATAATTAGCCGTTAGACTTACATATGCAATGGTCCTCTTCCCGGGGAACCTTAATCTGGTCCTGGGCTTCCTTTGAGGGCTGTAGCTGCTTTTTGTTGCGCCGCCTGAAGCACTTATTGTTTCAAAATAAAATGTCTTACTGAATGTAATTCTTAAAACAACATAATTTATACAACACCAACAAGTATAAAGTAATGCCATTGAGAGGTTTTCATATTGTGTAGTAAGATACCCAACAGCAAGTAATAAACACCAAAAAAATGACAGCAAAACTAATAATAAAAATAACATTTCACTTAGACCCATTTCTGGTTTACCTTGAGGTTGAGTCTGAACTTGGAAATCTTTGGGAGGAATCTGAACCTCCATTTGCCTTGTTTCACAGCCCGAGGAGAACTGGAATCACTCTGGGCCTGTTCCACAGACCCAGTAGCAATGATGGATGCCTCTCTGTCATGGATGTTGTCCTCCACTGTGTGACTCGAGGCTCCAGAAATGTTGTCCATCACTTGGTGACAGATTGCGCTTGTGAACAGATTCACTGTGTCATTGTAAACCTGCGAAGAACTAGCAGACACCACAGAGCTACTACCATCAAGTACAGTCACTAGAGAAGTAGTGGAACTTGAGCTGCGGTGACTAGATGTGCTCGACGGAACATCGTAAAGGGAGGCTTCCTGATCCAAGCCCCACAATGAAGGAGGCAAGATCAAAGGAAGCAACAATTGCTTCACTAACTCCTCCGCGAACATGTAGATGAGTTTGGAGGAGAAGGGTTTCCCCACTTGGTTTTCCCTCCTTGCTAGGTTAAGCAAAACTGTGTCAGAGACACACTTAGCGACTGCCACCGATTTGATTAGTGGGATGCTGTTCTGCTCCCGAATGAGGCTCTCAAGTTGAGCAACAAGGTCATGGCACAATGAGTGAATCTTCTCCTTTGAGATAAGTTCTTCTAGTGATGTTAGATCAGAGTCTGGAGAAGTGATCTGCTGCATCACTTCAGGATCAAGATGTTCAATGATGAAGCTCACCACACCATTCAGGGGTTTTCCTTGGTCACTCAATGAGGCCCCGGATGCAATATCATCTCTTGCATCAATACATGTGCTTCTAATGACAGGGAAGCTACTGTCCAGTAACTCAGTTGACATTGTAGTTCCTGGGAGAGTGTGAGTATTGTTCAATCTCTGAGAGCTTGAGCCTTTTGAAGCAGTAGATAAAGAAGTTGAAGGCCTTTGAAGCTCTTGCCACTCTTGCTCTGTATCATCCTCACTGCAAACTGTCTCCACACCCTCCAGCATCATTCCCACAATGCCATGGAGTTGCACCAGCTCCCGTGAGGTCATCAATTCCTCCGATCTGGTCATTTCCTCTTGGATGGCAAGCAAGATTTGACTGCTGCTTTTTTTGGCTTGCATTATGATAGCATCTGTGGTTTTTACATCTGGTTGATGATGCCGGATGAAAAACTCTCTCAGGTTGTTCCGCAGGTGCCTATAAATAGTCTGTGCTGTAGACCAAAGTTTAAAGTCAGAAATGGCAACACCACTTTGCCAGCTCTTGTTTGATGTCTCAGAATAACTTGTGGTACCATGTAGAAGGGCAGAATCAGTTGGCTGTAGACTATCAGTTGGTTCGGTGGTCTGCAACAGGCTCTTCATGTCTTTCACAACGGCTGCAACAACACCAAAAGAGGATGAGTCCATGCTCATAAAGGAAGTTGAGGAGGAATCCTGTTGAATGCCAAAATCTGATTGACTGACCCGACTAGTGTGGGACTCTGATATGCTGGAACTTCCTGAGTTGGAAAAGCACCTGACAGATTCAATTAGGACTTGTTTCACTCGTTTCACAGCCTGTGTCTGAAACGTTTCACTGGAGAGTTCGCAAATGAATGCATTTGGAGAAACGCACAAACTCTCTGATGAAGAAGTTGCAGAACTTGCGGCAGAGATGACCTTTAACCAAGCTATGACATGGTCCACAAACTCAGTAGCCAAAAGGGACGTATCCGATGACATCCTTTCATGTGAATATGTCAATTCTTCCTCAGGAACTTCTGGCTTGTAACATGACACAATTGTGCTCACAACCTCCTTAGTGGTAGAGTCGAGGTGAAGCTGAATGATCTGAGGGCTAAGAGCCATAGGTGTGGAGCTTTCGCTCTGTCTATGAAGAGCCACTTCTCCTGGTGATATGACCCTGAAGCATACGCTCACTCTTGTTGGATCCAAATGACTTTTGGATCAAAGTAGGAGCAGAAATGTTTTTAGCTTGCTCTAGATTCTCCTCTTTGTCTCTTTCTGAGCTGTTAGGGGCCAAAAGTCGAGAGTAAAATCCCCTCAGAGTATTCTGCAACCTTTTAGAAAGGTTAAGGGCCGCGGGTAGAGCTTTCATTTTTGTGAAATCTGATTGTGCGATACATGTCATATCGCTCAGAAAGGAATCCATAATTTCAGAGGCTTCAGAACCTACATTAATTGTAGTTGTTATAAGTTCTGGCATAGCTGGCAGATTCCTTTCACTGGCCAGATTACATGAATGCTCAGGTGTGCAAGCAGACATTTGTGCAGATAGACTTCTGCTAGACCTAATGAGCACTTCGCTAATAGCGTTAGTGGCTTCTGACTTCAATTCAACACTGGAAAATTTCTCAATGGTTGTCATTACAGGAGATCCAAGCTTTTTCTCAGAAGGTGAAAGTATGAGGATGTTTGGACTCACCAAGCTGCCAGAGGATACAGTCTCTTTCAGATTGTTTTTCTCTGCTAAGGAGTCTTCCAGAAGACCAACACTATCCCTTGAAGCCAAAACATTTACTTTGTGTGTTATTTCTCGAAGCACATCCATTGTTCCTTGCTCTCCTCCCTGGCATTCTCTGGAGTTGACCATAACAGCCATGACCTCTCCTGTCAATGGTGCAAGAGAAGCCTCAATGTCCACATTCTCCTTAGATGGATTGGTTTTGGCTTGAGGCGCAGCCTGTCCAGTGATTCCAAAGCTCCGCAACTTGGCACAGATAACAGACACCAGCTTTGGGCGGCCTGCACGGCATATCGCCTGCCAGTGTCACACAACACTGGACTTGATTTACCTGAGCTGGAATAGGAGATGATCAGTGAGATGTCAGAGTTCACCTGACTCACGACATCTCTGACCACAGATCTGGTCAATCCAGGTGAGCCAGAAGAGCAGGATTGATCACCCAGCGTTTGGAGAATTGTGGCCTCTGTGATCCCAAAGAGGGAATTCAGAGGATCTGTCAGTCGAGCGTCTACTCGATGTGCCCTCTGCAACGACGTCTGGGAACTTCAAAACAAACACAAGAATTTATCAGTCTTGGCTAATGTTTACATATTGATCTCTGCAAATCAATACTTTAAATTCACCTAAATCCCAATAATTATAATATTTAGTTCTCTAAAGATGTGGTGTCTGCCGTCTTACTTTACCATAAAAACAGTCGTTCATTAGCTTTTCATTCTTAAAGTGTCATATGCTGTGTAATGTGTGAAAAAGTTGGTTTGAATTCAGTATGTACACGGTGCTAAGATCAGTCAGGTCAGGCACACAGTTGAAGTGTGGTCGGTGAACATACCTTGTGGATGAACGTGGAGTGGGTGTGTGGGAGCTGTAATAATGTCTGTGACTGTCACTCGTCCTCAATTCTCTGTTGTGGTAACTGTGTCCGCGGATCAATTCCAGCCTCTGTTCAAATTCAGTGGATGAGGGGTAGGGACTCTTGACCCATTGACTGTACAGATATCTTCCACTGCTGGGCCTTGTGGATAGATCTTTGTCATCAAATGTCACCATGTGTGACTGCTCAAAATCAGTGGCCGAGGGAGTCCTGGCCCATTGACTGCACAGGGACCTTCCACTGCCAGGCCTCTTAGGTAGACCATCTTCATTCAATTTCACCACATGTTCCTGGATGCTTGAAATGTTGGCGCACTCTGATCCAGTCAGCGAGGAACTAGCTTCTCCAGCGGAATCAAGCTCTAATATTTGTGCAAGGGTCGGGATGAGGATCTCAACCGCAATGTGGGAAACCGTTTTCGCTATCTTCCTACACATTTTGGCAAGTTGTACTTTGGTTGTCTGCTTCAATACAAAAAAATAGCATAATATTTATTCTTGAGGGGCTGTGTTGTCAAGTGCTTAGTTAGTCAATATGATAAACTTCATGTCCAACTTTCTATCAAATAATCACACATCAAATGTTGACAGATAAACTTACAGGATTTCTCATGCCCTCCTGAATCACCTTCCACTGCCTGATAAAGACACAAGTTAACATGTTCAGTTGTTTTGTAGTGGTCCAGACAGGGTTGTTGTATAAAGAATGGACGCTATTTAAAGATTTTGAGCATACCTATCAGTGAGATTCCTCATGAAATTGATGAGGATTGGGAAGCAGACGTCCTCTTCCATTCCTGAGGGGTAAAGTTGACTCTTGCGTAATTCCTCCTGTAAGAGTTGAATTACGGCCGCTCTGTTTCGGTATTTATCTGGATAGTGAGCTCGGGGTGAACAGAATGCCACTGAGGAACCTAAAGGACAAAAATAAATTAGTTTTTAAAATAATGAATCTGCACAACAAAAGGAACGAAACAGTACATGTACTAGGAAAATAAATAGTTTAATATAGAAACATCTCTAACCTTCTTCAGTGCCTTGGTCTGCTGATTTTGTGGGGGCCTTCAAGAATACAGTTTTCAAATCACACATTATTATTTGTAACATCAAGTTAAAGCAGTCCATTATTTAGCCAATTGACAGCAAGATAGATTTAAACCTAGAAAATAACCCAAGTGGCCAGAGGACCAATCACACCTTCCTCTCGTTCTTTCTATCCTATACAGTGTTTATCAAAATGAAAGTAAGGAGTTTTTTTTAATATGTAGAGATTCTGTAAACTTTTTGTTGAAAAGCTGTGAAGCTGTTGAAAGACTGCCTCCTTTTCATCTGACATTGAATCAAGTTTGTAAAATGAAACAGGATAGATTAAAACCTAGCAAAAAAATTTTTAAAAAAATGATAAGAGGACCAATCTTACCTTGCCAGACATGACCTTCTTCTCTTCCTTTAGTTGAGCGTCTGGTTTCTCTGCCTCCACCTCCTCTTCCATCCCTTTCTCCTGGTGGCTATCTTCCAAGTCCTGTTGTAATCAAGTGTTGTTGTTATAATCATCATAACTAGCCTGTAAAAAAATTACAGCAAAACTCAATAATAACATTTCACTTAGACCCATTTCTGGTTTACCTTGAGGTTGAGTCTGAACTTGGAAAACTTGGGGAGGAATCTGAACCTCCATTTGTCTTGTTTCACAGCCCGAGGAGAACTGGAATCACTCTGGGCCTGTTCCACAGACCCAGTAGCAATGATGGATGCCTCTCTGTCATGGATGTTGTCCTCCACTGTGTGACTAGAGGCTCCAGAAATGTTGTCCATCACTTGATGACAGATTGCGCTTGTGAACAGATTCACTGTGTCATCGTAAACCTGCGAAGAACTAGCAGACACCACAGAGCTACTACCATCAAGTACAGTCACTAGAGAAGTAGTGGAACTTGAGCTGCGGTGACTAGATGTGCTCGACGGAACATCGTAAAGGGAGGCTTCCTGATCCAAGCCCCACAATGAAGGAGGCAAGATCAAAGGAAGCAGCAATTGCTTCACTAACTCCTCAGCGAACATGTAGATGAGTTTGGAGGAGAAGGGTTTCCCCACTTGGTTTTCCCTCCTTGCTAGGTTAAGCAAAACTGTGTCAGAGACACACTTAGCGACTGCCACCGATTTGATTAGTGGGATGCTGTTCTGCTCCCGAATGAGGCTCTCAAGTTGAGCAACAAGGTCATGGCACAATGAGTGAATCTTCTCCTTTGAGATAAGTTCTTCTAGTGATGTTAGATCAGAGTCTGGAGAAGTGATCTGCTGCATCACTTCAGGATCAAGATGTTCAATGATGAAGCTCACCACACCATTCAGGGGTTTTCCTTGGTCACTCAATGAGGCCCCGGATGCAATATCATCTCTTGCATCAATACATGTGCTTCTAATGACAGGGAAGCTACTGTCCAGTAACTCAGTTGACATTGTAGTTCCTGGGAGAGTGTGAGTATTGTTCAATCTCTGAGAGCTTGAGCCTTTTGAAGCAGTAGATAAAGAAGTTGAAGGCCTTTGAAGCTCTTGCCACTCTTGCTCTGTATCATCCTCACTGCAAACTGTCTCCACACCCTCCAGCATCATTCCCACAATGCCATGGAGTTGCACCAGCTCCCGTGAGGTCATCAATTCCTCCGATCTGGTCATTTCCTCTTGGATGGCAAGCAAGATTTGACTGCTGCTTTTTTTGGCTTGCATTATGATAGCATCTGTGGTTTTTACATCTGGTTGATGATGCCGGATGAAAAACTCTCTCAGGTTGTTCCGCAGGTGCCTATAAATAGTCTGTGCTGTAGACCAAAGTTTAAAGTCAGAAATGGCAACACCACTTTGCCAGCTCTTGTTTGATGTCTCAGAATAACTTGTGGTACCATGTAGAAGGGCAGAATCAGTTGGCTGTAGACTATCAGTTGGTTCGGTGGTCTGCAACAGGCTCTTCATGTCTTTCACAACGGCTGCAACAACACCAAAAGAGGATGAGTCCATGCTCATAAAGGAAGTTGAGGAGGAATCCTGTTGAATGCCAAAATCTGATTGACTGACCCGACTAGTGTGGGACTCTGATATGCTGGAACTTCCTGAGTTGGAAAAGCACCTGACAGATTCAATTAGGACTTGTTTCACTCGTTTCACAGCCTGTGTCTGAAACGTTTCACTGGAGAGTTCGCAAATGAATGCATTTGGAGAAACGCACAAACTCTCTGATGAAGAAGTTGCAGAACTTGCGGCAGAGATGACCTTTAACCAAGCTATGACATGGTCCACAAACTCAGTAGCCAAAAGGGACGTATCCGATGACATCCTTTCATGTGAATATGTCAATTCTTCCTCAGGAACTTCTGGCTTGTAACATGACACAATTGTGCTCACAACCTCCTTAGTGGTAGAGTCGAGGTGAAGCTGAATGATCTGAGGGCTAAGAGCCATAGGTGTGGAGCTTTCGCTCTGTCTATGAAGAGCCACTTCTCCTGGTGATATGACCCCTGGAAGCATACGCTCACTCTTGTTGGATCCAAATGACTTTTGGATCAAAGTAGGAGCAGAAATGTTTTTAGCTTGCTCTAGATTCTCCTCTTTGTCTCTTTCTGAGCTGTTAGGGGCCAAAAGTCGAGAGTAAAATCCCCTCAGAGTATTCTGCAACCTTTTAGAAAGGTTAAGGGCCGCGGGTAGAGCTTTCATTTTTGTGAAATCTGATTGTGCGATACATGTCATATCGCTCAGAAAGGAATCCATAATTTCAGAGGCTTCAGAACCTACATTAATTGTAGTTGTTATAAGTTCTGGCATAGCTGGCAGATTCCTTTCACTGGCCAGATTACATGAATGCTCAGGTGTGCAAGCAGACATTTGTGCAGATAGACTTCTGCTAGACCTAATGAGCACTTCGCTAATAGCGTTAGTGGCTTCTGACTTCAATTCAACACTGGAAAATTTCTCAATGGTTGTCATTACAGGAGATCCAAGCTTTTTCTCAGAAGGTGAAAGTATGAGGATGTTTGGACTCACCAAGCTGCCAGAGGATACAGTCTCTTTCAGATTGTTTTTCTCTGCTAAGGAGTCTTCCAGAAGACCAACACTATCCCTTGAAGCCAAAACATTTACTTTGTGTGTTATTTCTCGAAGCACATCCATTGTTCCTTGCTCTCCTCCCTGGCATTCTCTGGAGTTGACCATAACAGCCATGACCTCTCCTGTCAATGGTGCAAGAGAAGCCTCAATGTCCACATTCTCCTTAGATGGATTGGTTTTGGCTTGAGGCGCAGCCTGTCCAGTGATTCCAAAGCTCCGCAACTTGGCACAGATAACAGACACCAGCTTCTGGGCGGCCTGCACGGCATATCGCCTGCCAGTGTCACACAACACTGGACTTGATTTACCTGAGCTGGAATAGGAGATGATCAGTGAGATGTCAGAGTTCACCTGACTCACGACATCTCTGACCACAGATCTGGTCAATCCAGGTGAGCCAGAAGAGCAGGATTGATCACCCAGCGTTTGGAGAATTGTGGCCTCTGTGATCCCAAAGAGGGAATTCAGAGGATCTGTCAGTCGAGCGTCTACTCGATGTGCCCTCTGCAACGACGTCTGGGAACTTCAAAACAAACACAAGAATTTATCAGTCTTGGCTAATGTTTACATATTGATCTCTGCAAATCAATAATTTAAATTCACCTAAATCCCAATAATTATAATATTTAGTTCTCTAAAGATGTGGTGTCTGCCGTCTTACTTTACCATAAAAACAGTCGTTCATTAGCTTTTCATTCTTAGAAGTGTCATATGCTGTGTAATGTGTGAAAAAGTTGGTTTGAATTCAGTATGTACACGGTGCTAAGATCAGTCAGGTCAGGCACACAGTTGAAGTGTGGTCGGTGAACATACCTTGTGGATGAACGTGGAGTGGGTGTGTGGGAGCTGTAATAATGTCTGTGACTGTCACTCGTCCTCAATTCTCTGTTGTGGTAACTGTGTCCGCGGATCAATTCCAGCCTCTGTTCAAATTCAGTGGATGAGGGGTAGGGACTCTTGACCCATTGACTGTACAGATATCTTCCACTGCTGGGCCTTGTGGATAGATCTTTGTCATCAAATGTCACCATGTGTGACTGCTCAAAATCAGTGGCCGAGGGAGTCCTGGCCCATTGACTGCACAGGGACCTTCCACTGCCAGGCCTCTTAGGTAGACCATCTTCATTCAATTTCACCACATGTTCCTGGATGCTTGAAATGTTGGCGCACTCTGATCCAGTCAGCGAGGGAGAGGAACTAGCTTCTCCAGCAGAATCAAGCTCTAATATTTGTGCAAGGGTCGGGATGAGGATCTCTACCGCAATGTGGGAAACCGTTTTCGCTATCTTCCTACACATTTTGGCAAGTTGTACTTTGGTTGTCTGTTTCAATACAAAAAAGAGCATGATATTTATTCTTGAGGGGCTGTGTTGTCAAGTGCTTAGTTAGTCAATATGATAAACTTCATGTCCAACTTTCTATCAAATAATCACACATCAAATGTTGACAGATAAACTTACAGGATTTCTCATGCCCTCCTGAATCACCTTCCACTGCCTGATAAAGACACAAGTTAACATGTTCAGTTGTTTTGTAGTGGTCCAGACAGGGTTGTTGTATAAAGAATGGACGCTATTTAAAGATTTTGAGCATACCTATCAGTGAGATTCCTCATGAAATTGATGAGGATTGGGAAGCAGACGTCCTCTTCCATTCCTGAGGGGTAAAGTTGACTCTTGCGTAATTCCTCCTGTAAGAGTTGAATTACGGCCGCTCTGTTTCGGTATTTATCTGGATAGTGAGCTCGGGGTGAACAGAATGCCACTGAGGAACCTAAAGGACAAAAATAAATTAGTTTTAAAAATAATGAATCTGCACAACAAAAGGAACAAAACAGTACATGTACTAGGAAAATAAATAGTTTAATATAGAAACATCTCTAACCTTCTTCAGTGCCTTGGTCTGCTGATTTTGTGGGGGCCTTCAAGAATACAGTTTTCAAATCACACATTATTATTTGTAACATCAAGTTAAAGCAGTCCATTATTTAGCCAATTGACAGCAAGATAGATTCAAACCTAGAAAATAACCCAAGTGGCCAGAGGACCAATCACACCTTCCTCTCATTCTTTCTATCCTATACAGTGTTTATCAAAATTAAAGTAAGTGAGTTTTTTTTAAATATGTAGAGATTCTGTAAACTTTTTGTTGAAAAGCTGTGAAGCTGTTGAAAGACTGCCTCCTTTTCATCTGACATTGAATCAAGTTTGTAAAATGAAACAGGATAGATTAAAACCTAGCAATTTCTTTTTTTTTTTTAATGATAAGAGGACCAATCTTACCTTGCCAGACATGATCTTCTTCTCTTCCTTTAGTTGAGCGTCTGGTTTCTCTGCCTCCACCTCCACCTCCACCTCCTCTTCCATCCCTTTCTCCTGGTGGCTATCTTCCAAGTCCTGTTGTAATCAAGTGTTATAATCATCATAACTAGCCTATTGCAGTTATCCTCAAAATGAAAGTCATTAAAAGTGTTTTAACCCATGAAGCTTTTTATCTGTAGACATTGTGAAAAGTTGTGTTAATAAGACGTAACACAAAGCTGACTAAACAGACCTACCTCCTTTTTGTCTGACTTTGAATGAATTTGTAAAACGAAACCAAAAAGTGCAGAAATGTATTCTAGTTATATGCTATGCCATCTAAGCACAGTGCACCAAGGACACAGCAGAGAAGGGTCCGTCTGAACTGCAGCCAAAGTACTCAAACAGGTGTTGACCATTAGAGATCCTATGAAATAAAAGCATTCTAATTCCAAGGTTCTAATTCCTAATTCTATGGTGTTGACCTTATTGACGTCATAATGGTGGCATAGTGGACAACGGGTGGCCATGCACAGGAATTTGAATGCAACCATTAAAAATAGCCTAATATGATAAAAATAAATATCTCGGTTGCAGTAATAATAAGGCCTATAAGGAAGGAAAGGGGATACCTAGTCAGTTGCGCAAATGAATTGCATTCAAATGAAATGTGTTATGTTATGTTAATGTTATCCCAAGCCCTCTGACAAGGCATAATAACTGGTTTCATCCACACAGTTAGACCTACGCGACAATATCACAGCTAGGCCTATGTGATATATTTCCTTCATCACATGCAAGTCAACATCACCTGCAAGTCAACCTAATAGAAGTTCAACTTGGTTGATTTCAAAAAAGATTTATGCTATTACTCACCATTCTTCACGTCGACAAAACCGTGTGTCGACTTTGTCACAGCTGTCAGCAAAAAAAACCGATGGTGTGAAAGTAGGACTGCGCAAACAACACGAAAACAGACGCGATTGGAGATTCAGTTTAAGAATAATTGTAATTGACAGCGACTGAATCGGAATACCGCGATCTCGCGTTCAGCACCAAAGTGCAGTGAACAGCGGTCGTCTCTCGTGCAACCCCATCCTTCAGTAATAGGCCTATAACAAAAAGTGGCGGGCTGGAGTTTGGGTGAAAACACGAAGTAAAGATTGTAGCTTTAAGGCAAACTATGGGGGGAAATGACACGGGCGATAGCACGATCTGTCCGTTCTGATCGGGATGGTAGCAAAATACAAGGTTTTGACTATATTTTGCATTAGGCAAAGTAAGAAATATTTTGAAATATAGCCATAGCTTTCAATAAGCGACATAAGGCACTTACTTTTTCTTCGTCCATCTCTGTGTTGAATTGATGAAAATGTTTCTGTGGTGGGATGTCAATTAATAATGATAGGCTACACAATGGTTGTACATGACGTAACAGAGATGGGCGTGTGTATGTCTTTGTGGCGTTATCAATCTTTTCATGAGGCAAAATAAATGCTAATATTTTAAAATAAAACAGTTTTGCCATAAGCATTCACACATGTCTAAAAAAATATTCTAAATCCATAACATGGTTTGTTCACCATAGAGCCAATCTCATCCCTTAGTAATAGGCCTATAGAAAAGTGGCTGGGCAGCAGTGCTGTTTAGCTGAAAAACGAATTAAGGATTTTAGCTTTAAGGCAAACTAGGGGGAAACAACGACACGTGCTCATGCCACTGTCTCCATGGTTCTTATCTAAATGGTAGCAAAAGAGAAGGTTTTGATTATGTTTAGTTGTACATGACATAACGATGTGTCTGTAGGCTTGTTCTACATTGCAGCCGAAAGTGCAGGCGATTTCCGAATGACTGATCTACAATACAAAGAACCTTGCATCCAAAATACATCTCATTGTTATTTGTAGATCCGTCAGTCAGTCACAATTTACCCATGACACGTTATGGTTTTGATCCTCTCGAACACGTATTTTTGTATTTCGCTCCTTTTTTCGTATTACGGTGGAGGAAACGTCATCAACAAGAGACAAAATAGGTTTCCAAAGGAAAGCCTTTTTAGAGAAATACAGACCATCTAATTTAGCTGTTGGTACTATTACCTGTGTTTAACGCATTTCCTCTAATATGTATAATCACATTTGTAATTTGGGTATACTAATTTGCTAAATTATAGTGTGTTAACTGATTAATTATTCGTCAAGAAAGGTTGAGCGACTCCGACTGTTTCTCAACTGTGCGAGGACCTCACTGGAAAACGAAACATAAACGCCAGTCGCTCTGAATTCTAAAATATAGCTAGCTAAATGATTACTTATTGCCGCAGATAATAAGGTAATGTCTTCTGTTTGATTTGCTACCTTCTAAAATATTTTGAAATAGCCATGCTGTTATTTGTTAGACTGAGTAAGTCGCTAGGAAGTTAACGTTTAATTAGGTTGTTAGCTAACTTTGTTCGAATGAGCTAAATACATATAAGCATGCACATTAGCTACATAACGTAGACTCCGTGTTCTCACTTGTAGAATTCAAAACACTAGATAACTAATGATGAATGAATGCCAATACCTTCAGTGCAATGTTACTCAGCCATGAGTATGAGATATATCATGAGATATGACCATTCACAGGTGTAGTTAAACACATAATGGTAGACACAGAGGAAAGAGTCGTAGGTGGTGGTGGTGCCCTATCTTCTGCCATGAACCCAGGTGGAAAGAACAAAGAGAATGAGAAGAAGAAGAGGTCCCGTGTGAAACAGCTGCTTGCAGACGTGAAGAAGCAGGTGGACTTCTGGTTTGGGGATGTCAACCTTCACAAGGACAGGTTTCTAAGACGACTCATTGAGGAGTCACGAGATGGATGTAAGTAGTTGTAATGGGCAGCATTTGGCGTCATTGTCCCATCCTACGCAGCTGTTGCCTGATCCCAGATCTGTTTGTGCTGTCTTGCCAACTCCTATGGTCATTGAGTTGACAAATGGCAAGACAGCACAAACAGATCCAGGACCACGCTAACATAGCTGAAAACACCAACAATAACTGTTTTGTCTATCTTGTGGTCAGGGTTGAATTTTGGCCCAGATTTGTGATGGAGATTAAGGGATAACATACAACAATCATCCTATTCTCACTTGTCCTATACTGCTCATTTGGAATTATGTTCCTGTCAACTAACAGTGGTTTTATTTTCTACAGATGTTGATATATCTGTTTTGACGTCCTTCAACCGAATGAAAAATCTGACAACTGATTGCAAATTGATTGCAAGGGCACTGAAAAATTCATCTGTCGTTGAGGTCAAGTATTACTGTACATAATCTGTTTTTCAGTTGCTGGTTGGAATTTTGTATTGAAATCTTAGACATATGGTGTTCACTGTGATCTGTTTTGGTCTTTCAGGTCAACCTAGAGGGAACTAAAGTGCGACGGCAGCGTCCAATTGGAGAGGATCCGAAAGATGTAGACAATCGAACAGTCTATGTGGTAAATACCAGTTTTGTTCATGTTTGTCAAGTCATGATGTGGTCCTTTGAATACAAAACGCTATATTAAATAAATATATTTTCCCCCCAGGAGCTTCTGCCCAAGAAAGTAACACACGACTGGCTAGAACGAGTGTTTACCAAATGTGGAAATGTGGTTTACGTCAGTGTACCGAGATACAAAACCACGGGCCACTCCAAAGGGTTCGCCTTCATTGAGTTTGAGACGGAAGAGGAGGCACAGAAAGCCATAGAGGTGAGATATAAAGATTAGTCTGTAATGACTTTTGTGATCAAATGGATGTGTCCTACCTAGTAATAAGGTAGAGAACTAACCATGTTCTCCTCGTCCAGATGCTGAACAACCCTCCAGAGGACGCCCCCAGGAAACCTGGCATCTTCCCTAAGACCAAGAACAGGAAGCCTATCCCCGATCCACCCACCCTGGTCACCACACTAGGTGGGTATTGGGAAGGATAAAGCATTGCTGGTCAACTCCAGAGTGACTACACACAATTAAAACAAATGCATATTTTGTGCCAACATTTAAGTGTCAAGTTAAAGCCCTTTACCATCTGTTAAACTACTGTGTGTCTGTTTTTTGCAGATGAGGAAGAGGAAAAGAAAAGGAGGAAGAAGAAGAAGTCCCGGGGCAGCACCAAAGAGGACACCCCGTCACAGGCTGAGACAACAGTGGGCGGGGCCAAAGAACAAGAAATAGAATCTGAGTCTAAGCCCTCTGACAGGAAGAGGAAATGCACGGCCGAGGGTGCAGAGGTTGTAGCACCTGAGGGGTGCACAGATAAGGCCCCGGCCAAAAGGCTAGAGAAGAAGAGACGGCGGTCCCAGGCAGGGGAAAGCTCAGAGAGTGACGTCCAGGGAGACATGCCCGCTAAGCTGAGAAGGATGAGCGAGGGGGAGGAGGGCAAGGTGAAGGACGAAGACAAGGTGAAGGAGAGCGATGGGAAAGGTAAGGATCTTCATTGTATTGAACCTACACATTCCTTGTGAACAGATAAAATCACTGGTTTTGGGTACAAGAAAATACATGTGGGCAGGTTTGACAAAATCCAGTCCAAAAGATGGTCTACTGGTCAGCAGAGACAAATAATGCCTAATAGTAATCTGGTGTCTTCAGATTTGCCTGTCAAGGTTGAGGAGGAAGAGGAGGAGAAGATGGACGACTCCCTGCTAAAAGCTAAGAGGAAGAGGAAGAAGAAGCACAAGGAGAGGGCGAAGATTGGTGAAGAGGTCATTCCTCTCCGGGTTCTGTCCAAGTAAGAACCTTCATGCATCTTTATGACTAATAGCCTGCTCTGAGTCAATCAGACCAATGGCATTGGTTTAATCTAAATAAATCCCTAAATTGGTCTAAACCATAGCATCTTTATTCAACAATCCAATACCCCAGTGTTAGACAAGATATTGTTATTCAAATCAAGAGCTTGCTCTCTCTCGTTCTCTACTTTCTCTTCCTCCTCTCCACACTCTCCTTTTTGCTGTCTGGATGGAAGGAAAGACTGGCTGAAGTTGAAGGTGGAGTATCTGACCCTGCAGAAGAGGAGCATGGGAGCTCTGAAGGCGTGCCTGACCAAGTTCCACCACAAGGGGGCAGGATCAGGAGAGAAAATGGAGATGGACACCAGTCTCCAACAGAAACAGACATCTCGTTAGTGCCTAATATTTATCCACTACTTACCTATCTGTCAGTAGTACAACTTCTGCATGTTTAAATCCCCTAGTACTCTCATATAAATCTCCCACATATTGATATTGAGTCACATGTTAGTTTGCTGTCCACATATTACATCAGAATAAATGCTTAAAATCATTTGAAACCGGTTCCCCTACAGTTGACCATTTCCACACACAATATTATGTCTTCTTCACCATTTTTTTTCCTAAGCTGAGGAGAGTAAGAAAGCAGGTGAAAAGGAGAGCCCCCTTGGCCCTCAGTTTGAGAGTGGCTGCATCGTCAGGATCACCCACACCACACCCTTACCTGGCAGAAAAGTCATCAAGGTAGAGATGAGCTTTTAACGCTCTTCTTTTACCATGTTTATTATGCATTCATTGTTTCACATACAAATTATTAGAGCCATGTGTTCTTCTAACTCCAAGTTTGTGTGTATCTAGGACGCTCTCTCTGAGGTGTCCCCAGTGGTGTATGTGGACACCCTAGAGGGGGACGCCGAGGGTCACGTCCGCTTCAAGACTCCAGCAGAGGCCAAGGCCATCATTGACGCTCGCACCGAGCTGCAGCACAAACACAGCTGGCAGCTGGAGATCCTTTCTGGTAGGCTGACTCTCCCACTACTACCACTATAGTTCACCAAGGGCCCTGTTCAAATAATCTTTATTTGCAACCTTTCTTCCTCCCTTTGAGGCAAGCGCTGACATGACTAGTGACAGCAACACAGAGGTAGCCTTGCTCACGCCGATCAAATCATATTAGATTAGTGATTTTTTTTCAAGGATGGGAGAAGGGATGGATGTATTTGGGAGAGTTCAAACGGGGCCATAAACTATTTACTACATCTGAAAAGAGGCAATGGCTATATACAGTGCATTCGGAAAGTATTCAGACCCCTTGACTTTTTCCACATTTTTATTACATTACAGCCTTATTCTAAAATTGATTTACTCATCAATCTACACACAATACACCATAATGACAAAGCAAAAAAATATTTTTTGATTTTTTTTTTGCAAATGTATTAAAAATAAAAAACATAGCTTATTTGCATATTAATTCAGACCCTTTGTTATCAGACTTGAAATTGAGCTCAGGTGCCTCCTGTTTCCATTGATCATCCTTGAGATGTTTCTACAACTTGATTGGAGTCCACCTGTGGTAAATTCAATTCATTGGACATGATTTGGAAAGGCATACACCTGTCTATATAAGGTCCTACAGTTCACAGTGCAGGTCGGAGCAAAACCAAGCCTTCGAGGTCGAAGCAATTGTCCGCAGAGCTCCGAGAGAGCATTGTGTCGAGCCACAGATCTGGGGAAATGTTTGCAGCATTGAAGGTCCCCAAACACAGTGGCCTCCATCATTCTTAAATGGAAGAAGTTTGGAACTACCAAGACTCAGCCAAACTGAGCAATCGGGAAAGAAGGGCCTTGGTCAGAGAGGTGATTTAAGAAACCAATGGTCACTCTGACAGACCTCCAGAGTTCCTCTGTGGAGATGGGAGAACCTTCCAGAAGGTTAACCGTCTCTGCAGCACTCAGGCCTTTTTGGTAGAGTGACCAGACGGAAGCCACTCCTCAGTAAAAGGCACATGACAGCCCTCTTGGAGTTTGCCAAAAGGCACCACCTAAAGGACTCTCAGACCATGAGAAACCAAGATCGAACTCTTTGGCCTAAATGCCAAGCACCAAGTCTGGAGGAAACCTGGCACCATCCTTAAGGAGAAACGTGGTGGTGGCAGCATCATGCTGTGGTGATGTTTTTCAGCGGCAGGGACTGGGAGACTAGTCAGGATCGAGGCAAAGATGAACGGAGCAAAGTACAGAGTGATCCTTGATGAAAACCTGCTCCAGAGCACCCAGGACCTCAGACTGGGGAGAAGGTTTACATTCTAACAGGACAACGACCCAAAGCATACAGCCATGACAACGCAGGAGTGGCTTCGGGACAAGTCTCTGAATTTCCACGAGTGGTCCAGCCAGAGCCCGGACTTAAACACGATCAAACCTCTCTGGAGAGACCTGAAAATAGCTGTCCAGTGTAGAGGTCGACCGATTATGATTTTTCAATACCAATTTATTGGAGGACCTCCAATAAATCGGTATTGGTATCTCTATGGTCGACCTGTGTGTGTGTGTGTGTGTGTGTGTGATAATGACAAATATAACAATACTGAATGAACAATGAACACTTTTATTTTAACTTAATATAATACATCAATAACATCAATTTAGTCTCAAATAAATAATGAAACATGTTCAATTTGTTTTAAATAATGTAAAAACAAAGTGTTGGAGAAGAAAGTAAAAGTGCAATATGGTGCCATGTAAAAAAGCTAACATTTCAGTTCCTTGCTCAGAACATGAGAACATATGAAAGCTGGTGGTTCCTTTTAACATGAGTCTTCAATATTCCCAGGTAAGAAGTTGTAGGTTGTAGTTATTATAGGACTATTTCCCTCTATACCATTTGTATTTCATTAACCTTAGAGACTATTGGATGTTCATATAGGCACTTTTGTATTGCCAGTGTAACAGTATAGCTTCCGTCCCTCTCCTCGCTCCTCCCTGGGCTCAAACCAGCAACCCAATGACAACAGCCACCACATCGAAGCAGCGTTACCCATGCAGAGCAAGGGGAACAACTACTCCAAGGCTCAGAGTAATTGAAGTTTGAAACGTTATTAGCGCCCGCTAACTAGCCGGTCATTTCACTTCGGTCACACCAGCCTCATCTCGGGAGTTGATAGGTTTGAAGTCATAAAAACCGCAATGTTTGACGCACTACAAAGAGCTGCTGGCAAAGCGCAAGAAAGTGCTGTTTGAATGAATGTTTACGTGCCTGCTTCTGCCTACCACCGCTCAGTCAGATACTTGTTGGAGAAGAAAGTAAAAGTGCAATATGTGCCATGTAAAAAAGCTAATGTTTCAGTTCCTTGCTCAGAACATGAGAACATATGAAAGCTGGTGGTTCCTTTTAACATGAGTCTTCAATATTCCCAGGTAAGAAGTTTTAGGTTGTTGTTATTATAGGACTATTTCTCTCTATACCATTTGTATTTCATAGACCTTTGACTATTGGATGTTCTAATAGGTACTTTAGTATTACCAGCCTAATCTTGGGAGTTGATAGGCTTGAAGTCATTAACAGCGCAATGCTTGAAGCATTGTCAAGAGCTGCTGGCAAACTCAGTAAAGTGCTGTTTGAATGAATGCTTACACGCCTGCTGCTACCTACCACCACTCAGTCAGACTGCTCTATCAAATCATATACTTAAATATAATATAATAACACACAGAAATACGAGCCTTAGGTCATTAATATGGTCAAATCCGGAAACTATAATTTTCCAAAACAAAAAAGTTTATTTCAGTGAAATATGGAACCGTTCCGTATTCTATCTAACGGGTGGCATCCAGAAGTCTAAATATTCCTGTTACATTGCACAACCTTCAATGTTATGCCATAATTATGGCAAATTAGTTCGCAACGAGCCAGGTGGCCCAAACTGCTGCAAATACCCTGACTCTGCATGCAATGAATGGAAGAGAAGTGACACAATTTTCCTAGTTTAATATTGCCTGCTAACATGAATTTCTCTTAACTAAATATGCAGGTTTAAAAATATATACATTTTAAGAAAGGCATTGATGTTTATGGTCAGGTACATTCTTGCAATGATTGTGCTTTTTTTGCAAATGCGCTTTTGTTAAATCATCCCCCGTTTGGCGAAGTTGGCTGTCTTTGTTAGGAAGAAATCGTCTTCACACTGTTCGCAACGAGCCAGGCGACCCAAACTGCTGCATATATCCCCTGACTCTGTTGCACAGAACACAAGAGAAGTGACACAATTTCTCTAGTTAAAAGAAATGTATGTTAGCAGGCAATATTAACTAAATATGCAGGTTTAAAAATATTTACTTGTGTATTGATTTCAAGAAAGGTGTTGATGTTTATGGTTTGGTACACATTGGTGCAGCGACTGCTTTTTTCGCGAATGCGCTTGTTGAATCACCCGATTGGCGAAGTAGGCTATGATTCAATGATAAATGAACAGGCACCGCATCGATTATATGCAACGCAGGACAAGCTAGCTAAACTAGTAATATCCTCAACCATGTGTTGTTACCTAGTGATTATGTTAAGATTGATTGTTTTTTATAAGATACGTTTAATGCTAGCTAGCACCTTACCTTGGCTCCTTGCTGCACTCGCATAACAGGTAGTCAGCCTGCCACGCAGTCTCCTCGTGGAGTGCAATGTAATCGGCCATGATCGATTTCCAAAAATACAAATTGTTATGAAAACTTGAAATGGGCCCTAATTAATCGACCATTCCGATTAATCGGTCGACCTCTAGTCCAGCGACACTCTCCATCCAACCTGACAGCTTGAGGATCTGCAGAGAAGAATGGGAGAAACTTTCCAAATACAGGTGTGCCAAGCTTGTAGCTTCATACCCAAGAAGACTCAAGGCTGTAGTTGCTGCCAAGGGTGCTTCAACAAAGTACTGAGCAAAGGGTCTGAATACTTAGGTAAATGTGATTTTTCTTATTTTTTATTTTTTCTTATACATTTGCAAACATTTCTAAAAGCCTGGTATGGTATATTATGTTTAGATTTTGAGGGGAATTTTAGAATAAGGCTGTAACGTAGCAAAATATGGAAGAAGTCAAGGGGTCTGAATACTTTCCAAATGCACTGTAATATCTTTGTTAATTAACAATTGCTGGTCCTCTGTCTGTTGGTAGAGCATGGCTCTTGCAATGCCAGGATAGTGGGTTTGATTCCCGGGACCACCAATACGTAATATGCACACAGGACGAAGTCCCGTTGTATAAAAGCATTTGCTAAATGGCATTTTATTATTATAATATTTCATACAGTAAGTAATGAATTATTATATATTATTATTCAATTATTATATGACGTTTTTCGAGTCCCCTTACTGCATCTTAATTTGAGGATCAAGAAAGCATATTCATGAAGGACATCTTAACCAAAATATGTCTGACTTTTGGCTTCATTTGCTTATTAAGAGAAGAATGTAGCTGAATTATTTGTTGCACTTTGGAAAGAGATGTTTGGGTGTGTTTTCATGTGCTGCTGCGTTCCAGTGGAAGGGCTGGTGGTTACATTGAAATGGACAATTGCTAATTTCTTCATTAATTTGTACTTGTAGGCGACCATGAACAAAGGTACTGGCAGAAGATCCTGGTGGACCGCCAAGCTAAGTTGAACCGGCCGAGAGACAAGAAACGGGGCACAGAGAAGGTAGAGTTCCGTCCTATTTACAATTTTTTTTATGGATTATTTACAAGTATCTCTAGCAGCACCCAACATTTTTCTTTTGAGGAAAACCATTTTTGAATGAGCATGTTGTTCACTAATATTATTCTAGGCGTTAAAATTGATTTTAACAGAGCAATGTCTCCCTTTCATCTCTGTTTCTGCCCCAGCTCATTTCCAAAGCCGAGAAAATCATCATAGCCCGGGCCAAGGAGGCCACTAAGCACATCCGCTTCATGGAAGACTGATCAAGACTGTCAAGTTCTACTGTGCGTCCTTTCTTTTCTAAATCCTTTTCTGAATCCTTTTCTTCCCTAAGAGTTTATTGAAATGTCGGCCATTTTGTCATTCCTAAATAGTTTGATGTTTTTGTTTTACTGTTCACGAGTGGTACAAGCAGAGAAGCCATGGTTTTAAAATTGAATTTTAATAAGTCATGGTAACGTTGTGTTTATTTTTTAAACAGCCATTCTGTCCAATGTAGTTTCAGTTCCACTAACTGGAAGGTTATGTATGTTCTACAAGCAGAAAGCAGCTGCATTATTTAAATTGCGAATAGGTTCGCTCACTAGTCTTCTTTTATTGTGTTGTAGTCAGAGCTGCCCAGATTTCAGTTATGAAATATGAATGTATATATGCTGTACATAGGATTTCAAAACTTGCTCAGAGCTTCGCCCAATATCTGTTTTCTGTAATTTGTCATGGCACCGATGAACTTTTCTTTTTGAAGTAATGTACCTATTTTCTAATTAATAAACATACATTTTGGTGGTTAAAGGCCCAGTGAAGTAAAAAAAAAAAAAAAAAAAACGTGAATTTCCTGTGTTTTATGCGTTTCCACACTGTGAAAATGCCCTTTTAGTTAAAGTGCTGTTTGAAATTTCTGCCAGTTTTGGTGGGATGGAGTTTCAGCCTGCCTGGAAGACAACACCAGGAGATAAATGAGTTAATAGACCAACAAAGAGTTCCAAACCTCTCTGCCAATAACAGCCTGTTTTCAGTTTTCCCGTCCCCACACAGACCACTCCCAGACAGTTTCTTGCTTGAGAAATTGCTAAGAAGCTATTTTTGTTTCTTTTTGACCATTTTAATTGAAAACAATCACACTAAGGTACTTACCACCCTCACCCAGATAACACAGTAACCAGGATGGAGTGTTACCCAGAAATGATTTGATATTGAGATAAAAACAGCTGCATTGGGCCTTTAATGGACTGGCTTTTTATTCAGCTCATTAATAAAAACTTCAATGATTATATTGCTGGTACACACATTCTGCTGCATCTGGTGCGTTACTATGCTATATGGTGTCTGATCTTTTATGTTCGTGTCCACATTGTTAACTTTATGTAACATAAAATAGCAAAAAGCTTAACGATGTAATGTTCAAGTAAGAATTTCTGACGTCTGTATAAAATGCACAACTAGCATTATCACATTTTTTAAAATGTGACTATAAAAAATACCAAAGGTGCTCTATTTGAATAGAAAAATAAAGTCCTCTAGCTAGCTGTGTGTGTACAGGTTAGTAGTCAGGACTCTGGCACCCTCTTGGCTTGGCTGGGGACCATGCAGCTCTTCCTGCTGTGGGAGTAAGGAGACTTATCGCTCATGGCTGCGGCCAGCTGACTCGGCCCTGTTTCCTGTATCGAGATGGTCCGGTACAGCCTGTGTCCTCCAGCCCCCAAGGAGCTGTACTCAAAGCCAGGAGGACAGCCATCCCAGGCTGGGCAAGATGGGATCTCCTTGGGCGTGTAGGTGGGGCGACAGACAGTCTTCATTCATGGCCTGGGGACTCAGCAGCGTCTGAGTGGGCTGTCTTGGGTGTGTATGCTGAGTGGAAGGTGGTGGTCTTGGCGAAAGCCCCCATGGGTTTCTCTAGCTCATCTGCGTGTAAAGGGGGGCGGGGACGCAACATGTCCCAGGCACGGTAGTGCTCCTTCATGGTGGACCTGGTCTGGAGGGGTGCCCTGGCCTCCTTTGTCCAGGCCTCGACCGGGGGTCAGCATGAGCTGACCGACATGGTCAGCATGAGCTGTGGGCAGACCAACCATAGTGCCCAGAGCATGGTGCCGGTGCTTGGGCTGCAGGGGCCAGGACTTGTACTGATCATGGAACTCGGTGGTCCCCTGAAAGATTGCCGGGCTGCTCTCCCAAGCCACCTTGGCCCTGAAGGGCTTGACAGGCTTGGCCGGCAGGCCCAGAGAGTCCTGCCTGTAGGTGGAGACCCCATTGAGGGGGGCGCTGGTGGGCCTGTAGACAGCCTTCTCCTTGGGCTGCCTGGGCTAGACAGGATGGGACATATACTGCGTCTGGTAGTTGGTGGCGCCATCGAAGGGCAGGGTCTCTGGGGCATCGGGGGCTGGTTTGAATCTCTCCCTGGCCTCGGCTGGGCCCTTGTGGCAGAATTCGTCTTGATAGGTGGTGGTCACCTCAAATTTGCTGTTGTTCAACTTCAGGTTGTCACGCGTCCTGTAGGGTTGGACTTTCTGGATTTGCCATGCTCGAAAATCCTCTGAAAATAATAATGAAAGAGAGGACTTAGTTTCATTTGAAATCTATAGGTTATTGGTATCTGATGACATTCCCGAAGACGCACATACTGTACCTTTGTATAAAGACTGGGCAACCATCTTTGCTGTGGGCGGATGGTACCCATCTGGCTTGGTCATGATGTGCTTCTGAACAGGGTGAGTTGGGTAGTCCCTGACGTAAGTGCTGCTGTGTCTCATTCTCCCATCAGGTGGCACATACAACTTGGTGACCTTTGGTGGCCTCTGGGTCACTTCATGGGCCACGTAGTCTGACCTGAAAGACATTAAAGACGTTACACTCATGACTTGCAACGTGCAGACTGAATGAACTACGCAAACTATTAAAGAGGGAATGTTGTCAGAATCAGAATATCATATCGTCTTTGATGAATTATGTGTTTGTCTCTTACCTGAAAGTGGTCATGTTGGATATCTTTCCTTCCATTGGCTGGTACTCATTCTTCAGCTTCTTGGCTGCACGGACAACAGTGTTGCAGTAGGCAGGGTACTTTTCCTGGTATTCCGAGACCATGCAGCCTGGGATCAGGACACACGGCTCCTCTGGATGGGATCCTTGTAAACAGTGGTGCTTCCTACCAAGAAAAAGTGATTAAGTGTTGGGATTGGTTAGAATGGCCAAGAGAGTGTGTTGTTGAGAATATACTTTAGGCCAAGTTGGTGTTCAAAACAGTAATGGAATGTAGTTTTTCTTATCAGAAAAATATTCAAATTATATTGATCTCCAGTTATTTTGTGTCTCTCAGCTACATTTTAAATAATTATTTGCTCCCACACAGCATGGAAATCAAGTCTACAGCCCTTAAACTTGATAATGTCCTTTAATCAGTTCAGTCAGTATGTTTGCATTCTTTTGGAAGGCATAGCCCTAAGCCTACCCTACCTTCAAGTAAACATGCATTGCAACCCATACCCAGTTTTTTCTTCCTTTCATCAACGATTTATCAGTCATATAGTTTACTCTCGCTATCACCAGAATATAACTCGCACCCCATGCACGATTAGATATGAACTCCGATGTATTAACGACCGCAAAGTTTAAACATTAATCTTACCTCCTTGGCAAAGGTGGGCATCTCCAAATTCTGGATATACCTTGAAACATCGCCCTCATGGAATATCCCTGCGCATCTTTACGCTCGGGCGTTGTGACCCAATCCATCGTACCAAACAGCTTTGAAATTATTGACCAGAAGAACATGTATTGTGTTGTAGTAGGCTACAAATGAAGTGCGTAGTGACAGAGCGCTTCTAAAAAATAAATGCAAGTGGATTACTCCCTCTCAAACTGGCGCGTTTGAAGCACTGAGCGAAGACGCAGTGCTGTCCATATTTGATGAGGGTGAGAAGTTCTGGACGCGGCTGTCCTTTTGCTCTGTACTAGAGGATCTTTTTAGGGTTTTTGTGGTGGAAATGGATTACATAAAGTCCAGCTACTTTTAGTAAACAAAAATAGTTACATTTAAATGAATGAATAGCAGCTATATAGGTCATTCCATGTCCACTCCAATTACGAAATTGGAGTGGAAATGAATGATTGACATACACTGACGGTACAAAACATTAGGAACCCCAGCACTTTCCATGACATAGCCTAACCAGGTAAATCAAAGTGAAGGCTATGATCCCTTATTGATGTCACTTCAATCAGTGTAGATTAAGGGGCGGAGACATATGAAAGGATATTTAAACCTTGAGACATGGATTGTGTATGTGTGTCATTCAGAGGTTGAATGGGCAATACAAAATATTTAAGTGCCTTTGAACGGGGTATGGTAGGTGCCAGGCGCACTGGTTTGTGTCAAAAACTGCAACTCTGTTGGGTTTTTCACACTCAACAGTTTCCTGTGTGTCTCAAGAATGGTCCACCGCACAAAGTACAATGGTCCACCGCCCAAAGGACAATTTGACACAAATGTGGGAAGCATTGGAGTCAACATGGGCCAGCACCCGACACCTTGTAGAATCCACGCTCCGATGAATTGAGGCTGTTCTGAGGGAAAAAGGGGGTGCATCTCAACATTAGGAAGGTGTTCCCCTAATGTTTTGTACAGTCAGTGTAGGTTACCAGTTATAATAGGCCATGAGACATGTTGCAGCAGATTTTGAGTAAGTGTGCGATCTCCATGACCTAGGCCGTGTCGTAGTTGCAGTGCTGTCCATCTGTTACCCTTTCCTAGCCAAAAAAAAGCAGTAGACTGCAGCTGAAAGCGCTGGGTGAGTGCACCGGTCGGTAGGGATATTGGTACCTACACGCAGGTGCATATCTGGCACATGCATTGGATTGCCATGGTTTCGGCAGTGTTTTGAGAGAATAATGATTCCAAGCTTGCAATTTAATATTCGAGAATGTGCTATTGTTTTTGTGTCATAATTAGGCTTGTTCCACGAGTGTGATCATAGAATTGGAACAAATTCTTTGGATGTGACAGACTTTATGACATTGATATCTGGGCTGTTCTCATTATATTTCTGTGGATTTGTCATAGTGACCTCAACCTATATTAAATCAATTCCATTATGCCATTAATGCATCGCTGGGCATAAGGCCCATAATAGAGTACGTAGTGAGGGGACCCTAATCCAAAAGCATTTCCAATCTTAGCCTGCAATGTCACAATAAGTCCACACAGAGGCAGCCATATCCTGTTTCTTTCATTATCAACACATTCACAATCGTACTACCTGCTTGGTTTCATATTACATGATTGAATCACATTGAGAGAGAGAGAGAGAGCGAGAGAGTTAACTTTAAACTGTAAAGCTGTGGCATGACAGATGCAGTCAAGGAAGTCAAAATAGGACATTGAACTTTGATAACACTTAACAGGCCATTGGAGCTGATTTCACTATCAATCAACATTGAGTAAACATTTATATAAAGTTGGGATTACAAAACCTACCACATCCTGTACAAATACATCATCTTGTCAGTTTCTCATGTCACATGCTAGACATAGCCTAGGCCTAATAACAAAACTCAATGTGACAAAAACACATATTGTCTATGATATGTATAGGTCTAGAGCACCTATAGTATAAGATTCAAGACATCAGTAACTACTAGTCTATGCTATGTATAGGTCTAGAGCACCTATAGTATAAGATTCAAGACATCAGTAACTACTAGTCTATGCTATGTATAGGTCTAGAGCACCTATAGTATAAGATTCAAGACATCAGTAACTACTAGTACAATGGTGACATCACAAAGTGAATGAAAAAAAGTGATGACATTCATTGTTTGTTCTTGATCCATAGGTTGTACTTTGCTTGTCATCACATCATGCTGGGCAATTAAAATTATATGATGATCCATTCTGGATTATAATACACTATGTGATTGTATCATAGTTCACACCAGTACAGCGTGGTAATCACAAACGTCACTTAGTCATTGGAAGGTTCTAGCCTACATTTTATAACCAGTGACGTAGTGGAGTGTAAACTTTGTTTTTACCCACTTTTTTATTTGGTGAATAGGGTTAACCACCTATTACTATAGATCATTTGGGCTCCCCAAGGGTGCAGCGGTCTAAGGCACTGCCTCTCAGTGCTAGAGGCATCACTACAGACACCCTGGTTCGAATCCAGACTGTATCACAACCGGCCGTGATTGGGAGTCCATAGGGTGGCGCACAATTGGCTCAGTGTCGTCCGGTGTAGGCCGTCATTGTAAATAACAATTTGTTATTTAACTGACTTACCTAGTTAAATAAAGGTTACATTTTTTTGTTGCTGATTGATTTATGCCCACCTATTTACCCATGGTGTTCAGAATTTATCCTATTTTACCACTACCTTCCTGCTTGTAACTATAAAAGGCAAAGGAAATGGCAAAGGAAATGGGGTTTAGTTCAGTTATGTATTTAAACCAGACGTTTGAGCATGGCCAAAAATAATAGCCAACTGGGGAATAATTAATTGAGTAACACCAAAGTATTGAGTATTTCAAAATCACATGGCATGATGACTCAGCCTAAAGATGAATTACACTTAATTACAGGCATTGTAATTATAGGCACACTGTCCAGGGCCCAATGACTGTACCATACAACCTAAACCTTTCGATAAAAGTATCCATTATTCTGACACCCATGACTGTAAAGACTCAAGTACTGTAAAATCCAGGTTCAATAGCTGTTCAGTCTATGGAATCCTAGGACTTTTTGCTCGGGATATAATCCAAAATGGCCAGCACCTACTTTTAGGGATTATGATTCAAAGATATTCTCTGAACATAACCAGCATAGAATAGAATCCAAACAGCAGAAAGTTATGACATTGTATGCACTGAAATAAGTAGACCATATCACTATGGGATATACACTAGATGTTGACTATCAAGTATAAAGCACATACAATGTATGTCTGACATCATTTATTCTCAAGTGATGCAGGGCAGTTCATGCCCGTTACCTTTGCCCTAGATTTTTTAGTGGCGACCACGTCAAATTATGAGCAATATCTCGCGAGAAGCAGATATTATAAATACGGACGCTGTCTGTTCACTGTCAAATCAAACCTGATATAGAGTGAGTTACTATACTGCTGGGAACATCATTTACCAAAGTTACCCAACAGATTTGGTAGGTACATTTTTCATAGTTTTTATTATATAGGCTGCTTATGAGTGACGGTGGTTGTGTTTTGTGGAAAACTGTCCGAACGTGAGAGTTCATCTTTCGATCTTGACTGCGCTGCTGTAACCTTTGCTATACTGTATCAATCAATATCACTTGCACTAATGTGTATGCTTTCGTGGGGTATGTTATGCTGTCGTGGGGTATGTCAGAACATACAGAGGTAGATAGTTTAATTCGTCTCGTCAGCAGAAAATAATAATAATCAACTAGTTCTCTTTTTTAAAAATCTTTTTAATGAAACGACTGATTTAATTTTGTATAACATTTACTTTTCTCCTCTTGCTTATGTTTGCAGACATGGAGTCAGTTGAAGTTGTCAATAATCAGGTTTGACTTTGGGACTAAAGTATCTAAAAATAAAACATGAAAGCAGAATATAACATACACAAATTCAAATAACTAACATGTTCAAGTGGCATTGATAATTACTTTTTTTGATTGATTCTGTGTTTTCTTGTCCAGTATTGTGAAAAATCCTAGCAAGTTTTACACTATACTACTGTAGGCAGGACCAGTATCCCAGACATGGATTCACAATCATTATTTTGCTAATTGCCTCCAGTGGATATGATTTGGGTTGCTCATCCTAACCTCCTTAGCAACCTGTAACCTAGTATTTTTTTGTACTTTGTATTTTGTTGACCAAGTGTTCTAACATCCACTTTCAACTGTCACCAGAATGTGGTTGAGAGGGTGGCCAGCCTCCCCTTGGTGAGCTCCACCTATGACATGGTGTCCAGTGCCTACTGCACCACCAAGGATAACCACCCCTACCTCAAGTCCATGTGCGAGGTGGCCGAGCTGGGGGTGCGAACCATCACCACTGTGGCCCTCACTGGTGCAGCGCCCATCATCGGCAAGCTGGAGCCACAAAGTAAGAATCTAGCCATCTCCAAATCTATAGCAACCTGGTATACTTTCACTAATGTAGACCTACATAGAGTTAGTTATCTGTTTGATTCATTGGTAAAATCCAGAACCCTAAAAAAACAGAATAAAATACTCTGTTGTGAGATGCCAGAATAAGCACATGCTTATTACTAACACAAAGGTCAACTGCCAAGCCTTTTGTGACGATGAGAAGATTGAGTCCGACTTCCTCATTTGTAAGGAGCATGAAGTCTGGCCAGTCATCTCTGAGCTGTTGCTCAACAACATGACCTTTTACCCAGTAATGTGTAAGGCTTTGCCTTGAAGCAGTAAGACTTTTTCTTTTGTATGTATTTATGTGTAGTGATACAAATTATTACTCTCCCTTCCCAACCTTGAATGTGATACATTTAGCTCAATCTTTTCTGCCTTTTTCTGACCCCAGTTGCCATGGCCAATGACCTGGCCTGTAAAGGTTTGGATAAGATTGAGAAGACCTTGCCAATCCTGCACCAGCCTTCTGATCAGGTATGTGATGACTCAATGCCCAGTCTTTACTTAGCACTGACTGGCAACGCGACAACACACTTCACAACGAATCAAGCGCATGCCAGTCAGGGAGGCCGACCGTAGAGGGAGGAGTAATGACTCGTACCCTGGGTGACAACCAGTGACGGGTCACCCATTTGGATCTGGCTCTCCCTGTGTCGTAAAAAAGTGTCTAGTCAGTTAGAGGTCATTTAAAGAACAGGGCTCACTTGAAAATCAGATGTCAACCTCGATGTGATCTCACTTTTTTAAATCAAGGATAAACTGAAAAAAATTACCAATTTTTTTCTCAATCCAAATCTTCCTGTTTAGATTGTTGCCAACACCAAGGATGCAGTGACCGGTGCCAAAGATGTGATGTCTGTCACCGTCACGGGGGCCAAGGACAGTGTGTCCCACACCTTGACTAGCGCTGTGGACCGGACCAGGGGCGCTGTGCAGGACAGCGTGCAGATGACCCGGGCTGCGGTCAGTGGTAGCGTAAACACGGTGATGGAGAGCCGCATGGCCCAGATGGTCAGTAGCGGAATGGAGACGGCCCTCACCACCTCTGAGCGCTTGGTGGACCAGTACCTGCCTCGCACTGAGGACGAGCTGGGTGAGTGTCAGACTTCTAACTTGTGGCTCAGTGGGCATAATCCTGTACACAATGTTTTCCTACAATCCAAAACATAAATGTTGTCAATGGACTCTGTTAGAAAGTGAACTACTCATAAATCCATTTCCTAGAATGTGTGAAAATATTCACAATGCATGCTAACTTCTAAACACATACAAGGTCAGTATTTATGATGATTACAATAATGATTTTATAAGGCGCTTTAAAAAAAAAAAATTACACAAAACTTTCAAAGTAATGCAATGCTTTATTTCATGCTCCTCTTTTCATCTGGACAGAAATGGAAGCTAAAACGGTGAAAGGGTTCGACGTGGCCAAGGATGCACCTAACTACTATGTTCGTCTGGGCTCTCTGTCTACCAAGCTGCGTAAGAGAGCGTACCACAAGGCCCTGGCCCAGATCAAAGACACCAAGCAGCGCAGCCAGGAGTCCATCTCACAGCTCAACCACACTGTGGACCTGGTGAGTGACATCAAATTGTGGAAATCGAGAACTTTAATTGTCCATAGAATGTGGACATTTTCAGAGGATGAGGAGATTACCTTTCTTTCAAATTATTGAAAATGAAGATCCTATAGACCTCATGAGACTCGTTTTACACTGAGACAGAATATCATTTTTTTTTTGTATGGATGGAACATGATATATTTTTTCCCCCCAACCCTTTTAGATTGATTACGCTAGAAAGAATATTGACGGAGCTAACCAGAAGGTGAAAGGCAAACTGAGCTCCCTGGTCGAGTGGAAGTCTAATGAAGAAGATGGAAATGAGGCAGAGGTAATGATCATGTTCCAAAGAGCAGTCTCATAAAATACTATTTTAGTCAAGTCATATTGTACATCTACCCTCTGGCAGGTTGCATCTAAATTGCATATTTCAGTTATTTTATTTGGCTAATCATTGGGGAAAGACTATTTTAATGGGAACATAGATTAATTAAATGGACTTCCTCATTTCTCCCCCAGAACATAGAATCTAGGACCCTGGCGATGGCGCGCTCCCTCACTCAGCAGCTGCAGACAACGTGCCTGGCGCTAGTCTCTGGTCTGCAGGGCCTTCCACAAAACATCCAGGAGGAGGCGCTGTCCCTTAGCCACTCTGCCTCGCAAATCTACTCCAGCTTCAGCAAGGCGTCGGCGTTCGGTGACCTGTCGGATGGCGTTCTAGCCAGCAGCAAGGCCCAGCTGAACAAGATGAAGGAGTCGCTGGATGACGTCATGGACTACCTGGTGAACAACACACCCCTCAACTGGCTGGTAGGTCCCTTTTACCCCCGGCTGGCCCCACCCCACACCGCTGCATCTTCCCCGTCCCAGAAGACACCAGCCCCCGCAGAGGTGGAGATGAAATCCATGGACTCTAAGCACTAGCTGCCTGTTTAACGACTTTCTATCATATCCCATAGTATTATTCCTTCATCAAACATCCCTGAGTCACACTAATGAGCCTGCATTTATTCAGCATGTTGATGAATAAATGTTGACATACTGTTTGACAATATTTAGGCATTCCAACTGAACGTTGCTCCATGTGTGCTCAATAATCTAGCTACATTTGCCCATGCCTTGTCTTATGCAGCACAGTGCTTTTGATAGTTGTTGACATCATTTTATATCCTGTTGTAATCATAACTTGCCATATAGTAGTTATAGACTCATGTTAGCGCATAACCATGTATGCTTTCATCTTTATAAAAGTCTAATAAATGGGTTAATATATCTGTGTGTTGTCTTGCTGCCTTGAAAATACACCGGTTTGAAAGCATGAGAAATTGGAATTTGGTGTTTTTATACATTGTCGCATCCATCTTCCGCTTCAGTGAATTGTGTGTGTAATGCATTGAGATATCTTGGATATGGAGTTGAGTGATTCAACTAACTGAACAGTAGTGGTATGTTTTTCCAGGACTAGGTTTTGCAAGAATGATGCAACACTCCCTGTATTTATTTGTAGTCTTAAGAACATACTGTTTCATTTGTTGGACTTAGTTGCATTTTCCATTGGCAGGTACCAGACTTCACCTTCTCAGACTTGGCCTCGGAACCTGACCTCTCCTCAGTTGAGGACGATGGCATGTCAGATGAGTCCAACAGCAACGAACCTATATCAGCTCCCCTTGCTCACCAATAATCTGCATTGTCAGCTAAATCAAATGTCCACAGGTCATCTGTCTGTAATGCTTAGTTATATTTGAAAATAGATTTTAATATTTTTGAAATACCATTGGTAGACAATCATAGAAGTTGATTTGGCCAGTGTATTTGAAAATACACTATGTATTTAAATATGTATTAAATACGCATGGATTTGAACAAAGGTCTGTTCTGTTGTGGATTGAAAAAATATTTATTCGCTGTGAAAGTGACTGCCTCTTCCGTTTTACTTCCATGTCCAATACAGTTTTGAATGGGATTCAAGATATCATAGAATTCATGAACGCAGTCATTTAAGATACCGTTTTTGTGGATTATCTACTGATGCCTTAGCGACAGCATTTTTTATTTTTGTACTTCTTGCACTGAACCGTTTAAAAACTACAAGGCACAGAAGGCGGCCACTTTACCAGCGTATTTTCATGGCAGGTGTGTGAGCCTTTAAATAAACATTGCAGATATAAACCATGGTGTTCTTAGCTGAACATAATGGAAGACAGTGGGATACAGACTAACAAGAATACAACACTCAGTTGCAGATCATTTAGGAGTAAATGTAACCTGTTGTGTTTCAATGATCAGTTCTTTATTCAGTAAAGACACTTACAAACTAAAGAAAAGCTGGGACCACTTTATTTGACATGCTGCTCATAAAGCCTTCAAGACAACGTCTAACAAATATGAAGAATAGACATTTACACAAAATCTCTACAAAAACATTGCCAGGAATCCTTCACATGTCTTCCGATCAGGTCTTAATTCCAGACATTTAATCCTAGTAAAAATTCCCTGTCTTAGGTCAGTTAGGATCACCACTTTATTTTAAGGATGTGAAATGTCAATTTATTTAAGCTTTTATTTATTTCATCACATGCCCAGTGCGTCAGACGTTTACATACACTCAATTAGTATTTGGTAGCATTGCCTTTAAATTGTTTAACTTGCGTCAAACATTTCAGGTAGACTTCCACAAGCTTCCCATAATGAGTTGGGTGAATTTTGGCCCATTCCTCCTGACAGAGCTGATGCTGCCACCCCCATGCTTCACAGTTGGGATGGTGTCCTTCAAGTTCTGCAAGTTTCCACCTTTTCCCTCCAAACATAACAATGGTCATTATGGCCAAACAGTTCGATTTTTGTTTCATCAGACCAGAGGACATTTCTCCAAAAAGTACAATATTTGTCCCCATGTGCAGTTGCAAACCATAGTCTGGCTTTTTTTTATGGTGGTTTTGGAGAAGTGGCTTCTTCCTTGCTGAGCGGCCTTTCAGATTATGTCGATATAGGACTCGTTTTACTGTGGCTATAGATACTTTGTACCCGTTTCCTTCAGAATCTTCACATGGTCCTTTGCTGTTGTTCTGGGATCGTTCCAAAATACGTTCATCTCTAGGAGACAGAACGCGTCTCCTTCCTGAGAGGTATGATGGCTGTGTGGTCCCATGGTGTTTATACTTGCGTACTATTGTTTGTACAGATGAACATGGTACCTTCAGGCGTTTGGAAATTGCTCCCAAGGATGAACCAGACTTGTGGAGGTCTACATTTTTTTTTCTGAGGTTTTGGCTGATTTCTTTAGATTTTCCCATGATGTCAAGCAAAGAGGCACTGAGTTTGAAGGCAGGCCTTGAAATACATCCACAGGTAGACCTCAAATAGACTCAAATGATGTCAAGTAGCCTATCAGAAGCTTCTAAAGCCATGACATCATTTTCTGGAATTTTCCAAGCTGTTTAAAGGCACAGTCAACTTAGTGTATGTAAACTTCTGACCCACTGGAATTGTGATAGTGAATTATAAGTGAATTATAAGTGAAATAATCTGTCTGTAAACAATTGTTGGAAACATTACTTGTGTCATGCACAAAGTAGATATCCTAACTGACTTGACAAAACTATAGTTTGTTAACAAGAAATTTGTGGAGTGGTTGAAAAACGAGTTTTAATGACTCCAACCCAAGTGTATGTAAACTTCCGACTTCAACTGTATATGATATGGTGGTTTTGTCAAGTCACGTTCCGTGGTCAAGCTATAGTTCTAGAGGGCCTCCCGGGTGGCGCAGTGGTCTAAGGCACTATAATGTTTACATACCCTACATTATTAATCTCATATGCATACGTATATACTGTACTCTATATCATCTACTGCATCCTTATGTAATACATGTATCACTAGCCACTTTAACTATGCCACTTTGTTTACATACTCATCTCATATGTATATACTGTACTCGATACCATCTACTGTATCTTGCCTATGCTGCTCTGTACCATCACTCATTCATATATCTTTATGTACATATTCTTTATCCCCTTACACTGTGTATAAGACAGTAGTTTTGGAATTGTTAGTTAGATTACTTGTTGGTTATTACTGCATTGTCGGAACTAGAAGCACAAGCATTTCGCTACACTCGCATTAACATCTGCTAACCATGTGTATGTGACAAATAAAATTTGATTTGATTTTCTGGGTTCGAGCCCAGGCTCTGTCGTAGCCGGCTGCGACCGGGAGGTCCATGGGGCGACGCACAATTGACCTCGTGTCGTCCTAGTTTGGTCGGGAGGGTTTGTCTCATCGCGTACTAGCGACCCCTGTGGCGGGCCGGGCGCTGTGCACACTGACCAGGTCGCTAGGTGTACAGTGTTCTCCGACACACCCGGCTGTTTCTTCCTCCAACCTGCCTCCTCCAACCTGGCGAGCTTCCGGGTTGGATGTGCGTTGTGTTAAGAAGCAGTGCAGCTTAGTTGGGTTGTGTTTCGGAGTTGCAGCGATGAGACAAGACAGTAACTACTAATAATTGGATATCACGAAATTGGGGAGAAAAAGGAGGTAAAAAAAACAGCCAGTGGTGGACCGTACTGATATTACTCACTGAAACCTGTAAATGTGGCTTTTCCCCGATGAACCCGCTGGTGTACTTTCAGGTTGCCACTTTCAGTGAACATTCTACACTTGTAAGGTTTCTCTCATGTATGAATTCGCTTGTGTCTGCTAAGATCGCTGTGGGAGGTGAAGCATTTGTCACACACTGTGCAGGAGAACGTCCGCCCGCGCGTGTGGATCCGCCGATATATTGTGAGATCGCAACCTCTTCCCACAATGCTCACAGCTTTTGGGGCATTCATCCGTGTGTGTTTGTGAGTGCACTAACAAGGCACCTGAGGTACGAAACAATATTTCCAAAAACGGTACAAGAACTAGTATTTGCTGGTGGTTTCATCCCTTCCCACAGATGGAACAGACAAAAGGTCCCTCCCCAGTGTGAGTGTGTACATGTGATTTCAAGACCTGTGTTCCTAAAGCCCCTGCCACAATGTGAGCAAACGTATGGCCTTTCTCCAGTGTGAACTCGATGGTGCTATTTCAGAGCCACATTTGATTGGAACCTCTTCTCACACTGGTCACAATGGAACGGTTTTGCCTCAAGAGTGAACTGTTTCATATCGGCGGCAGGGTAGCCTAGTGGTTCGAGCGTTGGACTAGTAACCGAAAGCTTGCAAGTTCAAATCCCTGAGCTGACAAGGTACAAATCTGTCGTTTTGCCCGTGAACAGGCAGTTAACCCACTGTTCCCTGGCTGTCATTGAAAATAAGAATTTGTACTTAACTGACTTGCCTAGTTAAATAAAGGTTTAAAAAAAATGTGTCTCAGGTCAGATTAGTTTTTGTGACACTGGGAACAAATGTACCTGTTCTCCATGGTCTTCTTGGCTGAGGAGTTCTCTTTCTCACTGACAGGCAGAGTTGTTCTCAGCTCCAGCTTCTCCAGAGCCCAGGATCCTGCTGTCCTCATTCAGATGGTTCTTCCTGACATGCTCTTGGAGGGTAGTCCATTGTCTGCCAGAGAATTGACACTGTGAGCAGGAGAAGCCCTGGGACTGTGGGGGCTCGGCTTTAGCTTGTCCTGCAGGTACAAAAACACAGGAGAGTAAAATGGCTGAGTTCAACGTTCCATTGCAGATTGTCGTCAGCAGCTGATGAGACGATAGATAATGTTTTTAATTTTATTTTTAAAATATGCAGAAATCTGTTGTGCAGTTATAGAAACTGTCCACTAAATTTAGTTACCGAGTAGAGTGAGAAATTCAATAACAACAAAAAAGCAAAAAGGTGGGATAAGTTACTTCACAATGTTATTGTAAGATAGGCGGTAGTCAAACCTAGACCCTGCTACTCAAAAAACTTCAACTCAGGAGACCATGTATAGAGTACACTGTGCATACCAAACATTAGGAACACCTCCAATGCTTCCCACAGTTGTGTCAAGTTGGCCAGATGTCCTTTGGGTGGTGGACCATTCTTGATACACACAGGGAACTGTTGAGCGTGAAAAACCCAACAGCATTGCAGTTCTTGACACAAACCGGTGTGCCTGGCATCTACTACCATACCCCGTTCAAAGGCACTTAAATATTTTGTCTTGCCCGTTCACCCTCTGAATGGCACACATGCACAATCCATGTCACAATTGTCTCAAGGCTTAAAAATCCTACTTTAACTTCTGGGATATTCGGAACAGTAGCATCCCACCTCAACAACAGCCAGTGAAAGTGCAGGGCGCCAAATTCAAAACAACAGAAATCTCATAATTAAAATTCCTCAAGCATACAAGTATTTTACACCACTTTAAAGATAAACTTCTCATTAATCCAGCCACAGTGTCCGATTTCAAAAAGGCTTTACGGTGAAAGCACACCAAACGACTATGTTAGGTCAGAGCCAAGTCACAGAAAAAAACAGCCATTTTTCCAGCCAAAGAGGGGAGTCACGAAAAGCAGAAATAAAATTAAATCACTAACCTTTGATGATCTTCATCAGATGACACTCATTGGACTTCATGTTACACAATAAATGTATGTTTTGTTTGATAAAGTTCATATTTATACAAAAGAATCTGAGTTTACATGATATGCGTTATACATGCGTTATATTCAGTAGTTCCAAAAAATCCAGTGATTTTACAGAAATACTCATCATAAATGTTGATGAAAATACAACTATTATACATGGAACTTGAGATATACTTCTCCTTAACGCAACCGCTGTGTTAGATTTCAAAAAAGCTTTAACGAAAAAGCACACCATGCAATAATCTGAGTACAGCACTCAGACAACAAAACAGCCAAACAGATATCCGCCATGTTGTGCAGTTAACAGAAGTCAGAAATAGCATTATAAATATTCACTTACCTTTGATGATCATCAGAATGCACTCCCAGGAATCCCAGTTCGACAATAAATGGTTGATTTGTTTGATAAAGTCCCTCATTTATGTCCAAATAACTGCTTTTTGTTTCCGCGTTTAGTACACAATCCAAAATCACGACACGCAGGCAAGTCCAAGCGAAAGTTCAGACGAAAAGTTATACTACAGTTTGTAGAAACATGTCAAACAAAAAATATAGAATCATTCTTTAGGATGTTTTTATCATAAATCTTCAATAATGTTCCAACCGGAGAATTCCTTTGTCTGTAGAAAAGCAATGGAGCGTAAGCTCACTCTCACGTGAACGTGCGTCACAAGCTCATGGCACTCTGCCAGACACCTGGCTCAAACAGCCCTTATGAGCCCCCACTTCACAGTGGAAGCCTCGAACAAGGTTATAAAGACTTGACATCTAGTGGAAGCCTTAGGAAGTGCAATATGACCACTGTATCTTCAATAGGGCACGAGTTGAAAAACCACAAACCTCAGATTTCCCACTTCTTGGTTGGATTTTGTTCTCAGGTTTTTGCCTGCCATATGAGTTCTGTTATACTCACAGACATCATTCAAACAGTTTTAGGAACTACAGAATGTTTTCTATCCAAATACACAAATAATATGCAGATATTAGCAACTGGGCCTGAATAGCAGGTAGTTTACTCTGTGCACCTTATTCATCCAAGCTACTCAATACTGCCCCCCAGTCACAAATAAGTTAACCCGTCTCCCCTTTATCTACAGTGATGGAACTGGATTTAACAAGTGACATCAATAAGAAATCATAGCTTTTTTCATAGGTCAGTCAGGTGTTCTTAAATGTTTTGTATACTCAGTATCTATGCAAAGTATTCTGTCCTTAATCTCAATACCATTGACGGCCCCTGATAATGGCCGTTTCTGCTGCCCAGAGTTCCCAGCCTCTTCCAGTCTTTTAGTGTCCTCATCACTTTCCTCATTGGTGTCTTCATCTTCCCCGCTGACTTCTTGCTGTCCCTTCTCACCAGCCTTGTTCTTCCCCCCTTCTGTTGTCACATCACTGTCTTCACCCTGCCCTTTCCTCCACCTCTCTGGGTCGGTTTAGACTCCAGTGAGGGAACGAGGAGGAACAACGTGGACAGGATGGTATCAGAATCGTAGAAGAGAACATCTGGAAAAGAGAGAATCCAACCGGCTTACTAAAGCTATTCTCTTTCAGGAGAATCCCCCACAATCATTTACCACAGAGGTGAAGTTCAAGTAGATAACCTGAGGGATCCTTACCTTCTTTAAGGTGCCCAGGATGTCCATGATGCTGCAGCAGTGTCTTCAGATGCTCTGGGTCAGGGTCAGAGACAGAGACAGACTGCTCACACTCCTCCAGGTCAGTAGGGGTCAGGTTGAGAATAGATGTCTGAGAGGGAGAGAATAATAAATAGAACAGCTTCTATCTCTCCACTCGCCCCAACAAGGGCCCGCACCAGGGCCCTCTCCCCAACCAGGGCCCGCACCACGGTCCTGTCCTCGCCCCAACCAGGGACCTCTCCTCGCCCCAACCAGGGACCTCTCCTCGCCCCAACCAGGGACCTCTCCTCGCCCCAACCAGGGACCTCTCCTCGCCCCAACCAGGGACCTCTCCTCACTCCAACCAGGGCCCGAACTAGGGACCTCTCCTCGCCCCAACCAGGGACCTCTCCTCACTCCAACCAGGGCCCGAACTAGGGACCTCTCTTCACCCCAACCAGGGCCCAAACCAGGGACCTCTCCTCACTCCAACCAGGGCCCGAACCAGGAACCTCTCCTCACCCCAACCAGGGACCTCTCCTCACCCCAACCAGGGCCCGAACCAGGGACCTCTCCTCACCCCAACCAGGGACCTCTCCTCTCCCCAACCAGGGCCCGAACCAGGGACCTCTCCTCTCCCCAACCAGGGACCTCTCCTCGCCCAAACCAGGGCCAGAACCAGGGCCTTCCCCTCACCCCAAGCAGGGCCTACTCCTCGCCCCAACCAGGGCCCGCTCCTCGCCCCAACCAGCTCCTGAACCAGGGACCTCTCCTCGTCCAAACCAGGGCCCGCTCCTCGCCCGACCAGGGCCTGAACCAGGGCCCGCTCCAACCAGGGCCCTCTCCTCGCTCCAACCAGGGCCTGAACCAGGGACCTCTCCTCGCTCCAACCAGGGCCTGAACCAGGGACTCTCCTCGCACCAACCAGGGCATGAAACAGGGACCCCCTGCACACGTCGACAACAGTCACCCTCAAAGCATCATTACCAATCGCTCCACAAAAGCCACAGAGCAAGGGAAACAACGACTTAAAGGTCTCAGTGAGAGTGACGTCAAAGATTGAAATGCCACTAGCACGCACAGCTAACTAGCCAGCCATTTCACACCGGTTACATAAGCATGCCTGAAGAATGGAGAAAAACACAGCCCAATTCCACAGGACCCCTACACTGTTGATACTTACGGATGTTTATTAATTCGTGGAGGGGCCATTTAAAAATATATATTTTTAACCTACATGTCAAGCAAGTTTACAAATGAATGTCGACATGTTTTAGATGATCTAATAGGTTGGAGGTTGCTGAGGGGAGGACGGTTTATAATAATGTCTGGAGCGGAGTAAATTGAATAGCATCAGAATTATCCCACATGGAAACCCCGTTTGATACCATTGCACTTATTCTGCTCCAGCCATTACCACGAGCCAGTCCTCCCCAATTATGGTGTCACCAACCTCCTGTGATTGGCATCAGTACTGTGTAAAGTTGAGCACTGGCAGCATCTCCTCCAGTCTGTCAAATAACTGCCACACCAGTATTACATTTACATTTAAGTCATTTAGCAGACGCTCTTATCCAGAGCGACTTACAAATTGGTGCATTCACCTTATGACATCCAGTGGAACAGCCACTTTACAATAGTGCATCTAAATCTTTTAAGGGGGGTGAGAAGGATTACTTTATCCTATCCTAGGTATTCCTTAAAGTGGTGGGGTTTCAGGTGTCTCCGGAAGGTGGTGATTGACTCCGCTGTCCTGGCGTCGTGAGGGAGTGTGTTCCACCATTGGGGAGCCAGAGCAGCGAACAGTTTTGACTGGGCTGAGCGGGAACTGTACTTCCTCAGTGGTAGGGAGGCGAGCAGGCCAGAGGTGGATGAACGCAGTGCCCTTGTTTGGGTGTAGGGCCTGATCAGAGCCTGGAGGTACTGAGGTGCCGTTCCCCTGACAGCTCCGTAGGCAAGCACCATGGTCTTGTAGCGGATGCGAGCTTCAACTGGAAGCCAGTGGAGAGAGCGGAGGAGCGGGGTGACGTGAGAGAACTTGGGAAGGTTGAACACCAGACGGGCTGCGGCGTTCTGGATGAGTTGTAGGGGTTTAATGGCACAGGCAGGGAGCCCAGCCAACAGCGAGTTGCAGTAATCCAGACGGGAGATGACAAGTGCCTGGATTAGGACCTGCGCCGCTTCCTGTGTGAGGCAGGGTCGTACTCTGCGGATGTTGTAGAGCATGAACCTACAGGAACGGGCCACCGCCTTGATGTTAGTTGAGAACGACAGGGTGTTGTCCAGGATCACGCCAAGGTTCTTAGCGCTCTGGGAGGAGGACACAATGGAGTTGTCAACCGTGATGGCGAGATCATGGAACGGGCAGTCCTTCCCCGGGAGGAAGAGCAGCTCCGTCTTGCCGAGGTTCAGCTTGAGGTGGTGATCCGTCATCCACACTGATATGTCTGCCAGACATGCAGAGATGCGATTCGCCACCTGGTCATCAGAAGGGGGAAAGGAGAAGATTAATTGTGTGTCGTCTGCATAGCAATGATAGGAGAGACCATGTGAGGTTATGACAGAGCCAAGTGACTTGGTATCTGCAGAGCTGTACCATACCTAGAGCTGTACTGCACAGGGAACACCTCCAACACAGAGATAGAGCCATTATGTAGTTTAAACCCAGGCATACTGTAAGTAGTAGTCAAATCATACTCAATATTCCACTCAAGGTCATTCTAGTCCTTTGAAGCAGGGATTTGTGTTGCCTCTTTGTTGGGTCTTCTAGCAGTGTTTGGACCAACTCCACAAAGTTATCTGCTGATGCCTCCACTTCTTTATCTTTGCTCTGAATATGCAATCACACACAAAACAATTGCAAACATCTGCAACTAGGTAAAGTAGACTTGCCTTTAACAGACTGGTGTGTGTTACACATATTGCAGGTTAAGTACCACCTCACGCATTGTGCATGAATGGATTCTGTCTAGGTGGGGCTGGATGGTTTTGTACCCAGCTGGGTTAGACTACACACCACCACAAAATTCAAGAACCAGCTGAAACAGAAGATGTATGCATTTTATATGCTGAGGAGACAAACTGAGGAGTCAAATATGTAACTGATAAGGAGTGAATACAAGGCTTTCAGGAAATTGTGACGAGAGCGATCTTCGGTCACCATCCCTTGTCTCTGAGATCCAGGGCCGAACAAAAGTCTGAATTTCACCCCCGACCCCCTACACCATTCTCAACCCTAAACACTTCCACCCATCTCACCCTCGCTCTCAGTCCCAGGATGAGTTGGACCCTCTGCCTTAGTCCGGAACCATCTCTAGTTACCAGTCACAAACTCCTCCAGCTTCCCATACTGCATCACGTCATGCTGCTGAGCCACTTGCCACATGAAAGCAGACTTCAGACGTAGTGGTGGCACCAGGAGATGTAGGGAGGATAGAGGGAGATCAGCACCTGTTATCAGAGGTGGAAGTTAGGCAGCTCCTGTCAGTACACTCCACTGTTTTGGTGTGTCATACAATTAGTTGTAAACAATGTTGTTATATGTTTGAAAGTACAATGTCAGTCCTTACATTCGCTCTTTAGCTAGCTAGCTATTTCTACTTCCCCGGCAGTTTACCAAAGAAGTGGCAGGACTAGGCTGGCTTGTCGAAGTGACCGAATGAAAATCATTAATAAAACAACAATTCAACAAACCTGTAAATCTTGATGTAGGGTCCATTTCCTCACTCACTTGGGGAACTTTCCAATTAGCTAGCAGGTGCGGCAAAACGTGGTTTTAACGTCTTAAATGTTATGCATTGATTGTCAACAAAACATCACGGCAAGCTGTCCTGGCCAGTAAACAATATTTCGCCATAAGATAAGGGTTTGAATATTTTCTGAACCACTTGGCTTAGCTTCTCACAACCATTTAGCTAACTAACTGCTTTATATTCTTCGGATGTCGGATAATTCTTATTTTTTGCCACGCACATTTTTTTTCCCGTGGTATGGAGCAGAGCTTTCCGTTTGCCTTTAGCTCACTGAATGAATGTGGTGTGACCCCTCTCTGGTGTGTCACGTAAACTAAAGGAAAGCACTGGAGAGGCATAAACCTTTGGAAACGGGGTTACGTCTAAATAGTTTGTGACTTCCTCTCTTTAGCTTTTTGCTTTTCCTTATCGGTTGAAGTAAGGTCATGTGGATATTATCTTGTTTGGCATTATTTAAACATATGTTGTTGTTTTTATTTAAATACCAGCACACCATTCGTATAGATGCTGAGACAAAACGTTATTATAAATGTTAGGTAGCAATTATTGGGCCTCATCAACACACACACATCTATAACGTCATGTACAACATACATGCACCATTCTCTCTTCAAGATGCCCTCCAGTTTCTCTCTCAGGTTAGACACAGCCTCACTCATTGATTGATCAATTCTTGTGTTTGTTTTGAAGTTCCCAGACGTCGTTGCAGAGGGCACATCGAGTAGACGCTCGACTGACAGATCCTCTGAATTCCCTCTTTGAGATCACCAAGGCCACAATTCTCCAAACACTTGGTGATCAATCCTGCTCTTCTGGCTCACCTGGATTGATCAGATCTGTGGTCAGAGATGTCGTGAGTCAGGTGAACTCTGACATCTCACTGATCATCTCCTGTTCCAGCTCAGGTAAATCAAGACCAGTGTTGTGTGACACTGGCAGGCGATATGCCATGCAGGCCGCCCAGAAACTGGTGTCTTATCTGTGCCAAGTTGCGGAAATTTGGAGTCACTGGACAGGCTGCGTCTCAAGCCAAAACCAATCCATCTAAGGAGAATGTGGACATTGAGGCTTCTCTTGTCAACAGGAGAGGTCATGGCTGTTATGGTCAACTCCAGAGAATGCCAGGGAGGAGAGTAAAGAACAATGGATGTGCTTCGAGAAATCGCACAAAGTCCATTTTTTCCCTCCCCCGCTTCAAGGGATAGTGTTGGTGGTCTTCTGGAAGACTCCCTAGCAGAGAAAAAAAATCTGAAAGAGACTATATCCTCTGGCAGCTTGGTGAGTCCAAACATCCTCATACTTTCACCTTCTGAGAAAAAGCTTGGATCTCCCGTAATGACAACCATTGAGAAATTATCCAGTGTTGAATTGAAGTCAGAAGCTACTAAAGTTTTTAGCGAAGTCTATCTGCACAAACGCCTGCTTGCACACCTGAGCTTTCAAGTAATCTGGCCAGTGAAAGGAATCTACCAGCTATGTCAGAAGACCATTTAACAACTACAATTAAATGTAGGTTCTGAAGCCTCTAAAATGGTGGATTCCTTTGTGAGGAGCAGGCCCAGAGTGGTTCCAGTTCTCCTCAGGCTGTGAAACAAGGCAAACTACTGTAAATCGCTCTGGATAATATAATCTGCTGAATGACTCAAATGTAAATATGACACCAACGACCGATTGCTCTCGTGACATTAGGAGGCTCTGAAGGTTTAAGAAGTAGTACGCTAATCAGATGTTCAACAAATACGCAGTTTATTTATCAGTTTACATTTGCTTCAGCATTGTCAATATTGAGTTAATAAGGGCTCAGTAAACTACTTACTTCAGTTGATTGAATAGTATATGGTATAATATGGACCTCGAGGGGACCTGTAACATGATGCAACATGAGTTCTAGGACAAATACAAATTGAATATACCGGCAAAAACGCTGACTGCAACATATGCACAGTAGCCTACATAAAAATTGCTGACATAGAATATGCAATAACACACAGACATGTCAAGTTCAGAGATCATTCTGAAAACAATGTATTGCCTGCCCTAATACATACTTTCAGAAGTAAAATCTCACTAGTGATATGGATTGTCTGACTAACACAGACATTTGATTAACTTGACTACTTGATTTTAAACATCCTACAATTTGGGGAAAATTACCTCAAATTCTATCTAGACTACAGAGAGCTCAATCTGTGAGAGTCAAAATCCTCTGAGATTCATAGAAGGAAAGTTTTTTATCTGATAAACAACTCACTGAATAGTAGGGTAAAGCATCACTGACATAGGACTCTAGTCTAACTCGCATAACTCAGCTGTGGTCTTAAAGCAATGAAGCCAGAACCCAGGATAGAGGGGCTGCGTGAATCTGGTCTGGACACTGTGGAGGAGGGTCATTGTGTCAGAGACACTGTAGAAGGACAGAGTGCCCGCCTGGTGATCCAGGTACACTCCTACTCTGGAGGACTGAGGGCGTGCCACTTCAGTCTTTACATTATTATGTCGGAAAAAGTAACCATTACTACAGCACTCTAAACTCCAGGACTTGTCATTGTGTCCAAATTGACAATCCTCTGCAGGCCCAGATCGGCTGATGTCTTTATACGAAACGCCTGCATAAATCTTCCACCCACTCCACTCCACCTCCCAGTAACAGCGCCCAGACAGACCTTCCCTGCACAGAACCTGACACAATTGAGTGAATCTGTCTGGACTACTGTGGTAGGAGTAGCCTTTGCGCTTCAGTTTCACCTTTCTGTTCCGCTCAGACAGAAAGAGTTGTCTGTACAACGTGTTTGCGTCCAGGGTGAGCCGACATGAATCTGAGGGAAGAGAAATTAAGAAATAAAAACATGATATGAGTCCCCCTCTTTACTTGTATCTCAGGGTTTGTGGCGAGTAATCATTGAAAATACAACTTTTAGCAATTGGACTCACATTGTAAGAAGTCGGCTCTGGTCTTGGGCTCGGGTGGGTGTAGAACATCCACTAGATTCACTGAAACACACATTCACACACAGTGAAAGAGTGTTATGATTAGACAATATAATGCAGTGTAGGCTAGAACTTCAATGTCATCAAAGTATGCAGATGGAACTCTACTTTCTAACCTACCTCTGGTGGAGATTCTGCACCATTCTCTCTTCAAGATGCCCTCCAGTTTCTCTCTCAGGTTAGACACAGCCTCACTCACGTCCTCAAAGTAATGAAGAGGACGGACATCGATGGTGGGCAAGTCTGAAAATACACTGGGACTGGCGAGAGACTGATAACTCTGCAGAGAGAGAATTTATTTGTATGGATGTTTGACAGTCAATCTTCTGTGTGTGAACTAACAAATTCCTAAAATTAAGCACTTTGCTACTCTACGAGAGACATAAGTCTAAGTCCACTAACTATATAAATAACATACTACTCACTACTTTAGCTAGCTATAAAGGCTTTGGTAAACCCACCCCAGAATAACGAGTTCCTTTTGCAATAACAGACAGATGGTCACTCAGTGAAGCTACCTCCAGGAAATGGATGTGATCCTCTGTGTGTGTCAGCTTTTCCAGCTCAATCTCTCTCCTCTTCAGCTCAGTGATCTCCTGCTCCAAACGCTCCATGAGGGCTTCAGCTTGACTCACAGCTGAATTCTCCTGGGCTACGATCAGCTCCTTCATCTCCGAGCGCCTTCTCTCAATGGAGTCAATCAACTCTGTAAAGATCCTCTCACTTTCTTCCACTGCTGCCTGTGCAGAGCGCTGTTAAAACACACATGTAGACAAGAGATGGCTTCATGTTAAAGTCTATTCTATTTCTCTGACTTGGAGCCTCAGAAGATTGCAATATCATATCATTGTGGTTCCTGAGATATCAAACGCTTCTCCAGGCGGTTTGGGATCATATGATCTGCCCAACACGACTGCAACAAAGATGACAGGGTTAATCTCCTCTGGTCAATACTCACGCTGAGAAACTCCACAGCCTGTTGCAGTTCCTTCAACTCTTTTTCCCTCTCCTGGACTCTCTGGTTGACCTTCTGCTGACTTGTCCCTATCTGCTTCTGTGGACAAAAAAAAACACTTTATTGAGTTACATGGCATTGATGCGATTTGACAATGCAAATCTGCCTCATACGCCTATCTACATGTGATGTTTTTTTGCCATGTTGTTTTCATCACAATAACTAAGATTAGCTCTGATTCTCACCTGTTTCTCAGTCTTTTCTGCAGTGATTGAGACTGTATCATGGCCTTTATGTTCATCCATGGTACACAGATAACAGATACACTGCTGATCGGTCCTGCAGAAAATCTCCATCAGTTTGTCATGATGAGAGCAGATATTGTCCTGTAATTGTGTGGTGGCTTTGACCAGCTTGTGCTTCATCAATGGAGCTACATTATAGTGAGGCTGGAGATGAGTCTCGCAGTAAGAGGCTAGACACACCAGACATGATTTGAGAGCTTTCTGCTTTCTCCCATTGCAGAAATCACATTCCACATCTCCAGGTCCAGCAAAGCACAGAGCAGGAGAAGTAGCCTGGAGCCCTGTCTTCTTCATGTTCCCGACCACCATGGCTAGCAGGCTATTCTTCATCAGAGCAGGCCTTGGGGAGAAGGTATGTCTACACTGGGGACAGCTGTAGACACCCGTTGGGTCATCCTTATCCCAGGAGTCCTCAATACAGTTGCTACAGTAACTGTGTCCACAGTTGATAGTGACCGGCTCTTTCAGTAAATCCAGGCAGATAGAGCAGCAGAACTGGCCCTGGTCCAGGAGAACTCCCTGCTCAGCCATTTCACCGATCACTCACAAAGACACACCCCGGCAGTAATGCTACATACAAACAAAACGTGAATTAATCTAGACAGCTAGACGATATATCCCAGCCACCTAGTTGAACTAGTCTAATTCCAATTCAATAATACACATTTTACCAGTCGTGATTATCAATTCAAGATATGACAATTCAAATGTGGTTCTTATTGTTGAATCGACTAGCAGCGAAGGATCAATCCGAGATCTGTAGGGGACAAAATTATGCGCAACACAGGAAGTATGCAGATCAGCATCCGGCTAATTCTTTTCTTCTTGAAATATTTGGCGGTTTGAAGAAGACATTCATCGAAGTTGGTATGCGTAATGTCGAGTAACTACATATGTATGGTGTACATGCATCATTTTGTACGGAAATTGTATTTGTATCATTTGTTGAAATTCGACGACGGTAACGTTAGTTACTATCGCTAGCTATGTTCGCTTTCTGCCCAACTAACTAGACAATTTAGTTAGCTACCGTTAATTTAGTTGCATCGTATGTTTCAGTCTTCTGCTAGCTAGCAGTTAGATCACTTTTAGATCTCAAAACTGTCAGCTTGCTGGAAGAATGTCGACTCTTCAGAGAACGAACGGTAAATATCTGTGGTGGTCTCTCGTGGGTCTTGGATTTCAACCCGAAGTCGCAGCATCATCAGGAGCCAGCAAAGCCAATGTTAAACACATCATTCTTGGACCGTAAGTATTGATTGTTGTGGTAACAGCTAACGTTAACAGTTAACGTTGACAGTGTCAACATCAGTCTTGCAACCCTGTTTCAATCCAGTGAGACAAACTGGCGATGTCATGACAATGAAAATAATAGGCATAGGTAGAACGACTCCATTCTCTCAGCTCAGTCAGAAGCCTGTTTTGACAACAGTTTCTCACCAACAGCAATATGTTTGACAAACCAAACAAGGACGCATTCTACATAGTTACCCATTTCCTGTTAGAAAAACTCAACCCCGCACGCTTCCACGATGCATACAGGTATGATGGTCGCAGACCCGGCTTGTTTCTCTTCACACATTTGTCATTTTTTGCAATCATGTAAAATGCTGGGTCTTGTATGCAGGCATTGCTGGCCAGTGTTGGACCACAAAGCAGATGCCGAATTCCGTAAGGTGACCTGTGCTTGGCTGCGAGATCTAATGGTAAGGATTTGACATGTCTTCTTTCAGATGTGCACGATTTGACCTACTTGTTGCAGCAGACTACTGTCTGGTCAACAGGTTTAAAGTGTTTGAACTTCATATGTGCTTTCAGGATGAGCAGGGGAGCACAGTTCCCAAAGTGGTGGCGTCACTATTCCTCTCGCCTGGTGGACCCAAGTTCGTCAACCTTATGCTCCATCTAGCCAATCATGTCATGTTGCATGATATGAAGACATTTTCAACAGGTAGTAAGACCTATACAGTGTATTTGGAAAGTATTCAGACCTTGACTTTTCCACATTTTGTTATGTTACAGCTTTATTCTAAAATGGATTAAATCGTTTCCCCCCCCTCAAGCTACACACACTAACCTGTTTTTGCTTTGTCAGTATGGGGTTATCACATTTACACTATGAGTAGCCCAAGGTTTGGACTTCTTATGCTGCTTTCACACAAGCAGATTTTGACCAATCACAGAGCTTTTCACAGCTATATTTTTCAGAGCTGATCTGATTAGTCGAAAGACCAATTTAGTGGGGGTAAAAGCAGAATTGGGCTGCCTGTCTAAATGCAGGGCAGCAGGTAGCCTAGTGGTTAGAGCGTTGGGTCTGTAACAGAAACGTTGCAAGATCGAATCCCTGAGCTGACAAGGTAAAAATCTGTCGTTCTGCCCCTGAACAAGGCAGTTAACCCACTGTTCCTAGGCTGTCATTGAAATTAAGAATTTGTTCTTAACTGACTTGCCTGGTAAAATAAAAAGGCAGACTCCATAGCTTTTCATCTCCCTGTGAATTGCAACTGTTTGTCTGGAGTTGTTTGTCAATAACCAGGTCCCATGTAACCGTTTTATGCGCATAAAGTACATGTCAGATAAAAAGTGTCACGACAGGCCTGATCGAAACGGCTAATTTGTTTGTTGCATAACTTTCCAAATGTCAACAAAACAAAATATGCTAGAGAAGGTGGGGTTTTTGTGTTTATAAGATTATGTGAGAAATAGTGGTGGAAATGCTTTTATGCACAAATATATAATAATAACCATTATATTGAGGTAATCTTGGAGTGTGATCCTCCCACTACGACTCGGGAAGACATGCAGTTTATTAGGCTACAGATGAAATAAAGCATGAGCTTCAAAGGGTGGTGACAGTGCAAGGTGATGAGATTCATGCTGCTTTTCAGTAAATATCCAGGGTCTTATTCTGGTGACATGATGATCGACGCTTGGCTGCTGTTTGACAAATTGCATAATCTTGCTCTTTTGTCCATAATAGTCTCATGTAGACTATACCTGCATTGTATCTGCAAGCTATTGGTTAGAGTGCACGTGCCATTAACAGTGGGAATATTCGCTATATAACGCACATTTCTTTGTTGTGACAACCATCGGTAGAGTTAAATGTGAAGCAAACCAATTAACTTTTTTTTTTTTTTTTACATGGGGATTTGACTGCAGTTATTGTATGTGCACTACGTTATCACGCATATACTTTTAAATTTTTTTTTTTTTTTTATCCGCAAGAAGTAATTTTGATGGAAACATCTCTGGTGGGAAAATTGGCATATTTTACAATAATCACTTTGTCAACAATTGGATGGAAACCTAGCTAGTGGGTATTTTCAGTCAGCCCAATTCTGATATCAGATGAGCTCTGGAAGAAGAAGAAAAAAAACTGATATGAATGGTCTGTGATTGGTCAAAGACTGATTTAGTGAAAAAGATATCAGAATTGGGCTGCCTGTGTGAACGCAGCCAATGTGTGTTAGATGGCACGTGGGTCCCAGAGGCAGCGGCAGCCCCTGCCTCTTCTGTGGAAATGGCGCTGAAGCGGTTTCAGCTGGTCAAGACCAGATTCCTGAGAGGAGCTGTGGAACAGGACCTGATGCTGCAGGAGTACCAGAGACAGGCCCAGTAAGTCATGGCTACTACACAAACCACAGGCATTGGATGTGTTTGTAGATACACTGGTGTTTACAATGCCTATAAGTGTCAAATTTTTGTTGAGACCAATTCTGTTAGATAAAAAAATATATATATTTTTTTAAATGGTTAGGTGTGTTGTGATTCTGGCTAATTAGCACAGGTGCAAATGATGAGCAGGTAATCATCAAGCCACCCTCTTAAAACAGTTGGTCACAGGTTTGGAGTTTGTATGCCCTGAGGTGAATGTCTTGCCTTTGCCAGTCAACTGTTGTTTCTTTTCAAATGTGCCTTGTTTTGGCCATTCTACATCTGTTCTCGCTTGTAGGTCTCGAGTGAAGTCTTTGAGAGATTGGAGAGCTGAAGACGCAAAGTATGATGATTTGCATAAGTATGTATGAGTCCATTTACCCTTTTTTAAGTATATATTTTTTTGGACTGTAGTTCAGATATATATTTTTTTTGTATCAAACATACACCAAGTGCTAATAATCAATAGCAGCTGGTAAAATAAATGTATTTCCCCTGCGCAGGCGTCACAAGAAAGTTGAACAGGAGGGAACCCCTCAAGCTGACAAGATTCAGAAGGTTTTCCTTCATTTTATAAATTACTTATAGTGTGTATAACATGATTAGAAATGGACATTCATAACATTTCTATGTGCAATAGTCTGACCATTTCACCTCTGAACACACCCAAGGTGCGCTCCTTGTGGTCGTCCATGGACGGAGTGCTGTCCACCCTGGAGGAGGAGCGGCGGGTGGTGGAGAGTGTCATCAGGGGAGATGTGGACCAGTACACCCTGGACGGGACGGACCTTGCCCTCAAAATCCCCCGGGTTCTGCTAGAGCGGATAGAGCAGTTATCCCACCTGGTGAGACGTGCAAAAATGCCTTTTTAGCTTAGCGGGTGATGGTGCATTTGGAACCTAGTCCATATGTCAGTGCAATGTTTCCCAAACCTCTCAAGTAACCCCAGCTGTTCCACATGTTTGATATGTTCCAGAGCTAGCACAACCGATGAAACTAATAAATGGTCATTTAGTTAACTGATTGAATCAGGTATGCTAGTACTGGAAATGCTACAAATAAGTGGGACTTTCTGAGTGCTGTGGGTACTGCTCTAGTGTTTATCACTAAGTAAGTTCTGTGTGTTCGCCAGTCGAGTGTGGGCAGTGTTTACGAGGCAGGACAGCTGAACATCCTCCGTATGCTGGAGCTGCTCCATCAGGCTCTGGTCCTCCTAGGGGCGGAAAGGACCCGGGTGGCAGGACACACCCCCATTGCCCAGCTCCACCCCTTGCACCTGCAGGAGAGGAACCTACAGATGGCCCGCGCCATGGAGGATCTCAGAGTCATGAGGTAGGCTACAAACTGCTATCGCAGAGGCTTGCTTGTTGGGGAACTACTACCCAGTTTATGTATTACTGTTTGAATTGCGTAGCAGCAGTTAACATGTTTGTAATTTGTTGTCTTTTAACACAAGACCGCAGCAATTTAAATCCATCTTGGACAGTATTAATAGCTATTTTAAACTGTCAAGCTCGGTTCTCTCTGGCATCACTGCATCCCACTGTCTTTCTCTTTACAGGAAGAGGATTTCAAAGGAAGAAATTCCAGAGGTGAAGAGCCTCATCAGAAAGTTGGAGGCAGAGTGGGACCGGAAGTGGGCGGACTGTTTGAAACGCACGCCGCTGACCTCGTTCCTCAACGAGGATCCTGTAAGTGCCTTTTCTGGTTTGACATGGATGTATTAAATGGCTTTTTCCAGCAACAGCCCCTACTGCCTAGGCCAGGGATATTAAAATCTGACTGAGGGCTGTACTCTCTCTCTCTCCCTTTAGGCCCTGGACTTTCTGTTCCCCATGGCTCCTCTGTCCTTTGAGCCGGCCACCGACGCCAGCTTCAAATCCAGCATCTTCTCTCAGTATCCGGCCAATCTACCCGGTGAGTAAAGCAAAACAAAAGATTCCACTTCTAAGTTGCTTTTATTGTTTAACTGAATATTTTAACAAGTGGTACCTTGTGGTGGTTTCATAACTTAGAATTTCCTGAGGAGAAGCCTGTGGCGACTGACTCTGTTCCAATGGAGACCGTTACCACAATGGATTACACCCTCAAAAGGTATATTAAAACTCTGCTTGCCTTGCATTCATTGCTAATGAGCAACTAGTATTCTGATTCCTCTGTTGTTGGGAGGCAGATACCTGGTCAGTCCTGAGCTGTGCTCTGTCCGTCACAAGCCCTCCCTATAGCACACCTGCTCTCTGATGACCAGGGCGAGTTGAATGAAATCGCAATGGACAGATACGGAGCAGACAACCGTTATCCAGTCTTGTTTTTTCTAATCATATTTCCAACATCATTTGATCCACAGAATGTCTTTATAACAGGTCTCTTTTTTTTAACAGCCTCTACCCTCCAGCTGTTGAGATGATTGCATCTCTTCCTAGTGTGGCCATTTTCCCACTGACTCCCCTCACTGCACTTTGTGAATCTCCTCTGTCTGTCCCTGCCAAAGCTCCCTCACCAAGCCACCTGCCGGTAGGTAATGTGCAACAGGCATCCTAATTGGCTTTAGAAATATATATTTTAAGGCTTTGTTTTAGCTCATTCAATGTTATAAATCAGTTTTTTTTGGCCTTTTAGTCACCCCTGAATACCAAAATATGTCCCTAATTTATGTACATGTTTAATCACATAGGTAATCTACAAGAAATAAATGCACACCTATTTAGGCGAGGTGCTGGCTCGCGGAGTAGAAAACTTAAAAATAAAAGAGCCGCACACTCTAGGAGCTCTGATGCAAAAATGTAATTACCAACGTTTCGGCGGCCAAGCTGTCTTCGTCAGGGTATGATAATCACCTATGTGACCATTCTGTTTCTTTATAGGCCAGTGTAAGGAAGACTCCTCGTGTGTCTGCAGTGAAGAAAAAGGCTCAGATCCTTGACTCTGAGTTGGACAACTTAGCAAATCGGGTACAGTTTCCATATGGGGGTGCTCTGACCGTCGCTAGCTCTCCCTATAGCATACCTGCTCTCTGATGACCGGGGCGAGTTGTGTGAAATCGCAAAGGAGAGATACGGAGCAGACAATCCATACCTGCATCAGGGGTTGGAACTGGTTTTGGGAACAGAGGAGAATATATAATTCAGAGAAATTAGGATGCTAATAATGGCCTAAACCATTCCAATTCACATGTCATGCTGCTCAGCGCTTCAAGCCAAGCCCCCTCAATGTTCACCCCTCTTTCAATCCACACCCTCACATCACGTGCCTGCACTTAACTGTCCATCAAGCATGTAAACAACTAGCTTACATTTTCCATAGCAAGCTGCTCTGTCCACGCTAATTGGTGGAGTTAATGATTGGCTAAATGTAAAAACTGATGATTTGAAATGGTAAAAAATAACTATTTGAACCATTACTTTTTTGGGGGTTTGAACCGGTTCAGAACTGTATAATGCTGGTCGGAACACTGGAACGTCACTAAATAACTAGGGGTTCTGCTCGGCACGATTGGACATTTCTCTTCTAACCCACTGATCTGTGTATGACTGGTATTGTCTGTACCATGTTGCTTAACATGCATGCCATGCATGGAGCATTTTCAATTCCTTACTGTTTGTGTGTGTTTTTAGTTTGCGGAGGCTGTGACCCCCAGCCCTGGCAACATAAGTTTACGAGGACTTGAGCTGGGAGACATACTCGATACTCTTGGCGAAGACCCTTTCTCCACCAGGAAGCAGATTCCACGCACCCCAGAGAGTTTGAGTGAGTATTGGACCTTATTTGATGTAATTTGAAAGGCAGAATGCTCTCTTCAATTTTGCCTTTTGTTGGCCAGAGGAGCAATGTTTATCCCCCCCTCCCTCAGGTTTGGATGTGAAGAGTTCCTGGCGAAGGGCGGTGGAGGAAGAGGAGGCTCAGAAGGCCTGCCTGTCTGCTACATTTGACTGCGACAACATCCGTGGGTGCCTATTGCCCCTCAGCGAGGTACATGACGCCTCCCTTGGCCACGACTTTTCCTCCCTGAGCACAAGCCTGGATCCCACCAATGGGTGCAGTACTGCAGCCCCCCAGCAGGCTTCCCTCATGTCCACCCTGTCCTGGGACTCCTCCAACATGGAAGCCCTCAATAGCCTGAGCAACAACAACGTGGTCCAGTTCAGCATCAACCAAGAGGTGTTCCCAGAGCAGTACAGTATAGATCAAGAGACACTTCCCGAGCTGCCGGGCAACGACAGCAGCGTCCTGACCTCCATTAACTCCAGGGACATATCCAACACTGAGGAGGAAGAGCTGCTCCTCCCCCACATCCCCTATCTCCTCCCCACAGAGACTGAGCCAGCCCTGCTGGATGCGCGCAGGCGTTTGGACAAGATCCAGCAGGCTTTTGGAGAGGCCTCCTTCATGGACCACCGCCAGGGGGCGCCAGAGCCCTCTCTCTCACAGCATGACAAGAGGAGCCTGGACGCCAGAGACTGGCTGATGGCAGCAACGCTGGAGACCTCAGCCACAGTGGAAGTGACGGACAAGGTCTTTTCCCTGGATCTGGACACTCTAGAGAGCCCCTCACCGCCAAGAACAGGGCAGTATAACCTCCCGCAACTGTTCACATTCTCCCCCATAGATGATCTGTAGTGTCTCCACATTTATATATTTTCTGAGCAGTCTTCTAGTTTCTTACTTTTTCACAATTAAGGCTAAGTAATTTCAAGGCACATGCAATTAAAATATTTGTACATATGTGTGCCAATCTAACATGGTCTGAAACTAACATGGAAACAAGTTTTAAATATTTTTTTATGTCTAAGATGACATATGATAGGTGAGAATAAACAAACATGAATTGTATATTGTTAAATGAATTAAATTGTTACCAATGTCAATCGGGGTTAATCTTTTTGGGGATTCAGTTCCTGGGCTTGTAAAGGCCTTGTTTACACTTGCATGGAGTTATTGGGGGTTCAATCATCTGAACTACACTGATGCAATAATTTAAAAGATTTTACTGAGTTACAGTTCATAATGCATTTTTTTTCTTCAATTGACTGATTTCCTTAAGCCCTAATCTATTGATTTCACATAACTGGGATACAGACACAAACTAAAAACCATCTAATAAAACATGGGAAGATTCAATTATTTTCTGTCACAGTATTACAGACATTCTCTTACATAATGCAGGTCAGATACAATAACATAATAATAATAATAGGGATGTGCATCAGAAACAATTAGTGTCTGGTGTGACCACCATTTTCCTCATGCAGCACGACACATCTCCTTCAGAGTTGATCAGGCTGTTGAATGTGGCCTGTGGAATGTTGTCGCACTTGTCTTCAATGGCTGTGCGAAGTTGCTGGATATTGGAGTGAACCGGAACATGCTGTCATGTCTGAGTATGCAGGCGATGGAAGAACTGGGACAATTTCATCTTAGAGTAATTGTGTACAGATCCTTGCGACATGGAGCCGTGCATTATCATGCTGAAACATGAGTTGATGGCGGCGGATGAATGGCACGACAATGAGCTTCAGGATCTTGTCAAGGTATTTCTGCATTCAAATTCCCATCAATAAAATGCAATTGTGTTTGTTGTCTGTAGTTTACTCCTGCCCATCTTGGGACACTGTTCACAAAGTTGACATCAGCAAACCGCTCTCCCACACGTCATACACGCTGTCTGCCTGGTACAGTTGAAACCAGGATTAGTCATCGAAGAGCACACTACTTCAGTATGCCAGTGAGCATAGTGTTGTTAAAGTACAACGTAAGTTGTTTTTTTGGGTGATATCTACTTCAGAATTTTATTTTGGACTACTTTTACTTCACATTCCTAAATAAATGTACTTTTTACTCCATACATTGTCCCTGACACACGAAGGTACTTGTTACATTTTTCAATGCTTAACAGGACAGGAAAATGGTCCAATTCACAAAAGAACATCCATGGTCATCCCTACTGACTGATCTGGTGGATCTACTAAACACATGCTTTGTTTTTAAATGATGTTGGTCTGTGCCCCTGACTATCCGTGAATGTAAGAACACAAAAGTGTGCGGTCTGCTTTGCTTAATACCCGGAACAAAAATATAAACACGTAAGGTGTTTGTTTCATGAGCTGAAATAGATCACAAATGTTCAATATGCACAAAAAACGTATTTCATTTTGTGTACAAATGTATATAACCGGGATGTTTAATTTTTTAAAATTTGACCTTTATTTAACCAGGCAAGTCAGTTAAGAACATATTCTTATTTTCAATGACGGCCTGGGAACACTGCCTGTTCAGTGGCAGATTTGTACCTTGTCAGCTCGGGGGTTTGAACTCACAACCTTCCGGTTACTAGTCCAACGCTCTAACCACTAGGCGGACAGGTGATGAAACTGTGGGTTTGCACAACCGAAGTATTCCTGCACAAACTGCCTGAAGCTGTTTCAGGAAAACTCATCTGCGTGCTTGACCTTACTACATTTCGGTGTCATAACCGACTTCAGTGGGCAAATGCTCACCTTCTACAGAAAAGTGTGTTTACAGATGAATCCCGGTTTCAACTACCGGGCAGATGGTGTGGGCGAGGGATTTGCTGATGTCAAAGATGTCAAAATGTTTGGGTGTCAGCTCAGGCATTTTACTAGCAATGCAGTTTGTGGCACAGTATTCCCTAAAATAAGACTATACTCTCGTGCCCCATGGCAGCAGTCGGGATATGGGCAGGCATTAGGTACGGACAATGAACGCAATTGCATTTTATAAAGATCCTGAGGCCCAGTGTTGGGCTGTTCAGCCCCATGTCGCAAGGATCTGTACACAATTCCTGAAAGCTGAAGATGTCCCAGTTTTTCCATGGCCTGCATACTCACCAGACATGTCACCCATTGCGCATGTTTGGGATGCTCTGGGTTGACGTGAACAACAGCGTGTTGCAGTTCCTGCCAATTTAACAGCAACTTCGCACAGCCATTGAAGAGTGGGACAACATTCTACCGGCCACAATCAACAGCCTGTTCAACACTATTCCAATGATATGTATCCTGCTGCATGAGGCAAATGGTGGTCACACCAGATACTGACTGGTTTACTGATCCACGCCCCTACTTTGCGGTTGTTGAGGTATCTGTGAACAAGTCTTGTTCTACAAGAGATGCATATCTGTATTCCCAGTCAAGTGAAATCCAGAGATTAGGGCCTAAGGAATTTATTTTAATTGACTGATTTCCTTATGAACTGTAACTCAGTAAAACCTTTGAAATTGTTGCATGTTGCATTTATATTTTTGTTCGGTGTATTAAGGAATATATATTTTTTTACACTTAAATATATTTTAGCAATTACATTTACATATATTTAAAACCAAATACTTCTTGAGTAAAATCAAAGAAGTATTTTACTGGATAACTTTGTTTTCATTTTCTGTTAAGGTATCTTTACTTTTAGTATGACAATTTGATAATTTTTTTACCATTGGGTGAGCATTTCCCCACTGAATTCAGTTGCGTGGCAGAACTGCGACCCTGGTGAGGACGACGACCAAGCAGATGAGCTTCCAGTTGGAGGTACTGCCAAATTGTCTAAAATGACGGGTTATGTTAGAGAAATTAACATTAAATTCTCTGGCAATAGCTCTGGTGGACATTCCTGCAGTCAGCATGCCAATTGCACGCTCCCTCAACTTGAGACATCTGTGACAGTTTGATGAAAACTGCACATTTTAGAGTGGCCTTTTATTGTTTCCAGCACAAGGTGCATCTGTGTAATGATTGTGCTGCTTAATCAGCTTCTTAATATGCCCCCTGTCAGTTGGATGATTATCTTTGCAAAGGAGAAATGCTCACTAACAGGGATATAAACAAATTTGTGTCCAAAATTTGAGAGAAATTAGCTTTGTGCGTATGGAACATTTCTGGATTTCTTATTTCAGCTCATGAAACATGGGAACAACACTTTACGTGCTCTGTTTATATGCTTGTTCAGTATAATTCAGTCCCATTTTTCTAGAGATTGGGGAATGTATAAAAGTGAAATATTTCAGCTTCTTAAGGGTTTAAGGGTCTCATCAGTAAGAATATTTAGTCATGGGAAACTATACATTATCCAGAATAATCATTGGATTATTTTTGGATGAATTCTCATTGGACTTTTCAATTCATGAAATATGCGCCTACTTGATTTTTGAAAAATTGCTTATTTATGCAGTAGACCTAGTATTGGCTATATAACACCCAAACTGACTAAGGGAGCTTGTATATAAAATATATTGTCACTAAATGAAAAAAAAATCAAATACTATAGCACTCTATAACACCTGTTGAATTTGCAGCCTACAATATTCTGGTGTCAAGACATCATATGCATTACATTTCACATGAGGGTAGGGGCATAGGCCTTACATTGTCAAGCTGACATCTACAGTGACCATACATTAAATGCGCCTCCGCAGAAGTCAAAGCAAACATACTTTTTGCGCTTCGTGGAGCAGAGAAGAGCTGTTGTGAAGGAAGTTGTCAAGGAAGTGAGTTTGTGTTTGTACAGGACCTCCCGCCCCCACCTAGCGTCAACCAATCATGTCAATGCAGCTGTACAGAGCCCTCCGCATTGTTACACAATTTGATAGGCGCACAGCGATGCGGTACAGAGCTTGATTTGGCCGCGGGATGCTCCGCAATTGCGTCACACCCGCCATACGAAGCCTCCGACCACATTTTCAGATCAAGCATAAACTGGCTTTAAGAGGCGGTTGGAAAAAGGCGGAGAAGGTTTGTCATCTGAGTGCCAGTCACTATCTGGGCGGTTTCATTCTGTCTCATGCAGCGGTGTAAAAAAATAAAAATAATTGCTCACTAAAGTGTGACCAAACGCAAACATGGCGACTGCTTGCACCGACAGCTACCGATAAGAGTGTCGTGAACAAGCTATACCTCAGCGAACAAGTGTGACAAAGTTTCCAAGGATTATCGAAGTGCGCACACTTTGTGCCTTCAGTGGTGGTTTAGTAATCTAAAACTGGATCGGAATAACTCGAGCGGGTGAAAGCTGCAAGTTGCCTACATGTCAAAATTGTCTCTTGTAGTGTTGTAAACAGCTGGTAAGTATTACAGCACTGCCTGCCTCTATTCTGGTTAGGAAGCTAAAGCAAGTTTGTTTTTGTTAGGGTTCTATGCGAGTTAACTTTGTTAATAAACTGTTACTTTATGATGCAGTAACGATATGCAATGTTTCAAACATTTAAATTGAAATCCTTTGCGTGAATGTATTGCTAGAGCCGGGTGTCTGCGTAATTGTTTTTTTTATACCTCGCAACATAGATGGGCTGTCTCTTATTGAGAATGAAATGCTTTGTTTTCAGTGATCAAATGTTGACCTACTTTTATAATAAAGCCATAGGCTACGATGCAACAGTTGGAATGTAATACTTCCCCCGCCCCCTCTAGGCCCCTTATACCGTGAGAGATAGGTTCTCCTGTAGGCCTTGGGTGTGTCAACACTCAGGTAGTTTATTGTCAGGCAAAACCATTGTCTTTTGAAATATCTGCCTCGCTTTCCCAGCAAGGAAGTCTTAAGATCAATTCCAACAATATACTATCAAATGAAACAACCACCACTCATACTATAACCGCTTAAAAAAAAAACTTTTACTTGTTTTTCACATACCATTCTCCACTGGGAAACTTTAAATGTGGTAATGGACCTAAAAAAACAAACATGCAGAGAGCACTTGTAGTAAGTAGCCTAGTATTTCCATAATTCTCTACTACATGTCATTCAAAGTGTGGACCTCAGTTTAGGCTGAGCCTAAGTGGACTTTTGTTACTGAATTTGCAATGTGCGTTTGTGTGACCCTGACTAAGAATGAAATGTCTGTCAATTATGCTCTGTAACCTACATGTTCCTGCAAGCCAAGGTGCTCACATACAGTATATGTTGCTCAGCACTTGACTGATTGCCAGCAGGCAACTGTGGTGCTGCAGTGACAAACAGAATGTGTCATTCCTTCCTCCCTACCGCTAAGCGGGTCTCCATGTGTGTCTGCCATGGCAACCTGAGTGCTTTTTTAGTCTTTCTGTTTTATTTTTTTATCCTCTTGTGTTTTGTAGTACATATTTCCGTTTATTTTTATAGTTAAAATATAATAATAATTGTGTGAAGAACATTGCGTTGCATTCATGTCTAAAATGTGCTGTATAAGTAAAGCTTGATTTGATGGCGTCTCTGTGCCAGTTGTCTACGGCATTAATCCCAGCAGGGCAAATAATGGTATTTCCCCACAGGTTACTGTAGCCACATTTTGGTTTCCATTAGGTTAGCAATGCATTTGTGCTAAAAAAAAAAAATCAGGGATAGGCAACTTTGATGCAGGTGTGTCAGCTCAGGCATTTTACTAGCAATGCAGTTTGTGGCACAGTATTCCCTAAAATAAGACTATACTCTTGTGAGGAGGAACATAATCTGACTTGTCTCTGTGCATGGGAAACAATGAATTACACAATCTATTCAGATTTCTATCTTGAATATTGTTTCAGGCCAACCGCTAATGTTGGAATGCAATGAAATGATGCTCTCTAGCAAGTGGTGCCATAGTAATTACTAGTGTGTCTGTTGTGAGAACTTGTGACTGAGTGGGTATTAGAGTATGTTTTGGCACATTCAATGTTATGCCATGACTAATTGGGTCATGGACCCAGTTGGGTGTGTCTTCGTACATACAGTACCAGTCAAAAGTTTGGACACACCTACTCATTCAAGGGTTTTTCTTTATTTTTACTATTTTCCACATTGTAGAAATAAGTGAAGACAGAAATATGAAATAACACATATGGAAGCATGTAGTAACCAAAAAAGTGTTACACTAATCAAAATATATTTGACATTCTTCAAAGTAGCCACCCTTTGCCTTGATGACAGCTTTGCACACTCTTGGCATTCTCTCAACCAGCTTCATGAGGTAGCTGTGTCCAAACTTTTGACTGATACTGTAGGTAAATTAGATATTTCAACTAGGTGCCAGGAGATCTGTGTCAGGTGACGGGAAAATAAGGAAGCAGTCTGGCAAGGGAACATCAACCTAGAAGAAAAAGAAACGCACACCTATATAGGCGAGGTGCTGGCTAGCGGAGTAGAAAACTTGAAAATATTATTATTATTATTATTATATAAAATAAGAGAGCTCCACACTATATAGGGAACAACAACGAACAGGGCTCAAACATGGAGATAGAGGACTCTCGTGCCAAAAATCCTGTTTTAGTATGGACAAAACACCATTGAGAACTTCAATTTTTTTACATTTAAGTCATTTAGCAGACGCTCTTATCCAGAGCGACTTACAAATTGGTGCATTCACCTTATGAGATCCAGTGGAACAGCCACTTTACAATAGTGCATCTAAATCTTTTAAGGGGGTGAGAAGGATTACTTTATCCTGTCCTAGGTATTCCTTAAAGAGGTGGGGTTTCAGGTGTCTCCGGAAGGTGGTGATTGACTCCGCTGTCCTGGCGTCGTGAGGGAGTTTGTTCCACCATTGGGGGCCAGAGCAGCGAACAGTTTTGACTGGGCTGAGCGGGAACTGTACTTCCTCAGTGGTAGGGAGGTGAGCAGGCCAGAGGTGGATGAACGCAGTGCCCTTGTTTGGGTGTAGGGCCTGATCAGAGCCTGGAGGTACTGAGGTGCCGTTCCCCTCACAGCTCCGTAGGCAAGCACCATGGTCTTGTAGCGGATGCGAGCTTCAACTGGAAGCCAGTGGAGAGAGCAGAGGAGCGGGGTGACGTGAGAGAACTTGGGAAGATTGAACACCAGACGGGCTGCGGCGTTCTGGATGAGTTGTAGGGGTTTAATGGCACAGGCAGGGAGCCCAGCCAACAGCGAGTTGCAGTAATCCAGACGGGAGATGACAAGTGCCTGGATTAGGACCTGCGCCGCTTCCTGTGTGAGGCAGGGTCGTACTCTGCGGATGTTGTAGAGCATGAACCTACAGGAACGGGCCACCGCCTTGATGTTAGTTGAGAACAACAGGGTGTTGTCCAGGATCACGCCAAGGTTCTTAGCGCTCTGGGAGGAGGACACAATGGAGTTGTCAACCGTGATGGCGAGATCATGGAACGGGCAGTCCTTCCCCGGGAGGAAGAGCAGCTCCGTCTTGCCGAGGTTCAGCTTGAGGTGGTGATCCGTCATCCACACTGATATGTCTGCCAGACATGCAGAGATGCGATTCGCCACCTGGTCATCAGAAGGGGGAAAGGAGAAGATTAATTGTGTGTCGTCTGCATAGCAATGATAGGAGAGACCATGTGAGGTTATGACAGAGCCAAGTGACTTGGTGTATAGCGAGAATAGGAGAGGGCCTAGAACAGAGCCCTGGGGGACACCAGTGGTGAGAGCGCGTGGTGAGGAGACAGATTCTCACCACGCCACCTGGTAGGAGCGACCTGTCAGGTAGGACGCAATCCAAGCGTGGGCTGCGCCGGAGATGCCCAACTCGGAGAGGGTGGAGAGGAGGATCTGATGGTTCACAGTATCGAAGGCAGCCGATAGGTCTAGAAGGATGAGAGCAGAGGAGAGAGAGTTAGCTTTAGCGGTGCGGAGCACCTCCGTGATACAGAGAAGAGCAGTCTCAGTTGAATGACTAGTCTTGAAACCTGACTGATTTGGATCAAGAAGGTCATTCTGAGAGAGATGGCGGGAGAGCTGGCCAAGGACGGCACGTTCAAGAGTTTTGGAGAGAAAAGAAAGAAGGGATACTGGTCTGTAGTTGACATCGGAGGGATCGAGTGTAGGTTTTTTCAGAAGGGGTGCAACTCTCGCTCTCTTGAAGACGGAAGGGACGTAGCCAGCGGTCAGGGATGAGTTGATGAGCGAGGTGAGGTAAGGGAGAAGGTCTCCGGAAATGGTCTGGAGAAGAGAGGAGGGGATAGGGTCGAGCGGGCAGGTTGTTGGGCGGCCGGCCGTCACAAGATGCGAGATTTCATCTGGAGAGAGAGGGGAGAAAGAGGTCAGAGCACACGGTAGGGCAGTGTGAGCAGAACCAGCGGTGTCGTTTGACTTAGCAAAGTTGTCAATTGGGTGGGACTTCTGATGGGGAAAGAAAGAAAGTATCACATAATTCCATCCAGGTCATCAGGAGTGTTCAGCCAATGAATTATACTCTTGAGCAAACATTCCATAACTGTATTTGGCAGTAAATTGCCAACTGTGGCTTTGGTACCTGTTCATACAACACACTCCAGGGGGCAGTACACAGTCTTTAGTTTGTTTACCAACTCATAGAAGTAGAAGAAGAGAATTGACTACTTCAAAATGGAGCTGGCCTCAATGGCAATGCCCATCCTCTGACAAATACAATGTTGAAAAAGTAATAATGAATGTGTACAGCATGTACTTAGGTAGGCCTTTTCCTGCGAAAAAGAACTATGATACCGTTTATATGCTTCACTTCAGCATGCTGTTTAGGTCCATGCTGTTTCGGTGCTTCTCAGATGTACCACAGAGGAAATTGATGTTGTGGTTCGTTCTGTGTGAAGCAGAAGATAATCTGAATAATGGCTTCAGTCTCTGAATTGAGTTACAGCAATAGTTCATATGGGGGAATTTAGTTTGGCCAAGTAGAGTTAGAATTCATTGGTGTTCTAGTGCTCACAACAAAACTTTATGTTTTGCCTTTAACTTTTTAAAATGGCCTTGTTTTCTAAATATCGTATTTTAATTTAGTCCTACTCTTAGTTTGAAGATTTTGCATCCCAATACTCATGTTTCTATAGACGACATAGGCCTCAATTCACCTGAAGCCACAGTGCAGTATTGACACTAGCACATGCCTTCAGTTTTCTAAATAAGACGTGCACATCACACACAGCCAGGAAGTGGTTTTCTAAATGGAGATAGGCCTACTCGTCCAACTTTGCAAAGGATCATTGAAAGAATCCATTCTTTGGTGTCTTCTCAGGTGACCTATTAATTTCCTCTGACTCGGATGTCTCTGCAATCTTTTTGTTCTGATCTTTCAATGGATCTGGGTGCTTCGTCTGTCAGTGTAGTTAGGGCAGTGAGTGTTTCCCCTCTCTCTCCACTTCCCTGTGGAAACAATGCTTTTTGTCTGGCCGCCCGTCACGCTTGAGGAAGGAGGCAGTGAGTCTTGACATTTCAGCTGAGCTTTCCTTCACTCTTCAGCTTCCACTGTGGGATTCTTATCCGCTGCCTTTCACCTGTTAATGAGTACCCAAAGTATTATAACGGCACCAGCGCTATTCAATTATAAATATTGTAATTAAGCCTTTTTCAAGTATATTTTAGCCTTTTGAAAACGCGTTCTCTCCCATTTTCTCTCCCTGCTTCTAGTCATCATAAGCAGGTAGCCTAGTGGTTAGTGTTGGGCCAGTAACTGAAAGGTTGGTGGATCGAATCGCCGAGCTGATAAGGTAAAAATCTGTCATTCTGCCCCTGAACAAGGCAATTAAACCACTGTTCCGTGGCCGTGATTTGAAAATAAGAATTTGTTCTTAACTGACTTGCCTAGTAAAATAAAGGTTAAATAAAAATGCGTCAGACCGATGATCACGAGGGTTTGTTAGCCTTGTATTTATTCTGTATCTCCTACAGCCAACACTACTCTCATGGGCAGAAGACAACGTCACGCCTCGCAGTGCAAACATTTTATCAGGCTTGTATGTAAAGCATGTCTTTTGTTGGATATGTAGGCGATACAAATTCTTTGACATTAAGTGCATTATAAACACCAATGCAACAGTACTATATTTCATAGTGCCCGACATTCAGATGGTAACCAAGCCGTCTTCGAATGGAACACTGACACAGAGAACCTGCTTTTAGTTGCTGACTGATGAGCGAAAATAGGGGTAGAAAGACAAGTGAACATTGTCAGGTTCTATTGACCTCTCTCTTTACAAGACTCTTTAGAGATGGCATTCTATGTACATCATTGTTGTCATCCAGAGTTTCCCAAGTTATAGTAGACTATATTTTACACAGGAGGGTTTTAAAGGACCAAAGAGTTTGGTCTGTATAGTTTTTTTCATTTTGCCATGGAAAACAATATTATTGGTATTGTCCCGACTTTAGTAGTTACATTGCCTTCAGAAAGTATTCATACCCCTTGACGTATTCCACATTTTGTTGTTACAGCCAGAATTCAAAATGGAATAATTTTTATATATATATTCTCTCATCTACACACAAATACCCCATAATGACCAAGTGAAAACATGTTTTTAGATTTTTTTTCAAATGTATTAAATTAAATACAGATATCTAATTTACATAAGTGTTCACACCACTGAGTCAGTACTTTGTATAAGCACATTTTGGCAGCGATTACAGAGGTGAGTCTTTCTGGGCAAGCCTCTAAGAGCTTGCCACACCTGTATTGTGTGACATTTGCCCATTACTCTCTTCAAAATTCTTCAAGCTCTGTCATATTGGTTGTTGAAAATTGCTAGACAACAATTTTTAGGTTTTGCCATAGATTTTCAAGTAGTCTTTAGTCAAAACTGTAACTTGACCACTCAGGAACATTCACTGTCTTCTGTGTAATAACTCCAGTGTAGATTTGGCCTTGTGTTTTACGTTATTGTCCTGCTGAAAGGTGAATTAATTTCACGCATACCTATAACATGATACCTATAACATGATGCAGCCACCACTATGCTTGAAAATATGGACAGTGGTACTCCGTAATGTATTGTATTTGCCCCAAACAACTTTGTCCTGAATACAAAGTGTTAATTGCTTTGCCACATTTTTTGCAGTATTACTTTAGTGCCTTGTTGCAAATAGGATTTTTAAAAAATGGGATATTTAAAAAAAAAATTGTCTTCCTTTTCACTCTGTCAATGAGGTTAGTATTGTAGAGTAACTACAATGTTGTTGATCCATCCTCAGTTTTCTCCTATTACAGCCATTCAACTATGTAACTGTTTGAAAGTCACCATTGGCCTCATGGTGAAATCCCTGAGCAGTTTACTTCCTCTGCGGCAACTGAGTTAGGAAGGACGCCTGTATCTTTGTAGTGACTGGGTGTATTGATACACCATCCAACGTGTAATTAATATCTTCACCATGCTCAAAGAGATATTCAATGTCTGCTTTTTTTTTTACCCAACTACACTAATAGGTGCCCTTTGCGAGGCAATCGACAACCTACCAGGTATTTGGGGTTGAATATTTGTTTGAAATTCACTGCTGGACTGAGGGAGCTTACAATTATGTGTATGTGTTGGGTACAGAGAGGAGGTAGTCATTAAAACATCCTGTTAAACATGTATTGCACACACAGTGAATCCATCCAAATTATTATGTGACTTGTTAAGCAAATTTGTATTCCTGAATGTATTTAGGCTTGCCATAACAAAGGGGTAGAATACTTATTATTATTTGCCTGGTTCACCAATTACTTTGCAGACAGAGTTCAGTGTGTCAAATCGGAGGGCATGCTGTCCGGTCCTCTGGCAGTCTCTATGGGGGTGCCACAGGGTTCAATTCTCGGGCCGACTCTTTTCTCTGTATATATCAATGATGTTGCTCTTGCTGCGGGCGATTCCCTGATCCACCTCTACGCAGACGACACCATTCTATATACTTCCGGCCAGTCCTTGGAGACTGCTATCTAACCTCCAAACGAGCTTCAATGCCATACAACACTCCTTCCGTGGCCTCCAACTGCTCTTAAACGCTAGTAAAACCAAATGCATGCTTTTCAACCGATCGCTGCCTGCACCCGCATGCCCGACTAGCATCACCACCCTGGATGGTTCCGACCTTGAATATGTGGACATCTATAAGTACCTAGGTGTCTGGCTAGACTGCAAACTCTCCTTCCAGACTCATATCAAACATCTCCAATCGAAAATCAAATCAAGAGTCTGCTTTCTATTCCGCAACAAAGCCTCCTTCACTCACGCTGCCAAGCTTACCCTAGTAAAACTGACTATCCTACCGATCCTCGACTTCGGCGATGTCATCTACAAAATGGCTTCCAACACTCTACTCAGCAAACTGGATGTAGTCTATCACAGTGCCATCCGTTTTGTCACTAAAGCACCTTATACCACCCACCACTGCGACTTGTATGCTCTAGTCGGCTGGCCCTCGCTACATATTCGTCGCCAGACCCACTGGCTCCAGGTCATCTACAAGTCCATGCTAGGTAAAGCTCCGCCTTATCTCAGTTCACTGGTCACGATGGCAACACCCATCCGTAGCACGCGCTCCAGCAGGTGTATCTCACTGATCATCCCTAAAGCCAACACCTCATTTGGCCGTCTTTCGTTCCAGTACTCTGCTGCCTGTGACTGGAACGAACTGCAAAAATCGCTGAAGCTGGAGACTTTTATCTCCCTCACCAACTTCAAACATCAGCTATCTGAGCAGCTAACCGATCGCTGCAGCTGTACATAGTCTATTGGTAAATAGCCCACCCATTTTACCTACCTCATCCCCATACTGTTTTTATTTATTTACTTTTCTGCTCTTTTGCACACCAATATCTCTACCTGTACATGACCATCTGATCATTTATCACTCCAGTGTTAATCTGCAAAATTGTAATTATTTGCCTACCTCCTCATGCCTTTTGCACACATTGTATATAGACTCCCCTTTTTTTCTACTGTGTTATTGACTTGTTAATTGTTTACTCCATGTGTAACTCTGTGTTGTCTGCTCACACTGCTATGCTTTATCTTGGCCAGGTCGCAGTTGCAAATGAGAACTTGTTCTCAACTAGCCTACCTGGTTAAATAAAGGTGAAATAAAAAATATATATATATTTTTTTATTAATTAAATTCCACTTTGACATTATGGGGTATTGTGTGTAGTTCAGTGACTAAAAATCTAATTTGAATCCATGGTAAATTCAGGATGTAACACAACCAAATGGGGGAAAAAGTCAAGGGGTGTCAATACTTTCAGAAGGCACTGTAAACACACTGGTGTCATTCAAAAGGACCCTCATAACCTCATAGTCAGTGAACCAACCCTGTGTTGGTCCTTTTGCCTCCAACTAGTAGACTTAAAAAAAAAAAAAATGAACACTGCCTGCATGTCACCTTTTTCCACTTGCTGGTAGTCAAGGGGGCACTCCACCTGGGAAAGCCACAAATATGCATTGGGATATTGTGCTCTTGCGTACAGTTGAAATCGGAAGTTTACATACACTTAGGTTGGAGTCATTAAAACGTTTTTCACCCACTCCACAAATTTCTTGTTAACAAACTATAATTTTGCCAAGTCTGTTAGGAAATCTACTTTGTGCATGACACAAGTAACAGTTGATACAAGACACATTTCCAACAATTGTTTACAGATTATTTAATGTATAATTCACTATCACAATTCCAGTGGGTCAGAAGTTTACATACACTAATTTGACTGTGCCCTTAACCAGCTTGGAAAATTCCAGAAAATGTCATGGCGTTAGAAGCTTCTCATAGGCTAACAGACATCATTTGAGTCAAGTGGAGATGTACCAGTGGATGTATTTCAAGGCCTACCTTCAAACTCAGTGCCTCTTTGCTTGACATCATGGGAAAATCTAAAGAAATCAGCCAAGACCTCAGAAAAAAAACATTGTAGACATCCACAAGTCTGGTTCATTCTTGAGCAATTTCCAAATGCCCGAAAGTACCACGTTCATCTGTACAAACAATAGTACGCAAGTATAAACACCATGGGACCACGCAGCTGTCATATCGCTCAGGAAGGAGACGTGTTCTGTGTCCTAGAGATGAAAATACTTTGGTGCGAAAAGTGCGAGTCAATCCCAGAACAACTGCAAAGTACCATGTGAAGATTCTGGAGGAAACCGGTACAAAAGTATCTATATCCACAGTAAAACGAGTCCTATATCGACATAACCTGAAAGGCCACCTGGCAAGAAAGAAGCCACTGCTTCAAAACTGCCATAAAAAAGCCAGACTATGGTTTGCAACTGCACATGGGGACAAATATCATACTTTTAGGAGAAATGTCTGATGAAACAAAAATAGAACTATTTGGCCATAATGACCATCATTATATTTGAAGGAAAAAGGGGGGAGCTTGCAAGCTGAAGAACACCATCCCAACTGTGAAGCACAGGGGTGGCAGCATCATGTTGTGGGGGTGCTTTGCTGCAGGAGGGACTGGTGGACTTCACAAAATAGATGGCATCATGCGGAAGGGAAATGTGTGGATATATTGAAGCGACATCAGTCGGGAAGTTAAAGCTTGGTCACAAATGGTTCTTCCAAATGGACAATGACCCCAGGCATACTTCCAAAGTTGTGGCAAAATGGCTTAAGGACAACAATGTCATGGTATTGGAGAAATAGAAGCTGAAATAAATCATTCTCTCTACTATTATTCTGACATTTCACATTCTTAAAATAAAGTGGTGATCCTATGTAAACTTCCGACTTCAACTCTATATATGCACTGTAATGTAGCCTATTGTATTGAACTTGTGGGTGGCATGTAGCCTAGCGGTTAGTGTGTTGGCCCAGTAACCGGAAGGTTGCTGGTGCGAATACCCGAGCTGACAAGGGGAAAAATCTGTTAACCTGCCCTTGTGCAGGGCACTTGACCCTAATTTGCACTGAGGTGCCCTACTACTATGGCTGACTCTGTAAAACAACACAATTCCCTGCAACTGTCTGGTATGTGACAAAACATATTTGTGTTATTGTGCTCTTATTCCTGCATGATATGCATCATGAAATTGCCTTGGAGAAACTCCGTTTTTGACACAGCTTTTCATAGAATTGGTGCGAGGGAAGTTTACAAGCTTTGTCTTGCATAGAATTGGATTGTTCTGCCGCTCTATTTCTCAACTGTTGTGTATACTCTGCTTGTCTGTTAAAATCAGATGATGCTCCGACGTGAAATTGGATAATCACTAGGACCTGGAAGACTTAGGAATATGACATTATCATAGAGTACCACAGTATGAGTCATAATACCCATAAAATCTAGGGGTCAAACAGGGAAATGGTTCCAATTTCATAAAATTTTCCCATAGGGGATTTTAGAGACACTTAAAATAAGGGCTGTGTTTCGTGTAGGCTTACCCTGGTGTGATGTTTTGAAAACCATGTAAATCTCTCTAGGACAGGGTGACTTTTATCAGTATAGTTACCCCCTCCAAAATGACATGCTAATTAGCTGCTCATGTGACAATCATAAAGAACTACAAATGCTGTGATGATCTGGATGAGACTGCCGAATCGAGGCAAAGGTAAGAATCTCTGGATTAACTATCTAATGTTAGCTAAATGTTGTAATGAATAAATTGCCAAATTGTCTTAAATGGACAATTCTGTTAACTGTCTTGTGCAAGTTTTAAATCGACACAATACCTGTTAGCAAAGGTGTCATTTAGAGATGACGTGCAGAATCTTGCTGGGGATATATTGATAAATCACCTTGTTCTAATGATTTACATGGTTATCAAATCATCACGCCAGGCTAAGCCTACACGAAACACAGCCCTTATTTTAAGTGATTCAAATAACCAACTTCCCATCAAGATTTGATTATTTGAACCAACTGCGCAGTGCTTGGGCAAAAACCAAAACGTGCAGGACCGAGTTTTGGAAACCCTGTGTAATGTATTAGTCTTTACGTCGGACTGCACTTGGTTACCCAGAGCAGGGGGAAAAACATCAGGAGTTGAATCAGAGTTGAGTCAACATGTTGCTTGCACTGAAAAACAGGTGGTGCCCATGGAGTACGTTTTAATCCCTCTTTTCTCCAGTCATGTGGGTTTTCACTCAGCTTCTTGTTTTCCCATTCTGCTGGATGGCTGCGTTATTTTCTCCATCTACGTAGCCAGATTTGTTTTCCCTTTTTGCTGCAAATTGTAGATGAGGCTTATTGCCTCTGGCAAACAGTTTCAATAAGCTATTCGATGTTAACCTCTTTACCTGTGCATCGGTGGAATTTTTGGCTGATTGCTGCCTGTTATCCCTGTCTAGACTTGACAGTTCATGCAGCTTTAGTGTTCCAAATGTGTCATGCATCAACACCTACAGCACCAGTCAAAAGTTTGGACACACCTACTCATTCCAGGGTTTTTATTTATTTGTACTATTTTCTACATTGTAGAATAATATTGAAGACATCAAAACAAACAATGAAATCACACATGGAATCATGTAGTAACCAAAAAAGTGTTAAACAAATCAAAATAAATGTGATATTCTTTAAAGTAGCCACCCTTTGTCTTGATGACAGCTTTGCACACTCTTGGTATTCTCTCAACCAGCTTCATGAGGTAGTCGGCAGTATTGCATTTAAATTAATTTGTTGATTTTCTTTCCTCAATGCGTTTTGAGCCAATCCGTTGTGTGGTGACCAGGTAGTGGAGGTATACAGAAGATAGTCCTATTTGGTAAAAGACTAAGTCCATATTATGACAAGGACAGCTCACATAAGCGAAGAGAAATGACAGTCCATCATTACTTTAAGACATGAAGGTGAGTCAATCTGGAAAATTTCAAGAACTTTGAAAGTTTCTTCAAGTGCAGTCGCAAAAACTATCAAGCGCTATGATGAAACTGGCTCTCATGAAGACCGCCACGTGAAAGGAAGACCCAGAGTTACCTCTGCTGCAGAGGATAAGTTCATTAGAGTTACCAGCCTCACAAATTGCAGCCCAAAGAAATGCTTCAGAGTTCAAGTAACAGACACATCTCAACATCAACTGTTCAGAGACTGCGTGAATCAAGCCTTCATGGTCGAATTACTGGAAAGAAACCGCTACTAAAGGACACCAATAAGAAGAGACTTGCTTGGGCCAAGAAACACAAGCAATACACATTAGACTGGTAGATATGTCCTTTTTGTCCAAATGTGAGATTTTTGGTTCCAACCGCTGTCTTTGTGAGACGCAGAGTAGGTGAATGTATGATCCCCGCATGTGTAATGCGTGGAGGTGCTTTGCTGGGGATTTTGTCAGTGATTTACTTACAATTCAAGGCACACTTAACCAGCATGGCTACCACAGCATTCTGCAGTGATAGGCATAGTTTGCACTTAGTCCTAGTATCATTTGTCTTTCAACAGGACTATGAACCAACACACCTCCAAGCTATTGGACCAAGAAGGAGAGTGATGGAGTGCTGCATCGGATGATCTGGCCTCCACAATCACCTGACCTCAACCCAATTGAGATGGTTTGGGATGAGTTGGACCGCGGAGTGAAGAAAAAGCAGCCAACAAGTGCTCAGCGTATGTGGGAACGCCTTCAAGTCTGTTGGGAAAGCATTCCAGGTGAAGCTGGTTGAGAGTGTGCAAAGGGTGGCTACTTTGAAGAATGTAAAATAAAATATTTTTGAATTTGTTAAACACTTTTTGGTTACTACATGATTCCATATGTGTCATTTCCTAGTTGTGATGTCTTAACTATTATTCTACAATGTAGAAAATTGTAAAAAATAAAGAAAAACCCTTGTAGGTGTGTCCAAACTTTTGACTTGTACTGTACATTTTGAATGTGTCCACAGTGTGTCCGGATTCCCTTTTCCCGCGCTATATCAAGTGCCAGTATGCGTTCTATTAACGGTGGAATAGGCACAATATGATAACACGACAATCACAACGGATGGCAGTAGCTAACTAGCCAGCTAACCTCTGTAGCTAGCTAGCAAGCAACATTAAAGGGATTTGAAGCAACGTTTGAAGCAATGTTATAATGAAAAGGTGCCTCGGTCCCAAAAACACATGTTTTCGGGAGACTTTTGGGAGGAGTGCTGATGACATCGGCCACTGGATGCACTTTTGGTAGCCTAATTGTGTCCAGACTGAGGAGAAATCTGCACACATTGAATCCCTGCCCACCACCTGAAGTGGTCAGCCAGTTCTGAACATAATCAGACCACAAAGCAACTTTTGTGCACCTAGACCTGTCTTTTTCAATGAGAGCAGAAGTCACTTGTAAGTGTCAAGTGTTGGCAAGACGGAGCTCTGAAGATCACTGAAGTCACTATTTGACTTCATTTTTGTGTGTTTGGGGGGGATTCCATCCGAATCAAAACAGGCAAACTCCCATTTCCTTTCAAATGGGCGTTTTGTTGCAACCTTGTCCCAGCTCTGTGGCGCAGACAGACACCACTCTGTGATGACAGGTGGCAGGGCCGCTGCTTTGCCACGAGCTCTAAGCAGACTATAACCATGGAGTGGCACTTGAGGGAGACATGGGTCCTGCACGATGGCGGTATTAGTCCAAGCTGTCACCAGATTGACGAAAGCAGGTTCTTACCATGTGTTCAGGGCAGGCTATATGTAATATGCTGTTGTATATGTAAGTATTTTGACGTATATTCAATCAACATCTATATCCTGATGTTATGGGGATGAGACCAACACATTGTTCTTGTCTTTAAAGAATGTAGTTTTTAATTAATTGTCAGAGCAATATTTTCTGTGTGAACTGGAATGAGCCACAAGTTTATATGAATTGAATTACTTTCCCCTTCTCAGGACCCTCTGGATATTAGTTTGTGTTCTATTTGACTCCCTGGAGATATTGCTAAATCCTGTTTGAGTTCGCTCAAGTATTGTTTGATTATAGCACTGTAAATGGGAAGGAGATGGCTTACTAAATTGTGTAGGGTTTCAACTCTAACTTAGATTCATGAAACTAAGGGAATGGGATTCCTGTCATTGCAACCTATTGAAACTTTCTGTAAACCGTTATCGAGAGAAGCATCTGTTCTTCGGTAGGTGAACTCTGTTAGTTCCTTCTGTGATACGCTCGTATCTCTCTCACTAACTCTGTATGACAGGTGTGGTTGTGTATACAGTTGAAGTCAGAAGTTTACATACACTTAGGTTGGAGTCATTAAAACTCGTTTTTCAACCACTCCACAAATTTCTTGTTAATAAACTATAGTTTTGGCAAGTCAGTTAGGACACCTACTTTGTGCATGACACCAGTAATGTTTCCAACAATTGTTTACAGACAGATTATTTCACTTATAATTCACTATCACAATTCCAGTGGGTCAGAAGTTTACATACACTATGTTGACTGTGCCTTTAAACAGCTTGGAAAATTCCAGAAAATGATGTCATGGCTTTAGAAGCTTCTGATAGTCTAATTGACATCATTTGAATCAAGTGGAGGTGTACCTGTGGATGTATTTCAAGGTCTCTCTTCAAACTCAGTGCCTCTTTGCTTGACGTCATGGGAAAATCTAAAGAAATCAGCCAAGACCTCAGAATTATTTTTTTGTAGACCTCCAGAAGTCTGGTTCATTCTTGGGAGCAATTTCCAAACGCCTGAGGGTAGGTACTGCGTTCATCTGTACAAACAATAGTACGCAAGTATAAACACCATGGGACCACGCACCCATCATACCGCTCAGGAAGGAGACGCGTTCTGTCTCCTAGAGATGAAAATACTTTGGTGCGAAAAGTGCGAATCAATCCCAAAACAACCTCAAAGGACCATGTGAAGATTCTGGAGGAAACGGGTACAAAAGTATCTCTATCCACAGTAAAACGAGTCCTATATCGACGTAACCTGAAAGGCCACTCGGCAAGGAAGAAGCCACAGCTCCAAACCCGCCATAAAAACGCCAGACTACGGTTTGCAACTGCACATGGGGACGAAGATTGTACTTTTTGGAGAAATGTCCTCTGGTCTGATGAAAAATAATTTAACTGTTTGGCCATAATGACCATCGTTATGTTTGGAGGAAAAAGGGGGATGCTTGCAAGCTGAAGAACACCATCCCAATGGTGAAGGACATGGGTGGCAGCATCATGTTTTGGGGGTGCTTTGCTGCAGGAGGGAATGGTGCACTTCACAAAATAGATGGCAACAAGGAAGGGAAATGTGTGGATATATTGAAGCAACATCTCAAGACATCAGTCGGGAAGTTAAAGCTAGGTCGCAAATGGTTCTTGCAAATGGACAATGACCCCAAGCATACTTCCAAAGTTGTGGCAAAATGGCTGGACAACGAAGTCTAGGTATTGGAATGGCCATCACAAAGGCCTAACCTCAATCCTATAGAACATTTGTGGGCAGAACTGAAAAAGTGTGTGTGAGCAAGGAGGCCTACCAACCTGATTCAGTTACATCAGAACTGCCAGGAGGAATGGGCCAAAATTCACCCAACTTATTGTGGAAGGCTATCTGAAATGTCTGACCCAAGTTAAACAATTTAAAGGCAGTACACTCAATTCCCACTGGGAATGTGATGAAAGAAATAAAAGCTGAAATAAATAATTCTCTCTATTATTCTGACATTTCACATTCTTAAAAGAAAGTGGTGATCCTAAATGACTTAAGACAGGGAAGTTTTACTAGGATTAAATGTCAGGAATTGTGAAAAACTGAGTTTAAATGTATTTGGCTAAGGTGTATGTAAACTTCTGACTTCTTCTGTATATGTGTCAGTCACTGCCATTGCCATTCTCCTCAGACAAGCTGGTCCCCAGTCCCCACTGAATGGAGCTGCATGACAGGGGTTCTGATCTGCTGGAATAATTGAGACAAGGCTGTCTGCTATCCGTGACGACACACAAGCCCCCATCCTTCCCCCCACAAGATCTAGCATCCATGGTGTTTTGTGTGACAGGAATGAGATCACTAACTGTGGGTGGGGGAGACCATTGGGGATGGAGTTAGGGGTGTTCCACTTTACAGCTCACACTGAAGGAAGGAACCACTATAACCCTATAGATGAGGCTTTTTGCTCCTACTGCTTATTCTCTTGATTTGTGTAGATCTTGCTTAGAAGTTGACACGGTAATATCATAAACTTTATAAGAGTGCTGGGAAGGGGGATATATTGTACATACCGGTATGGATCTTTAAAATACGGTTAGGGGTGTAATGATTAACCAAACCGATGGTTCGATATGTATTGCGGTTTTTGAGTCACGCATTTCATTTTCCTGCTAACAGTTATTGTAGTTAATTTTTGTTTATTTAATAGCCATGTTTACATATTGATTTCACACGCATATTGCACTTTATTTTAGTGTTGAGTAATTGTGTGCTTCATTTAAGAAAATACAAAGTGTTGGTATTCCATATATGATCATGAGTCAATGCCTGATGAGAGCACCATCAGGAATATCAACCCTTTGTATTTTCTTAAATGAAAACAGTAAAGTAAAGTGAAATATGTAAGGCTGACATTGTATAGGTCTATGCTATAATATTTTCTTACAAAGATAAAAATGTGCGCACGTGTGTGACTTTCATAAAGAGGGCGTGTCTTTCACAGTCCGGGGTAATGTAATGGCCTGTCACTTAAGTATTTCTCCAAAGACCATACAGTATGAAGATAGGCTAAAACTGCTTCTCCAATAGAAATCCCCGATCACACTTGTTGGCAATGTTGGCTAGCTAAACTCGTGCGGAGAAACCTCGGTTCCAACGCGCCGAACTGCACATGTGCAGAATGTCAAATCAAAGGCACTCCTTTGATGTTTATGACAAATGTTTCAGTTTGTCATTTTCACGAGGTTGGAGAAATAACATGTTCAATTACTTAAGACATGGGCTCGAATCTAGTTTGTGCCTTTTTTTTAAAGATTTCGATTAAATGAACTAACAAATCATTTTACACTTCTCAATTCCAAACCCCGGCCTGTTCTGTTTGGTCAATTTTGCAAGCGTTCCCTGAAGTCTCGCGACGTCACACTTCGTAGTTTAGAAATTCTGTGAGCGCTCTGTAACCCTGGGGGTCCATCAATCTGCAATTAAACGCAACACTGGGTGCATTGGCGAATTTATTGACAATTTGGGTTTTAGCTTGCTTATAGAGTGAGAGTACTACCTGTTTGCTGAAATGGGTACGAGCGGGCGAAGTTCGTAAAGTGGCTCGGGCACTTACACGAGTTGCTGAAACCTCCTATTCTCACCCACTGAGAGTGTGCGCATTTCCACGTCTTGAAATATACATATTGCTCTTGTAATTTCTTTGGTCCGTTCAGAATCAGCTGCGAAGGGCTGCTTGCATGCAAAGGGACGACGACGTTGTTTTGAGGTGTTGGCAGCTGCATATTATATTCTCGTTGAGCAGTGGTGACATACTATTTCAGTCCATTGTCGTTGTAATATACTGGGAATCCAAAATGTTCCCAAACTGGAGATTTAAGCGACGATGGAGAATCCTTGTGGTTTATTGACGTCATCATACAGAACTAGTTCCCGGCTGTGCCTCACAAAAGCACAGTTTGAAATACCCCAAATTAAGATTTGTTATTTTGATTACAACGTACACAGGCTCTAGTTTTAATGGAATAGCCTGACATTTTTATTCAGTTAAGATTTACTCTTGGCATGTAGCGCAGCGTTGCCCATAGGCCTAATGTTTTTATATTTCTATTTGTATTTTATTCCGGCCCCATTGCCATTCTAAGGTCTACTACTACTACTCATACAACGTAATTAGAACTTTGATTATTCAGAAACATAAAATACTGTAAAGTACTGCCATTCTGCCAAAAATGAGGAACATATTTTGGCCATATCTGCTAGTAGGGAGAGATTTAGAGTGCTGTTCAAATTTGACATAAACTTGGCAGTTGGTACACCGTGTCCAGTTAAGGGTGCCACCCTAGTGCGTTTGTGTGTTGTGAGGGTTCCTAGAAAAGACCTCATCTGCCTGAGGTCCGTTGGACCAACGCTGCAGGCTTTGTCAGGTTTTCAAGTTGAGACCAGCGCCACACAGCCCTGTTGTAAGCCATATGGCAGAAATTCCCTTCGTCTTTGTCTGTTGGTCAACCAGGGGATGTTTGCTGGCCAGTTCCTCACACCCAAATTTATACTATATATATATATATATTGGGTGTGAGGAACTGGCAAATAAAATTTGGGTGTGAGGAACTGGCCAGCACGTCCCCTGGTTGGCCAAAGACGAAGGGAATTTCTGCCATATGGCTTACAACAGGGCTGTGTTCTTGAAGAGCACAATGCACGGAAATGTTTTGAAACAGAAAATGTGCGTTCTTATTGGACAAGTTCAGGTCGTGCCTCCATGTCGGAATGTTTTTTCTTTTCTTCTTGGGACATAGTCATTAGGGAACACCGTAGCAAAACGTTTTGCAGTCCAGGTTGGCCCTCCCTGTTTTTGTCATTCCCCCCCCCCCCCTGTCTGTTCTTCTGTTTTGATGTCTAATGAATACGACATGTGAAATTTGGGTGAAAACGAGTGGTTTGAGTAGTGTTGGCACTTGATATGGCCCTCTGTTGCTCAGTCACACAGCCAGCATTGCGGAGACAGCGCTCCTATAAAGGCCAAACAAATACAGTGTGACGCCCGAGTAGTTCAGCTCTGCCCCAGAGGTACACAGGAACAGGTTTTTGTTAGGGAGGGGACATTTTTTTTATGTTCACAACCTTTAGTGACTCGGGCTCACGTTACAACATTAGGAAAGACTAGTTAGAACAATGGACATTTCACAGACCAGTTCAATTCTCCATTATTATTGTGATTATTATTATTATTATTATGAACCTCTGTTTGATAATAATCGTATATTAATTTGTTTTATTAGCCTGAGGCCTGCTGTTGCTTTAGTCACTGTTTTGTCTCAACACATTTATTGCTGACTCATTTTATGTTGGTGTCAGATTGTTAAACGGTTAGTTCTGGCCACACAGTCTAATTGGCCGATGCCTCTTCCATTTTTCCCCGTAGTCTACACAGGCCGCTGTCCTCACAAGACAAGATGGCCGAACGAGAATGGAGTCCATGCACGCTCATTTTTAATTTATAATAATCCATTTAACAGGTACTTTTATCCAAAGCGACATGTAGTCGTGTGTATACATTTTATGTATGTGTGACACCAGGGTATTGAACTCCCAATAGAATAAAAATCACATTTTATTGGTCTCTTACTCATATTTAGCAGATGTTATTGCGGGTGTAGAGAGATGCTTTACAGCCATGCTCCACCAACTGAACCATACAGCACCATAAACCTCAAAGGCTTTTAGTTCAATCCCTACCTAAGCTATCTTTATTTGCTTTCCGGATGTTTAAAGTGGACTTTAAAACAGCCCTTCCCCGCTTTTATTTACTGTAGGCCTACATCTGAATTGAACTGTTTGTAGACCTCAGAGTGCATGTAGGGATACAGTCTCGTGTGTGCCACCTTAAAGACCCACACCAGATTGATTTCCTGTGGCAACTCACCCCTGGCCAGATAGAATAACAACATGAAGCTGCCTGGCATTGTTGGGGTTGCGTTGCCATGGCAGAGCCAGTGTGCAGGGTAGACAAACAGTCTGCCCACAAAGAGAACTTCTGCTTGTTCTTCTCTTATTGGAAGACTAGCTGTCAACACTTTGCAGTTGTGCCTCCTGATGAACAATGCTTATCTGTTCTGTTCACTAAAGTTTATTGCAACGTACTGGCCGCCTACTTGTCGTCTTATTGTACTAGTGCAATATGTGAGTCATATCGTGTGTGTTCTGCGTAACTGTGAGTTTCCCACAAGGAAACACACAACATCTGCTCTGTGGGGCATGTGGCATGACACACCTGACAAGGGCCTCTCTCTCAACTCTCTCTTTCTGTCTCTCACTGTCTCTTTCCTCTCTTTCCCTCTGTCTACTGGAGGAATTTGATCTGGCCCTATGTGTCAGAAGGAGGCTCTTGGCATGGTGGATCAGGTTTTTGGCAGGCATGCAGCACATCTTTCCGGATGTGTGGGTGTGGTGTGTGTTGGGGGTACTTTTCTAAGTGTAGGTGTTCAGCAGGTAATCCATTGTGCTGCAGAATTCCAAGCTATTGGGTTGGTTGAGAGTGCCGTTGTCAGGGAAACGGCGGTGGAGCTAATCACTTTGTCAGGACCCTGTGCTGAATACGAAGCTGTGATGCCTCTTATCCCAGGGGATAAAGAAAGTGTCGTCCATACCAGACAGTGATTATAAAGGGTGATGTTTCCTCTGTTTAATTCCAGCGAAGGGTGTGTTTGATATGAGATGCTGTGTGCATTAGTTTACTTAGGCCGACAAATTACATCACGACTTTGTTGTGGTTGTAGGTAGTTTTGGGGGATTTTTTTTGTTCTGAGCCTTACAAGGTGCAGATTTACAGATTTGATGAAGGCCTAACTGCTTTGGTATAATGGGGTGTTGGCAGTACAGTGTTTGTCTGTCTGCCTGTGTTGCTTGTTTATGTGAGGGAGCAGGCATCTGTGCCCACGCTGCCGGGAAGCTGGCATGGCCATGAATGAGTCATACCCCCCACTACTACTACTTCTACCACCTTAAAGGATGATCTGAGATAAGAGTTTGTTCACGACTCCTGCTGGCACCACACTGACAGCTAGAGAACAAGGAGCTCTTTTTGTTTTAGTGGATGTTTGTGGTCTAACGTTAACTGTCTACAGTAAAAATGTTTTATACTCAGTGTATGAGTCGTCTTCAATAATCCAGTGAGATTGTGAACTAATCGTTTGAGTTGGTAATTTTATTCAACAGAAAATATGTACCAAAAGGCAATGTTTTTTTTTTTTGTGGACTGTAAGTGGATTTTAGTGGCCTAACCCCCACACCTGGGCTGTACGGACAAATCCATATCACGATAAATGGAGTAATTGATGGTATAATGATAAATGGAATGATAGGTTTTTAACATTAAGCTGTCCCACCTTTTTAAAAATTGTATTTCTCTTTACTACAACTCATTTTATGGTTGAAGCCATCGATTGTTAATGGAACAATCTGTCATTAGTCAACTTATTTCATTTAAAACTAAACACCACTCTAGTACAGGCTACTTATCTAATCGTAATGATCAGTGTCAATCATTTCTGGTTTACACAAACACCTGCTGCTGCTCCTCGTGCTGCTACTACTACGACTACTACTACTAGTAGTGCTAGGCTGCTACTACTACTACTACTACTAGTAGTAGTAGTGCTAGGCTTCTACTACTAGTAGTGCTAGGCTGCTAGTACTAGGCTTCTGCTACTACTACTAGTAGTAGTGCTAGGCTACGGTGACTTGTAGTAGTGCTAGGCTACTATGACTAGTAGTGGTGGTGCTAGGCTACTATGACTAGTAGTGGTGGTGCTAGGCTACTACGACTAGTAGTGGTGGTGCTAGGCTACTACGACTAGTAGTGGTGGTGCTAGGCTACTACGACTAGTAGTGGTGGTGCTAGGCTACTACGACTAGTAGTGGTGGTGCTAGGCTACTACGACTAGTAGTGGTGGTGCTCGGCTACTACGACTAGTAGTGGTGGTGCTCGGCTACTACGACTAGTAGTGGTGGTGCTCGGCTACTACGACTAGTAGTGGTGGTGCTAGTGCTGCAGACTGTCCGCAATAGGCTGGGAAGAGTGCTTGTAGGCCTGTTGTAAGTGAAGTCCTCACCAGACATCACGGGCAACAACGTCGCCTATGGGCACAAACCCACTGTCGCTGGACCAGACGGGACCGGCAAAAAGTGCTCTTCACTGACGAGTCGCGGTTTTGTCTCACCAGGGGTGATGGTCGGATTCGCGTTTATTGTTGCAGGAATGAGCGTTACACCAAGGCCTGTACTCTGGAGGGGGATCGATTTGGAGGTGGAGGGTCCGTCATGGTCTGGGGGGTTGTGTCACAGCATCATCAGACTGAGCTTGTTGTCATTGCAGGCAATCTCAATGCTGTGCGTTACAGGGAAGACATTCTCCTCCCTCATGTGGTACACTTCCTGCAGGCTCATCCTGACATGACCCTCCAGCATGACAATGCTACCAGCCATACTGCTCATTCTATGCATGATTTCCTGCAAGACAGTAATGTCAGTGTTCTGCCATGGCCAGGGAAGAACCTAGATCTCAATCCCATTGAGCACGTCTGGGACCTGTTTGATTGGAGGGTGAGGGCTTGGGTCATTCCCCCCAGAAATGTCCGGGAACTTGCAGGTGCCTTGGTGGAAGAGTGTGGTAACGCCTCACAGCAAGAACTGACACATCTGGTGCAGTCCATGAGGAGGAGATGCACTGCAGTACTTTGTATCTGGTGTGGCCACCAGCTGCATTGACTGTTACTTTTGATTTTGACCCCCCCTTTGTTCAGGGACACATTATTCCGTTTCTGTTAGTCACATGTCTGTGGAACTTGTTCAGTTTATGTCTGTTGTTGAATCTTTTTCATACAAATATTTACACTTTATGTTTGCTGAAAATCAATGAAGCTGACAGTGAGAGGACGTTTCTTTTTTTGCTGAGTTTACTATGACTACCGCTGCTATTGCTGCTACTCGTGCTGCTACTACGACGACTAGTGCTGCTGCTGCTACTACTAGTGCTGCTGCTGCTACTACTAGTGCTGCTGCTGCTACTACTAGTGCTGCTACTACTACTGCTGCTACTAGTGCTGCTGCTGCTGCTACTAGTGCTGCTGCTACTACTATGACTAGTGCTGCTGCTACTACTGCTAAGTACTACTACTACTACTACTACTACTACTACTACTGCTACTCTTGCTCCTACTACTGTTACTACTATGACTAGTAATACTAGTGCTTCTGCTGCTACTACTACTACTACTACTAGTAGTAGTGCTGCTGCTACTACTAGTACTACTGTTACTACTATGACTAGTACTACTGCTACTAGTGCTGCAATGGCTACTCCTACTACTGCTGATGATACTACTGCTACTAGTGCTGCTACTACTGATGCTACTACTAGTGCTGCTACTGCTACTAGTGCTGCAACGGCTACTCCTACTACTGCTGATGATACTACTGCTACTAGTGCTGCTACTACTGATGCTACTACTAGTGCTGCTACTGCTACTAGTGCTGATGCTACTGCTACTACTAGAGCTGCTAGTGCTGATGCTACTGTTACTACGAGTGCTGATGCTGCTGCTACTACTAGTGCTGATGCTACTAGTGCTAGTACTCCTGCTGCTACTAATGCAACTGCTACTACTATTGCTGCTAATACTATACTACTAGTGCTGCTAATACTATACTACTAGTGCTGCTACTACTACTGCTGCTGCTACTACTACTGTAGTAGTGCTGCTACTACTACTACTACTACTACTACTTAGCCTACTACTAATTATTACATTAAGTGATGCTTTTTGAAATCAAGTTCCTCCATACTGGCACCACATGGACAGTGCTAAAGAATGAGGGCCTCTGGGTCAAGGAATGAACACTGTCGGCTCTGCTGCTGACCCCTGACCTCTCATCAGCTAACATGAGCTTAGCACCTCAGGATAGCCTAGCTACGTATGGTGCTAAGGCTAGCACCCATCCACCCTAGCTCAATGCCAATTCATAGTTTAATTCTCAACACTCACCCCTATGTTCACTCTAAGGGATCAACACAGTGTCCTCAAACGGAGCTGACAGAGGTTCCAAAAAATTCAGCTGCACAAATGTACATACAACTACGTGTAGAGCGACGCAAACGGTCCTCTGTCGGCTCTATTTGTGTAGACCCCTTTAGGCGTCAGACTCAAACCAACATGACAACACACTTTGAGTGACAGCTGCTTGAATGAACAAGTCTCGAGGCTACTCTGAAATAGGCGTATGCTTCTGGTCTAGTTATCATGACCGCGTGTCCCTAGTCCATCAATATTGATATTTCCATTGTCACAGGGCACTTGGCAAGCTGCTTTAAAAGCCCATTCAGGCTAGCCTTGTTAAGCTGTGGGTAATGCAATGTTATAACTTAGATGTTATGGCAAGATGTATTTAAATGGCTCAGTCCGTGAAACATACAGTATAGTATTGATTAGTATAGTATAGTATTGATTAGCTCTGAAACAAACAATACATCAGTCACTAAGTTTTGTGTTATGTTGCCATAGTGCAAAAACCTGTATATTCAGCTGTTTTTTTTGTGTGGGTGCGTTTACTTTGGCAGTCCAATTCTGATCTTTTATTTCACTAATTGGTCTTTTGACCAATCAGATCTGAAAAAGATCTGATGTGAATAGCACTGATGTGCTTTGTCAAAAGACCAATTAGTGGTCTTCAGAGTTTCGGTGTGAAATGTCTGACACTACATTGAGAGAGCCAGACCCCTCTGCCTACGCATACACATTTAAAAAGTAACAAGACAAGTTGTTTTCCAGTCACAAGTCCACTAACCACCACCAGACAAACACTGTGTCATAACGGAGCGTTTAGCTGGAACACATTTTATGGTGTGCTTTATTATATGGTAAACAATGAATTGAAAAAAACAAGTCTATTTCTTGACTCTGTTACCAGTGAGGTGTAACCATGGATACGATGGTTTAAATCTCTGCAGAAAGTAGGAACTGTCAGTGCTTTATCTCTGTCTGCTATAGTGCACTGCATAGCATACTACGGGCTCTGTTGAATCAAGCTAACTCACTATCTGAATGGTGAAGGGGTTGGACGAACAACATATTTGTGGTACGAGAGAGCATGTTCGGATTCATTTGGATGACAACTTTGTTTAATACGCAAAAAGAAACTTTCATGCATTTTGATTTGCACACACACAATATTTTGGCCAAGATTCAATATCAGCCATGATCAGTACCCTGCGTATGTCTCTATCCCATGATTTGGAAAGTACCACTAAGTAGGCACATGAGACATGTATAGATTCAATAGCATGACAAACCCTCATGGTATGGAAGGAATGCTGGCTGGCTGTGGTCCCCCCCCCCACACCCCCCAGAGCTAAGGAGACTGCCACGGGTAAGAGTGTTCTATGGGATGCATCTGTGTGCTCCTATGAGCCTGAGTGCCTGTCTGTCCCACTCACTCTCTCCATTGAGCTAGCCAAAGCGGAAGCCACTGTGTGCATATGTCGTCCGTCCCCCTTCCCTCACCATTTGACCACATAACGCTCCAGGGAACTTTTAGCATTTCCATTGTATTCTCCAACCAAACACCATCAGAGGGGATGCCACCCCTCTCTCATTAATCAAAGCGTTTTTTATTGCCTGCCTTGTTTGTGGAAGCCTTCAATCTTTCACAAAACATGAAACCGTATTGTCTGGCTCTTGACCATGATGTAATGCTTTGAGGGTGAAATCCAACAGGCATGCACCACTCAATCTTGAGTCGTGCTGAGAAATCAGTCTTTGATTAGCATACTTCGACTGTATTAAGTGTCTTACAGTAAGAGTGCTGATTTAAGATCAGTTTGACCTTTTTTTGATGATGACTCAAAATTACATATGACGTGGGAATCTGATCCTAGTTCAGCACTCCTACTCTGAGATTCTTTATACAGAGCTGAGCTGTGTACCTCCTGATTTAAAATATTGCTCTTCGTTGAGTTGGTAGCAGTTCTGTTTATCCCTACACTTTTTTAGTGAGATAATTAAAGGCTGCTAAATCCAGAGGGATATCCTGAAACTCCCATTTTGACTTTGCTGCTGGTGAATAAAGAAACCCTGCTATGCTTCCCTCCCCAACCGCCTGTGTGGAGATTGAACCTCTTTCTTCCTCTGCTGCTCATGTTGCTACACGTGATGCACTGGATAAAGTCTGACCTGGCAAGAACAAGGTCATGGTGCTGTGCTGAAAGTCTGAGACGGAGTTGATTTAAACACTATTATGAAGCCGGCTAAATGAAGTCCAGAGCCGTGTGCTCTTTCAGTTCAGAGGAGCCACGTTGCTCCTTTCTTCGTTCTGGCTCTTGCCCCATGCTGCAGCTGACTCCTGACTCACCACTGGAAAATGTCTCTTCCTGTGTGGGTCTCCGCTGCTTTCTTAGCCTTTCTTTCTTCTTAGACGGCCGTGTTGCTTCTTTATGCTATATTCTCCTTCCAAAGCCCAGTGTTTTTCTTGGACGTCTGAAATAAGCCCTATTTGCACCACAGAGAACTCCTCCAATTGCTCCAAAGTGTATGAAGCAGTCCGTATTCAATGAGATCCCCACACTCTCACATGTCACATTATGCAAGATGACCTGGACTTACGCTGCCAAGTTATTTGAGGCTGTACCGTTCACAGTATTTATACTTGTGTTCATATCGTGCCCAGCCAATGGCTTGTTCAGCGATTTATGTTGAGGGATTTGAGTACCATGTAGACTATTATAAAAGTAATTTTTTTTATGCCCACAAAGAGAGAGCAGCTATGATAGTTGCCACCCCCTCTGAGTCAAACTTGTGTTGTAAATAACAGGTGTAAACTGCTTCCCATCGATGCAGAGTGAAAAATGGTAACACAAGGAATAAATTGCACATCACTAATTACATATGCTAATGACTAAATATTTGCCATGGTGCTTATTACTGCTAATTGGTGAGTCATGTTACGTCTTCTACAGCCGGAACATCTGTTAAATCATCTCTGAGCTTTAGCATAGCGGTCCTTATTCTCCGGATGGAAACGTTTTCTATCCCATGTGAAAAGAATAACAAGACTCCAATTCTTTAGTTTTCACAGAGCGTTTTTTTAAGACTTGTTTCGTCTTGATTTATGCTCACAGTGGATTCCACACTGCTCTGCTGCTCTCTTTTGCCTCTCCCAAGTCACGAAGCTCCTAACTCTCTCCATGCCCCTTAGTCTGCGACCAGGAAGTGAACAAGTCCAGTCATTCCTTAAGTACATTAGGTACTTTATGGTGGGATGCTGTTCAGACACTCACTTACTGTTAGACATATACAATCATATTAGGGATTCTACATATGCTGTTAGAATGTATAGGACTGTCCCATGGTGAAAGTGAGGTATAAGTAGGCGATCGTTCCCTTGTGACTTCCTCAGTACCATCTATAGACTAAGGCTGTGTCCTAAAAGTGAACCTATTCCTGCATCTCAGTGCTTGACGCATCACCACAGACACCCTGGTTCGATTGCAGGCTTTATCACAACCGGACGTGATTGGGAGTCCCATAGGGCGGCGCACAATTGGCCCGGTGTAGGCCGTCATTGTAAATAAGAATTTGTTCTTAACTGACCTGCCGAGTTAAATAAATATAAATATTCCCTACATAGTGCGCATAGGTTGCATCACAAATGGCACCCTAAGACCTAGGCTACATTCTCTGACCTCTATCCTCACCTTTTGCTCTTCTCTCTCCTCAGGCACGCCCAGTCATGATCGAGGACAAGGGTCACCGTGTGACCGACTACTTTGTGGTGGCCGGGCTGACGGACAAGTCCACGCCACTGGAGCAGGACCTGTCGGAGACCAAGTCCAGCGGGCCCAAGGCACCCATCACTGACCTAGCTGTCATCAACAAGTCAGCGGGCGAGACAGTGCCGGAGGGCTTCACCTGCATCGAGAGCACCTACAGCGCGCAGCAGGCCAACCTCAACCATGGCAGCCTTAAGAGCCCCGAGATATTTCTCTGCTACAAGAGGGGCCACGACAAGCCCCCGCTCATTGACATCGGGTGTGTGTGTGTGCTCTTCTGTGAACCCAAATGAGCTATTCAAAGTGTGTGAGCACCACACTAGTTAGTGTTACGCAATGGTATCATTAGGGTTAACTCTAAAACAGGAAAGTCATAACCTCAAAGTCCCTCACTCGTCCTAATGAGACCAATTACCGGAGTAGTCATTTCTAATAAAGCTGCTAAGTACATCTAGTTTAATCAATTTCCATTGATAAGAGAGAAAATGGTCGTGAAATATTGCTTCGCGTGTATTATTGCGCTTTTGTGGACTAACCCTTGGTAATATGGTGCTTGCTTATGAGTTTAATGGGTTATATGCCTGATTTATTGAATGCATCCCAATTTGTGAAGTAAATCATTTCATTTTCAGGCACTTTTCCTTTTCTGTCTATTAGGGAAATAAGAGCACCCAATAATGTTGCATTTTGGAAGAGTGATGTCACCCACTATTTAATTAGTGTCTGGAAACCACAGATATTCCCCCACCAGTGGAAAATATCTACTATTTGTTGCGTTTTGCCTTCACTTCAGTTCTGTTTTGTTTCCAGTGGCCATGTAACGTTCTGTGGCCAGAGAAGGAGGTGCGTAGCAATAACCCCCATTGGCTTTACTTGAAATGTGACGACACTGAAGTTTAAACTTTGCACCATGCTAACTCATCGAGACGCCAAAACCTCTTTTGGTGTTGCAAGGTTGAATAAACTTCAAGAGACCCATGTATTTACAATTTGTATGTTTTCTGAAGTAGAATGTGCGGTATTTATTGGGGTTAAACTCCAGAGATGGCTCAGTGACACATTTGTGTTCTGTGGTAGTGACTGCCTACTACAGTAGGTCAGACTCGTTCTGCAGAGTGAGCAAGAGGCCAGGTCTGAGTGAGGACTGATTATGTGTAGGCAGGAGTCATTCCCCAACACTCTATCTCAGCTTCCTCACACGTTGACGCTCAGGACTTTTGAATGCAGGTCAGAGGGTAGCCGCGTGGGCGACGGCATTAGTCTGTGACACTCTTTCCTTCTCTCTTTCTCAGTTTTTACCTACTGTGGGCTATGTTGGACAACATTTAGAGAATTCACTCCAGTGGTGTCCTGTAGTTGGAGGCGCTGGCCATACCTAGGCTTATTTTCTTTTGGCCATTGGGTCTTTCTGTTTCCCTTTCATTCTTACCAGTTTGTGAAAGACTCTGTAAAGGTAATTGCTCCTCCAATTCACTTCATCTGTAGAATTATTCTGTCTAGTTTGTGAATGTGTTTGTTGTTTGTATGTATTCATGTGTGATGTGAGTGAATGTGCACATATTATACACTAATATTATCTCTCTCTCCCCCTCTCTCCGTCTCCCCCCCCTCTGTCTGTCTGTCTGTCTCCCCCCCTCTCTCTGTATCTCAGGGTGTTATATGAAGGTAAGGAGCGTCTCATCCAGGGCTGTGAGGTAATCCAGGCCACGCCGTATGGCCGCTGTGCCAACGTCAACAACAGCTCTGCCACCTCGCAGCGCATCTTCATCACCTTACGCCGCGCGCCACCCGTCCAGCCCCAGAACTCCCTGTCCGTCACCGACATCTGCGTCATCGTCACCAGCAAGGGCGAGACGCCGCCACACACCTTCTGCAAGGTGGACAAGAACCTCAACTGTGGCATGGTGAGTTGAGGCCACTGGTAATGAAGTAGGCTCATGACCAACTCAGTGGCCTTGGGATTAGAGTTTCCCTCCTGTGATTGGAAGGTTGGTGCTTCCATCCCTCATCGAGTCATATCAAAGACTCTAAAAATGACACCCGATGCCTCTGCTTGGCACTCTGCATTAGGAGATGGACTAGAGCCCTGTCCAGGCGTGGACTTGTACATCAAGCTCCCTCACGCTACAGAAACAGGAGATGGGCTCCTGCCCTATGGGGAGTTCTGGTTTGGACACGGCTACTTTCTTAACCATGCCCACACACTCAATTACTCTAACACATACCTTTTCGGTTGGTTTACAACATTTCGAACCCCTAGAAGGGTCTTCATCTGGGCCAGAAAGGTAGAGCTTTGGGGAATCAATGGGTGTGGAATGTACCGTATGGAGCTGGAATATACCGTGATATGAAATTCAGGTCATGCCACTCAACCTCGCTGAGAACATTCTGTCGAAATGAATCTTTGAAAATGTTGTTTTGAGCGCAAAGTCACATGGTCTTGTTTTTCCTCCTCCAGTGGGGCTCTAGTGTTTTCCTGTGCTACAAGAAATCCGTGTCGGTGTCCAACTCCATTAATTACAAAGCCGGTGAGTCTCGCACACTATTGGCTCTTTTATTGTTACTCTCAATCTACCCATCTCTCCGCATCAGTCTTTCTTTTCTGCGCTCATTGATGGATAGATATTATTTTCTCTAGCCTTTTGTTCAATGCTGTTTACCATATGTTTCCACTTGCTTCGTGCCTGAGTTGACTTCACAGTAATTGTACGTTTATCTTCTATGATTGATCTGATTTGAAAGGAGCTTTCTGTGTGCTGAAGATAAGACTAAATGCACTGGCAAATGACAATTCTATCTGTCACTCAAATACCTGGAAACTGAACCACACTCTCCCTGATTATTCCTGGAATAAATGGCTAGAAATTAGCAGGTTTGATTTGGGGGCTGTTGTTGGCGTTTTTGAATCTCGATATATGTTTTGCGTCACGAATGCCACCCTATTTCCTATAGGCACTGGTCGAAAGTAGTGTGCTCTGTAGGGAATAGGGTGTCATTTGGGACAAAGTCCTAGGTTGAAATCGCTATTCGTCAACCTGGAGTTTAGAAAAGGGCACTGGCCTCACATTAATGGGTTCACGGCGACTCTCATTAGCACATTTCTGGTGCTAATTTATTTCAAGGTGTAAAATAGTGGTGTGTGTCATTGCTGTCACCTGGTGTCAAATGGTTTATCTTTTCGCTTTTGGGTTTTTCACTTAAAAGACCTCCAAACAGGTTCTTATGGACTATACAAAAGCATGTGTAGAAATGTAATGTTTCTGAAGACATTTACCCCTTAAACCGTTCAGGGGGGTTTATTCACGCTATGTATCCACCTTCTTGTAAATGCAGCAGTTTGTCCCCATCTCCAACTTGCTACTTTTTGAGGTCAGAGCTGGGTGTTGGCTTAGACGGGCCCCGGTTCAGAGACTCCACATGCACACACACTTTATCTTCACTAGGCCTTCTTCCTGTGAGGTGATGACCACACGCTGCTTCCTACCCCGTCTACTCCTTCAGTTGCTTTTTTTTCTCTACAACATTCTCTAACGTTCACAATAGGCCATGGGTGACAAGGCATTGGTCAGCAAAGTGTTGATTTCTTTTGAAAATAATGTGTTCTAAATCTCAACACACTGGCTGATGTTAATGAAGGGATGACAAGTGAAAGTGGTTTGATCTTATTCCAAGTTCTGTCCTTTCAACCTCCTCTCGTCCCTTCAATGTTCTGTTATGATTGTGTAGTGGGATCTGTTGACATCGTGTGTACCCCAGTTAGATCCATATTACATAGCTAGGTTTATTACATGTCTTGTGTGTGTGATTGGCAGTATAAAAAAATAAAAAAATATAGATTGATTGCTCTCTCTCCTCCAGGCCTCATCTTCCGCTACCCAGAGGATGACTATGAGTCCTTCCCCCTGTCGGAGTCTGTGCCCCTGTTCTGCCTCCCCATGGGGGCTAAGATCGAATGCTGGACCCCCAACACACGCTACCCTCTCCCTGTCTTCTCCACCTTTGTGTTAACCAACTCCTCTGGGGACAAGGTAGGTGGACTATAACAATGGAATTATATCAGTGAACAGGGATTTACACTGATTCGTGAATAGATTGATCAGGGCTGTTCCATTTATGTCCTGCAGGGCTGAAACACTTGTTTAGTTTTTCATTAGGAGAGAATGAAAACCGGAAATGTTTTGGTCCTCCAGGACAGGAATTGAATAGCCCTGTGAGAGTTGTCATATAGTCAACATTCAAGTCTCACTTCCTGAGCTGCATGTGACATTGGGATTGGGGAGAATTATTACTTTTCCCCCTCAGGTTGTGTGTATCAAGGCACCTGAATGTCAGCTGCCTCTTGAGCAAACTACAATCTCATCACAAGTTATGTCACAAACCACGTTCCCTGAGCTAGAGGGAGTAGGGAATTTGCTTTTCACAATGTACTTTGCTATATAATTGTTGCATTTCGCAATTTAGTAATGGGTGCATAAATGTTACTCACCCTATCATAAAAATGTGTAAAGGGTGTTCGCTAAAGTCCCTAAAATTCTTGTCAATATATCTTTAATCTAATTTGCTCTGTGCCAGGTGTACGGTGCTGCCATCCAGTTCTATGAGGCCTACCCCATAGATCTCCTCAGTGAGAAGCAGAAGGTGCAGTTGGGCCTGCTCACCACCGTGGAGAAGAAGATGATCCCCAACCGGACAGTCAACACCAACAAGTGCATCTGCCTCCTTTCCCGCTGGCCCTTCTTCGAGTCGTTCCGCAAATTCCTCATGTTCCTCTACAAGCTGTCCGTCTCGGGCCCCCACCCGCTGCCCATTGAAAAGTAAGGATGCCGTCAATGGTGGGGGGGTTGGGGATTTGAGTTGGAGATGTGCTTGATTTAGCTTGGGGTTTTCACTTTTGGGACTATTCCGTTGCTTCATTGTACCAGCAAAACGAAATCAGACGCAGCTCAAGATTAAAGTGTTTGACGCATGTATTTGATCCGGGTCTGGAGAGGAGTAGGTGGGTGTTTTGAAGCTAATGCTATTATTTTGCTTGCGTGTGTTTCTTTGCCAGGCACATCTCCCATTTCATGCACAACGTGTCCTTCCCCTCACCTCAGAGGCCCAGAATCTTGGTCCAGGTGAGATGTCGTTATTTCTGTGCTGGCGAATGCAGTTTATGTTGGTGTCGCTGTTGTGACAGCGTTGTATTCTCTTTCAGCTCTCTGCACACGACACCTTGATGCTCGCACAGCCTGTGTGTACTCCTATGCCTCTCAGGTAAGACCTTTTCTAGGCTATCAACATTTTTTTTTTTTTTTTTCAATGGCTTGATTTCAGAGGGTACGTCCGTTCGACAACTGGTTTAGAGACAGTATAATCTAGATCCTAAGGAAAAACTTCAGTTTCAGAACGAGAGAAAGGGCCCGGTCGTTTCCGTTGTCATGGTAGAGCATCAACTACAGTTTTTCCAGAGGAAATACCGGTGTTAGAAAAGGCAATCATCCACCAAGCACACTCCAAACTTTCTGTCTCTGTAATGCTAAACGCATGAATTACAGTTTTCCCAGGTCAAATATTCACGCTTTGAAACTACCACTGGAAAACAGGCACTAGGACTGTCCCAGAAACAGCACTGCCTGTCTGTCACATTGTGGACAGTTCCGTCATTATTTAGTGCAGAAACACAGCCCCTGTACAGATGAAATAAACTGTTGTGCTGCTATTGCATTCCACCAAGAAACCTCATGTCTTCCATCAGGCTTTTTCCTCTCTACTGTTAATTTCAGAGTAGAATATGTTGTTGCTCAGCTAGTGAGAAGAACAGAAAGGCCTGCACACTTAATATGCTCCCAGTTGACCACCCTCATTGACAACGTTTCGATCCAACGTGGATTTTGTTTGACCTGAAGATCTGTGTCGATTCAAAACGTTGTCAATAAAGGTGGTAAATTGGGAGCATATTCAGCGTGCCGGTCTTTCAGTTCTTTTCATTTTCATAAAGATGTGTCTATGACCACAAACTCTTCAGTAGATGGTCAGCTAGTGAGCTCATGCATTTTGGGACTGAAAGACTTGCTGGCTAGTGCCTTTGGGACAGATTTACAAGCGTTTGCTGCTTTGCGAAGTTTAAACCTATTACTCTCTGCAAATAAAATAAAGTATTTTTCCCCTTAAAAGGTAAAAAAAAAAAGAAGGTTTTGTAATCTGATCTTTTGTCTCAATCCAGTTTACCTTCACCCCTTTCTGATATACCCACACACCTTCTTTACTGCACATGTACCAATCCAACCAACCTTTCATGACCCATTGTATCCCTGAGTCTCGTTTGAATCCTTTCCCCAATACCTCTGTGGTCCTCTCTTCCCAACTCTCCTTTCCCTCTCGTCCCCTCCCCTCTCTCCTCAGTGGTGCAGACTACAGTACACTGCTGATTAACCTGGGCTCAGAGAACTGTGCCACGCTGTTGCACTTTGTCCTGCTGGAGAGTAAGATCCTGCTGCACTCCTTGAGACCCGCTGTACTCACCGGGGTAGCAGAGGCTGTGGTGGCGGTGAGTGATAAAGGATATGGTCATTCAGTTTTAATTGTGACAATTGTTTTTAAAATGGACTATATAAATAAAATAGATGGGTTGGTTGGTTGGTGTTTTTTTAAAAATCCAGTTACCGCTTGTATACATTATGTGGACCGTGTAGGAATGACATTAGGTTAAAATGTGAAATAGAAGTTTGATTTTCTCTGTCTGTGTCCTGCTATCTAGATGATTTTTCCATTCCAGTGGCAGTGCCCGTACATCCCCCTCTGCCCGCTCTCCCTGGCGGGGGTCCTCAACGCACCTTGTCCCTTCATTGTGGGCGTGGACTCCCGCTATTTTGACCTCTATGACCCTCCTCCGGACGTGGTCTGTGTGGACCTGGACACCAACACGATCTACCTGTAAGATCCAGACACTTTAAAGAAGCATTCCCCCATCTGTTAACACACTTATCCTCACTGTTGACGATGCCCCAGAAGCTGTTTTTCAGTCCGTATATCGTATATGAGGTATTTTATAATTTACACTAATATGAGCATATTCCAATAACGCCTTACTAACATTCTGAACCATCTCTGCAGGTCTGATGAGAAGAAACACAGCAACTGGAAGAACCTCCCAAAGAAGCCCTGCAAGAGTCTGTTTAACTCCCTGACCAACCTGCAACACCAGCTGGGAATTGGTACAAACAGTCACATAATTCTAGTTCAACTTTACTCTCGAGTCTCATAGAAATTGCTTCATGCCTGGGACTTGGAACTGTGCTGTAAAATATCTGATACAGCATAGTGTGATTGGTGAAAAGGATATAAGTTAATAGCATGTTTAGCCTACTATCCCTAGTCCTTTAGTATGTGAAATGTAATTATCCCTATCTGGTGGCTGTTTTCCAGTGCGTCGGACGGCCCAGGAGGGCTTGGCGGTGGAGATGACCCCCATCGAGGCGGACTTCACCTGGCACAAGAAGATGACCTCCCTGGAGATGGAGATCCAAGAGGCCCTGCTGCGCTTCATGGCCCACATCCTGAAGGGCTACCGTTCCTATCTCAAACCCATCACCCAGGCCCCCTCCGAGAAGGCCACCTCTGCAGACTCACTATATGACCTACAGGGTTAGTGTGGGTGTGTTTCACCACTCTTATCTCAAACCCATCACCCAAGTCCCCTCCAATAAGGCCACCGCCTCCGACTCACTAAACAAACTACACTGTAACAATGGGGAATAGATTGTTTTTAGTCCTTCATTCATTTATTTACCCACAACATTTATCACGGTACCCAGAACAAAATCTTGCGCACACGCTGTATTGTCTGTCCCGAGAGAGTACACAAAACGGATGTAAAATGTGCTAATGGACAGTTAAGAAAATACTTTTACTTGGCTCATGCGACTCCTTGTGGCGGGCCGGGCGCCTGCAACCTGAATTCGATTGTCAGTTGAACAATGTTTCCTCCGACATATTGATGTGGCTGGCTTCCGGGTTAAGCAAGAGGTCTTACGGCTAGACGTTCCGCTAGTAGAACCCCTCGACAACATCCGGTGAAATGGCAGAGCGCCAAATTCAAATTAAATTGCTACAAATATTAAACTTGAAATCATGAAATCACATTTGCAATACACCAAATTAAAGCTGCACTTGTTGTTAATCCAGTCAATGTCTCAGATTTCAAAAAGCCTTTACGGCGAAAGCAAACCATGTGATTATCTGAAGATAGCACCCCACCAAACGAACACATGACATTCATATTTCAACTCGTCAGGCTCGACACAAAATACAGAAATAACGATATAATTCATGCCTTTGAAGATCTTCTTTTGTTGGCACTCCAATATGTCCCATAAACATCACAAATGGTCCTTTTTGTTTGATTAATTCCATCGTTATATCTCCAAAATGTCCATTTATTTGGAGCGTTTGATCCAGAAAAACATTGTTTCCAACTCGCGCAACATGACTACAAAATATCTAAGTTACCTGTAAACTTGTTCCAAACATTTCAAACAACTTTCCTGATGCAACTTTAGGTATTTTTTAACGTAAATAATCGATCAAATTTAAGACGGGATAAACTGTGTTCAATAGCGGATAAAAACAATGTGGAGTGTGCTTTCAGGTCACGCACCTCTAACAAACAGTACACTTCACTCAACCCTCGTTCTCAACTGCCCTACTTCTTCATTACACAAAGGAAAAACATCAACCAATTTCTAAAGCCTGTTGACATCCAGTGGAAGCAATATGAACCGCAAGCAAGTGCCCCAGACTTCTAGATCCCCGTAGAAAACCCATTGAAAAGAGCGTGACCTCAATTATTTTTTTCCTGGATGGATTTTTCTCGGGTTTTCACCTGCCATATCAGTTCTGTTATACTGACAGACATTATTCAAACTGTTTTAGAAACTTTCAAGTTTTCTATCTCAACCTACCAATTATATGCATATCCTAGCTTCTGGGCCTGAGTAGCAGGCAGTTTACTTTGGGCACGCTTTTCATCCGGACGTGAAAATACTGCCCCCTAGCCCGAAGAGGTTTTAAGAAGCGCGGCTTGGTGGCTCATGTTTCGGCGGACGCATGACTCGATCTTTGCCTCTCCCGAGCTCTTTGGGGAGTTGCAGCGATGAGACAAGATCATAATTGGATATCGCGGAAATTGGGGAGAAAAAGTGGCGTAAAAATACTACCAAAAAAAAAAATGTTTTTGGTAACTGTAAAATGATCATTTATATTTTTTGCATCTAACACCTTTCTCAAAGTATTATTATTGCGCAATGTACAGTACCAGTCAAATTGACACCTATTCATTACAAGGTTTTTCTTTATTTTTACAGCTAAAATAAGCAATGATAAACGACAGTCCATCATTACTTTAAGACATGAAGATCAGTCAAGCGCTATGATGAAACTAGTTCTCATCAGGACCCCCACAGGAAAGGAAGACCCAGAGCTGCCTCTGCTGCAAAGGATAAGTTCATTAGTTACCAGCCTCAGAAATTGTAGCCCAAATAAATGCTTCCGAGTTCAAGTAGCAGACACATCTCAACATTGACTGTTCAGAGGAGACTGAATCTGGCCTTCATGGTCGAATTGCTGCGAAGAAACCACTACTAAAGGACTGCAATAAGAAGAAGAGACCTGCTTGGACCAAATTTGAGATGTTTGTTTCTAACCGCTGTGTCTTTGTGAGCCGCAGAGTAGGTGAACGGATCGTCTCCGCATGAAACATGGAGGTGGGGGTGCTTTGCTGGTGACTTTGTCAGTGATTTATTTCAAATTCAAGGCACACTTAACCAGCATGGCTACCACAGCATTCTGCAGCGATATGCCGTCCCACCTGGTTTGCGCTTATTGGGACTATCATTTTGTTTTTCAACAGGGCAATGACCCAAAACACACCTTCAGACTGTAAGGGTTATTTGACCAAGAAGGAGAGTGATGGAGTGCTGCATCAGATGACCTGACCTCTACAATCACCTGACCACAACCCAAATGGAGATGGTTTGGGATGAGTTGGTCTGCAGAGTGTAGGAAAAGCAGCCAATAACTATATAAACATTCCTCATGGAGCTGGTTGAGAGAATGCCAAGAGTGTGCAAAGCTGCCATCAAGGCAAAGGGTGGCTCGTTTGAAGAATGTCAAATATAAAATATATTTAGTTTTTTTGTTTGCTACATGATTCCATATGTGTTATTTCATAGTGTTGATGCCTTCACTATTATTCTACAATGTAGAAAATAGTCAAAATAAAGAAAGACCCTTGAATGAGTAGTTGTGTCCAAACTTTTGACTGGTACTGTACATTATACATTGTTTTAATGTCATCCAGGAGCTGTGCTAACCAGACAGCGTATCTGACTGCTGCTCCAAGTGTTCATAACAGGCATATCTATACTGAGGGTTTCCTATGGGGTAGGCCCATTGACCTGGCTCTCTGTCCTCTCCCAGGTTTCCTAAAGAGCAGGGAGCGAGCCCACCAGAAGTTCTATTCGCAGCTGACCAAGACTCAGATCTTTATACGCTTCATCGAGGAGTGCACATTCGTCAGCGACAAGGATACAGGCCTTGCCTTCTTCGACGACTGCATTGAGAAGGTGAGCATTATAAAGCAACAGGAGTCCGTGTGGGGGGTCAGTTTCATATCAACTCCGTCGATCCAGGAAGTGAATTGAAATTCAATGAATTGTTTTTAAGTTCCAACAGTGTTCCCTGCAGCTAAAACTGCTTGTAATGATGCCATTTTTTATGCTTTGCCTGCTGGGTTGGCCAATTCCATTATAACACCCATCAAGCCAGGAAGTGAATTGAACATCAATTAATTCATTGAAAATGTATCTTTCAAAATAAACTTCACTTTTTTAGATTTTTTAATTGGAATTTCCCCCCCAAACCCTGCTAGATAAGAACATGGCCCAAGAGCAATGTCAATTTTCTCTTTTTTAAATGTGTTTTATTGTTGCCTCAGTCGTAACATTTCTCCAGGGGAGACTGACGGAGGAAGGCTCATTTTCCTCTGATTTAATCTGTTCTTTTACTTTTTTCCCCCTGCAGCTATTTCCCTCTGATAAAGGCAACGACAAAGGCACTAAGGTAATCCCTCCGACCCTAATCAAGTTTTAAAACATCTCCTTTTCCAACTCTCCTTTTTATGCTTTAGAAGAATGGTTTTAGTGATTTTGATTTGTCTGTGTTTTTATTTATAGATTGTTTTCTATTTAATTTTTACCCCTTTTTCTCCCCAATTTCGTTGTATCCAATTGTCTCATCACTGCAAGTCCCATATGGACTCAGGAGAGGTGACAGTCGAGAGCCATGCATCCTCTGAAACACAACCCAATCAAGCTGCACTGCTTCTTGACACAATGCCCACTTAACCCGGAAGCTAGCCGCACCAATGTGTCGGAGGAAACACCGTACACCTGGCAACCATGTCAGTGTACACTGCGCCCAGCCCGCCACAGGAGTCGCTAGTGCGCGATGGGACAAGGACATCCCTGCCGGCCAAACCCTCCCCTAACCCGGACGATGCTGGGCCAATTGTGTGCCGCCCCATGGGTCTCCCGGTCGCAGCCGGCTGTGACAGAGCCTGGACTCGAACCCAGAATCTCTAGTGGCACAGCTAGCACTGCGATCCAGTGCCTTGGACCACTGTGCCACTCGGGAGGCGTGTGTGTGCGTGTGTGTGTGTGTGTGTGTGTGTGGGGGGGTGTGGGTGGGTGGCCATGTGCGCTGACACTGAGAACATGTTTTCCTTTCCATAGGTGGAGGGTGAGTCCTCGGAGGACACTAAGCTCATGGAACTAGACGAATCACAGAGGAGTGAGCATACAGTCTTCGTCATGCCCCCAGAACCTCCCACCACCGAGGACGAATCTGATCCCCCTACCCGCTACAGGTGAGCTACCCCCCAATACAATGCTGCACCACCAACACATTGACAGCGCAATAACACCAGTGAGACCGGTAGTGTTTTACAGTGGACGTCTGGCTCAGTCTGCATTAGTTTCACTCTCATACCTCTGGTGTTTTTTTTCCCTTTCTCTCTCTGTTAGTTATAAGAGTTTCCCTCGGTTGCGTATGGACCTGTTTGACCGTCCCAAAGAGGTGATACCAGCTCTGAGGAGCAGTACACCAGGGGCCAGCCTGTCCAGCAGCCCTGCACTGCTGGCCAAGAGGACCAAGCAGGTACACGCGCGCGCACAGTGGCAGGACCATGGGGTAGATGCAATGATGTGTACAATAACATAAACGGTCAACCAGAGGATCAGGTGTAACAGGCTAATTCTGGTACAGTACGTTTTATTCGCTTTGAAAAACAACAGGTGTAGACTGACCGTGAAATGCTTACTTACGGGTCCTTTACCAACAATGTAGAGTTAAAGATAAAATAGAAACATGAGGAATACATACACAGTGAATAACAATAAAGGGTGAAAATAACATGGCTATATACAGGACGTACCAGTACCGAGTCGATGTGCAGTGGTATGAGGAAATTGAGATGGGTATGTACATATAGTTAGAGGTAAAGTTACTAGGCAACAGGATGGGTAAAACCGTAGCAGAGCGTACGTGGTGAGTGTGAAAGTGTGTGTGTGGGCGTATTGTGTGTGTGTGGGTAATCCAGTGTGTGCTCATAGTTAGTGCAAAGTGTGTGCGTGCAGTAGGGTGTGTTTCCATTTTTAATGTCAGTGCGTTTCTTGCAAGTTCTAACCCCTAAAATGCAATAATCAATAACAATCTAATACTAAAAATAGCAAGGTAGAACAAAAACACGAGATATAAAAACAAGAACACGATAAAGTAAATAAGCATACTATACACAGGGTCAGTTCCAGTACCATATTTACAATGTGTAGGGGTACTGGATCGATAGAGGTAGATATGTATAGGGCTATGGTGACTAGGCATCAGGATATATGATAAACAGCGTAGCAGCAGTGTATATGATGATTGTATGTGAGGGAGTGTTTGTAGAGTCAGTTTATAGAGTCAATATAAATGTGTGTGTGTGTGTGTGTGTGCAAATTATGGAGTGTATATATATATATATATACGTATGTATATATATATGTATATGTGTGTGTATGTATGTATGTATGTATGTATGTACATACACATACACATACACATACACATATATATACATACATATATATATATACACATATATATATACACATATATATATATATGTATATACACATATATATATACACATATATATATACACATATATATATATATGTATATGTATATATATATACATATATATATATACACATATATATATACACGTACATATACACATATGTACATGTATACATATGTACACATACACATATGTATGTACACATATGTACACATATATACACATACACATACACATATACACATATATATGTACACATACACATATATATACATATACACATACACATATATACATATATACATACACATATACATACACATACACATATATATACACATACACATATATATACACATATATATACACATATATATATACACATATATATACACACATATATACACACATATATACACACATATATATATACATACACATATATATATACATACACATACACATATACATACACATATATATATACATACACATACACATATATACATACACATACACATATATATATACATACACATATATATATACATACACATATATATATACATACACATATATATATACATATATACACATATATATATACATATATACATACATACACATATATACATACATATATACACATACACATATATATATATATACACATACACATATATATATACATATATATATATACACATATATATATACACATATATACATACATACACACAAGTATGTGGACACCCCTTCAAATGAATGGATTTGGCTATTTCAGCCACCCGTTGCTGACAGATGTATAAAATCGAGCACACAGCCATGCAATCTCCATAGACGAACATTGGCAGTAGATTGGCCCGTACTGAAGAGCTCAATGACTTTCAAAGTGGCACTGTCATAGGATCAAGTCAGTTCGTCGAATTTATACTCTGCTAGAGCTACCCCGGTCAACTAAGTGTTGTTACTGGGAAGTGGAAATGTCTAGGAGCAACAATGGCTTAGCTGCGAAGTGGTAGGCCACACAAGCTCACAGTACGGCACTGCCGAGTGCTGTAGCTCGCAACATTCACTACCAAGTTCTAAACTGCCTCTGGAAGCAACGTCAGCACAATAACTGTTTGTTGGGAGCTTCGTGAAATGGGATTCCTTGGCTGAGCAGCCGCACACAAGGCTAAGATCACCATGTGCAATGCCAAGCGTCATCTGGAGTGGTGTAAAGCTCGCCGCCATTGGACTCTGGAGCAGTGGAAATGTGTTCTCTGGTGTGGTGAGTCACGCTTCACCATCTGGCAATCAGATGGACAAATCTTGGTTTGGTGGATCCCAGTCGAAAGCTACCTGCCCCAATGCATAGTGCCAACTGTGAAGTTTGGTTAAGGAGGAATAATGGGTCTGTTTTTCGTGGTTCAGGCTAGGCTCCTTAGTTCCAGTGAAGGGAAATCTTAGCGCTACAGCATACAATGACATTCTAGACCATTCTGTGGTTCCAAGTTTGTGGCAACAGTTTTGGGAAGACCCTTTCCTGTTTCAGCATGACAATGCCCCCATGCAGAAAATGGATGTCCATACAGAAATGTTTTTTTGAGATAGGTGTGGAAGAACTTGATTGGCCTGCACCTCAATCCCATCTAACATCTTTGGGATAAATTGGAACGCCGATTGTGAGCCAGGCCTAACCGCCCAACATCAGTGCCTGACCTCACTTATGCTCTTGTGGCTGAATGGAAGCAAGTCCCCGCAGCAATGTTCCAACATCTAGTGGAAAGCCTTCCCAGAAGAGTGGAGGCTGTTATTGCAGCAAAGGGGGGGACCAACTCCGTATTAAATGCCCATGATTTTGGAATTATATGTTCGATGAGCAGGTGTCCACATGTTTTTGGTCATGTGGTGTATTTAGTTAGCTATTTAGCAGTCTTATGGCATGGGGATAGAAGCTGCTCAGGAGCCTGTTGGTGTCGGGATTGATGTGCCGGTACCACTTGCCATGCGGAAGCAGAGAGAACAGTCTATGGCTTGGGTGGTTGGAGTTAACTATTTTTCAGGCATTCCTTTTACACCGCCTGATATAGAGGTCCTGGATGGCAGTACAGCTGTAGACGTTTTTTAAGATTTGAGGGCCAATGTCAAACCTTTTCAACCTCCTAAGTGGGTGTAGACACCAGGGAACTTGAAGCTCTTGACCAGCTCAACTACAGCCCCATCGATGCCAGGTCTCTGACCTCTTCCCTATAGGCTGCCTCATCGTCGTTGGTGATCAGTCCTACCACTTGTCGTCAGAGACCACGCAGTCCTGGTTGAACAAGGAGTACAGGAGGGGATGAATTGCACACCCCTGAGGGGCCCATGTGTTGATGGTCAGTGTGGCTGATGATGCTAAGGGGCGATAGTCATTTAGGCAGATTACCTTGGTGTTCTTGGCATGAGGACTATGGTGGTCTGCTTGAAACAAATTGGTATTACAGACCAGGTGAGTGAAGACACTTGCCAGCTAGTCAGCGCATGCTCTGAGTACGTGTCTTGGTATTTTGTCTGACCCCGTGGACCTTGCGAATGTTAATCTGTTTAAAGGTCTTACTCACATCGGCTCTGGAAAGCGAGATCACACAGTTCTGATCAGCTGGGGCTCTCATGCATGGTTCAGTGTTGCGTGCCTCGAAGCTGTTCTGATGTCCAGATGCTGTTTTTGGTCGTAGGAAATTATGGCGGAGACATTATGTTAAAAAAAAGGGGGGAAAAAAGCAGAACTGCTCAGGAGCCCGTAAAACTGCTACAATTCACTGCAGCGCCATCTTTGTCAACACACATTGGTCAACAACATTGTCCTGATCATTTTAGTTTTACTCACTGTGTCCTGTCTACTGCCCTGACCACATGACCAATTCCCCAATCAGGGAATAACGTTGCGTGCCATGGACGCTGTCGGCTGCTGAGTCATTCTCTCACCTGGTGTTCCAAATGGCACCCTGTTCCCTATATAGTACTGTACTTTTCACCAGGGCCTATAGGGTAGTGTGTGCACTATGTAGGAAATATGGTGCCATTTTGGACAACCATTCTCCTTCTGGAATGGTACACAGGCTGGTTCTAATAAAAATAAGTCACTCACCACTGTCATCAGCAGCAACTTATTTACAATGGGGCAGAGTAGAATAGCAGACTCTGGGCTATAACGCTGCTGCTCTTTGACTTTTGTCTAGGCCAAGTACAGACAACCAGCTTACTTTGGACAGAGATGGAAGAGGGGGTGTGTGTGTTTTGGGGGAGGGGAAAGGGGGTCACTGTGACCCGTTTTTAGAATAATAGACCTCCCAGGAAACGGGCTTATTTTGTCTTGTTTTGTCATTCTCTGCTTTTGTGGGAGGCCAATATATTTTTCCAGGTCAGACCAAACTGTTTGCTGTGTATGTGTAGCGCTTGTCTGGCTACATGTAGAAGACCTAAAAAGTACCTTGAAAATAAATGGATTACATAATATAAACTGGGTGATTCGAGCCCTGAACGCTGATTTGGCTGAAAGCCGTGGTATGTTAGACCGTATACCATGGGTTTTACAAAACATTTATTTTTACTAATCTAATTATATAAATATATTCCATACTATGCACCACACATTTTTATATTCACACACATACCACAAACGTGGTGGGTGTCAGTATGTGGGTGTTAATATTTCTGTGGCACTTGAAAGACCTCAGAAGGACACATGCAGTATTATTAGGCCATTGTTGTACGGAGGCAGGGAAGGAAGGTTCACCATTAGGAACGTGCACAGTCACACACTCTCCTCCCAACTCTGACCATGAGGAAATAGCACAAGATAATAATAAACTTAAAATCATCTGGAATCACACATAATCATTCAATTGTATTCATGTCTCCCACCCCCATTAAATAAAGCTAATTTAAACTGAACAGAAATGCCCCTCTGCAGGAGATCAAGCTGGCCTACAAGATGGCCAAGCGCTTCTACTCCGACCCTCCGCTGTGGGCCAAGTGTCTGTTCAGCCACTGCTACAGTCTGTGGTTCATCTGTCTGCCCGTGGGGGTGAGGCTGGTCCAGTCAAAGAGCTGGGCCATGCAGCAAGCCTACAACGTCCTGCTCAAGATGAGGACGTCTGAGGTGGAGGTCCTGGATGAGGTGAAGGGAGGGGGGTTGGGTTGTGGGGTTGTGGGGATGGGGTGGGGATTGGTATGTAAGGGGGGGGTGTGTTTGTCAATGTTAACATTGTGTGTGTGTGTGTGTGTGTGCGCCATTTCCACTACAGGGGTAACGACTACAGTGGAAGTATACTGTAGCTATTAGGTTGTTATTATGAGCCACCATCTCTCCCTCTGTAGGTGTGTTACCGTGTAGTGATGCAGCTGTGTGGTTTATACGGTCAGCCGGTCATGGCCGTCCGTGTTCTGGTGGAGATGAAGAAGGCAGGGGTGCACCCTAACGCAATCACCTATGGCTACTACAACAAGGTGGGTTACTTTAACCAGCCCATACACTTACAGGTAACTGCCAAAATAGTTTCTTAATTGGCCGCTGGCCAGAACGGCTTCAATGCGCCTTGTTACAGATTCTACAAGTGTCTGGAACTTTATTGGAGAGATGCGACATCATTCTTCCACGAGAAATTCCATAATTTGGTGTTTTGTTGATGGTGGTAGAAAATGCTGTCGCAGGCGCCGCTCCAGAATCTCCTTTAAGTGTTCAATTGGGTTGAGATTTGGTGACAGAGACATGTATGTATACACTACTGTTAAAAAGTTTGGTCACTTAGAAATATTTTTTATCCAATAAAATAACATCAAATTGATCAGAAATATAGTGTAGACATTGTTATTGTTGTAAATGACTATTGTAGCTGGAAATGGCAGGTTTTTTTAAATGGAATATCTACAGTCGTACAGAGGCCCATTATCAGCAACCATCAACTTTTGTTATATATATATATATTAATGTATATTGCCAAAATAATGGGCAACTGGGTATTTGTATACTTGGCCCTAAGCATAATGGGATGTTAATTACTTAGGAACCATACCTGTCTGGAGGCACCTGCTTTCAATATACTTTGTATGCCTCATTTACTCACGTGTTTCCATTATTTTGGCAGTTACATGTACATACAGTCCAATTAGCTCCCTGACCCATCTCCTTTGACCCTTCAGTGTTTGGTCTGGATAGGGTTGAAGGGATAGATTTGGGCAATTTCCCGAGAGTGAAAAATTCATGGACACCATTTCAGTGTATGAAGGAAGTTTGCAGTAGTTTTGTGAGATAATACTAACTAGCGTTAGTGCAATGACTGGAAGTCTACAGGAAACATTGGCATGCTACCTTCATACTGGACACAGACATAAAAATGGTATCCACTAGTTTATCAGGCTCTGAGGAAGTAGATAAAGGGCTTCATTACCAAAATATCGAACTATCCCTTTAAGATGTTTAGTGGTGGAGATTCCACCATATTGCTTGTATCTTATATATCTGCAAACATTTAAGATTAGGGCACTTTAAACTAGCTCATACAAATACCTAAATTCAAAGCAGGTCCATGTTAACTTGCAATCTGCTCTTTCCTCCAGGCTGTTCTGGAAGGCCCCTGGCCAAGTCGGAACCGCAGCGGTCTCTTCATGTGGGCCAAGGTTCGCAACGTGGTGCGCACTGTGGCCCAATTTAAACAGGCACTCCACCGGATGCCCGCCACGAAAGGACCCACCATCATCACGACAGGTGAGGTGTCAGAACACTACAGGGACAGAGCATGAGAGAGTGTCCTTCACTTAGGTTGGAGTAGAATCACAACAGGTTTTGCACCAAATTCATATTTCTTTCTAAATGTTTTAAATCCATTTTAACGATGCAATGTGATGAATAAGTGCTTGATTGTAGGACAGTAATGTTGATTCACAATAATACAGTATTATACTGTACAGGCTGTATTGCTTTGTTTCTTTGTATAACTACTACATGTTAAAGGGCAGTAGCTCCCTTTTACCTTACTCACCTAAAACTCTGATCTGGGACACAGGAAGTGATGTAGGCTTGTTCTCTGTCTGTAGTGGTGTCGGTGAGCGGCGACGTGCTGAGCCACGGGAGTGCAGACCACTCCAGTGAGGTGAACGGAGAGGATCACACGCTGTTCGCACGCAGCCTCATCATAGGAGACGCCGCCACGGACAACCACTGCAGCACAGGTAGGCTGCAGCACAGGTAGGCTGCAGCACAGGTAGGCTGCAGCACAGGTAGGCTGCAGCACAGGTAGGCTTGCAGCCTGGAAACACTGGACCAGGCCACTCACACAACTTTGCCCAGCCCCTTGCTGCTAGACCCTAACCCCTAGGTACTAGCCTATAGCTCCGAGCCCCAACTCCTTAGATATGCACAGATCTGAACGGACTGGGTAGATGACAACAATATGTTTGTGTCCCACAGGAGGTCAGTCTGACCAGGGCTACGGCTCTAAAGATGAGCTGCATCAGGTGCAAGTGGATTTGGCTCCATCAGCAGCCCCTCTTGTCGATGTGGATCACCGCAGCAAGCACAAAGCACAGCACAATGGTAACCAAATTAGGCATTTCCAAAATATATACGCCAGTCTAATCTAGAAGAACGCATCTGCTGGTTGAGCATGCATTTTTATTCAGGATTTTCTGTCAGCAAAAATTAATAAAATAAAAATGTTCACTTGATGTGGGATAATGTCTCTTCAGGTGGGGACATAGCTGGCTCGGTGGACAGTTCTGTGGTCGTAGCGGAGCCCACCAGCCCTGTTGAAGCCATCCCACATGTCCCCAGCATCGTCAAGCTGTCCACAGGAGGGAGCTTCGATACTGCCATGAAGAGAGGAGAAACTGGTAAGTGACAGGAGCAGACCCAAACTTATAAACCTAATCTCAATCTGAGGTTGACACATTTGATATTAAGGGTAACGTCTGCAATATCACTGAACTCTGGGGGGGGTGGTTTATTTGAGTAAACTTCCGGACAGAAAAAGGTCCCCAGAATTGAAGGCATGCTTCTGTGTTCCTCTCTACCACCAGCCCCAGGGAAGCTGTTCTCTTTGCGCAGCCAGAGCGAGAATGTCTCTCTGCCGGAGGAGGGTGAGTCTACAGCCCCGGGTGGCTCTGGGGAGACGGGGCCTGCAGTTCAGGGGCAGGGCCAGCGCCAGAAGGCCTTCTCGGAGCGCAGCTGCAGCTTCAGCGTCGAGAGTCGTGCCGGCATGCTGATGGAGAAAAATGGTGTGGATCATATCGCGAGACGCATGGGTGCCGATGCCCGAATCCTCGCCGATGCCCTTTCTGGGTGTGGCACCACCCAACCACCTACAAATCCACCATCAAAGGCCCTTTTTAAGGAGTTGGAGTCAGAGGAGGGGCGTTGTCCGATGCTGGGGAAACTGTCAGAGGAGGAGGGTCCTGTAATGGACCCAACCCCATTGGAGGAGGGGCTAGGGAAAGAGGAGGAGAGAATGGACGGGGAGGATGAGATGGGACTGAAGTTGGAAGAGGAAGGAGATTCAGGGGGAAGGGGTGATAGCTCTCTGCCAACCCTGGAGATGAAGGAGGTGGATGTGGGGGCTGATCCCCTCTCCCTGCTGGTCTCAGAGCACGAAGAGTTGGCCTCCGTAACCAGCCAGGAGCTGCCGCACTCCCTGCCTGCCGTGGTGTCCCGAAACCTGGCAGACGAGATTGAGATGTACATGAGCCTGCGAAGCCCACTGGGCCCCAAGTCCTCCAGTATGGAGTTCCAGCAGGGGGGGCAGGGAGGGGACTCTTCCCCGGACACTGCCCCAGTTAAACAAGCTCTAGAACGGAGGTCCAGCCTCCCTGTGCCCCCTGTCAAACACCCAGGGGGTTCAAGCGGGGACTCGACGCCCAAACGCAGCCCTGCTGCTGTCACGCGCTCCAAGACCTTCGCCGTTATGGCCACAAGGAGCCGCGGTGTTGTGGCCAGCCCGAGGTCGTCACTGACTGCGCTGGTGAGGTCATCGCAAAATGGCTCGCTGGGCTCGGTCATCAACTCCATCTCAGGCATGAAGATGGACACCCTGCTCTCTGGTCCCAAGATGGACGTGTTGAAGTCAGGCATGAAGCAGGCAGGGAACCTGGCCAGCAAAGTGTGGGGGGCTGTGGCCTCCGCCTATTCCTACTCCGATGACGAGGTGAGCGGGGATGGACTGCAGAACATACATACATAGATTAACTAAGAAATAACCGTAAAATGGTAATTAATTGCACAAAAATAACCTGCAACAGCCGGATGATATAGATACCACACAGTCAAACACCATTATATACAGAAAAATGATGTAAGACTTTCATTATTCAAGCAGAGCTTCTCATTTCAGTTTCACCTCGCAAATCATATTGTAGAATGCATTCAATGTTGTACATGGGAATAATATGAAGATTCACAATCGTTTGGAAGTTTGAATTTTTTCTTATTTCCCCCCTCTCCCCAGGATGAGCTGGCCCCGGGCTACAGGGATAGGGATAGTTTCCCTGCCGGGCTGGATGAGTCCATGCTGTCAGGGGGTGGAGGAGGGGACAGTCCCACCCACAGAGGGCCAACCCAAGGCCTGGTGTCCAACGGACTGACACAGAGCAGCACCAGCCTGGCCAGCAGCAGTAGCAGCAGTGACACAGGGAGAGGACCTCACTCCACACGTAAGACGCACGCGCGCGCGCACACACACAGCTTATATAAATACAAAAGTATTTAGGCATATACTCACATACTCCTATATATGCATGCAGAGACAAACAACGTTACCTGTATACACAGTCGCAACGTTACCTGTATACACAGTCGCAATGTTACCCGTATAAACAGTCGCAACGTTACCTCTGCGCGCACAGTTAACACACAAATATGTAGACGGGTGTATGGTTGAAAACTGTGTAGAAGTGAGTGACTGTATACTCTCTCTGTGTGTGTGTGTGTGTGTGTGTGTGTGTGTAGTGACTCCAGGACGGCCAGGGAGAGGTCCAGACTCTGATCAAGGCTCCCACCACACCAGCTCCTCAAGTATCTACCAAAACTGTGCCCTAGAGGTGAGAATATCATACTCACAATTACTGGCTACAGTACTCAACATACTGTCTCACCGAGTCAAAGAGTGAGTACAAGTGCTTTAATAACCTGGCAGTACATACATGGGAGCTAGAGAGTCATTATAGAATGTGATATCTTGCTATCCATAACATGAGTTTGCTGCTGTTATCTAGCCAGGGAGCCTCAAGTAGCCTATGCCAGGTGCATCTGTAATGTTTCTGTGTGTGTGTGTGTGTGTGCGTTTCCGCATGTTCCTAGGTACTGATGTCCAGCTGCTCCCTGTGTCGGTCCTGTGAGTGTCTGGTGTACGACGAGGAGATCATGGCGGGCTGGACGGCAGACGACTCCAACCTCAACACCACCTGTCCTTTCTGCCGCGCTGCCTTTCTGCCTCTGCTCCACGTCGAGTTCCACGACCTGCGCACCAACACAGCGTGGGTGTCTGTGGATTTGTTGATCGTTGAATAGATCTGTTTAATAGTACATTTTCCCGGTTTAAAACCCAGTGATTTCCCTGTTTTATATACACTACCGTTCAAAAGGTTGGTGTCACTTAGAAATGTCCTTGTTTTTGAAAGAAAAGCACATTTTGTCCATTAAAATAACATCAAATTGATCAGAAATTCAGTGTAGGCATTGTTAATGTTGTAAATGACTTTAAGTTGACTCAGGTTTGCCAAAAAGCATCTGGAAGCACCTGGATGATCATCAAGACTCTGAATGTTCTATGGACAGATGAGTCTCAACTTTTTGGACCACATGGGTCCCGTTATGCCTGGCAAATCGAACACCGCGTTCCACACTAAGGACCTTATACCAACGGTCCAGCATGGTGGTGGTGGTAGTGTGATGGTTTGGAGACGCTTTGCTGCCTCAGTACCTGGATGACTTACATTTACAGAGCAGAATTCACGGTTACTTCTATATCAGAGAATTCTGCAGGAGAATGTCAGGCCATCCGTCTGTGAGCTGAAGCTCAGCTGGTTCATGCAGCAAGAAAATGATTCGAAACACACTATCAAGTCGACATGAAAATGGCTAAAAAGTTGAAGTTTTGGAATGGCCTAGTCAAAGTCCAGACCTAATCCCAATAGAGATGTGGCAGGACTTGAAACGAGTAGTTCATACTTGAAAACCCACAAATGTCGCTGAGTTAAAGCAGTTCTGCGTGGAAGAGTGGGCAAAAATTCCTCCACAGCGACGTGAGAGACTGATCAACAACTACAGGAAGTGTTTGGTTGCAGTCATTGCAGCTAAAGGTGGCATTGGGTGTTGCATAACTTTGTTTATGAAATGAATTAAATAAGTATGTAATTGTTGGTTCCCTTTATCTAAAATTAGGTTTTGGTTGAAGATCTGATAGCATTCAGTATAAAAATATAAGAAATAGAGACGACTAGAAATGGGGAAAATACTTTTTCACAGTACTGTATATGGCTGGATAGTTGTGTATGCTCTATTCTGTTTCAAAGTGTTGATCTCTCCTACAGGTTCTACCTGAAGCCCAGTGCATCAGGAGACAGTATCCACAGCACCAGCCACCAGCCCACAACTACAGACTCCACCGTGCTCGGGGTTGGGGGTGCAGCCGACACCCCGCGCCCGGACCTCATCAGCTTCCCAGAATCCTCCTCTGAGCACCCAGGGGAGGCTCCAGCCAGCCAAACCGCCACTCACAAGAGGTCTGTTCACAGAAATGCCTGTTTCATGAATGACTTGGTGACTATACTAACACAGGAAGAACCCAGATGTTTCACCGGATGTATAAATCTGGTGAGGAGAGGAAATGCAACTGGGCCTACATTCTGCAGACGTTCCCTAACAGAAATATGCAAATGCATGTTGGAATGCGCCAATATGGTCTCGTTAGCTTGTTCTTGACTCTGCCCACTGTGCTTAATTTGCTCCCATTGAAAAGAACACAGATGAAGTATCTTGGTTTAGTTCTATATATAAACTCAGCAAAAAAGAAATGTCCCTTTTTCAGGACCCTGTCTTTCAAAGAAAATTCGTAAAAATCCAAATAACTTCACAGATCTTCATTGTAATGGGTTTAAACACTGTTTCCCATGCTTGTTCAATGAACCACAAACAAATAATGAACATGCACCTGTGGAATGGTCGTTAAGACTAACAGCTTACAGACGGTAGGCAATTAAGGTCACAGTCATGAAAACTTAGGACACTAAAGAGGCCTTTCTACTGACTCTGAAAAACACCAAAAGAAAGATGCCCAGGGTCCCTGCTCATATGCGTGAATGTGCCCGTAGGCATGCTAAAAGGAGGCATGAGGACTGCAGATGTGGCCAGGGCAATAAATTGCAATGTCCGTACAGTGAGACGCCTAAGACAGCGCTACAGGGAGACAGGACGGACAGCTGATCGTCCTCGCAGTGACAGACCACGTTTAACAACACCTCAGCAGGATCATCGGAACATCACACCTGCGGGACAGGTACAGGATGGCAACAACAACTACCAGAGTTACACCAGGAACGCACAATCCCTCCGTCATTGCTCAGACTGTCCGCAATAGGCTGAGAGAGGCTGGACAGAGGGCTTGAAGGCCTGTCGCAAGGCAGGTCCTCACCAGACATCACTGGCAATAATGCCCCCTATGGGCACAAACCCACCGTCGCTGGACTAGACAGGACTGGCAAAAAGTGCTCTTCACTGACGAGTCAGGGTTTTATCTCACCAGGGGCGATGGTCGGATTCACATTTATCGTCGAAGGAATGAGCGTTACGTCAAGGCCTGTACTCTGGCGCGGGATCGATTTGGAGGTGTAGGGTCCGTCATGGTCTGGGGCGGTGTGTCACAGCATCATCGGACTGAGCTTGTTGTCATTGCAGGCAATCAACGCTGTGCGTTACAGGGAAGACATCCTCCTCCCTCATGTGGTACCCTTCCTGCAGGCTCATCCTGTCCTGGCCTTCCAGTATGACAATGCCACCACGCTCAAAAGGAGCAGTATGGCTGATTTCCTGCAAGACAGGATTCAGTGAAGAGCCCGGATCTCAATCCCATTGAGCACGTCTGGGACCTGTTGGATCGGAGGGTGAGGGTTAGGGCCATTTCCCCCCAGAAATGTCCAGGAACTTGCAGGTGCCTTGGTGAAAGAGTGGGGTAACATCTCACTGACAAATCTGGTGCAGTCCATGAGGAGGAGATGCACTGCAGTACTTAAGGCAGCTGGTAGCCACACCAGTTACTTACTGGCTTTTGATTTTGACCCCCCTTTGTTCAGGGACACATGATTCCCTTTCTGTTAGTTACATGTCTGTGGAACTTGTTCAGTTTGTCTGTTGTTGAATCTTGTTATGTTCATACAAATATTTACCATATATATATTTGTTAAGTTTGCTGAAAATAAATGCAGTTGACAGTAAGAGGACATGTCTTTCTTTGCTGAGTTTAAATATATATATTTGTGTGTTAAAAAAAAGTTTTTTTCCAACGCTCCTTTTTCTCCCCAATATTGTGGCATCCAATTGGTAGTTAGTCTCGTGTCATCGCTGCACCTCCCGTACGGACATGGCATCCTCCGAAACACAACCCAGCCAAGCTTGACTGCTTCTTGACAACAACACCCACTTAACCCGGAAGCCAGCCGCACCAGTGTGTCAGAGGAAACACCGTACTCCTGGCAACCGTGTCAGCGTGCACTGCGCCCGGCTCACCACAGGAGTCGCTAGTCCCCGATGGAACAAGGACATCCCTGCCGGGCCAAACCCTCCCCTAACCTGGACGACACTGGGCCAATTGTGCACCGCCCCATGGTTCTCCCAGTCACGGCCGGCTGCGACAGAGCCTGTACTCGAACCCAGAATCTCTAGTGGCACAGCTAGCACTGCAAGCTAGTGCCTTAGACCACTGCGCCACTCAAGGCCAGTTCTAAATATATTTGATACTATTATAAGGGCATCACGTGTATCCTAATGATGCTAACTTCTTCCTCTTTTAAATTGAACTGTCAGAGCCGAAACATCACAAGCTGACGACTTGACTCGCACTTGCTGTAAATGTTTGTTAAAAGTTCCTATGTCTCTGTATTTGCCCTCTCCTCTGTACGTTTGTCAGTTTGGTACCGGTACCGGAGCCGGCTCAGTCGGACCCTCTGGGCTTGCTGGAACACCAGGCAGGGAAGCGGGGGACTTCTCTGACGCGCAGTAACAGTGTAGGCGGGCCACTACAGAGCCTGGTCTCTTACCAGAGACAACCCGGACACGGCGTGTCCACCACCAGCCTGCCCTGCAGCCTGACAGAGGTGGTGAGTGTCCTTAGAATGTTTTCATAACGTATCAATAATGTCCTCACAATGTCCCAGTAATGTCGTTGCAATCCTTACCACTCCAGGACTTGAGTCAATTACATTTCAGTAAAGTCAATTCAGGGTATCAATTGAAATTCATCTTTGCGTCGAAAATGACTTTCTGTTTGTGGACTTTCATTGAAATGTAATTTTCCGGTACTCTAAAAGTGCAGCATCTATACTGGCCATGCAGTTACAGTGCATTCGGAAAGTATTCAAACCCTTGACTCTTTGCACATTTTGTTGCAGCTTTATTCTGAAAGGGATTACATTTTTTAAAAATCCTCATCAATCTACACACAATACCCTATAATGGCAAAGCGAAAACAGGTTTTTAGACATTTTAGCAAATGTTTTAAAAGTAAAAAACATAAGTATTCAGACCCTTTGCTATTAGACTCAAAATTGACCTCGGGTGGATCCTGTTTCCATTGATCATCCTTGATATTTCAACAACTTGATTGGAGTCCACCTGTGGTAAATTCAATTGATTGGACATGATTTGGAATGGCACATACCTGTCTATATATGGTCCCACAGTTGACAGCGCATGTCAGAACAAAAACCAAGCCATGAGGTCGAAGGAATTGTCCGTATCGCTCAGAGACAGGATTATGTTGAGGCACAGATCTGAGGAAGGGTACCAAAACATTTCTGCAGCATGGAAGGTCCCCAAAAACATAGTGGCCTTCATCATTCTTAAATGGAAGAAGTTTAGAACTACCAAGACACTTCCTAGAGCTGGCCGCCAGGGCCAGACTGAGCAATCGGTGGAGAAGGGCCTTGGTCAGGGAGGTGACCAAAAACCCAATGGTTACTCTGGCAGAGCTCCAGACTTCCTCTGTGGAGATGGGAGAACCTTCCAGAAGGACAACCATCTCTGCAGCACTCCACCAATCAGGCCTTTATGGTAGAGTGGCCAGACGGAAGCCTCTCCTCAGAAAAAGGCACGACAGCCCGCTTGGAGTTTGCCAAAAGGCACCTAAATGATTCGGATCATGAGACACAAGATTCTCTGGTCTGATGAAACCAAGATAGAACTCTTTTGCCTCAATGCCAACTGGCATGTCTGGAGGAAGCGTTGCACCATCTCTACTGTGAAGCACAGTGGTGGCGGTATCATGCTGTGGGGATGTTTTTCAGCGACCGGGAGACTAGTCAGGATCGAATGGAAAGATGAAAAAGAGCAAAGTACATAGAGATCCTTGACGAAAAACCTGCTCAGGACCTCAGACTGGGGCGCCCATTCACCTTCCGACAAATTATATCTTGTGTGGATGGTCAGGAGTTACGCAACTGCCTAAAGCCGTCTGTATGTCTCTCTCAGGATGGCCTGGGACAAAAGCGGCCCAACCCCATGCCAGTGTCTGTGCCCTACCTCAGCCCCCTGGTCCTCCGCAAAGAACTGGAGACCCTACTAGAGAACGAGGGGGACCAGGTAATGCACATTTAACAGACCTAAGAATGTTCAGAAAGATGCAACATTTCAACTAGACAGGACCGCAAAATGGAACCCATAGATTGTTACATGAATTATGACTTATTTATGTGTCAATGATGTCAAGATGCTATTGTATGTGTGTCCCATTTACTTTTTAAGTCATTTAGCAGATGATCTGCTCAGATTTCAACCTTGCTTTTGCTGTTTCTATCATCCCAGTGACTTGACATATTTGAACAATAAGCTGTAGTACCCCTTTTGAGCACTGTTTAATTCACAACCAGGTGATCTACACCCATAAATTCCTGAGTCAACACCCCATCATCTTCTGGAACCTGGTGTTTTATTTCTGTCGTCTGGACCTGCCCAGCTACCTGCCCGGCCTCATCCTCACCTCAGAACACTGCAACAATGGAGTACAGGTACATGACCATGCAGAGCCCCAACACACACACACACACACACACACACACACACACACACACACACACACACTACTCCTCTCCACATGAGAGTACTGTAACAATAGACTAGTGGTCAATCTTATGCAGATAGGAACATTGCTCTCTCTACTTATGATCACACTGGAGCACTGTTCAAGTCGGGTAACAGAAGATGACTGTTTGTCTGTATTTTTTTATTCACCATGTCTGCAGCTCCCCCAGACCTCCCTGTCCCAGGACAGTAAACAGGTGTATGTGCAGCTGCTGTGGGACAACATCAACCTGCACCAGGAGCCTGGCGATCCCCTCTACCAGAGCTGGAGGACCCTGCGTGAGTACAGAGAGACCGAGAGCGAGAGCTCTTACGTCTGATCAAGCAATCATCCTCAGAACACTGCATTCGCTCTCTGGGTCTCTGTCTGCGTGTGTGATGTATTTTTGGCCATATTCATTAATGGACAAGATGTCTGCTATTAAAAATATCTATACCCATAACATACATTATTCTAATGTATTGAACAGTGAATGTAATGAGTAATGACTCTGTTGTTCCCCAGTGGAGAAGAAGGCCACCCTGGCCCCCACGGACCATCAGGAGACACGGACCTTCCTCAACAGCATCGTCCGCAGCATCCAGACGAACGACGTATACGGCCCCATCAATCTGCTCCTCCGAGAGGTCAAGCGGCACCCAGAGGTCAAACGCCAAAGGTACGTCCTCTGAAGCTTATGGTTTTGGGTGATCCATTTTGTGAGACGAAAGCATTGCATTTGTCAATGTTCTCTGTTGGTGTCTGTCTGTACTGTTTTGATCTATTCATGAATCAATCGATCTGTCTCTTTATCAGGGGTATCTATAGGGAGATCCTCTTCCTGGCGCTTGTGGCATTGGGACGGGAGAACATTGACGTCGGTGAGTGAACTGTTTTCATAACCCAACCACTCTCTTTAAACCAAGACTGGGATTTGGGTAATTCCAATCAACCACTGTTGTTGAGACTGCTATAGTTACCACAGCTACTATGAGCTTTTCTATCCTGAGTTTGATAAGCTATGTATAAAAAAATATATATATTTCCAGGTTTCTATCATGTTCTGATTGGATATTCTTCCCTCCTGTGTTTCCAACAGAGGCCTTTGACCGTGAATACCGCCAGGCCTTTGATGGTCTGAGCACAGAGCAGCTCAAGGCTCTGCACAAGATTGACCGGCCACCCAACAGCAATGTCCAGTGGTGCCTCAAGTGCTTTGGAGCTCCAGTCATCTGACCTTGCCACCACTGCCCTCTACTGGACGGTCTGAGAAGTGCTCCACCTGTGGCCCTTACTCACGCCGTGGAGAGGAGCAGAGAGGAGACAGAGGGAAAACGGGAAAGAAACTTGATGGGTAGTGGTGGGTCAGGGTGTAAGGGAGAATCTTGGACAGATCACATACACCCTCCTATCGCCCAAAGATGGTACTTTTTTTTTAATCCCTATCCCGAAAGGCCCTATTGTTGATGTTTTTTCTCCTGCCTATTGTAGCTCTTCCCGCTGGCCGATTTGTAACTCAAATAGTTATTTATGTGAATATTCTGGAGGGTGCGGTAGAGAGACTTGTACTTTATGAAATGGTGTTTCTTTATCGATGTTGTAGAGCGAGTGAAGTGTGTATCTCACTGCCCAGTCCTGTGTGTGACCTTGCTCCAGCTCTGTCCTACTGTCCTGTAGCCCCACGGTGACCTCTAGAACCACCTTGTAGTAACCTAGGAGGCCATTCACCCATGGACAGAATACTGATCGTCACTGTCATTGATGTGCACTTTTAGAAACGGTAACTTTACCAGTCCATTGGTTGTCTTTTTTGTACATATTTTTCTAAATGGGGGAAATTTGAAAACCGGGGTTGCCTTTTTTTCAAAACGAGGAGGAATATTGGTGCCTTGATAATTTCTCCAGATTCAGTCTTATAAACTAATGTTATTGTCATTGTGGGTGTTTCTCTCGATGCAATTTATTTTTGAGGAGTACTTTTCTCTTGTTTGCGTGTGAATAAGTGTTGGGTAAGGGCGTATTGAGGCTGCCGCAGACAGTCAGTCAAGATCAGTTCGAGACCATTCCAGAACCCTGCACTTGTGTCTTAAAGAAAAGCAAGAACTATATGAGTTTGAATTCTTACAATATTGACATCCCAATAGGAGAGAAATAGTATACCCAAAAACCTTGAATGTTCCAGACATTTTGTGGCTAGACATCAAACGTAAGCGTGAATTGGAAGGGAACTGAGATGCCAAACCACTAACATGCAGCTCTTTCCTTCTCCTGCCATCGCTTCATGCCTTAAGCAAGAGACAAGAGCTGTTCTCTCACATGAAAAGAAACCATGGTAAGTTACTGCGGTACCTGTTGACCAGTCAGTCAGTCCAATGTGTTTGTTTGTTTTTAACGATTTCATTTTTAACTGCAACGTACAGTTAAAACGATTATGGTAAAATATGCCAAAATATGCATTCATGTGATAAAAAAATCTGCTTGTGTACATGCTTGGGTCACTCCTTAATCATAAACCATAATATATAGATTAGTACATATCCCTTGGAAAGCATCATGAAGCATTGTAGTTATGGCAAATACAGTTTTCTTTGGACAAGCTAGCTTTTAAGGTTTACATATTAGTGTGGTCTGCCTTAATTCATGTTGTCACGTCTCTTGTTTTCCATTGATTGTGAATGGAATATCAATTTTGACAAAGAAGAGCGGAAGAGACTCATTAAAACCAACGCGCTATAGTCTATTCAAACAGGAGAGATGTGCCCAGCGCCTATGAATAGAAGTGTCGATCCTAGATCAGCACTCTAAGATGCTTTAAGAATACGGACCCAAATTACATTCCAGAAAGTATCATAACTCCTACAACGGCTCTACACACCGTGTTGTAGGACAATGGGTGAATATACAGACGTGTGAATATACTGTTCATTGTCCAGATTGCCCTGCTTAGATTAGTACATGATTTAACCACAATTGTTATCCTCTGTTCCAACATTTTAAAGGTTTAAACATCAAACTTTACCACCGATGAACATTTATTTCACCATTTCTTTCCAAATCAGTAAATAGGATGAGAATCTAAAACTTACAGGAAACCTAAAACAAAACCTAATTCCAACGATTTGTTATTATGATATGGTAACATATGGACTACAGAACATGTATCAGTCCAATCACACAGTGGTGTTATACGTTTGACTAACTTCTTATATTGAAGTGATCCCACCATTTGTGGCATTGTACATTTGAGCGTTTCCTGTTGGCAAAGAGGGCGGCAGGGTTAGAGCGTGGTTAGAGCGTTGGACTAGTAACCGAAAGATTGCAAGTTCGAATCCCCGAGCTGACAAGGTACAAATCTGTCGTTCTGCCCCTGAACAGGCAGTTAACCCACTGTTCCTAGGCCGTCATTGAAAATAAGAATTTGTTCTTAACTGACTTGCCTAGTAAAATAAAGGTAACATTTAAAAAATGTCAAATGTAAAAAAATGAAGAGCTTATGATATGCTCGCCAGAGGATGTACAGAAAGAGCATTCTATTCAAAATGGTTAAACGGACCCTCTACTGTCCTGTGGAATTGATGTGAATGTCTATACACTATTGTGCCGCAATAAATTAGTTGTGACCTGATTCAAAACAAACCCTGCATCTAGTGATTTATTTGCATTAGTCACTGCATTGGTTTGGAGACAATTACAAACCCACTCTTCAACATGGCATTAAGGGAGTACATCTTGCCACCAAAACACCAACACAGTTCTGGAAAAGTAACTTTAGTTAAGAATGAATGATTTTAAAATACTAACAATATGTAAAAAATAAATGATACAAATACACATACTGAACAAAAATGTAAAAACATCATTCAACAATTTCAAAGATTTTACTGAGTTACAGTTCATAAGGAAATCAGTCAATTTAAATGATTTCATCCGGCCCTAATCTATGGAATTTATAGTGTCCTTTCCTTGTAATGATTATGCTGTTTAATCAGCTTCTTGACATGCCACACCTGTCAGGTGGATGGAAACAAATTTGAGTGGACTGACATTATGACTGCAAGAAACATTTATAGCATGTTTTTTTTCTAGTTTATCTACATCTTAATCTCTCCTAAGTTTAATTTTGTGGTCTTATGCATCAAAGCCATTTGCACTGTAAAGTACGAAAGAACACCAACTGTTTTCGAAGTGCTTGCTTTGCAGGTTGGCTAACCTATTATTAACCACTGAACATATGACGCCTGATGCAGGAAAAACACTTTGGAAAGCTGAACCATTGTCTTGTTTGCTCATACAGATAGTGATTAAACAAAAAACAGTCTTCTAGAAGGGGAATCACCAACATACTTAAGTGTGGTCTAAAGCAACCTAAATCATCTCTTACATTGATGAATTCTTACCTTGGAGTATTTTGTCACAGTGACACACCCAACTACACAAAAGTCACCAAAGTTTGGAATAACCTTTGACCTGTGTCAAACCAAATACTGTGTAATCTACTGTTCACCATCCCTCTTCTTCCCTGACCCTTTCCCTGATCTAAACGAATAGAAATATAAGTACAGTACAATTTTTTTCTAGGGGAAAATTTAAGCTTTTTAAAGCTTTATATCCTACATTCAAAACTTCCTAGAAACTGTAAAGCTAAATATGTTACTAGTATGCTAATGTTAACAATCTAATAAAATAGATGTATCTAAAATAGGCTATGCTGCAAAACAGTGCTTTAGCTATTTCAGTCCCTGAGAAAATGTTTATTGGCACATGCAGTTTGTGTAAGATGGACATATGTGGAACCCGCTTTATCTCCTGATGCAGACACACATATAGTACCAGTCAAAGGTTTGGACACACCTACTCATTCAAGGGTTTTTATTTTTACTGTTTACATTTAAGAATAATAGAGAAGACATCAAAATTATGAAATAACATATGGAATCATGTAGTAACCAAAGTGTTAAACAAATCCAAATAAAATATATTTTCTTTAAAGTAGCCACCCTTTGCCTTGATGACAGCTTTGCACAGTCTTGAAGGAGTTCCCACATGTTGAGCACATGTTTGCTGCTTTTCCTTCACTCTGCGGTCCAACCCATCTCAATTCTGTCGAGGCCAGTTCAACTGATGCAGCACTCCATCACTCTCTTTCTTGGTCAAATAGCCCTTACACAGCCTGGTGGTGTGTTTTGGTTCATTGTCCTGTTGAAAAACAAATGATAGTCCCACTAAGCGCAAACCAGATGGGATGGCTGCAGAATGCTGTGATAGCCATGCTGGTTTAGTGTGCCTTGAGTTCTAAATAAATCAGTGTCACCAGCAAAGCGCCATCACACCTCCTCCTCCATGCTTCACGATCGGAACCACACGTGGAGATCATCCATTCACCTACTCTGCGTTTCACAAAGGCACGGTGGTTGGAACCAAAAAAAAGGACAGATTTCCACCGGTCTAATGTCCATTGCTCGTGTTTCTTGGCCTAAGCAAGTCTCTTCTTCTTGGTGTCCTTTAGTGATTAATTTGCAGCAATTCAACCATGAAGGCCTGATTTCACACATTCTCCTCTGAACAGTTTAATATTGAGTTGTCTTTTAACCCAAAATATAAGCTCCTTTTAGTCCAATGTTTGTTAACGTACTTTTTAAAAAATCTAAAATTCACCTTTATTTAACCAGGTAGGCCAGTTGAGAGCAAGTTCTCATTTACAACTGCAATCTGGCCGAAATAAAGCAAAGCAGTGCAACAAAAACAACAGTTACACATGGGATAAATAAACATACAGACAATAACACAAAAGAAAAATATATGTAGTGTGTGCAAATCTATATACAATGTAAACAAACTATTTAGCCAAAATAAATTAAATGTAAACTATAATTTTATCATGCATGCTTTATCATTGCATTCATAACTCTGTATATGAATTTGAGAGTGGTTACATTTTTCCAGCCCCATCCCTCAGCTGGTTACCGAATCAGTGGCAGGGACTCCGCTTTGTTATTGTTTCAACTACTGATTTACCCCTGTAATGATCAGCTTCTGCCAGGCTGAGTCTAGTGAATTAGCCCCCTGTATTGCCACTTTTACATTTTTACAGCAAAAAGCAGGCTTGAGTGTATTGCTTTGGAAATGCATTAATTCAGGTAGTCCCAAACTGGGGTACCGACCATGACATCAGGTGTATGCCCAATACAAATGTGATTGACATTTAAAAAATGGGGCTAAACAGTTGGGTGAGGTTTTTTTCTTGCCTGAGTAGCCTTGTTTCACTGCCAAAGTTTAATTTGATTTATCTAGTGTTCAATAAAATAACACAATGTCAAATACAGGTAGCCTTGTCAAATACTTAACATCCAATCACATTAACCATTACTCTCTCGCAGGAATTCCACTAACGGTCTGTATGTAGCCAAAAGTAGCTGCTGCTCATGTTGGTATCTGTACTGATGGCGCAAAAGCTATGACAGGGAGACATAGTCGAGAGATAAGGCGCATGCAAGCGGTTGCTCCCGACGCCACTTGGGTACAATGCAGCATCCACCGAGAGGCTCTTGCTGCCAAGGGAATGTCTGACAGCTTGAAAGATGTTTTGGACACTACAGTGAAAATTGTTAACTTTGTTAAAGCAAGGCCCCTGAAATCTTGTATTTTCTGCACTATGCAATGATATGGGCAGCGACCATGTAACGCTTTTACAACATACAGCAGTGCGCTGGTTATCAAGGGGCAAAGTATTGACATGTTTTTTTTTTTAAATTGAGAGACGAGCTTAAAGTTTTCTTTACTGACCATAATTTTCACTTGTCTGATATATTGAAGCCCCTGAGTGAGTTGAGTGCGCAATTATCAATCAACCAATCAAATGTATTTATAAAGCCCTTCTTTCATCAGCTGATGTCAAAGTGCTGTACAGAAACCCAGCCTAAAACGCCAAACAGCAAGTAATGCAGGTGTAGAAGCACGGTGGCCAGGAAAAACTCCCTATAAACACCGGAACCTAGGAAGAAACCTAGAGAGGAACCAGGCTATGAGGGGTGTCCAGTCCTCTTCTAGCTGTGCCTGGTGAAGATTATAACAGAACATGGCAAAGATGTTCAAATGTTCATAGATGTCCAGCAGGGTCAGATAATAATAATCATAGTGGTTGTAGAGGGTGCAACAGGTCAGCACCTCCGAAGTAAATGACAGTTGGCTTTTCATAGCCGATCAATCAGAGTATATCTACAGCTCCTGCTGTCTCTAGAGAGTTTAAAACGGCAGGTCTGGGACAAGGTAGCGCGTCTGATGAACAGGTCAGGGTTCCATAGCCACAGGCAGAATAGTTGAACTGGTGCAGCAGCACGACCAGGTGGACTGGGGACAGCAAGGAGTCACCAGGCCAGGTAGTCCTGAGGTATGGTCCCAACACAAACTATTGCAGCATAAAACTGGAGGCTGAGACAGGAGGGGTCGGGTGACACTGTGGCTCCGTCCGACGATACCCCCGGACATGGCCAAACAGGCAGGATATAACCCCACCCACTTTGCCAAAGCACATCCCTTTAGTGGTGTGGGGGCTATCTTCAACCACTAACTTACTATCCTGAGACAAGGACGAGTATAGCCCACGAAGATCTCCCCCAGGGCACGAACCTGAGGGGGGCGCCAACCTGGACAGGAAGATCACGTCAGTGATTCAACCCACTCAAGTGACGCACCCCTCCTAGGGCCGGGATGGAAGAGCACCAGTAAGCCAGTGACTCAGCCCCCGTAATAGGGTTTGAGGCAGAGAATCCCAGTGGTGAGAGGGGATTACGCAAGTACTTTCCCGAAACTGATGACACAAACAACTGGAATCTTATCCCTTTCATGCCCTGCCTCCAGTCCACTTATCAATATCTGAACATCAAAATTGCAACAAGCGGTTCTGTGAAAATGTAATTTAATCAGAAGCCACTGCCAGATTTCTGAATTGGGCTGTGCTGTTAAGACACTGATGCCCTTTGCAACCACATACCTATGTGAGAGTGGATTCTTGGCCCTCACTTGCATGAAAACTAAATACAGCCAGATTGTGTGTGGAAAATGACTCTCTCCAATACAACCCAACACTGCAGAGTTATGTGCATCCTTTCAAGCACACCCGTCTCCTTAACCTGTGGTTAATGTTGTTCACAATTATTAACCATTTTCAATTAACAAATAAGTTTTATATGTAAGATAGTTAATTATGTGCAAAATGATTTATTATTATCTTATTATTTGTGCCCTGGTTCTATAAGAGCTCTTTGTCACTTACTGTTTAAATGAAATGTATTATGAAATAATGACCGTACAATGATTTGGATGCTTTTTAATGGAAATTCCAAAGCCAAAAATAGTGAACATTGAATTACCAAAACAATGAAAATGTTCCATTGTCACTGTCAGGTCCACATTGGATAGACATCAACAGAAAAATAGGAAATTACTATGAAATGTGTATATTACTTTTTATTTGATAACTATTATTTTTCATTCCTTAAAGGTTCACCCATTTTGAATGTTGTATTGTTTTTGTGCTTCTCTGAGTGATATTCTGTCAATTCCCTCTGTCATTTCATGTTTTCCTGTGTATCTGAGTTATTGGCATTAAAGCAGCCAGAAATCCGTCCGATATGACATAGCACCGTGATAAACTCGCTCTCACCACACTGGAAGGAATACAACTTTTAGATCGTGAAACGTCTATCATACATGTCAGATTTTAATACTGGCCGATGTCATAAATCGTGAGGATGTCTTCTCTCAAATGAGCCATTGATAATTTGCGATATTCCTACCTTGATAAATGTTTCATTTAACGGAGGGTCTAGCACATTTTTCCTATTTGCCTGCCTCTTTAGTCCAGGGTGCATTGCATGCTTCCATTGCCCGAGGCATTATAAAAAGGAGATAGGAATTCAAAGAATGAAGGAGCATATAAGCCCTCATTGCACAAAAGTATTGCTAATGTTGGGTTTTTGAGTTTGTGCCCAATAGACTCTCATACACTCCTTGAAGGAGAGCTCTCCTGGTCCCAGAATCACCCAGAATGCACTGCGTGGCCCATTGACGAAGCATGGGAAACGTAACCCACCTCAACCGTTAAGAATGTTAGACTCGGTGAGGTTCATCGATCTGCGGGTTGAACATGGTGCGATTGCAGACTCCTAAATTGATAGTGCAGTTTGTTTAGGCGATTTTACAGCTAACTAACTGTTACATGCTGATATTTATTGTGTTTCGCTACGTTTGCTAGCTTGCCGACCAGTCCTTAGAGAGAACATTGCATTGTGGACTTTGTAGTGGACTTTGGAGTCGACTGGAGTCGACAGATTTCCACAAGGATTTTCCATGTTGCTACCAACCTTAAAACGCCAAAATGAAACATTTGTTAACAAAAAATATTGTTTTCACATATTAGTGCTATTTAACACTGTAAATTAAAGGAATGAGTGGTTTTGGGTGGATTTTTCCTTTAAAGTAATAATCTCATCTGCCCAGGCAGTAGCAGAACCCAATGTGCTCCCCATACTATACTTACTGTCCTTAGGCAGGCTAGCTAAATAGGATGACTAAGTATGCTGCACAGTTGTCTGACAAAATCATTTGACTAGTTCTTCAAAGTAGATAAGGTAGATGTTCATGAACTGTCTCTGTCTATCTCGCCCTTGTGTTGTGTACATTCCTCTCTCATGTGGTCTGTGTGTATCTAACCTAAGGTACAGGCTTAAAAGTGTAGGCCTTTCCATCCAGAGATCTGTATATAATGACGAGGTGCTCATGTCTATGCCCTAACAATGGGAGTTGTTGTCCCAACGGCGGGAAGGCAGGCAGGAGACAAGCTTAAATCCAAAATAAGCCCACAGAGTTTATTTTGGACAGATTTTGGTGAGCGTGAAACCTCTCGCCTCGCCTCTTCCTCTCTGAGCCGTAACAAACTGGTGCAATGGATTATGCTCATTGTAATTGTCACATTTTTTGCGCTGAACTAGGTTGAATATTTGCTTAATGAAAATTACAACTCCCTTCAGCCCAGTGTTCCTCAAAGTTCTTGATTTTATTTCTCTAAAGAAACAGCTAGTAGAGACCTTACTGAGTATTTCCCACCCTACTTTAGCTGAGACAGGTAGAAAACGTATCTCCCTACAAGCCAATATGTATCCCATGTACAGTCTATTACAGTGTATTGCATTGGGGGCTATGGAGGGGGTGGAGTGAAAAGCCAGCCTACTGAGTATTTTCCACCGGACTTTAGCTGAGACAGATACAAAAGTTATCTCTACAGCCCAATATTCAAATGAAATGCTTACTTACGAGCCCAAACCCAACAATGCAGTTAAAAAAAATATATGGATAAGGATAATAAATAACAGTAACAAGTAATTAAAGAGCAGCAGTAAAAATAACAATTGCGAGACTATATACGGGGGGGTACCTGTACAGAGTCAATGTGCGGGGGCACCGGTTAGTTGAGGTAATATGTACAGTTGAAGTCGGAAGTTCACATACACCTTAGCCGAATATATTTAAACTCAGTTTTCACTACCTAAGTATGGTTCCCAATCAGAGACAACGATAGTCAGCTGTCCCTGATTGAGAACCATACCCGGCCAAAACAAAGAAATACTCAACATAGAAAAAAGAACATAGAATGCCCACCCAAATCACACCCTGACCAAACCAAAATAGAGACATAAAAAGCTCTCTAAGGTCAGGGCGTGACAGTCATGCACAAAGTAGATGTCCTAACCGACTTTCCAAAACTATCGTCTGTTAACAAGACATTTGTGGAGTGGTTGAAAAACGAGTTTTAATGACTCCAACCTAAGTGTATGTAAAGTTCTGACTTCAACCTTACATGTAGGTAGAGTTATTAAAGTGACTATGCATAGATGATAACAGCGGTGTAAAAGAGGGAGAGGGTAGCCATTTGAGTAGGTGTTCAGGAGTCTTATGGCTTGGGGGTAAACGCTGTTTTAGAAGCCTCTTAGGCCTAGACTTAGCGCTCTGATACCGCTTTCCATGTGGTAGCAGAGAGCACAATCTATGACCTCTGACACCGCCTGGTATTGAGGTCCTGGATGGCAGGAAGCTTGGCCCCAGTGATGTACTGGGCCGTTCGCACTATCTTCTGTAGTGCCTTGTGGTCGAAGGCCGAGCAGTTGCCATACCAGGCATTGATGCTCTCGATGGTGCAGCTGTAGAACCTTTTGAGGACCCATGCCAAATATTTTCAGTCTCCTGAGGGGCAATAGGTTTTGTTGTGCCCTCTTCACGGCTGTCTTGGTGTGCTTGGACCATGTTAGTTTGTTGGGGATGTGGACACCAAGGAACTTGAAGCTCTCAACCTGCTCCACTGCAGCCCCATTGATGAGAATGGGGGCGTGCTCATTCCTATTTTTCCTGTAGTCCATAATCATCTCCTTTGTCTTGATCACGTTGAGGAAGAGGTTGTTTTCCTGGCACCACACGGCCAGGTCTCTGACCTCCTTATAGGCTGTCTCGTCGTTGTCGGGGATCAGGGCTACCACTGTTGTGTCATCGCCAAACTTAATGATGGTGTTGGAGTCGTGCCTGGCCCTGCAGTCATCAGTGAACAGGAAGTACAGGAGGGGACAGAGCACGCACCCCTGAGGGGCCCCTGTGTTGAGGATCAGAGTGGCGGACATGTCGTAACCTACCCATACCAGTGTCAACATTGTATTTTTTCATTATTGGTCATAAAACATTTTTTAAAACCATCTTTGATTTGTTTTCATAAATTACTTATTGCATTTTCTTGTTGGCACAATAAAAGTGGCCATTGATTAAAATTCAACACTGTTATCCACCTAATTTTCGAATGTTTCTATGGGTATTGCCAAACAATCGACTTCTAATTTACTTCCCTACAGCAGCGCGCCTGTGTCAAACTTGCCAGAGTACATTATTTGAAGGAGTCAATTTATAGAGTATAAAAGTCAAGTTAACAAGTGTATGTGTAATTTTATATTTATTTCATTCAGGTTCGCTAACGTTAGCTAGACACACTAGTAGACTATTTCTGTTGTGATAATAATGTTAGTTATGTTGTCAGTTAATGGCCATCCACCAAGCCAATAACTATAAAACGTTGGTGAGCAGCCACACTAGAGGACACTAACAGTTTATAGTTCTGCAGCTCTACACCTGTCAATCAACGCATCCTACTACACGCTGCCTATTAGAAAAGTTGTAACAAGACTATTCATGAGGTCTCTCACGCACAGATACTGGTTCAGATCATTCAGTGCTATCAGCATGTGTTCATTGTCAAAAGGACAACTGCAAATTTAAGTCACATGTAGGTGTAACAGTATTGCTTCCGTTCCTCTCCTCACCCCTACCTGGGTTCGAACCAGGGATCCTCTGCACTCACAGATAACAGCCACCCTCGAAGCATCGTTACCCATCGCTCCACAAAAGCTGAGGTTCTTGCAGAGCAAGGGGAACAACTACTTCAAGATCTCAGAGCGAGTGATGTCACCGCTTTAAGCGCGCACCCCGCTAACTAGCTAGCCATTTCACATCGGTTACATAGGTCTAATGAAAATAATAAAGTAACTTGTATTTAAATGTAACAATTCAACAACAAACACTGTTTAGCTTGTGCACATATTATAGCATGTCATTGTCTCCTTGCTCAAGTGGTTTGCAAGTGATTTCCATTTTTCTAATGGTTGTCAATTCCTTTGTCTTCTTTTTCACTGTGCTCATCTCTCTGACCATCCTCTGCAACTATTTGCAATGCATCAGTGCCGCAATGTTATCATAACCTGCCAACAGTGATCACACCAATGCACTTTGTCTCCTCGACATTCCCTGACATGCATGTTCTATGCTGTGGGCCTGTTCTACATTCAGCAAGAGCAAGCCTACTCCTTCCCCCAGAGAGGCTTGCATAGCGTATAGCCCAGGGGTAAGGCAACCCAGGGTTTTTCCCCAACTAGGCACCACACAAATGGATCAGTTCAATGATTGCCAAAATTCAACACACCTGGTCTTCCAGATCGGTTAAATCAACCAACATGAAGTCGCAGGTTACCCATCCCTGCTATAGCGTGTTGTTGTTCACGGAACAGCTGGAGGAGAGGCTAGTGAGGTGAAGTAAGATGCTAGGTATTAGGCCATTCATTATCTACAATTTTGCTAATGATTGGCCTAATATCTAGCTTCTTATGGCTTTAGGCTAAATATTTTCCTGTCAAAGTGCAAAAAAAGATTAACAGATTATGAAATGACAGATCTGTAGTGCATTCCAGCAGGCTGCAATCTATGGTCCCAGGGCACGCAAAACGCCACAATTGATTAAGCCTATGTTTTTAGACGATCATTTTTATCCTTGGGCTACAACAACAAAGTACAATGAGGAATGTATTATTTTTTATCAAGTGAGTACACAATTATTGTCCATAGGCCATAAACTGCGGGGATGTAGGCTAATTTGAGTAACCTCTTAAACGTCCTATTTTGTTTCATTATGAAATAACTCCTTTCCAACTCCCCGCCCGTTCCTAATACTGTAGTGTAGCCTATTTCACGTTCAACAAGCGAGAGTGCATCTCGTCCAATAGGCTATTAGTATGCTAAGGCTAATCAATCGAAATAAGTGTCCAACAAGCTTTTGTAGTTTGGCTTTTCCAGGGACTTCACAAGATTTGCGGAGAGGCAGGTGACTAATTGCATAACAGAACAAAGACAGACAGGCCTAAAGACTAAATTAGAAGCGTATGCATATTAGCCCATAATTCATAAGCTCAATGTTAGGCTTGCGAGGGGAAAAAAATGGATCAGATAATGAAATCCTAGGAAACCAACCCTACACTATGTGCACCCCCGAAACTGCGCTGAGTGCACTGCTCCCTCCCAGACCCTGGGTACCAGGTCGAAAATCGACCATATTGTTTAAAAAAATGTGAAGGACGAGAAATGCATCCTGCCTAGGCTACAACACAATGTAATGAAGAAAGTTGTTTTTCATTGCGTACAAAACTCTAGTCTAGAGTGTAAACGGCATTGAATAGCCTATACCATTTGAATAACCGCTCAAACGCCTGGCGTTTGATTGCATAAACGGAACATAGCCTGCCTGAATGGGCAACCATTTGGATCAGTTATGGGTTTGTTCATTGTAGTTTAGCCTACAATGTCCAGGCACATTAGCAGACCAGTAATATCTGGTGTATTTTTTCATGATATTTGGCTAACAGAAGCATGCTAATGCAGGGATTTCTAATGGCATACATATTAATGCGCGAGTGCGGAGGAAGTTGTATCCATAGTTTCCACGTTTTGCTTTCGGGTTTTAAAAGCGTTAGAAAATTAGAGGTGCGTTCGTAAATTCCCTCAGGAGAGCCCTCAGTGTGCTCTGGGCGTTCGTAAAATTCAGAGTTGTCAGATTAATTCGTTAATTCAAAGCGTCTCTGAGCGTTCAGAGCGAACAACGGCAGTCAAGCACCCAAACTAACTGGCTAAAGTTAACTAGCTTGCTAGCTACTTCCAGACATAAATGAGAGAACACCTCACTGACCATTTTTGTCACCCTAGCAGAGCTGGTTAGGCCGTTTTCATGTTATCCAGAGCATTGGTGACTGTAACTGTGCTCCTGGCAACAATTTAATTGCATGTTTACTGACACCGGCCATATTCAACGTCCATAAATTCATCAGTTATTCTACGCTCTAGCACACTCAGACGAGAGCGCTCTAAAATCGGTGTAGATAGCCAGAGTGAATTTACGAACACGCCCTAGGTGGATACCATGGCATTGTTGAATACTCATTTCTGATTGCCTTGAGGGGCATTCTAGACATGGATTATTTCAATATTTTAAAACATTTAACTAGGCAATTCAGTTAAGAACACATTCTTATTTACAGTGACGGCATACCAAAAGGCCTCCTACGAGGGCAGGGATTCCAAATAAATTAAATAAAGATAGAGGAGAAAACACATCCCGGCAAGCGAGACAACACTACATAAAGAGAGACCTAAGACGACAGCACAGCATGGTAGCAACACAGCACAAAACAGGGTACAAACATTATTCGGCACAGACAGCAGCACAAAGGGCTTGAGTGTAGAGACAACAATACATCACACAAAGCAGCCACAACTGTCAGTAAGAGTGTACATGGTTGAGTCTTTGAATGAAGAGATTGAGATAAAACTGTCCAGTTTGTAGTTGCAGCTCGTTCCAGTCGCTAGCTGCCCGAACTGAAAAGAGGAGCGACCCAGGGATGTGTGTGCTTTGGGGACCTTTAACAGAATGTGACTGGCAGAACGGGTGTTGTATGTGGAGGATGAGGGCTGCAGTAGATATCTCAGATAGGGGGGAGTGAGGTCTAAAATAATTGTATAACTAAGCATCAACCAGTGGGTTTTGCGACGGGTATACAGAGATGACCAGTATAGAGTGTAGTGATGTGTCCTATAAGGAGCATTGGTGGCAAATCTGGTGGCCGAATTGTAAAGAACATCTAGCCGCTCGAGAGCACCCTTACCTGCCGATCTATAAATCTAGCACGGGTAGGCTGGTCATCTGAATCAGGCAGCTGGGGTGAACGATTACAATAAAGCACTGTATATTTGCATGGTAGAATTCAATGTCTATAGTTTTTTACAAGTTTTGTTTGAGCTCATTCTGAAAGAAAAAGTCGAATTGAAAATAGTATTGCTATTGTTGAATTCGATTTTCATATTCTGATGTTTTTGTTAGCCAAACTAGCTAAATATTTTTGCTTGGTTACCATGGCAACTACTGCAGCCTAAGTTTGCTAGCTACTTCAATGGTTGTTGAACACATTTCTAGTGTCAAATGTATAGACATGGTATTAACGAGATAATCAACGAGGGGCTCTATGCATTATCTGGAAAATAATGCAACTTTGTGGAAGGTAAATTCCAGTCTGCTTGCGCGTTCGAACACATATTCTACATAGTTCATTATTTTCCATAGAACGCATAGCCTTTTCTTGAGTATCCTTTATACATCATTTGAAGGAGTTGTTGTCATTGCAATGCTTTGAAATGCGGGCTTTTATTTTGAAGGCTCCCTCATTATCATACGAACGTGACCTCGTTTGTGCTGCGGGCAGAATACTAGTCAGTTAGTTCTAAATACAAAGCCTAGTAGGTTGACGTTTGTTGCTCTTTCCTGTGTTGGATTGTGCATTGTTCTACTCTTGTCATTGTGGCATCCGTATCAAGGGATAGGCTACATTATGTTTATTTTATTTGGATGAATCGAGCAGGCAGCAAGTTGCAAGAACTGGATCGCTGAACCTGCCACTTGCGAGCCCATGATCCCGTTGACTTGAAGCGTACTGTATGTTGATGAAATTCAAGCATGTCAGGAAAACAATTTAAAGGTCATGAAGTCAGTTGCTGCATCAAATATTTTATTTTTGGATTTAACATAATATTTTGGGTAAGTGTTTTCTTATTTTTGCTATATTTGTCTCTCATTGTTTTTCATTGGGCAATCTTCAATCCATGTTGTTAAATTAAACAGTAGGCCCATCTAGAGGAAATGGCTTCATAAATGAAATGATAATTTGTCATTTGTTCATGCTTATTTTACGACCAATCCCTCACAAGCTAGCTAGGTCTATAATAATAGGCTATAATAGTTGATGATAAACATTCAAATGTGATCGTTTGATATGTGAATAGCAGCAAAACCTTTTGTTTGTGTTGATATGCATTATACAAGCGCTTTTTAATCTTGCTTATTTAGATTTGTTGACATACACAATAGCCTTCACATACTGTAGGCTGCTACCCAGAGCACTTTTTAATTTAAATCGCCTACACTCCAGTGTCCCCGGTAATCCGCTTTCTGTCCTTGTTTGTCGTGACGAACTCACGTACGTGACACGTGAGAAGCTTATTGTCCTCACATGCAAATGTATGAATAAACATGAATATATCATCATACTACAACATTGTGTCGCATTCAATTCCCACTGCGTAAGAAAGTACACTTAGGCCTGATTTGAATGTTCTTCCCGAGCAGTGGCGACCTGTCATTCATGGCAGGTGCAGAGCCTCACATTTTGTTGTTGTTGTTGTTGCCTGTTTTGCATGTTATTTTGGCATTAATATGTGTCACACATCCGTTTGCAAACAATGTACAGCAAAACGAGTTAATAAAGCTTCCATACAAATATGGATCTTCTCTTCTTTGCTTTCTTGAGTAAGGCAGCTCCAAAATGCAGGTGTTTCAGCCACATTTTATGCAGTGCTAGCTCGCTGTAGCTTATGCTTTCAGTACTAGATTAATTCTCTGATCCTTTGATTGGGGTGGACAACATGTCAGTTCATGTTGCAAGAGCTCTGATATGTTGGAGGACGTCTTCCGGAAGTTGTCATAATTACTGTGTAAGTCTATGGAAGGGAGTTAGAACCAAGAGCCTCCTAGGATTTGTATTGAAGTGAATGTACCAAGAGTAGGATGGAAGCTAGATGTCCTCAAGCTACACCCTGGTACTACCCTACAGAGTGCTGTTGAGGCTACTGTAGGCCTTCATTACAAAACAGCGTGTTTTAATAAATGATTTGGTGAAATGTGAATATATTTAGAATAGTTTTATTTGAAAATTACAACTTTTTAATTGTAATAAAAAAAATAAAACACTTTACTGAGGAGGATGGTCCTCCCCTTCCTCTGAGGAGCCTCCACTGGTGTCGAGGAAATCATGTGTGTTGTAGAAAAACATAATTAAAAAGGAATTAGTGCAGGTGCAAAAATAAGTGAACCCCAAGTTGCATTGGTTAAATCAAGTAGGTAAGTAGAATCAGGTGGGTAAATAATTGGGTACAAAATGAACCAATCAAAGGAGAGATTGTTAGGAAAGAGTTTGGTTGGGACTCTGATAAACAGAGATAAGAAACATGGTCAGTTTGGTGTTACCCATCCAGGTGAATACAAACCACACCATGCCGAGAGGAAAGGAGATCTCAGAGGACATCAGTCTGGGGAAGGCTATACAATCATCTCAAATATATTTGAGCTCCATCAGTCCACTGTGAGGCAAATCATTTACAAATAGAGAGCATTTAATATGACAGCAACTCGGCCTAGAAGTGGACGCCCTTCCAAAATATCCCCAAGAGCCACAAGAACAATAGTAAATCAGGTAAAAGCCAACCCAAACATAACATCTAGAGATTTGCAGATCTCCCTTGCTGCATCTCGGGTAACTGTGTGTGCTTCAACAATAAGAACACTGAATCGAAATGCCATTAATGAGAGGGTTGCTAAGAAGAAGCCTCTGCTGTCAAAAATAACCAAACTGCCCATCTTAACTTTGCCAGAGACCACTTTATCCCAACAGTAAAGCATGGTGGTGTGAATGTCAAGATCTGGAGCTGCTTTTCCTCCTCTGGACCTGGATGACTCCACATCATTAAAGGGAACCATGAATTCTGAGGTATACCAGGAGATTCTTGAACAGAATGTCAGGCCATCAGTAAAGGAGCTAAAGCTGGGCCGAAAATTGATCTTCCAACAAGACAATGACCCAAAGTATTGGAGCAAATCTACCAAAGAATGGCTCAGGAGAAGGACGATTTGTGTTTTCGGTTGGCCAAGTCAAAGTCCTGACTTAAATCCAGTCTAGATGCTGTGGCAGGACCTGAAGCGGGCAGTTCATGCCAGACACCCCTCACACTTCACACAATTGGCTGAGTTCTGTAAGGAGGATTGGGCAAAAATCCCTCAAAACAGATGTCAAAGACTGTTTACTGGCTATAGGAGACGTTTACTCCAAGTTATCGCTGCTAATGGAGGTGTCACAGGCTATTGACTGAAGGGGTTCACATTTTTGCAAACCGCAAATCTGAGTTTCTGTTAAATAAACCACTTTTGTTAAATAAACAATGAAAATATATATATTTTTTGTTTCTGTCATTAAAGGATTTTATATGTTTATTTTAATATTCTATAGCAAAATAATTACCAGCCCTGTAGGTTTCATATACTTTCAAGAAGCACTGTAAATTGTCAGTAGAAACTACGTTTGTTTAAGCAAGTCAGCCACAGGCAGTAAATGAGTCTGAATGAACTGTTTCACTGCCAGACAAGGCTCTGCTGATAGCCAGGTGTAGCGATGGTAAGGTGTTGGGGCTGATGTTGGGACAGCTTTATGGCCCTAACAGTTTGTTGGCACCATTTGTCACTGTTATAGTGCAATTAATTTATTGATTCATGTTGTGTAGTGGCTTTGCTGGCATGCATCCTAATTTTTGTTTTTTTGTTTGACCAAACAAGATTTACATGCTAAAATCGCCACTGATTCCAAGACAGTTTAGGTGTGTTAGTGTTAGGTGAACAATAATCTAATTGTGACTAGGCCAATTAGTGAATTGTCTCAAATCTACTGCGAAACTATAGCCTACCATTGATTGCTGGACTACGTGTACACACTGAAAAGGGCGGATAGCTTCTAAAGCTCCAACCATTATTTCAGGGACTTCATCTCAGACACAGGAAGAGCTCATTATAGAATACCCAGTAGCTGGAAAAATGTACTAAATAAACCTCTCAGATTCTATTGTTGGTGGAACATGTTTTCTTATTCTCATTTTGTTTCAACTTCTCTCTTAGAGAAATGCACAAGCCTGAGATTAATAGTAATTTCTCATCTCCAGAGGGACAAAGACAATAACAATGTTGAAATATAATAACCGTATGGGCCGGATAATCTAATTTGACTCTTCAACGTCTTTCCCTGAAGGATGGCCCTGTATGGTTTTGGACTGGGAATAGGAGACTAGAGATATTCTCCGCTTGTCCCATTCAGATGATGTCACGTCGAGGTCATGTGACTCTCTCGGGTCTCATTCTGGCTCACAGGAGTTTGGCTGAATTGATACCGACAGGCCCGTTTCCTGGTCAATTCAATGCTAATGTATTCCCATTCAACGCCCTCCATCGCCTTTGTTTCCCTCAACCCCTCCACCCCTCCCTCTGTCCACCCTCCTAAATTCTTTCCCATTCGTCATTGTCTGCTTTCAGTGCCGTTTGCCATGTCCATGACCGTGAGAGCCAGTGTTGTACTGATTTGGCCATTAGTGAGGTCTTCAGTAATGGGGCAGCAAGTGCCTGTTTAACCTTTCATGTTGGTGCACCTGCAATGTAGCCATGTCCCTGGCATGCTTAGGCCTATAAAATATGTGCTTTTGATATTTTTTTTGATAAGGACTACAACTTAAATGTCTTTGGAAGGGAAGTGAATGCGTCTTCCGCATTTAACCCAACCCCTCTGAATCAGAGTGGTGCGGGGGTCTGCCGTAATTGACATCCTTGTCTTCAGTGCCCTGGGAACAGTGGGTTTACTGCCTTGCTCAGGGGCAGAACGACACATTTTTACCTTGTCAGTTCGGGGATTTGATCCAGCAATCTTTCAGTTCCTGGCCCAACGCTCTAACCACTAGGCTACCTGCCGCCCCAGGCTACTGTGCATTGTGTAATACATACACTACCGTTCAAACGTTTGGGTTCACTTAGAAATGTTCTTGTTTTAGAAAGAAAAGCTATTTTTTAGACATTGTAGACATTGTTAATGTTGTAAATGACTATTGTATCCCAGAGTCGCATCTTCACTGTTGACGTTGAGATTGGTGTTTTGCGGGTACTATTGACAACATTAACAATGTCTACACTGTATTTCTTATCAATTCGATGTTATTTTGATAGACAAAATTATGTGCTTTTCTTTCAAAAACAAGGACATTTCTAAGTGACCCCAAACTTTTGAACGGTAGTGTAGGTGCATATGATATCAGATTTAGCTAATGGAGCTAGTGAGCTGAAGAGAGGTTGTGATAATAATTGATTGCTTTTCAATTAGATTATGAGTGCAGTGTCAGCCTGAAACTTTCTGTCATGGCATATGCTATCTGATCCAACACCTTCTCAAAAACGTTCTCTTTGTGTAGCCACACATTCACATGATGCCCAATGTAATACATACATTCAGTATTTCCATATATTGTGCTACCACATAGTTGAGCGGGACTTTTGACGGCATGTAGCTTAGTGATTTTAAGAGCTTTGGGCCAGTAACCGAAAGGTCGCTGGTTTGAGTCCCTGAGTCGACTAGGTGAAACATCTGTCTGTGCCCTTGAGCAAAGCTCCTGTAAGTCGCTCAGGATAAGAGCGTTTGCTAAATGGCTAAAATGTAAAGGTTGTAACTCACTGAATGCACTCAACCACTTTTTAACATGATCATTTATAACCCAAATAATGTTGTTCTTTCTGGTAGTGGAAGTCAGTATTTGCATTATATAAAAGTTGTATCTACACTACATTCTATCAACATTACAGAATGTTCTCATGGAGTTGTAATGAACTGAATGTCAGTGAATACATGAAGGCTTTGGACACAGCTATAGTAATAGAACCGTAGCCAGGAGACTGGTCCATCTGGGACCAAAGTCTGGAGGACCTCGCAGTGTGTGGTGAAGTTCGGGGTAACATGTTGCACAATTCTTTACAAAACAAGAACCATGGAAACCAAAGGGTTAGGGTGTAATTTGTCACTGTCACGTCAGTAGATCTAGTTAAATCTGTATGGACACAGAGGAGTGTGGGGGAAATATGGCTATAGCTTTATACAGTATGATAATCCTCCTCGTCGCTTAAATCTATAGTGTTGAAATAATGCTGAAATTGACATTTATCCTCTGGCCCTTGGAGATATTCTCATTTTAATCCGTTCTGATATAGTGTCTGACGGTTTTAGGATTTGTCTCATTGTCAATCATCTCTGAAGCAATACTCTCAGTCCAACCAAGGAGTGTGAATCTGTGTAGCATAATGTATGTCTATCCCCCAAAAGCCACCCTATTCCTTACACATAGTGCACTACTTTTGACCAGAGGTCAATGGGCCCATGGTGAAAAGTAGTGCACTATATAGGGAATAGGGTGCCTTATACGGTGCCTTTTGGGACGTCTCTCTCTATGTATTGATTTGACACACATGCGTATTGGCGGGCTTCTTTTCCCAATGTCTCTCCCATAGCTCAATGCTTAGTGCTTAGCTCTGTGCTCCCCAGCAGCCCAGTTAACTTCACCGGCACCCCCTCCATCAATCTAGACACTAGAGGCGTCGCTATAGAAACAGCATGAGCTTGCACTCCGACATTTGGCTCCACTGCAATATTTATGTGAGCTGTGTAAAAGACCCTCCAGAAAATGTCCGGGACATTGTCAGGTCAAGTTAACTACATTTGAATGTGTATAGGTTTTTGGAAAAGCTATCAGGTCTTGCCACCCATTTTAATATTCAATGTCATCTCAGGGAATTAAAGTGACAGTATGCATTTTCCTGTGCCAACGTTGCACTTGTCTTGTTTTCAATGGCTGAAGGGAGAATTAATTATAGAGAGGGTTATAATTCACACACATTTTTACAAACAAATAACTAGTATTTATGTGTACTAGTCAAAGTAACCTTTAATCCATCTTTCAGTGATGCAGACTTAAAATATACCTTACCCTAACATGTTAGATGGTTTATTTTATTTAGGGTGTCTTCAATTATCATGGCTCTCTCTTCCCTCAACCATGTTACCTTCAAAATGGTACCCAGTGGACCAGATCCACTTTCTCTTTTCTCTAGAGCCGTGTATGGGGCTTCAAAACATACAGTAAATGAACCATATCTAGACTACGTGATCCACAGTGTTGATAAGGTGGCTCTGATACAGCATTGAACAACCTGAGATTTAACACCATTATTCTCTTCCCAAAGTCAGTCATCATGTATAGGGTGGCAGGTAGCCTAATGGTTCAGAATGTTGGGCTAGTAACCGAAAGGTCACTGGTTTGAATCCGTAAGCCGACTAAGTGAAAAATCTGCCGATGTGCCCTTGGCCAAGGCACTTAACCCTAATTGCTCCTGTAAGTCGCTCTGGATAAGAGTTTCTGCTAAATGACTCAATTGTAGATGTATGAAAATACAGCTTACTTTCTATTCTCACTTTTAACTCCATTGTCTCTGTCATGAAATCAAAACTAGGACTGTAATTACACAGTAATGATAATACTGATTGTGGTGGTGTGATGGCTTATTCTGCTCCCACTCTGTTACAGTGACATTGTGAGTGTCAGTTATTACAGTGGCATGTTTGGTATGAGCATGTCATGCAGGGTTATATGTGACCGTGAGCCAAGCTGAGATGAGGGACAGGTCGAGGTCCTCTCTGACGTCACAACAACGGATGCCTTTAGGAGTTGGCTCGTAGTCGAGGAGAAGGAACTTAGCAACCAGGTTGTTCTTAGGAATCATCTGGCAGATGAGCTGTAAAGAGGAGCAGCACACCTCTAACTTTCGATCATCCTTAGTTCGATGATCAACGATGCAAGTTCATTGCCACTTTGGAGAAGAATAACGGCAAGGTCATTCATGTAAAACGAAGGCCCAATATTGATGGCCAAGGCGATGGTCATATTTACTCTCCGTCAGTGGCAGGGGCCCACTAGGCAAAAACGTGTTGAATCAAAGTTGTTTCCACGTCATTTAAATAAAAATGACGGACATTGATGTAATTGTCCTCCAAAACCCAGCCTGAGTAACAGTCTGTTTGTGCTAGCATGTTTGGCTGGACAATGACAGCAATGGAGTTGGCAAGAGCACAAACTGATCTGGGACCAGTCTACCCAAAACCACCCTTATTGTCATTAGTTACATTTGCCAAAACCCCTCAGTTTACAAACACAAATATTAGGGCCTACCTGTAGTCGGTAACAGCTGGAAGAGGTTGCTTTAACTGGGACATATATTTGAGTTACAGCTGGGGTTTCTGTGTTTGTATGAGAACATCAAGCTACCACATTTCTGTGTATCACTCCATTTGTGATTTGTATGAATTTTTGCATGTCTGAATGTGTGCGTGTGTGTGTGTGTGCCGTGTATGTGTTTATTGACAGTGTGAAACCCCCAGCTGATGAGGCTTAGCTGTTTTTCGTGTTAGTACAGCCTATTGATCCAAGCCCTTGGGGTGTTCCGACCATCAGGACAAACAGGTCTGCTCATTCTGCCTCACTGGTCAACGTCTAGTTTTGATTTACATTTGGTTGAGTTGTCAACTAAATGTGAATTCAACATGAAATCAACAAAATAATTCACAATGTCATTGGATTTAGGTTAAAAGTTGTGAAAAAAAGACAATTCCCTTACATTGACTTAAAAAAAAATAATAATTTGTTTTCCACGTTGATTCAATGTCATCACATAGACATTTTGTTGTGGAAAGTGTTTGCCTAGTGGGGCCCTGCCACTGACAGACAGTAAATATGATCATCACTATGGCCATCAATATTGGGCCTTCCTTTTACATGGAATGACCTTGCAGTTATTCTTCTCCAGAGTGTCAATGAACTTCCATCATTGATCATTGAACAAAGGCTGATTGAAAGTTAGAGGTGTGCTGCTCCTCTTTACAGCTCCGCTCATGTAGCCACACATCTCTTTTTGTTGTGGCACCGTCTTTGCACTCCCCCCTAGCCTCTGATCTCAGACCAGCCCTTAACCAACAGCTCTGTATTATAACCACATGAAGTGGCTCTTTGTTCAATGGCCACTCTGCCAAGGTCCTCTGTTGCTGGCTTGTAGATGCAGCAGTTTGTTCTTATCATTCAGTGACATTATAGGACAAGCAGTTAACGAGTTACAGTTAACGAGTCCAACGCAATAACGACCTGCCTCTCTCGTTGCACTCCACAAGGAGACTGTCTGTTACGCGAATGCAGTAAGCCAAGGTAAGTTGCTAGCTAACATTAAACTTATCTTATAAAAAACAATCAATCATAATCACTAGTTAACTACACATGGTTGATGATATTACTAGATATGATCTAGCGTGTCCTGCGTTGCATATAATCTGACTGAGCATACAAGCATACAAGTATCTAAATATCTGACTGAGCGGTGGTAGGCAGAAGCAGACGTGTAAACATTCATTCAAACAGCACTTTTGTGCGCTTTGACAGCAGCTCTTCATTGTTTTGACAGCAGCTCTTCGTTGTGCGTCAAGCATTGCGCTGTTTATGACTTCAAGCTTATCAACTCCCGAGATGAGGCTTGTCTAACCGAAGTGAAATGGCTAGCTAGTTAGCGCGCGCTAATTGTCGTTGTGTTGCTGGTTCGAGCCCAGGGAGGAGCGAGGAGGGGGACGGAAGCTATACTGTTACACTGGCAATACTAAAGTGCCTATTAGAACATCCAATAATCAAAGGTTAATGAAATACAAATGGTATAGAGGGAAATAGTCCTATAATTCCTATAATAACTACAACCTAAAAATCATTACCTGGGAATATTGAAGACTCATGTTAAAAGGAACCACCAGCTTTCATATGTTCTCATGTTCTGAGCAAGGAACTGAAACGTTAGCTTTCTTACATGGCACATATTTTACATGGAACATAATGCACTTACTTTCTTCTCCAACACTTTGTTTTTGCATTATTTAAACCAAATTGAACATGTTTCATTATTTACTTGAGGCTAAATTGATTGTATTGATGTATTATATTAAGTTAAAATAAGTGTTCATTCAGTATTGTTGTAATTGTCATTATTACAAATACATTTTTTAAAAACCGGCCGATTAATCGGTATCAGCTTTTTTGGCCCTCCAATAATCGGAATCAGTATCAGCGCTGAAAAATCATAATGGTCGATTATGGCAGACATCTCAGCTTGAATGTCGGCTCACCACTTCATGGCCAACCTCAACAAAACGGAGCTGCTCTTCCTCTCAGGAATGCCCAAGCATTCCATTCCGCCACTCAGCCCAGTCAAAGCTCTTCTCTGTCTTGGGACCCCAATGGAGGAACAACCTAAAGTCAGGACAGTGTGGCGTCAAGGGGAACTGGCCATCTTCTGGAAACGTCTGAAACCCTACCTCTCTGAAGAGTATCTTAAATAACTCTCACACCCCCCGCTTCAAAAAAGGGCACTTTTCCTACTACCACTGACTTTGATGATAAATACTTTCTTCAGGGAAAATGTACTTGATGTACTTGTGATGTGTTGTTGTCTCATCAAGCTATCTTAAGATGAATGCACTAATTGTACGTCGTTCTGGATAAGAGTGTCTGCCAAATGACTAAAAAGTTTTTATTTTTTTAAATCGGCCAAGAAATTAAACCAATGACTTCTTTACTTTGCAGACATTGTAGGCTACTTATTAAGGGTGAAGAAACTCCCCAGGAGGATTGTACATTCCTGCTTGTTGATGCTTGACTCTTGTTTAGATTACCCAATTGAAGATGTCCAAACATGACATTTAGTACTCGAAAGTGAAGTAATGTGTGTTTCTGTAACCTTTGTAAGCATCGAAGGAGAAATTGAAAGATAATTCATCCTCCGGGAATTTCAACAAAAGTGAACTTGAGGGGGAGGTTTCACCCTTTGGGTATCTCCCTGAGGTTTGTTATGTGATTATTAATGTTATTTATTGTCTGTCTGTTCTCTTTCAGCTGCTCGGTGTGGCCTTCCTGGGCATTGGACTATGGGCCTGGAATGAGAAGGTGAGTGAGACTGGGTAACATAAGAACCCTGTAAGAACATACAATGATGTCTAATATACTTTTATTTTATTTAACCTTTATTTAACTAGGTAAGTCAGTTAAGAACAAATTCTTATTTACAATGACTGCCTACCAAAAGGCCTCCTGCGGGGGCTGGGTTAAAAATAAAAATAAAATATAGGACAAAACACACATTACGACAAGAGACACTACATAAAGAGAGACCTAAGACAACAACGCAGCATGGTAGCAACACCAACATGAAGCAGCACAACATGGTACCAGCACAAAACAGAGTACAAACATTATTGGGTACAGTCAACAGCACAAAGGGCAAGAAAGGTATAGGCAACAATACATCACGCAAAGCAGCCACAACTGTCACTAAGAGTGTCCATGATTGAGTCTTTGAATGAAGAGATTGAGATATACATGTACTGTACCAGTCAAAAGTTTGGACACATCTACTCATTACAGGGTTTTTCTTTATTTTTACTATTTTCTACATTGTAGAATAATAGTGAAGACATCAACACTATGAAATAACACATGGAATCACGTAGTAACCAAAAAAGTGTTATATTTTATATTTGAGATTCTTCTAAGTAGCCACCCTCTGCCTTGATGACACTCTTGGCATTCTCTAAACCAGCTTCATGAGGTAGTCACCTGGAATGCATTTAAATTAACAGGTGTCTTGTTAAAAGTTAATTTGCAGAATGTCTTTCCTTAATGCGTTTGAGCCAATCAGTTGTGTTGTGACATGGTAGGGGTGGTATACGGCCCTATATGGCAAGAACCGCTCAAATAAGCAAAAAGAGTAACGACAGTCCATCATTACTTTAAGACATGAAGTTCAGTCAAAATTTCAAGAACTTTGAAAGTTTCTTCAAGTGCAGTCGCAAAAACCATCAAGCGCTATGATGAAACTGGCTCTCATGAGGACCACCACAGGAAAGGAAGACCAAGAATTACCTCCGCTGCAGAGGATAAGTTAATTTGTGTTAACTGCACCTCAGATTGCAGCTCAAATAAATGCTTCACAAAGTAACAGACACATCTCAACATCAACTGTTCAGAGGAGACTGTGTGATTTTTATTTATTTACATATTTATTTTTTATTTCACCTTTATTTAACCAGGTAGGCAAGTTGAGAACAAGTTCTCATTTACAATTGCGACCTGGCCAAGATACCTTTCGGTGACTGGCCCAACACTAACCACTAGGCTACCTGCCACCCCCACATATTTATTTTTTTATTTTATTTCACCTTTATTTAACCAGGTAGGCTAGTTGAGAACAAGTTCTCATTTGCAACTGCGACCTGGCCAAGATAAAGCATAGCAGTGTGAACAGACAACACAGAGTTACACATGGAGTAAACAATTAGCAAGTCAATAACACAGTAGAAAAAAATGGGCAGTCTATATACAATGTGTGCAAAAGGCATGAGGAGGTAGGCGAATAATACAATTTTGCAGATTAACACTGGAGTGATAAATGATCAGATGGGCATATACAGGTAGAGATATTGGTGTGCAAAAGAGCAGAAAAGTAAATAAATAAAAACAGTATAAAAACAGTATGGGAATGAGGTAGGTGAAAAAGGGTGAGCTATTTACCTATAGACTATGTACAGCTGCAGCGATCGGTTAGCTGCTCGGATAGCTGATGTTTGAAGTTGGTGAGGGAGATAAAAGTCTCCAACTTCAGCGATTTTTGCAATTCGTTCCAGTCACAGGCAGCAGAGTACTGGAACGAAAGGCGGCCAAATGAGGTGTTGGCTTTAGGGATGATCAGTGAGATACACCTGCTGGAGCGCGTGCTACGGATGGGTGTTGCCATCGTGACCAGTGAACTGAGATAAGGCGGAGCTTTACCTAGCATGGACTTGTAGATGACCTGGAGCCAGTGGGTCTGGCGACGAATATGTAGCGAGGGCCAGCCGACTAGAGCATACAAGTCGCAGTGGTGGGTGGTATAAGGTGCTTTAGTGACAAAACGGATGGCACTGTGATAGACTGCATCCAGTTTGCTGAGTAGAGTGTTGGAAGCCATTTTGTAGATGACATCGCCGAAGTCGAGGATCGGTAGGATAGTCAGTTTTACTAGGGTAAGCTTGGCAGCGTGAGTGAAGGAGGCTTTGTTGCGGAATAGAAAGCCGACTCTGGATTTGATTTTTGATTGGAGATGTTTGATGTGAGTCTGGAAGGAGAGTTTGCAGTCTAGCCAGACACCTAGGTACTTATAGATGTCCACATATTCAAGGTTGGAACCATCCAGGGTGGTGATGCTAGTCGGGCATGCGGGTGCAGGCAGCGATCGGTTGAAAAGCATGCATTTGGTTTTACTCGCGTTTAAGAGCAGTTGGAGGCCACGGAAGGAGTGCTGTATGGCATTGAAGCTCGTTTGGAGGTTTGATAGCACAGTGTCCAATGACGGGCCGAAAGTATATAGAATGGTGTCGTCTGCGTAGAGGTGGATCAGGGAATCGCCCGCAGCAAGAGCAACATCATTGATATATACGGAGAAAAGAGTCGGCCCGAGAATTGAACCCTGTGGCACCCCCATAGAGACTGCCAGAGGACCGGACAGCATGCCCTCTGATTTGACACACTGAACTCTGTCTGCAAAGTAATTTGTGAACCAGGCAAGGCAGTCATCCGAAAAACCGAGGCTGTTGAGTCTGCCGATAAGAATTTGGTGATTGACAGAGTCGAAAGCCTTGGCGAGGTCGATGAAGACGGCTGCACAGTACTGTCTTTTATCGATGGCGGTTATGATATCATTTAGTACCTTGAGTGTGGCTGAGGTGCACCCGTGACCGGCTCGGAAACCAGATTGCACAGCGGAGAAGGTACGGTGGGATTCGAGATGGTCAGTGACCTGTTTGTTGACTTGGCTTTCGAAGACCTTAGATAGGCAGGGCAGGATGGATATAGGTCTATAGCAGTTTGGGTCCAGGGTGTCTCCCCTTTGAAGAGGGGGATGACTGCGGCAGCTTTCCAATCCTTGGGGATCTCAGACGATATGAAAGAGAGGTTGAACAGGCTGGTAATAGGGGTTGCGACAATGGCGGCAGATAGTTTCAGAAATAGCGGGTCCAGATTGTCAAGCCCAGCTGATTTGTACGGGTCCAGGTTTTGCAGCTCTTTCAGAACATCTGCTATCTGGATTTGGGTAAAGGAGAACCTGGAGAGGCTTGGGTGAGGAACTACGGGGCGGAGCTGTTGGCCGAGGTTGGAGTAGCCAGGCGGAAGGCATGGCCAGCCGTTGAGAAGTGCTTATTGAAGTTTTCGATAATCATGGATTTATCGGTGGAGACCGTGTTTCCTAGCCTCAGTGCAGTGGGCAGCTGGGAGGAGGTGCTCTTGTTCTCCATGGACTTCACAGTGTCCCAGAACTTTTGGAGTTGGAGCTACAGGATGCAAACTTCTGCCTGAAGAAGCTGGCCTTAGCTTTCCTGACTGACTGCGTGTATTGGTTCCTGACTTCCCTGAACAGTTGCATATCACGGGGGCTATTCGATGCTATTGCAGTCCGCCACAGGATGTTTTTGTGCTGGTCGAGGGCAGTCAGGTCTGGAGTGAACCAAGGGCTGTATCTGTTCTTGGTTCTGCATTTTTGAACGGAGCATGCTTATCCAAAATGGTGAGGAAGTTACTTTTAAAGAATGACCAGGCATCCTCAACTGACGGGATGAGGTCAATGTCCTTCCAGGATACACGGGCCAGGTCGATTAGAAAGGCCTGCTCACAGAAGTGTTTTAGGGAGCGTTTGACAGTGATGAGGGTGGTCGTTTGACTGCGGCTCCGTGGCGGATACAGGCGATGAGGCAGTGATCGCTGAGATCCTGGTTGAAGACAGCGGAGGTATATTTGGAGGGCCAGTTGGTCAGGATGACGTCTATGAGGGTGCCCACATATACACTACCTTCCCCACATATACACTACCTTCCCCACATATACACTACCTTCCCCACATATACACTACCTTCACCACATATACACTACCTTCCCCACATATACACTACCTTCACCACATATACACTACCTTCACCACATATACACTACCTTCACCACATATACTACCTTCACCCACTACCTTCACCACATATACACTACCTTCACCACACTACCTTCACCACATATACACTACCTCACCACATATACACTACCTTCCCCATATACACTACCTTCACCACATATACACTACCTTCACCACATATACACTACCTTCACCACATATACACTACCTTCACCACATATACACTACCTTCCCCACATATACACTACCTTCCCCACATATGCACTACCTTCACCACATATGCACTACCTTCACCACATATGCACCCACATATACACTACCTTCACCACATATACACTACCTTCCCCACATATACACTACCTTCACCACATATACACTACCTTCCCCACATATACACTACCTTCACCACATATACACTACCTTCACCACATATACACCTTCCCCACATATACACTACCTTCACCACATATACACTACCTTCACCACATATACACCTTCACCATATCACTACCTTCCCCACATATACACTACCTTCATATACACTACCTTCCCCATATACACTACCTTCCCCACATATACACTACCTTCACCACATATACACTACCTTCCCCACATATACACTACCTTCCCCACATATACACTACCTTCACCACATATACACTACCTTCACCACATATACACTACCTTCCCCACATATACACTACCTTCACCACATATACACTACCTTCACCACATATACACTACCTTCACCACATATACACCCTTCCCCACATATACACTACCTTCACCACATATACACTACCTTCACCATATACACTACCTTCACCACATATACACTACCTTCACCACCACCTTCCCCACATATACACTACCTTCACCACATATACACTACACATATACACTACCTTCACCACATATACACTACCTTCACCACATATACACTACCTTCACTACACCACATATACACACCACATACCTTCACCACATATACACTACCTTCACCACATATACACTACCTTCCCCACATATACACTACCGTCCCCACATATACACTACCTTCACCACATATACACTACCTTCACCACATATACACTACCTTCACCACATATACACTACCTTCACCACATATACACTACCTTCACCACATATACACTACCTTCACCACATATACACTACCTTCACCACATATACACTACCTTCCCCACATATACACTACCTTCCCCACATATACACTACCTTCCCCACATATACACTACCTTCACCACATATACACTACCTTCACCACATATACACTACCTTCACCACATATACACTACCTTCACCACATATACACTACCTTCACCACATATACACTACCTTCACCACATATACACTACCTTCACCACATATACACTACCTTCACCACATATACACTACCTTCCCCACATATACACTACCTTCCCCACATATACACTACCTTCCCCACATATACACTACCTTCACCACATATACACTACCTTCACCACATATACACTACCTTCACCACATATACACTACCGTCCCCACATATACACTACCTTCACCACATATACACTACCTTCACCACATATACACTACCTTCACCACATATACACTACCTTCACCACATATACACTACCTTCACCACATATACACTACCTTCACCACATATACACTACCTTCACCACATATACACTACCTTCACCACATATACACTACCTTCAGAAAGATTTCACACCCCTTGACTCTTTCCACATTTTGTTGTGTTACAGCATGAATTTAAAAGGGTTCAATTAAGATTTTGTGTTACCGGCCTACACACAATACCCCATAATGTCAAAGTGGAATTCTGTTTTTAGACATTTTTACAAATTAATTAAAAAAATGAAAGTCTGAAATGTCTTGAGTCAATAAGTAGTCAACCTCTTTGTTATGGCAAGCCTAAATAAGTTCAGGAGTAAAACTCTGCTTAACAAGTCACATAATACGTTGCTTTGTGTGCAATAACAGTGTTTAACATGATTTTTCAACGACTACCTTATCTCTGTACCGCACACACATACAATTATCTGTATGGCCCCTCAGTCAAGCAGTGAATTTCAAATGCAGATTCAACCACAAAGACCTGGGAGGTTTTTTATTGACTCGCAACTAAGGGCAGCTATTGATAGCAGACCGAATATCTCTTTGAGTATGGTGAAGTTATTAATTACACTTTGGACGGTGTATCAATACACCCAGTCACTACAAAGATACAGGCATCCTTCCTAACTCACTTGCCTGATAGGAATGGAACCGCTCATGGATTTCACCATGAGGCCAATGGTGACTTTAGAACAGTTACATAGTTTAATGGTTGTAATAGGAGAAAACTGAGGATGGATCAACAACATTGTAGTTACTCTACAATACTAACCTAAATGACAGAGTGGCGAAGGAAGCCTGTACAGAATACAAATATTCCAAAACATGCATCCTGTTTGCAATAAGGTACTAAAGTAAAACTGCAAAAATGTGGCAAATAAATTAACTTTATGTCCTGAATACAAAGTGTTATGTTTGGGGCAAATCCGACACAACACATCACTGAGTACCACTCATCACATTTTCAAGCATGTTGGTTGAAATCGGCAAGGACTAGGGGTATTTATAGGATAAAAAGAAATGGAATTAAGCTAAGCACAGGCAAAATCTTAGAGGAAAACCTGGTTCAGTCTGCTTTCCAATAGACTTGTGGAGACAAATTCACCTTTCAGCAGGACAATAAAACGCAAGTCCAAATATTCACTTGAATTGCTTACCAAAGCTACCGTTAATGTTCCTGAGTGGCCGAGTTACAGTTTTGACTTAAATTGTCTTACAAATCTATGGAAGACTTGAAAATGGCTGTCTAGCAATATTCAAAAATCAACTTCACAGAGCTTGAAGAATTTTCTAAAATTATCATGTGCAAATATTGTACAATCCATGTGTGGAAAGCTTTTAGAGACTTACTCAGAAAGACTCACAGCTGTAATCGCTGCCAAAGGTAAATCTAACATGTATTGACTCACGGGTGTGAATACTTATGTAAATGATATGTATTTAATTTTCAGTACATTTTCTAACATTTCTAAAAACATGTTTTAACTTTGTCATACTGGGGTATTGTGTGTAGGTGGGTGAGAAAAATATTTAGGTGGGTGAGAAAAATATTTAATCCAATTTGAATTAAGGCTGTAGCACAACAAAATGTGGATTAAGTCCAGGGGTATGAATATTTTCTGAAGGCACTGTACATTCCGTTCTCAGCGTCCATAAAACTCTATCCGCTATCTTGTTAAGTGTGTTCAGGTGTGTTGGCAGTGGCCATTAATTGTACACACCTGATCTTAATGAGTGCTTGTTTCCTTTAAAACGGGGTCTGTTTGAATAAACTAAAATTAACAGCTTTGTATGAGTAAAAAAACTGGCATGCTAGCTCAATCCTGGTGTCGAAGGGGACTTACTCCATGGATAGAAAAAATAAGATTAGATTAGAGGTTTGAATCTCACTGAATCTGTGCCATCATAAAAAATACATGTCTTTGCATGATTAATGTTATTGTGAAGTGGAAATGTCTAGAGCAACAACGGCTCAGCCACAAAGTGGTAGGCCACACAAGCTCAAAGAACGGGACCGCCGAGTGCTGCAGTTCCGTAGCGTGTAAAAATCGGAACACTCACCGAGTTCCAAACTGCCTCTGGAGGCAATGTCAGCACTAGACCTGTTCGTCGGGAGCTTCATGAAATGGGTTTCCATGGCCAAGCCTAAGATCACCATGCGCAATGCTAAGCATCGGCTGGAGTGGTGTAAAGCTTGCCACCATTGGAGAAGTGAAAACGCTTTCTTTGGAGTGATGAATCACTCACTCTTCACCAACTGGAAGTCCAACAGACTAATTTGGGTTTGGTGGATGCCAGGAGAAGGCAACCTGCCCAAATGCATAGTGCGAAGTGTAAAGTTTGGGGGAGGATGAATGAATAATCGTGAGGGGCTGTTTTTCATGATTCGGGCAAGGTCCCTTAGTTCCAGTGATGGGAAATCTTATAGCGTACAATGACATTCTAGACGATTCTGTGCTTCCAACTTTGTGGCAACAGTTTGGGGAAGTTTCCTGTTTCAGCATGACAATGCCCCTGTGCACAAAGCGAGGTCTGTACAGAAATGGTTTGTCGAGATCGGTGTGGAAGAACTTGACTGGCCTGCACAGAGCCCTGACCTCAACCCCATCAAGCACCTTTGGGATGAATTGGTACACCAACTGCAAGCCAGGCCTAATCAACCAACCAACATCAGTGCCCGACCTCACTGATGCTCTTGTGGCTGAATGGAAGCAAGTCCCCGCAGAAATGTTCATCTAGTGGAAAGCTTTCCCAGAAGGAGGCTGTTATAGTATAGGGGAAAGACTCCATATTAATGCCCATGATTTTGTAATGAGATGTTCGACGAGCAGGTGTCCACATAGTGTATATATTACACAAATAAATAATCAAATAAGTACAATAGATGATCAGTCTTTTCCCTGGACCGCCCTTGTGTCTGGAAGAGTGGCAAAGCATACAATTCTTACTGTGCTCACTGTTAACACATGTATGTCTGTCTGCCTGCCTGCCTGCCTTTCTCTCTCTGCCTGCCTCTCTCTGCCTGCCTGCCTGCCTCTCTCTCTCTCTCTCTGCCTGCCTCTCTCTGCCTGCCTCTCTCTCTCTCTCTCTCTCTCTGCCTGCCTCTCTCTCTCTCTCTGCCTGCCTCTCTCTGCCTGCCTGGCTGCCTGCCTCTCTCTCTCTCTCTGCCTGCCTCTCTCTGCCTGTCTGCCTCTCTCTCTCTGCCTGCCTCTCTCTGCCTGCCTGCCTCTCTCTCTCTCTGCCTGCCTCTCTCTGCCTGCCTGCCTGCCTGCCTGCCTGCCTCTCTCTGCCTGCCTGCCTGCCTGCCTCTCTCTGCCTCTCTAGGGTGTTCTCTCCAACATCTCGTCCATCACAGACCTGGGGGGCTTTGACCCCGTCTGGCTCTTCTTGGTGACGGGAGGGGTCATGTTCATCCTGGGCTTTGCCGGTTGCATCGGAGCACTGAGGGAAAACACCTTCCTGCTCAAGTTTGTACGTCCACAACTCACTCATTCCCACTCGGTTCGCCCCTTAGACATGGACATTAACAAATATATGAATATACACTCCCCTCTGTATTTATTTAATTTGGCTCTATACTCCAGCATTTGGGATTTGAGATCAAATATTTCATATGAGATGACAGTAAAGAATGTAAACCATTTATTTGAGGGTATTTTCATACATATATGTTTTTACCGTTTAGAAATTAAAGGACTTTATGTATGTAGTCCCTCTATTTGAATGTGCAAATGTTATGGGACAAATCCACTTGTAGTGTATTAAAGTAGTCAAAAGGTTAGTATTTGGTTCCATAGTCCTAGCACGTATTGACTACATCAAACTTGTGACTGCAAACTTGTTGGATGCATTTGCAGTTTGTTTTGCTTGTGATTCGGATTATGTTGTGCCCAATAGGAACTGATTGGTGAATAATATATTGGGTCATTTTGGAGTCACAAACTAAAAGTTTTAGCTTCACTGTCGAACTAAATACAGAGGGGAGTGTCTATGTATTACTCCATGAAAAGATCTAAATAATACCTATGCATTATTAGGGTTATCATTAGATGTCTTTATAGTCATCATTGACTCCACTTTGAACTCTCACTCCCTCCCCAGTTTCCTGGACTCAAATTAAGCTTATTCTTGGACTGTCCCACTCTGTATAGTCCATGATGAGTAGGCTTAATCTGAGTCTGGGAGACCAGTCCTCCATGTCCCCTCTATGACATGTCAGAATTACAGCTGATTAATCAGGTGTGTTAGTGCTGGGTTAGAACACAAATATACACCCCCTGGATCCCCCAGGAATGGAGTGAGAAACACTGGACTTTGGGGCTTAATCATAGCTTTGTTCTATGTTTGCTCACATGCTCCCCCTCCACATGCCCCCCCATTCTGTTCCAGTTTTCTGTGTTCCTGGGGATCATCTTCTTCCTGGAGCTGACAGCTGGAGTGTTGGCCTTCACCTTCAAGGACTGGATCAAGGACCAGCTCAACTTCTTCATCAATAACAACATCCGGGCATACCGTGACGACATCGACCTCCAGAACCTTATAGACTTCACTCAGGAATATGTACGCATTTGAAAATCAGTGTGAATGTGTGACAGAGGATGCTGGTGGGAGGAGCTATAGGAGAATGGGCTCATTGTAATGGCTGTAATGGAATACATGGAACTGAGTCAAGCATGAGGTTTCCAAATGTTTGATGTGTTTTATACTGTTCCATTTATTCCATGGAGCTCTGGTTTGAGTGAGGTGAAGAGTTGGTAGGTTGCGGGGGTAGGAGCAGGTGTGCGAGTGAGCAGGAGAGAGCCCGGTAGCCCCACTCACAGGCATGGGAGGGAATAGGCCCAACTACTAGGGAGACAGACCCAGCCAATCAGAATAAGTTTTTCCCCACAGACAGAAATACTCCTTAGTTTCATCAGCTGTGCTTGTGGCTGGTCTCAGACTACCCTGCAGGTGAAGAAGCCAGATGTGGAGGTCCTGGGCTGGCGTGGTTTGATGTGGTCTGCGTTTGTGAGGCCAGTTGGAATGATGTTGGAGGTGGTTTATGGTAGAGAAATTAACATTCAATTCTCTGGCAACAGCTCTGGTGGATATTCCTGCAGTCAGCATGCCAATTGCACGCTCCTTCAAAACTTGAGACATCTGTGGCATTGTGTTGTGTGAGAACTGCACATTTTAGACTGGCCTTTTATTGTTCCCCAGCACAAGGTGCACCTGTGTACTGATCATGCTGTTGTCATGGGAATTCTACACATGGGACACTCAAAGTTTATCTTAAATTAATCATTGTTTATTAAGATTCAAGAGTTTTCTGGGCTCTCCCAAGTGTCATTGGTTTTGAACAAGATCTTAATGAAAAATACAATCAGCTGCCAAACTGATAACAGCTTTGCTCACCTCACCCTCCAAGAGTTCTTCACAGCACTATCATTGGTTCTGTGTGATGAGGAAGAGTCGGAGAGAAGGATCACCAAGCTATTGGAAGGATTTGCTAACGGAATTGCAATCAACTTGGGAAATGCAATTTTGCCATTTCTATTTGGCCTGTTTATCAGAAACACGAGTTGCTTCCTGAAGGAGGGTTTAAACATTGACCTGCCAACTGATTCACAGTTTTCGATACTGGATAAAACAATCGACTTACCCGAAGTCTGAACCCCCCCATGAAGTTATACATCTCGGCTCAGCTCTTCGTGAGAACGACAGTCTGACTCATTTCAGTGCGAGGATAGTCAATCATCTTTATGATGAGCAGATGGCCTTGCTCCTCATGGCTCTAAGTGTGCAGCAAAACCTCTTTTGTAGAACTTGACGTAGGCACTACTGTGGTGGCGGAGACTGCATCAGGTTTGGTAAGCTTAATCCTGAGGTGTGAAAGGCTACACAGTGTACATATCCGCATCCTTTTCCATGCCTATATTTCCAGCAGTAATAAATGGTCACAGTGTTTTCATTTTCTTGTTACAAGACGAGGCTCGCCAGAGAAGACCACAACGGTAAGTTGTTCTGCATTTGGCTGACACAGGAGGCGATCAGAGTACTTTGTGGATCCCAAGGTCGTAAAGACGTCAAGCTAACCGTTTCTGGGTGGAGATGTGACAAACCAGAGTATCAGTGCTCTAACCTGAGACGGGTAAAAGAGGACTGCAACTCTCTCATCACACTTGAGATTCAAGGGGGAACAATCACAGAGCAGCTAAATGAGTGCAGGTGTTCACAGTGGTGGTGTTCATATTTGATTGACTTTGGCAATGAGGTGGCGGAGTATGGTTGCCGCGAGGAAGGCTCATAGTTAAGACTGGAATGGAATACATGGAATAGTATCAACCACATGGAAACAGGATGTGACAGAATCATGTGTTTGCCTTTCCATCATTCCATTCCAGCTATTACAATGCGCTCCTCCTCCAATTTAGTGGCATCAGCCACCACTGGCACTAAATTGAAATCTCCGCCCACCTGGGGCACTGCAACCAAAACTGTGGCATCCATAGGCTAAGTTACTGAAATCGAGATTGCCTTTTTTATACACTTCAATGACCTCCAGTAGATATTTCAGAAGAGGGCAAGTCCTTGAGGGCTCAAGTGTCTACTGGGATTTGCTTCTCTTGAATCTAATCAATGAACTCACTAGATTGCTGTGAAACTGCAGTTACTCCCATTGCTGTACTTAGGTTGTGTGTCAAATTAATAACGTTGTACATGCTTCATAACTGATCCCTATATTTGTTCCAGATTGTTTGAAATGTGTTTGGAAAATGTTTTATTGCTCTGTGTGTAAAGGGTATGAAATTCAAGACAAATCATAGTCTTAAGCACCTATGACCTAAATGTGACAACAACAAAAAAAACATTTATGTTTAAAACTTTTCGTTATGGAAATGGATTTATACAGACAAATTGAGAAAGAGAGGGGGGGAGAGATAAACGGTGGAAAGCTAATGATAGTTTATCCCAGCACTAGCTAAACCCTGTTTCCTTATTGGGCTGCTAATCACCTCGTAAAATTATTATTATGAGCTAAAGCTATTAAGTCTACCCTTTTTGTGAGGTTACCATTTTAGAGTTATGCTGAATTACTTGCAGTGCAATACAGTAGTTTTGCAACAGCATGATGTGTAATGAGTTATGATATACTGTAATACATGATTCATAACATCTACATTTAAGTTGTTTTGCTTCACTTAAGAATGTCTTAATCGTCACTCAAGTTTCTTATATTGTTAATGTAAATGGTTTGATATGCTTTAGCCCACATTTTTATTGAATTCACCAGTGCTTTCTTGAGTAGAATCTCCTCTCTGGCGCTGGATTGGTCTAAAGTCAGTTTCTCTATTCAGTAGCAGGCCTTTGTTATTGTAGCCAACTGGTTGGCAGAGACGCTTGTGGCGACTCTGACCATATGACTCCCAGATCGTATTCCATCTGAGCCTCTATTCACAAAGCAACTCAGTTGGAATGCTGATCTAGGATCATTTCACCCCTTTTGTTATTCATTAGGGTCTGAAAGCACTCCTGAGACACTGTGAATACGGGCCTTGTTGTCAAGCCTTCCCCAATCTCTGTTGGTCACACTCCACCCACACTGTTAAAAAAAACATGGATTCCTTATTGACGTTCTCTTCTTCTCTGTTTTCTTCTCCTTAGTGGGATTGTTGCGGCGCGTTCGGAGCGGACGACTGGAACCTCAACATCTATTTTAACTGCACGGACACCAACCCCAGCCGGGAGAAATGTGGAGTCCCCTTCTCCTGCTGCACCAAGGACCCTGCGGCAAGGAACTCTCACAGGGGCTAGGGAGGGTTGGTCAAGACATGGGTCATGGGGTTCGGCTAAACAAGTCTTACATTTTAAAGTGAAAATTACAAACGTAAGAAGCCTTTTTAAACCTCAACTAGGCTACAAGTTTGCATTTGCTACTGTGCAGGACAATTCTCTGCAACAAAAGAGTGGTCAAATTAAGATCCTACGTTGAAATGAATGAGTACTATAGTCGCTGAAAATACAGATTTACATGGTTTTCCATTATTTGGTTTGCCCCGATGACAGTATCTATGAGAGGGCAAAACTCATTTCTCAGACTGGCACCAAGGTTAAGGGCACCAACACACTGGGATTTTGTGTCCCGAGAATTTTTGATGGAGCTAATACTTAATTGGGAGTTGCCGGCTAAATGACAACGAATGATGATTGTCCGACAAAAAACAGTCCATCTTTTGAACAGGAAATGGTCATGTGTGTCAGTGGTATTATCAGTGGTGGTCAGGGTTATGATGACAGTTGACATCTGCTTTTTTTGATAACACTTCTATTTCTCTTCATTAGGAGGATGTGATAAACACGCAGTGTGGCTATGACGTACGAGACAAAACTGTGAGTGCTGTTCCATTTCTCTCTGTCCATCGACCTCTTTCCTTCTACACTTTTCCTTGATATAGTGACCTTTATTATTATGGAATCTAAGAATATACAAAGTCATATTATATTATAAAGGGTTATGATGAATGATCACATATGGTTGTATAATGAAGGCGTATGTTTGGTTTTCATGCCATTTGCGGGCTAAGGAGCTCCCTCTAATAAACATGTTACTGTCCCTTGTTGTAGGACGTAGAGCAGAAGACCTACATCCATGTGAAAGGCTGTGTGCCACAGTTTGAGAAGTGGCTACAGGACAACCTGACGCTAGTGGCTGGGATCTTCATAGGAGTTGCGTTGTTACAGGTGAGAGAAGCGTTTCTTTGACTCCTTTTAGCCTAGTGTACAAACAGGGCTAGCTACTCTCCGACTCAGAACATTAACTTGTCCCATCAGGGTGACAAGGTGTTGAAGGCGTTCCACAGGGATGCTTTCCAGTGTTGACTCCAATGCTTCTCACAGTTGTCAAGTTGGCTGGATGTCCTTTGTGTGGTGGATCATTCTTGATACACATGGGAAACTGTTGAGCGTGAAAAACCCAGCAGCGTTGCAGTTCTTGGCATAAACCGGTGCGCCTGGCACCTACTACCATAACCTGTTCAAAGGCACTGAAATCTTGTCTTGTTCATTCACCCTCTGAATGGCACACATACACAATCCATGTCTCAATTGTCAAGGTTTAAAAATCCTTCTTTAACCTGTCTCCTCCTCTTTATCTACACGGATTGAAGTGGATTAAATGAGCAGAAATTCAGAGTAGAGAAGCTTGCATGTGACTCAGTCACTGGTTACTATGGCTGACCATGTAAAACAACACATTTCACTGCACCTATCTGGCATATGTGACAAACACGTATACACTGAATAAAAAATAAACGCAACATGTAGTGATGGTAAATTGTTTCATGAGCTGAAATAAAAGATCCCAGACATTTTCCATACACACAAAAAAGCATATTTCTCTCAAATGTTGTGCCCAAATTTGTTTACATCCCTGTTAGTGAGCATTTATCCTTAGCCAAAATGATCCATCCACCTGACAGATGTGGCATATGAGGAAGCTGATTAAACAGCACGATCATTACACAGCTGCACCTTGTCCTGGGGACAATAAAAGACTGCTTTAAAACTTGCAGTTTTGTTACGCAACACAATGCCACAGATGTTTTGAGGGAGCGTGCAATTGGCATGCTGACTGCTGAATGTTAATTTCCTACCATAAGCCGACCCAAACGTACATTTTAGAGAATTTGGTAGTACTAACCGGCCTCACAACCACAGGCCTCGTGTAACCACACCAGCCCAGGACCTCCACATCCGGCTTCTTCACCTGCGGGATCATCTAATACCAGCCACCTGGACAGCTGATGAAAATGTGGGTCTGAACGACTGTCAGAAACTGTCTCAGGGAAGCTCATCTGCGTGCTTGTTTGTCCTCACCAGGGTCTTGATCTGAGAATGTAATGTTAATTTCTCTATCAATGTTGTTTTTGAGAATTTGGCAATAAGTCCAACCAGCCTCACAACCTCAGACCACGTGTATGGTGTTGTGTGGGTGAGCGGTTTGTGGATGCCAATGTTGTGAACAGAGTGGCCCATGGTGGGGTTATGGTATGGGCAGGCATACGCTGCCAACAAATACAATTGCATTTTATCAATGGCAATTTGAATGCACAGACATACCATGACAAGATTCATCCGTCGCCATCACCTCAGGTTTCAGCATGATAATGTAATGTTGCAAGGATCTGTACACAACTCTTGGAAGCTGAAAATGGCCGAGTTCTTCCATGGCCTCCCTACTCACCAGACATGTCACCCATTGAGCATGTTTGGGATGCTCTGGATCAACAGGTACGACCGCATCTTCCAGTTCCTGCCAATATCCAGCAACTTCGCAGAGCCATTGTTAAGAAATGGGACGACATTCCACCAGCCACGATCAACTCTATGGGAAGGAGACATGTCGCGCTGTATAAGGCAAATGTTGGTCACACCAGATACTGACTGGTTTTCTGATCCACGCCCCCTACCTTTTTAAGGAATCTGTGACCAACTGATGCATATCTGTATTCCCAGTCGTAAAATCCATAGATTAGTGCCTAATACATTTATTTCAATTGACTGATTTCCTTATATGAACTGTAACAGTCAAATCTTTGAAATAAATTGTTGCATGTTGTGTAATATATATATATATTTATTTTTATGTTAATGAAAACATGATTTAATGACAAAAGACATCACATTCATAATTCTTTCTTTCTTTTACAGATATTTGGAATATGCTTGGCACAAAACTTAGTTAGTGACATCGAAGCTGTGAGAGCAAGCTGGTGAGGAAATATAAAATACTTCAAATTAACATCTCAAGTTAATTCTATCACATCTGATGTGTTTCCTCATTCCCTACCACTTTTTATTAACTGGGTTCATTATTGATTGACACTTCGTAGGATAGGCTTTAACAGCATGGAAAATCAATCACTGAATCCAAGGTTCTAGATTCTTCTTAGAATCTAAATGGTGTTTTGTTTGATAGTGTGCCATCATGTGGACCAAAAGGGAATTTTCAAAACCAGAGAGTATTTTAGAAAAGGTGCTTCATTATATTTGGCATAGAATAAAGTAAGAAGATATTGCGCCGTATGTAATCAAGCTGCTGTAAAAGAAACAATGGTGGAATTTAACTCTTTAGTGGAATGTAACCACTAAATCTGCATTTTACAAGGTTCTTACTTGTTTTTGGCTACATATCAACCTAGATCCAGAATATGCTGAGTAAAACTTTTATAAAAACTTTTATTTGTACTTTGACTTTGCTCTGCTTCCTAACTTAACCTATTAGTTTGACTGAGTCATTTGGCAAAGGCTCTACGCCCTGCTCCTTCCAGCTGGCCACTCAGCTAGGAGACAGGAGCACAGCACCCCCTGTCCACATTACTATCCCCATCCCTCTGCCACACCATTGTCATGCCAACTCACCTCATTTTTCATCCCCTATACTTTGTCAGGATGCCCTCGCTCTCCATGCACCGACCCCTGCCTCACTCTGGAAAAAAAGGGTCTGCATACTACGCATGAGGAATGTACTCGCGAGCGTGTGTATGACCTGTAGCCGGTGGGTGTTGTTGTTGTCCTCCGTATGACCTGTAGCCGGTAGAGATTGTTGTTGTTGTCCTCCGTATTAACTGTAGCCGGTAGAGGTTGTTGTTGTTGTCCTCCGTATGACCTGTAGCTGGTGGGTGTTGTGGTTGTCCTCCGTATGACCTGTAGCTGGTGGGTGTTGTCCTCCGTATGACCTGTAGCTGGTGGGTGTTGTCCTCCGTATGACCTGTAGCTGGTGGGTGTTGTGGTTGTCCTCCGTATGACCTGTAGCCGGTGGGTGTTGTTGTCCTCCGTATGACCTGTAGCTGGTGGGTGTTGTGGTTGTCCTCCGTATGACCTGTAGCTGGTGGGTGTTGTGGTTGTCCTCCGTATGACCTGTAGCTGGTGGGTGTTGTGGTTGTCCTCCGTATGACCTGTAGCCGGTGGGTGTTGTTGTCCTCCGTATGACCTGTAGCCGGTGGGTGTTGTGGTTGTCCTCCGTATGACCTGTAGCTGGTGGGTGTTGTCCTCCGTATGACCTGTAGCCGGTGGGTGTTGTGGTTGTCCTCCGTATGACCTGTAGCTGGTGGGTGTTGTCCTCCGTATGACCTGTAGCCGGTGGGTGTTGTTGTCCTCCGTATGACCTGTAGCTGGTGGGTGTTGTCCTCCGTATGACCTGTAGCCGGTGGGTGTTGTCCTCCGTATGACCTGTAGCTGGTGGGTGTTGTTGTCCTCCGTATGACCTGTAGCTGGTGGGTGTTGTTGTCCTCCGTATGACCTGTAGCTGGTGGGTGTTGTTGTCCTCCGTATGACCTGTAGCTGGTGGGTGTTGTCCTCCGTATGACCTGTAGCCGGTGGGTGTTGTTGTCCTCCGTATGACCTGTAGCTGGTGGGTGTTGTCCTCCGTATGACCTGTAGCCGGTGGGTGTTGTCCTCTGTATGACCTGTAGCTGGTGGGTGTTGTTGTCCTCCGTATGACCTGTAGCTGGTGGGTGTTGTTGTCCTCCGTATGACCTGTAGCTGGTGGGTGTTGTCCTCCGTATGACCTGTAGCCGGTGGGTGTTGTCCTCCGTATGACCTGTAGCTGGTGGGTGTTGTTGTCCTCCGTATGACCTGTAGCCTGGTGGGTGTTGTTGTCCTCCGTATGACCTGTAGCTGGTGGGTGTTGTCCTCCGTATGACCTGGGTGTTGTCCTCCGTATGACCTGTAGCTGGTGGGTGTTGTCCTCCGTATGACCTGTAGCTGGTGGGTGTTGTTGTCCTCCGTATGACCTGTAGCTGGTGGGTGTTGTCCTCCGTATGACCTGTAGCCGGTGGGTGTTGTTGTCCTCCGTATGACCTGTAGCTGGTGGGTGTTGTCCTCCGTATGACCTGTAGCCGGTGGGTGTTGTCCTCTGTATGACCTGTAGCTGGTGGGTGTTGTTGTCCTCCGTATGACCTGTAGCTGGTGGGTGTTGTGGTTGTCCTCCGTATGACCTGTAGCCGGTGGGTGTTGTTGTCCTTCGTGAATCAGTAGTAGTCACTGTAGTGAATGATTTACCACAGCCCAGACCCTGCAAGACCCATGTTTCATTCATAACAGTATGTTAACATTAATAAAGTACAGATCAGTATCAGGGAATACACCTCTGTCAGGGATTTTAAGATCATAGATCAAATGTGTTTTATTTGGCCCCCAAGTTCTGAGCAAAAAAATAAATTTCACTGTTGATCATAAACAAATGTAAAAACAGAAAATCGGCTCCAAGGGATTTTAATTTAGGATTTTTTTTCCCAAAGCAGAGGGACATATGCTATATTATCCAAATAATAATAGATGGGATTTATATAACACTTTTCTTCCAACTGAGGTACTCAAAGCGCTTTACATAGTAGGGGGAAACTCACCTCATTCACCAGCAATGAGCAGCACCCACCTCAGGTAGCAGGGTGAGGAGTGATATGCCAATCAGGGATGATTACGTGACCATGTTGGAAATGTAGACATGACACCGGGGTCAACACCCCTACTCTTACAATAACAGTCTACTCTTACAATAACAGTCTACTCTTACAATAACCGTCATGGCATTTTGAATGACCACAGAGAGAGTCAGGACACCGTTTTAACGTCCCATCCGAAAGACAGCACCCTATGCAGGACAATGTTCCCAAATGTAATCCAGGTTTGAAATAGTTTTAGTTAAATATTTTATCCATTTAGGCTTCTTGCTGTCAATTGGCAGTCTAAAAATATATATTTTCTTGTGCTCTGGCCCCACGACCATCCGCTCAAGAAAATAATTGTCCTGCGGCTGAATTTAATTGATGATCCCTGACGTATAACATTTGTATGTAAATCTAAATGTCAGGCTAAGATGGAGGCTTAACTAGCTCACTGTTTGTTGGCAACAGTCTGCCAATAGATTTAAGGACATGACCCATTTCCTTCAGCCATCAGTTCAACCCAGATCCTGTGGTCATGAAGAATAGAAACAGTTTCAGAATAATAACCAACTTCCCTCAGATCCCTCCACCAATCCTTTGGCCACTCTCCCACTTGTCACTGTCCCAAACTCTGCCACCCCTGTGCCAAGCCATCACTCTGTGCCTCCCTGCCCTATTCCCACTTAATTTCTCCACCAGGGGTGTATTGAGGATGCATTACATGTTCACCGAAAACTCAGGAATGTAAATAGAATTTAACATGTGGTTCCAGAGTATTTTGAACACTACTGAATATGCAGCAGAGTAGGACTGAAAAACACCTGATAATATGACAACTTTAGTCATTCTGAATGCTCCCCTTCCCTGGCTTTGCTCTTATGTAATGAAAGGAACATGTTTTAAACCTTCCTTTTGCTTTCTCTTGCTGTGTAGTTTATTTACCTGATGTCGCTGCCCGGCTTGACCCAGGAACGCACAGGTAAGGATCACTACCAAGTCATCTAGCTAAGCGTAAATGGTACAATACATCATAATGGACTTTTGTCTCAAATACAACCGTGTCGTTGACTTTTCTCAATGTTGGCCCTAGTAATACTGAAACTATGATTAGTTTGTTTTAAGAGCTGTGTCTGACCTTGATTTCCATTTGTCCCCAGGTCTCTTCAGCATGGCTACGCCAGTCTCAGAGCATCAACAGATGCTAGAACTAGGAATGATACCACCTGCACCATATTCCGTCGTGATGACTGGCACATTCTGATCCTTTTTAAGAGGTTTGGGCTTGCAAAATTCCAGTAACTTTCCAGAAATCCCAGTTGGAAGATTCCTCCAATCAGGATTTCTGGAAAACCTGGGAAGTTACCCACGCTTTGCATCCCATTTGTTCCATGTGGTAAACAGTGTAGAAATGTACAGAAAATAATGAAGACAAAAAAATGTACTTGGGGGTGTTTGTAAATGCACTGCATGCCTATCACAATGGCATGGACTCGTTTAAATTCATGATGTACAGAAGCTCTTATTGACACAGGTATTTTTAACAGTAAAATGGTAGCTGTATGTGGCGACACTGAGCATTAGGGAAGAGGGTAATGGTGCTAGAATACAAATGTACAGTAATAGTCGCAGCCCTCAAGTCGTTCGCTTTGAACTGCAGTAGACTTGTAGGCTCAAGAGTTTCTGTGGCACAGATGGGCATTCGTTATATTTCATGGCATCTCTACCTGGGTGAAATACATACAGGTACGTTACATACTTTCAAATACTTGAGGTGGGCCTGATTTAGCAAGAGTTTGCACTTTTGGGGGGGACTAGTCAATTGGTTCTATTGTAACAGACAAGCTAAATCAAGCACACTTCCAAGTATCAATTTATTTGACCCAGGTCTGATCTCTGCACACTCATACATTAAAATGAATTGTCAATACATTCAATGAACTGAAAAACTTCATGTCCATTTCTTGCTATGGTAGTCTTCTGTTTTCAATACCGCTAAGTGAAGTGTCAATCTTTAGGAATCCCTCACTTTATATTCAATCTTGTTCTGAGGGATGAATGTGATTTGTTCGATTGCTCAGCGGAGGGAGTTTACAATGACCAGTGAGTGAATAAAACTCACTTCCTGACATTTGTTGGTGGTGGAGGGCGTAACACATGGGTTGCTGTGCTGAGGGTTCCTGGCTCAAATCCCTGTGTGCTTTCAGTTTTCTAGCTCAATGATCAGTGAGTCAAATTAAACAAATGCTTGTAGGGAGGTGGCAGGCGCGTTAAATACAGGTTGAGACAAGTTCCCTGTTGAGGATCCCCATGTCTTGTTTTCCAACCTTGGAACTTACTTTCTAAAGTTAACCAATCACTTTTCACATTTGTCTAACCATTTCTTGTGACTGGTTAAAGGACCAAAACCTAAGGCGGGTGGATGGGGTCCTGGGTGGCAGAGGTCGTAACACGAGGGTGTCCATGCATTAGGTCCTCGGTTTCGATTCCTCGTGTGGCTTTTAAAATAACTTAACCAATTACACTCCTTTCTGCCCTCAGAACAAGAAAATAAAGGTTTGATTCAATCTGTATCGTGGAAGTTCAGTGCTATAGCGCAATTGACACTTAATGCCCCACGTTCACGGAGATTGCGCTCATGATAAACTTTGCATATAGGCTCAACAGCTTCTACCCTCCAAGCCATTAGACTGCTGAACAATTCATGAACATTTACACTGATACCCCCTCCCCTCTTGTACACTGCTGCTACTTGCCGTTTGTTTGTTACCTATACATAGTCACTTCGCCCCCACCTACATGTACAGATGACCTCAACTAGCCTGTACCTCTGCACACTGACTCGGTACCGGTGCCCCATCTATATAGCCTGGTTATTCTTAGTGTTACTTTTTGACTACTTATATTTTGTTCTTGAACGGCATTGGAGGTTAAGGGCTTGTAAGTAAGCATTTCAAGGTAAAGTCTACACTTGTTTGATTTGATACATCGGCTCAATCGCAAACTACCTTTAAATTTCAAATCGCACTGAACTTCCATGATAGGGATTGAATCGAGCCCTTTGTTTTTCTTTCAATCCCATGAAATAAATCCTTTTTGTTGACTTGCTGACACTGTTAATAGTACTAATTATTATTAAAAGGACAAGACAGAAAGTGAATTGGCATCCTCTTTCTCTCGGACTCCATTACGCATTCATGTATTGGTCAATGGTGCTTTGGCTAGTCCCTCAATCAGAAACAGTGACAAAGGTGTGATCAATGGACATTACATCACTGTCAAAACTACGTAGTGTTTGCCAGGCCTATCAGAGCACCTCAAAGCCAGGCATGTGAAGCTGCATTCTATTCGAGATGGAGCTTCTGCTTACCCCTAGCCTAATTGTCTCAGATCCATGAAGAGAAGTGAACAAGGATAGATGCGAGGGGACAACCATATGAAATGGAATGCAGCCTAGGTGACACCATAGCCTTGGCCAAGGCACTCAGGAAACCCTGTGTGACCATGAATGAAATATGATTAGAGTGACTTATCAATATTATGAAACAGACGTCACCCTCTTACTCTATCAACAGGCAGTACAAACTCTAGAAACAGATACATTATCGCCAGCAATCTTTAATTATCTGTTTGAGTTACGATCTTCCAAATGTACAACTCAATGACATTTACAACAAACATTTATACCATAACGCAGTTAGTTTGTAGTTACGTCTTGATTGGATTGTGTCTTTGTAAAGTTACAAATCTGAAATTACCATTCATACCTGACAAAAAAAAACAAATTTAACAAGACCGATTAGTAAACAAATAATTTATATTTTAAAAAAACGCCTATGTCACCAGACGTTGCCTAACGCAGTATCCATCATGCTGGAATGGGCATGTTCTCGATACTTGGAGTGGGAGAGAAACCATCACACATGCAAACAAAGCGCTGGCTGGGATAAACCATAGAGAGGTACCACGTAGACGGTGGGGGGATCTTCTCTGGCTGTCTGGACTGGCCCATTCTGACAGGGTTATGGGGAGGTTCTCGTAGCTGTCAGGGAGACCACAGTGACTATGTGAAACGATGCAGCCAGATTCCAATCGATGGTGACGTTCCAGTGCATCTCTTTTGCAGTCGCGTTATATAGATGATCAGATCTCACAACACCTGGAGAAGTGTTAAATAACTTAGGAACCACATTAATATGATATAGAAATCTTCTGAAATGTGCAGCGCTACGGCAACAAAGACACCCTGGAACATACACCCACCCCCCCCCAAAATCGGTCTTTCCTGGCGCATCATAATCCATTCAGGCATATACTACGCACCTGGTAGGGCTGACTGCTTCACTGTACACTCAGAGACCAGGGAGAGCGTGACTGTTCATCTGGGGGATCTAACTTGTAACTTACACAGGATTCCCCAATGTTATGTGAGAATTATTACATGCTAGTGGAGTCAGCCTAGGGTATGTTCAGTTGGGGTTAAACATTTACAACATTGCAGATAGAAATCTAACACATTTAGTTAACACAATTGCCTATTCTACTTGACAGACTGTCATATCTGTTCCACATAATATATTTACATCTGAACATTCTGTAACATTTCCCCATTCTAAACATACCCTTGATATAACAGTAAGGTTGTTTGAGACAGAAAGTTAAGTTTAAATCGGGTTTGTATGAAAGTTAAGGGAAGAGAGAGGGATCGGTTGGGATCATCAAGAAAACTCCTTTAAAACGCCAGTTTAAGTACAACATGACTGAACTCTACTCAGCTCTGGAAGATCTGCCCAGGGCTGTGGTTTTGGGTATGTGAGGGTCAAAATGAACATGGATACACCATCAACTGGACTAAAACATGCAGTTCGTCTTCAACTCAAGCTAAGATGGGACATAGGATGGATGCATGGCTGCTTAGTTTGTTTTCAGACCAACCTACTCAGTTTTTTTTCTTCTTTTTGTATTGTTTTTCAACGGGTTTCACAGCTATGGTCATAAAAAGTCTTCTCTTTGTATGTCTATTGCAGAAAGAAAGGAGTACGCATGCGTGAGCGGCGGTAGTGTGGGAAGGCAGGCTGTAAGGCAGAGGGGGGTACGTTTTAGCTGGACCAGCTGGCTGTTGACAGGGGCAAAGGGACAGGATACCTTGGCACGTGATGATAGGACACACAGAGGGAAGTTCTGGAGAGAGAGAGGGAAGGGGGGCAGGGATTGGCTATGAGGCAGGCATTGGGGGGAGTGCGGGCATTAAGAGTCCTTTAGCTCTGTGCCGTTAGCCTCTGCTCTGTGAGCGACGCCTGGTGGGACACCGTTTTGTTCTCGTGCGACCGCAGCTTGGAGACCACGTCGATGAAGGCCAGGCCCTGCACTTCTTTATGGAGAGGCTCTGGAGGAGGGAAAGATAACAGGTCTCATTCAGAAGTCTTTAAAGGAAGAGCACAAACCTAAACCAGAACATTCAGCTACATTCCAATGTCCATACTAGTACACCACTCTGCTATGCCTTAGCTTGGATATTGGAGCAGAGGTTGTGTCTAAGTGGCTGATTCAAAATGGCCACCCCTTTTACCTGAGCCCATGACCGCACAGATGAGGATCATGGAGTTGTATTTGATCTCCGGGGCGGTCCTCTCGTCTGAGAGCAGCTTGTGGAGCACCTGCACCAGGCCAGCCCCGACAAAGTCCTTTTCAGCCCCCACTGAAACCATAAAAAACACATTTGTCCAATTATTTTAATGCATTTCAATGCCCCACCAGAGTCAATGCTTTGCTTCTGAGAAAAGGGTGTACTGAGCACCCCGTTACAAATGCTTCAACAGTGAATTTAATTTATACAGTGCGTCTCACTAGGTCAAAATTGCTTTCCATTGTATGGAACTCACCCTGTGCATCATCAAACTACTTGCAGTTGATTCAAGCCATGCAATATCAGGTCATGTTCAGTAAGCATGGAAAATTGAAATTATTTTAAAACCGAGTAAAACAGAAACCCCCCTCCATTTCTAAACATTTTACTACAGTATGCCCTACTGAACACAACCCAGGCACAGTCAAAGGAAGTGCTACCAATCTGGACTTTACAAAACCATGTGGCAAACACAGTAGTCAGAATTAGGCTGCACTGTGACATGAACCTGACTGTGACCTCACTCTTACCCAGGTCCAACCCGGCGATGAGGCCCAGAGCCACCAGCGCCTCGTTCTGCATGATCATGTGTTCGCTCATCGCCATGACTACTAAGTGCTTCACACCTGCCCCCTGGATGACTGTTTTTACGACGTCCTGAAATCACAAAAACAAACATTTCAAATGGGGCACAATTCTAAAACGGGGATATTTTCTCCACCTTGTGGGGGGCTACTGGGTGTGCAGGGTTTTGCTCCAGCCCTGCCCCAACCCACATACCCTCTACTAACCCGCTGCTCATCAGGACTCTGAAATGAGGTGTGTAAGTTAGAGCAGGATGGGAGCACAAACCTGCACACCCAGTGACTTTCCAGGAGGAGAGACCACTAGGCCAGTCCACCACTGCTCTAAATGATACATGACTTGTGTACAATTTTTTTTTTACCTTTATTTTACTAGGCAAGTCAGTTAAGAACAAATTCTTATTTTCAATGACGGCCTTTCTAGTGGGTTAACTGCCTGTTCAGGGGCAGAACGGCAGATTTGTACTTTGTCAGCTCGGAGATTCGAACTTGCAACCTTTCGGTTACTAGTCCAACGCTCTAACCACTAGGATATCCATGCGTAAGTATGACATATCTAGCTGTGATATCACTACCACAGGGGTGCTATTCTGTCTAAAGACCTGCAAATAGGACAGAGGTCACAAATCTACAGATTAGAAGGGGAAAACCAGCCCGAGTAACACCGGAGTCATTCTCCCCTGAGATGAGACTGGATGGGAAGTGTAGCAGAACTGCCAACGCTAGGTCTAGGCATTATCCCACAAGAAAGATCCTATTTCAGGAAGAGTTACACAATGAATCACAGTCCGTTGTTCCCCTTTATGATCAACAGTTCCATTATGGGTCAGAATGCATTCTGTGGTCACAGCCAGCCAACTAGTCAGTCACAGATGGTGTGTGTTTCCATGGCAGCTGGCCCTAACCTTTGATTTGCTGTGGCGGATGAGAGCTGAGAGCAGTCTGTTGGACTCTCCCATGACTCCTGCATGGTCCTTGGCCTCACACCACTCTACTAGACGCTCCACAAGCTTGGAATTGGTCCCCAGCTGGTCTGCTGCATCCGCTGGGGAGAAAACAACAAGCTCTCTGGTATATAAACTGAAATGACTCAACATAAACTGGTAACTTCTTGTTGAAATTATTTTTAAATGGGTCAATTCTTGGTAACAATGAGTACTTTCTAGTATTTGTTATAATGAATCTCTGAACTCCAGGAAGGAAGAGATAAAAAAAAATCTGTATTGTAACACCATACAGGTATTAATGTCCTATCACCTTGAATTGCCTGCTATTCTAACACCCTGTCAACATCGCACTGTGACACTCCGGTCCATAGCGACTCAATCAAAGATGGACTCCATCGATCGCCATGTCACTTTGGATCCAGCTGGACTGCACTTGGCCTTGTTCGGTCCTCCCCAACCTAACCACTATTTGATGAAGATTCAAACGTTTGGCGGAAAACATAGCTTTTTAAAATGTATTTGTAATTTATTTTTTTAGACTGTACTTTCCCATCAATGGCTTCCCGAGTGGCACAGGTGTCTAAGGCAGTGCTTGAGGCGTCACTACAGATCCGGGTTCGATGTCTGGCTGCGTCGCAGCCGGCTGCAACCGGGTGACCAATGAGGCGACGCACAATTGGCCCAGAGTCTTCCGGGTTAGGGGATGTCCTTGTCCCATCGCGCTCTGCTGACACGGTCGCCAGTTGTACGGTGTTTCCTTCAACACATTCGTGCGGCTGGCTTCCGGGTTAAGTGAGCAGTGTGTCAAGAAGCAGTGCGCCTTGGCAGGGCCGTGTTTCGGAGGACGCATGGCTCTCGAAAATACTCTGCTGAATAAATAAAATCTTTGCACCTGGATTTGATACTGACCAATTTAAGGACAAAGAGTGAGGTATGGAACAAATCAAGTTTAGAGCATCATTAGGAAAGCAGTATCACCTCCATTTCAGAAAAGGTTCCTTTAGATCTTTCTGCAAAGTTAATGGGTTGAAACATTCACACCTGTGACTGATTCTGGTCAATTTAAATAGAGCGCGAAGCACAGACGTCGGGGGCATCATTAGGAAGTTGCTCTGCAGTGTATTAAATGTGCTATAATTGTGATATATAGGTGTTATAAAGATGCTCTACCCTGTGTGTCGATGAGCATGCGTAACGTCCCCAGCAGTTTGAACTGGACAGGAGGCATCTCTGACGGGAGGAACTTCAACACCGTATCTGACACACCAGCTGACAGCATTTTAGCCTTGTTCACCACTTCGGGAAAGATTATAAATAAAAGATTAAACATGTTAAATAAATCAATTCAAACTATGCTCCCTCCTCAAAGACATGTATAATCTGCTTTGTTTCCTTAGATATGGACTGTACATGTCAATGTTGTACACCATGAAAATAAACAATACACTAACTTAGTAACAATTGTATTCAACCAATATTAACCTAAGGCTCAAAGAAGGAACTTAAGTACAGGGAAGCACTTTTGACTAGAAGTTGTTTGTAGTTGCATTTGCCAAGACCTGCCCCCACCCACAGATCACAAAGACGTACAGGGGAAGCACTTCTGACAGGAAGTTAATGTTAAAGACTTGCCTTGAACCTACGAATCATATAGAAAATGTAGAACACAGTATACTCAATCATGCATGGAGCGCCTTGGGCGTCTCACCAGGAATGGCCAGGTTGCGAAGGGCGCTGAGCGCGGCGTGCTGCACGGTGACGTTACCCTCCTCCACGTGGCGATCCAGCAGCTCCAGAAGCTTCTGAACAATGCCTGATTCCACCATCTGTATGCAGTTACCATCTGGGGGGTGAATAGTAAAAACAGCCCACAATTCTCTAAACAATATTTTCCTGGCTTTAATATTTCTGAAACTCTGTGGTGAAGCTGAGTAATGGCCTGGAATGACTCATGATTGGGACTTGTATTCAGCTCTCTGAGTGTGTTTTCATTGGGGGGGAACTTAACTAGAGAGAAAATCTGGAAGAAAGTGGGGGGGGCGTGCAAAAGTCGATTCTCTGTTCTACATGGCAGAGAAGTATGTTTGCTCTATATACAGAACATTTGGAAAGTATTCATACCTTCCTTTTCCCCACATTGTTTACAGCCTTATTTGAAAATGGATTGAATCCAATAAAAACAATTCAATCTTCAAACAATACCCCATAACGACAAAGCGAAAAACGTTTAGATTTTGTGATTAAAAATTAAAAACAGAAATACCTTATTTACATAAGTATTCAGACCCTTTGCTATGAGGCTTGAAATTGAGCTCAGGTGCATCCTGTTTCCATTGATTATCCTTGAGATGTTTCTACAACATGATTGGGGTCCACCTGTGGTAAATTCATTTGATTGGACATGATTTGGAAAGGCACACGTCTATATAAAAAGGTCCCACAGTTGCCAGTGCATATCAGAACAAAAACCAAGCCACGAGGTCGAAGGAATAGTCTGTAGAGCTCCGAGACAGGATTGTGTCGAGGCACAGATCTGGGGAAGGGTACCAAAACATTTCTGCAGTATTGAAGGTCGCCAAGAACAGTGGCCTCCACCATTCTTAAATGGAATAAGCTTGGAACCACCAAGACTCTTCGTGGAGCTGGCCACCCGGCCAAACTGAGCAATTGGGGGAAAGGGCCTTGGTCAGGGAAGTGAACAAGAACCCGATGGGCACTCTGACATAGCTCCATAGTTCCTCTGTGGAGATGGGAGAACCTTCCAGAAGGACAAACATCTCTGCAGCACTACCAATCAGGTCTTCATGGTAGTGGCCAGATGGAAGCCACTCCTCAGTACAAGGCACATGCCCGCTTAGAGTTTGCCAAATAGCACCTAAAGGACTCAGACCATGAAAAACAAGATTCTCTGGTCTGATGAAACCAAGATTTAACTATTTGGCATGAAGGCCAAGCGTCACGTCTGGAAACCTGGCACCATCCCTACGGTGAGCATGGTGGTGGCAGCATCATGCTGTGGGGATTTTTTCCAGTGGCAGGGACTGGGAGACTAGTCAGGATCGAGGCAAAGATGAACGAAGCAAAGTACAGAGATCCTTGATGAAAACCTGCTCCAGAGTGCTGAGGACCTCCAGAGTGCTGAAGACTGGGGTGAAGGTTCACCTTCCAAAAGGACAACGACCCTAAGCACACAGCCAAGACAATGCAGGAGTGGCTTCAGGACAAGTCTCTGAATGTCCTTGAGTTGCCCAGCCAGAGCTCGGACTTGAACCCGATCAAACATCTCTTGAGAGACCTGAAAATAGCTGTGCAGCGACGCTCCCCATCCCAACCTGACAGAGCTTCAGAGGATCTGCAGAGAAGAATGGGAGAAACTACCCCAATACAGGTGTGCCAAGCTTGTAGCGTCATACCCAAGAAGACAAGGCTGTAATTGCTGCCAAAGGTGCTTCAAAGTACTGAGTAAATGGTCTGAATACTTATATAAATGTGATTATTTTTTTTTTTGTATAAATTTGCAAAGAAATTCTAAAAAACAGTTTTTTTCTTTGTCATTATAGAGTAGTCAGTGGATTAAGGTTGTAACTTAAATTGTGGAAAATGTCAAGGGGTCTGAACGCTTTCCAAACACACTGTGATTCTAGAATCTGAGTGTTATATTTTAGTCTTTCGTACTGGTCCCCTGTGAGAATTGAACCCGTGAAGAGGGCACAACAAAACCTATTCCCCCTCAGGAGACTGAAAAGATGAGTCATGGGTTCTCAGATCTTCAAAAGGTTCTAAAGCTGCGCCTGGTGTGGCAACTGCTCGGGCTCCGACCGCAAGTCACTACAAAGGGTAGTGCGTACGGCCCAGTACATCACTGGGGCTATACTCAACCTCGTCTCAGGGTAGTAAGTTGATGGTTTGTTGATATCCCTCTAGTGGTGTGGGGGCTGTGCTCTAGTGGTGTGGGGGCTGTGTTTTGGCAAAGTGGATGGGGTTATATCCTCAGTGTCACCCGACCCACCAGTCTCCAGTATCTATGCTGCAATAGTGTATGTGCCAGGGGACTGGGGTCAGTCTTATATCTGGTGTCCTGTGTGAATTTAAGTTCTCCCTCCCTCTCCCCTCCCGGAGGACCTGAGCCCTAGTATTATGCCTCAGGTAAGACTGGCTGTCCCCAGTCCACCTCGTCATGCTGCTACTCCAGTTTCAACTGGTCTGCCTGTGGCTAGGGAATCCTGACCTGGTCACTGAACGTGCTACCTTGTCCCGGACCTGCTGTTTTCGACTCTCTCTACCTGCGGTCTCAAACTCAATGCTTGGCTATGAAAAGCTAACTGACATTTACTCCTGGGGGTACTGACCTGTTGCACCCTCTACAACCACTGATTATTATTATTTGACCCTGCTGGTCATCTATGAAGGTTTGAACATCTTGAAGAACAACATGGCCTTAAATGGCCATGTACTCTTATAATCCCCACCCGGCACAGTCAGAAGAGGTTCCTCTCTAGGTTCCTGCCTTTCTAGAGAGTTTTTCCTAGCCACTGTGCTTCTACTATTGCATTGCTTGCCCTCTGGGGTTTTAGGCTGGATTTCTGTATAGCACTTTGTGACATCTGCTGATGTAAAAAGGGCTATAAATAAATGTGATTGATTGATCAACTGGTACTAGAGAGAGAAGTGTATATGTTCTACATGATGTTTCCAGTTTGAGTGATGAGATTAGTCAAGAGGCAGTTTTATCCTGAATAACCCTTTTTGTTGGTTCCCTATCCCAGCAGGCAAAACTGGTTGAATTATTTCAGTTCAACATGGTAACGATGTCCTTTCAACATTGCAATGACTTCATTTCAACCAGGTTTGCCCACTGAGCTGTTACTACAGACAACGTGTGCAGTAATCGCTTTACCGTTGCGGGCAAAGTTGGCAATGGCCAGTGCCCCTGCCAACTGCAGCTGGTGGTTGTGGGATGGTACCCAGGAAAGGACCCTCTCGAACACACTGCCCTTGCCCGCGTCAAACAGCTTCTGCATGGACTCATCTGAAGGGAGAGAGATGTGGAGAGGCTGTCAACACAAAACACCTGCCCACTGCACCAGAGGGGAGAGAGATGTAGAGAGGCTGTCAAACACAAAACACCTGCCCACTGCACCAGAAGGGAGAGAGATGTAGAGAGGTTGTCAACACAAAACACCTGCCCACTGCACCAGAGGGGAGAGAGATGTAGAGAGGCTGTCAAACACAAAACACCTGCCCACTGCACCAGAGGGGAGAGAGATGTAGAGAGGCTGTCAACACAAAACACCTGCCCACTGCACCAGAAGGGAGAGAGATGTAGAGAGGCTGTCAACACAAAACACCTGCCCACTGCACCAGAGGGGAGAGAGATGTAGAGAGGCTGTCAAACACAAAACACCTGCCCACTGCACCAGAAGGGAGAGAGATGTAGAGAGGCTGTCAACACAAAACACCTGCCCACTGCACCAGAGGGGAGAGAGATGTAGAGAGGCTGTCAACACAAAACACCTGCCCACTGCACCAGAAGGGAGAGAGGCAATCAAAATGTCACAGCAGTTATTTACTAAAAAAAAATATATACATAGACCACACACAAATAAGCATATATGTTTCTGGAAGAAAATGTTACAGGATAAATGTCCTACTTCTTGGCTTCAGTATAACAAAGTGGTGAGGGAAGATCGGAAGGCAAGTAGAATGCTATGTTTATGTTTTGAGGAACAGAAACGGGAATGTAAATGATCTATACTGTTCCGGAATAGAACAGTTATTTTCAAAGCATACATTCCGGGCATTATTCTTTAAAAATATATATTTTTTAAAAGATAATAGGCCCCACAAAAAAACAAAAAAAAATCACAACAAAGCACCTACGCAAGGCCCCTCACTGTCACTCGTTAACGTATTCCAGTTTCTGTCTGCCAGCTGTAAATCTTTGCCAGTTTGTGTCGCGTGCACGTTTGTATGCTGCCTGCCTCTACTCCCTCCGAAGCATAGGCTACTGATTATACGAGCGTGATTTGGAAGATGGGGAGAGAGGATTAATTTGAGAAGAATTAATTCACTTTTTCAAACGCTAGTACCGGATACTATAGTTATCACGTTTGATTTAACAAAGAAAAAAAATCTGGTGCTGCTCTGCACACCCAAATGTAGTTAACGAAGATTCAAATCAGGAAGACTTGTCTGAATACTTGTCCAACTTCATCCAGTAAGCATAACATAATTCACTTTGTTTCCTAGTCTATGGGTCGAGTGAGAATAAATCACCAGCATAGTCTCTCGTTTCTTCTCCTCTCCTATAAGCCATGTGCGAAACATCATTCTCCTATTTACCTTATAGCCTAGAAGCACCCCCCCCCCCAAAAAAAAAATACACATTCCGCATGCTTGTCTATACAGAAAAAGAAAATACTTCAAAATACTTCACCAGAAAGCATGACTTAGCCACAGAGGAATCGAGGATCATTAGCTGTGGACTGTTTCACAAGCTCGTAGGCCTATCAATGCCTATTTGAGAAGACCAGTATTTGGGCTGTGCGCGTGGCAATAGGACTAGCTGATTATGGAGTTGAGGCTATCAGTGAAAAGCATCTAAAATGTGTGGTGTAGAATTTTCAAATGTTGAGACAAGATGGGGGAGGGGTGTGGCGACGATACAGGAGAGTCTTTCTCCAGAACGGAAGAAGCTGGCGATCTTGTAATTATTGACTTAACTTTTATCATTTTAAATTCCGATTTTTATGATGAACCACGTGGCAAGGATTTTTTAGAAACCAAAACGTTATTGAAATTAAACTGTTCCACAAAAATGTGCATATTAAAATCATAACTGGCATGCAGAATGGCAGAAAATGGTAGGATCAATTGTAAGCTTCCACAAACCTGAAACTCACCGGCCGCCTATGGAGTCTGAAGCATTTTGAAAACATAATTGTTTGAATCCTGAATGTTTTATTTTATGGAGGAAAGTCTAACACCTATGAGGCAGGCCTACAATCTACCAATCCTACCATTGAGACATGCCCCATAACACAAAAATAAAAAAAAATGGCAGGATTTATCCAATTAAGTAAGTTTTCAAAATGCATACTACCTCCAGCTCACATTGTAAAGTGTTTGGTGATGCACTAATAGCCTGCTGCCTGCACTAGAATGGTGTTGGATTCCAGCTCCAAATATACGTCATGTTATCATAGTAGAACTTATTGATTACTTTCCATGTAAAAGGAATGTAAAGTCAGCAAAAAAAGAAACGTCCGTTTTTCAGGACCCCGTCTTCAAGATAATTTGTAAAAATCCAAATAACTTCAGACTACAGGTCGACCGATTATGATTTTTTCAACACCGATACCGATTATTGGATGACCATAAAGGCCAATAACGATTATTGGAGGACCATAAAAGCAGATACCGATTAAAAATCAGCCAATTTTTATTTTTAGTAATAATGACAACAATACTAAATGAACACTTATTAAAATTTAATATAATACATCAATGAAATCAATTTAGCCTCAAGTAAATAATGAAACATGTTCAATTTGGTTTAAATAATGTAAAAACAGTAAGAAAAACAGAAGTAAAAGTGCAATATGTTCCATGTAAAATATGTGCCATGTAAGAAAGCTAACGTTTCAGTTCCTTGCTCAGAACATGAGAACATATGAAAGCTGGTGGTTCCTTTTAACATGAGTCTTAAATATTCCCAGGTAATAAGTTTTAGGTTGTAGTTATAGGAATTATAGGACTATTTCCCTCTATACCATTTGTATTTCATTACCCTTTGACTATTGGATGTTCTAATAAGCACTTTAGTATTGCCAGTGTAAGAGTATAGCTTCCGTCCCTCTCCTCGCTCCTCCCTGAGCTCGAACCAGGAACACAACGACAATTAGCGCGCGCTAACTAGCTAGCCATTTCACTTCAGTTACACGAGCCTCATCTCGGGAGTTGATATGCTTGAAGTCATAAACAGTGCAATGCTTGACGCACAACAAAGAGCTGCTGGCAAAACGCACGAAAGTGCTGTTTGAATGAATGTTTACGCGCCTGCTTCTGCCTACCACCGCTCAGTCAGATTATATGCAACGCAGGACACGCTAGATAATATCTAGTAAATAGTGATGATTGATTTTTTATAAGATAAGTTTAATGCTAGCTAGCAACTTACCTTGGCTTACTGCATTCGTGTAACTCCTTGTGGAGTGCAACGAGAGAGAGGCAGGTCGTTATTGCGTTGGACTAGTTAAGGTTGCAAGATTGTATCCACCGAGGTGACAAGGTGAAAATCTTGGCTGTTAACCCACTGTTCCTAGGCCGTCATTGAAAAGAATAATGTGTTCTTAACTGACTTGCCTAGTTAAATAAAGATTAAATAAGGGTGTAAAAAAATAATATATATATATATATATATCTCTTTTTTTTTTATCGTCAAGTCGGTGCCCAAATATACAGATTTTCGATTGTTATGAAAACTTGAAATCGGCCCTAATTAATCGGCCATTCCGATTGATCGGTCAACCTCTACTTCAGACCTTCATTGTAAAGGGTTCAAACACTGTTTCCCATGCTTGTTCAATGAACCAAAAACAATGAAGATGCACATGTGGAACGGTCGTTAAGACACTAACTGCTTACAGACAGTAGACAATTAAGGTCAGTTATGAAAACTTAGTAGAAAGGCCTCAGTGTCCTAACTCTGGAAAACACCAAAAGAAAGATGCCCAGGTTCCCTGCTCATTTGCATGGACATGCCTTAGGCATGCTGCAAGGAGGCATGAGGACTGCAGATGTGGTCAGGGCAATAAATTGCAATGTTCGTACTCGCAGTAGCAGACCACGTGTAACACCTGCACAGGATCGGTACAGCCGAAACATCACACCTGCGGGACAGGTACAGGATGGCAACAACAACTGCCCGAGTTACACCAGGAACGCACAATCCCTCCATCAGTGCTCAGACTGTCCACAATAGGCTGAGAGTGGCTGGACTGAGGGCTTGTCGACCTGTCGTAAGGCAGGTCCTCACCAGACATCACCGCCAACAACATTGACTATGGGCAAACCCACCGTCGCTGGACCAGACAGGACTGGCAAAAAGTGCTCTTCACTGACCAGTCAGGATTTTGTTTCAGCAGGGGTGATGGTCGGATTCGTGTTTATCATCGAAGGAATGAGCGTTACACCGAGGCCTGTACTCTGGAGCAGGATCGATTTGGAGGGTCCGTCATGGTCTGGGGTGGTGTGTCAAAGCATCATCGGACTGAGCTTGTTGTCATTGCAGGCAATCTCAACGCTGTGCGTTACAGGGAAGACATACTCCTCCCTCATGTGGTACCCTTCCTGCAGGCTCATCCTGACAATGCCACCAGCCATACTGCTCGTTCTGCAAGACAGGAATGTCAATGTTCTGCCATGTCCAACGAAGAGCCCGGATTTCAATCCCATTGAACACGTCTGGAACCTGTTGGATCGGAGAGTGAGGGATAGGGCCATTCCCCCCAGAAATGTCCGGGAACTTGCAGATGCCTTGGTGGAAGAGTGGGGTAACACCTCACAGCAAGAACTGGTAAATCTTGTGCAGTCCATGAGGAGGAGATGCACTGCAGTACTTAATGCAGCTGGTGGCCACACCAGATACTGACTTACTTTTGATTTTTAACCCCCCCCCTTTCTTTCAGGGACACATTATTCCATTTCTGTTAGTCACATGCATGTGTAACTTGTCCAGTTTATGTCTCAGTTGTTGAATCTTCTGTTCATACAAATATTTACACATGCTAATAAGTTTGCTGAAAATAAACACAGTTGACAGTGAGAGGACGTTTCTTTTTTTGCTGAGTTTATATGTTGGGGTCATTGAAGGGTGAAAAGGGACTTGGTGTATGTTTATAAAGCATGTTTTACTCCAGCAACAATAACCTGTGGAGCAGCAGGAGAAATCCCGCTCAAAATAGGCTCTGTATGCTGTGCGCGTAGGATAGTTGTGTTGGATAAATAAGATAAACGATGACTAACAGATACACACACACAGGCCAATTTAAAGTACACAAAATGATGCAATTGAACCTATAGACCGATAAGCATGACAGTCAAATCCATTTCCATCGATTGGTATTTCCATCAATTAAAAAGCATTATTTTGCAATGCATTTTCCTTTCTCCCGGTAATTTTTTATTTAAAAAAAAAAATCTGCTTTTCATAATATTTTTGGGCCGAAAGCCGGCAATTGCTGGCTAACGGAAATCGATGTTGGTTTGTGTGTGTGTGTGTGTGTGTGTGTGTGTGTGTGTGTGTGTGTGTGTAGTACCTCCCAAAAGCAGCAGCACCATCAGATCGGAGGCAGTCTTGAGCTGGGCCACATCCTCATCCCTCTCCCCATTCACGGTGTGAGTCACCACATCTAACAGACACTCCACCAGGCCTGCCTCCACCAACTGCAGCTTGATCACATCTGAGAGAGAGAGACAGTTACACAAAATTAGAAAATGACAGCATTTCCCGGAGGTGGATTAACTATCAACAACTCCCACACACCCCACTTTTGTTCCTTTAGACTATACACCCCAATCATTGTCCATTTCTGTCCATCAAAAGTACTTGGGTCAACAATTATTCGGACTGTGTGAGTTTGTCGGACAATCATTAACTGTAGTCATTCATCCGGCAATAACTGTTGGGAGCTTGAAACACAAGCATTTCATTACACCCGCAATAACATCTGCACGTGAGCAGTAACATTTGATTTGAAATGACTCGCATTGAAAAAGCATTGGCGGCATCTGAAATTCTCAGACACAAAATCCCAGTGTTCTGACAGCCTCATCTTTTTCAGGATGTATATCTTGATATTTTATATTTAATTTCTACCTGAGTGTCAGAGTAAAAAAAAAACACAGCAAAATAAAAAAAAAATATATTTTTTTTTAGGTGTCCACTGTCCAGACATGGATAATGATGGTTCAGTATACACCCAGTGTACAAAACAATAAGAACAACTGCTCTTTCAATGACAGACTGACCAGGTGAAAGCTATGGTCACTTGTTAAATCCACTAGATAAAGGGGAAGACAGGTTAAAGAAGGATTTTTATGTCTTGAGACAGTTGAGACATGGATTGTGTATGTGTGCCATTCAGAGGGTGAATGGGCAAGACAAAATATTTAAGTGCCTTTGAATGGGGTATAGTAGTAGGTGTCAGGCGCCCTGGTTTGTGTCAAGTACTGCAACGCTGCAGGGTTTTTCATGCTCAACAGTTTCCTTTGTGTATCAAAAATGGTCACCCAGCCAAAAAAATGATTCACTCCAGCAGGGAACTGATGACAGGATTAATGAATGTTGTAAGCGGAGACAGAGTGGGCGCAGTTAGACAGAAGTAAATGTAAAAGGAAAATGCTACATTTAGTTGTAAGACGTGAGCGCCCCATAGTCCGCAGCTGAACTGAAGAAGGACTTCCATGTGATTTGCTGAACGAATGCAGTCCACTCAAAGAACATGGCTATGAACTGGAAATCCTGTCTCACTTTTGCCGTTTCATTTCTGGTCTTCAAGTTATCCCACTTAAGTAAGTCTAACAATTCAGTTATCTTCAATTCATATAACCTTACCAGTAATATAGACGGAGTGATTATTTTTAAAAAGTGTTACTAAATATGCAGATGAGTTTTATGTGGTCAATTATTTGCTAGGTCAAAGGTTTGTTTGAAAATAACAAAAGTGGTTTCGAGACACATTCAACACAGTAATGAATTGTCCATTTTGGATAAAAATGTTTCATAGCCCTATATCCAAAATCTGTCTTATTTGTCTATTTTCAAAAGGTACTGGATGCAGGTTTGTTTGTGCCATTTGTGCTAACCATCTACAATGTCAAAGTACAGCACACAGTATGGTTGTACTGTACAACTCAACCGACTATTTCTAAAAACCCCAGGAGTAAGAAATGGAACGGAACACTTCCTGAACCACCTAAATCTGGAGTGGCAGGTACCCACCCTACTGGTTAAGAGCATTGGGACAGTAACTGAAAGGTCGCTGGTTCGAATCCCCAAGCCGACATGGTGAAAAATCTGCCGGTGTTCCCTTGAGAAAGGAACTTCAGGTTAATTGCTCCTGTAAGTCACTCTGGATAAGAGTGTCTGCTAAATGACTCAAATGGAAATCTTTCACAGAACAGCTTTGGCTCAGTGGATAATGCCTTTTATGAGAATGAGGTTCTATAAAACCTATATTTTTCTGTCTTCGTAGCGGAGTTTGAGACCACTGTTCCCAGTGAGACGCAGCTTGCCATCCTGGGGCAACATATAGTCCTAGACTGCAGCTTCCCTGTGGACAAACAATGGGATCGAACGCGGTGCCAGATTGAATGGAAGTTCGACATGGTGGTGGTCCACAGTTTCTACTATGGCCAGGACCACCTGAACGACCAGAGCAGTCACTATGTCAACAGAACCAGCCTGTACCACTCTGATATACAGAAGGGGAACGCTTCTCTCAGGCTGGAACGTGCCACTCTGGGAGATGAGGGAAACTATACCTGCACTGTGCACACAGAAATGGGCCCAAAGAGGACATCTGTATCCCTTAAATTAGCAGGTAACACTCACATCTTTATTTCTGCTTTTTGGAACAAGGAATAAACGTATTTATTCCTAATTTGTTGAGAAACAATCAAGCACCTTGTATAAGTGATATTGTATGACTCATGATTTTGCACTCTTTACAAACATGTTATTCAGTAGAACATTTAGTTGCTTTAACAGCAATTTGTCTCCAATGAAGTCAATTGGGGTTGTTATGGTCACGCTCCCCTTCATATTCTTAGCAACTACACTTCTGCAGAAGGCATACAGTTAGTCATGATACTACTTTAACATCCAATTCTATCATTGTTCTGTATAGCATTCTACCGTGAGCCTCGCCTGAAGTTCTCAACCTCTGCCTGTGGCGTGGAGCTACTCTTGACCACAGAGGGGTACCCCCGACCCTCAGTGCAGTGGCTGACTGTCAGTGGCGAGGACGTCGGCGACGACACAGTCACACACATCTCCCAGGACACACAGGGCCTATACACTGTTTCGAGCACAGTATCCCTGCAAGGAGCGGTCAATAAGACCCTGACGTTTGTCTTAAAGAACGAGGCCCTGGGACAGGAGATCAGGAGAAACATCACACTTCTCTCAGGTAACTTAAAAAGGACAAGGAAATATAATTATTTATATGGCAGTGCATTTGTTGTAAAGTGAAAATGAAAAGGTAGGTTGTCGGTAGTTTATATATTAAGTGAAACTGGAAGTAAGAGAGGCAGGCCTACGTAGATAATGTGTTGCAAAGCGAATCTGACTGTCTTTTCACTTTTTTTTAATAACAGGAAATAGTGTTGATGTGTCACCTGGGGTTTACCAAGAGAGATGGTGGTTTGTTATTACTGTCCTGGCTGTGATGCTAAAATACTTGTTGTGTAACTAAAATGTAACCATTTGTTGTTTTGCTTCTTGGACTAATTTGTAATGATGCACAATGCCACTAAGAAAATTGAATAAACTGTACAGAATGCATCTGTAAATAAGTAAGTTTGTTATGCTGCATTTACAATTATTATGTAGATCTATCTATGTACTGTATATTACAGGCATATGTCCTAACATCGGTAATACCCTCTTGAAACTAAGGGGCACTATTTTTATTTTTGGAAAAATAAGGTTCCCAAATTAAACCACCTATTTCTCAGGACCAGATGCTAGAATATGCATATAATTGACAGCTTAGGATAGAAAACACTAAAGTTTCCAAAACTGTGAAAATATTGTCAGGAAGTGCCTCTTATTTTGAAATCGTTGTGTTCCTCTGCACCCCTATTTGGCCATTGAAAGGGATATCAACCAGATTCCTTTTTCTACATATTCCCTAAGGTGTCTAAAGCACTTTGATGTAGTTTCACGCCTTTATGTTGAAGAATGAGCGTAAACGACTACATTGCGTAAATTGGCCAGCTGAGGGCTCTCGGAGTGATTCTTGCGTAAAAGACAAAATGTAGTCGTGACCACTATTTCCGGTGGATTTCTCAACATAAAGTGACCAACAAACAGAGGTATTTTGGGTATAAAAATAATCGTTATGGAACAAAAGGAACATTTGCTGTCTAACTGGGAGTCTCGTCAGTGAAAACATCTGAAGATCATCAAAAGGTAAACGGTTAATTTGATTGCTTTTCAGATTTGTGACCAAGCTTCCTGCTGCTAGCTGGACATATTGCTATGTTAGGCTATCGATAAACTTACAAACAAAAGCATAATTTCAAAATCTGAGATGACAGGGTGATTAACAAAAGGCTAAACTGTGTTTCAATATATTTCACTTGTGATTTCATGAATATGAATATTTTCTAGTAATATTTGTTTACCGTTGCGCTATGCTAATTAGTGTAGTTGATGACAATTCTCCTGGATCCAGGATGGGTAGTTCCAAGATAAATTCCTTAGTGTTGCCGCAAAAAAAGTCTCTGGCCTTATAGAACACCTACTCATTCAAGGGTTTCTTTATTTGTACTATTTTCTACATTGTTGAATAATAGACATCAAAACTATTAAATAACACATGGAATCAAAAAGTGTTACGAAATATTTTGATGAGATTCTTCAAACGGCCACCCTTTGCCTTGATGACAGCTTTGCACACTCTGTATTCTCTCAACCAGCTTCACCTGGAATGCTTTTCCAACAATCTTGAAGGAGTTCCCACATAAGCTGAGCACTTGTTGGCTGCTTCTTCACTCTGCGGTTCGACTCATCCCAAACCATCCCAATTTGGTTGAGGTCAGGGGATTGTGGAGGCCAAGTCATCTGATGTAGCAACCCCATCAATCTCCTTGGTCAAATAGCCCTTACACAGCCTGGAGGTGTGTTGGGTCATCGTCCTGTTGAAAAAACAAATTATAGTCCCACTAAGGGCAAACCAGTTGGGATGGTGTATCACTGCAGAATGCGGTGGTAGCCATGCCGGTTAAGTGTGCCTTGAATTCTAAAATAATCAATCAGACTGTCACCAGAAAAGCACCCCCACACCACCTCCTCCATGCATCACGGTGGGAAATACACATGCGGAGATCATCCGTTCTCACAAAGACACAGCAGTTGGAACCAAAAATCTCCAATTTGGACTAATCAGACCAAAAGGACACATTTCCACCAGTCTAATGTCCATTGCTCGTGTTTCTTGGCCCAAGCAAGTCTCTTCTTATTGATGTCCTTTAGTAGTGGTTTCTTTGCAGCAATTCGACCATGAAGGCCTGATTCACACAATCTCCTCTGAACAGTTGATGTTAAGATGTGTCTGTTACTTGAACTCTGAAGCTGCAATTTCTGAGGCGGGTAACGCTAATTAACTTATCCTCTGCAGCAGAGGTAACTCTAGGTCAATGACGGCCTAGGAACAGTGTGTTAACTGCCTTGTTCAGGGGCAGAACGACAGATCTTTACCTTGTCAGCTCGGGATTCGATCTTGCAACCTTCCCGTTACTAGTCCAACACTTTAACCACCTGCCGCCTCAGTGATTAATGGTTTTTGTGACAGCACTTGAAGAAACTTTCTAAGTTATTGAAATTTTCCGTATTGACTGACCTTCATGTCTTAAAGAAATGGACTATTGTTTCACTTTGCTTATTTGAGCTGTTCTTGCCATAATATGAACATGGTCTTTTACCAAATAGGGATATCTTCTGTATACCACCAATACCTTGTCACAACACAACTGATTGGCTCAAACGCATTAAGGAAAGAAATTAACTTAAGGCACACCTGATAATTGAATGCCAAGAAAGTGCAAAGTGGTCATCAAGGCAAAGAGTGGCTACTTTGACAAATCTCAAATATATTTAGATTTGTTCAACACTTTTTTGGTTACTACATACCTGTCATTTAATCATTTTGATGTCTTCACTATTATTCTACAAAATAGTAAAAACCCTTGAATAATTAGGTGTCCAAAAACGAGCGAGAGAGAGAGCGTGAGCACACACAGAACAACATTTTTAAACGCAACAATTTCAAAGATTTTACTGAGTTAAAGTTCATAAGGAAATCAGTCAATTGAAATAAATTCATGAGGCCCTAATACACTGCTCCAAAAATTAAAGCCAACACTAAAATAACATCCTAGATCTGAATGAATGAAATATTCTTATTAAATACTTTTTTCTTTACATAGTTGAATGTGCTGACAACAAAATCACACAAAAATTATCTACCCATGGAGGTCTGGATTTGGAGTCACAAATTTAAAGTGGAAAACCACACTACAGGCTGATCCAACTTTGATGTAATGTCCTTAAAACAAGTCAAAATGAGGCTCAGCAGTGTGTGTGGCCTCCACGTTCCTGTTATGACCTCCCTACAACGCCTGGGCATGCTCCTGATGAGGTGGCGGATGGTTTCCTGAGGGATCTCCTCCCAGACCTGGACTAAAGCATCCGCCAACTCCTGGACAGTCTGTGGTGCAACGTGGCGTTGGTGGGTGGAGCGAGACATGATGTCCCAGATGTGCTCAATTGGATTCAGGTCTGGGGAACGGACGGGCCAGTCCATAGCATCAATGCATTCCTATTGCAGGAACTGCTGACACACTCCAGCCACATGAGGTCTAGCATTGTCTTGCGTTAGGAGGAACCCAGTGCCAACCGCACCAGCATATGGTCTCACAAGGGGTCTGAGGATCTCATCTCGGTAACTAATGGCAGTCAGGCTACCTCTGGCGAGCACATAGAGGGCTGTGCGGCCCCCCAAAGAAATGCCACCCCACACCATGACTGACCCACCGTCAAACCGGTCATGCTGAAGGATGTTGCAGGCAGCAGAACGTTCTCCACAGCGTCTCTAGACTGTCACGTCTGTCACATGTGCTCAGTGTGAATATCGCCAATCTTGGTGTTCTCTGGCAAATGCCAAATGTCCTGCACGGTGTTGGGCTGTAAGCCCACCCCCACCTGTGGACGTCGGGCCCTCATACCACCCTCATGGAGTCTGTTTCTGACCGTTTGAGCAGACGCATGCACATTTGTGGCCTGCTGGACGTCATTTTTCAGGGCTCTGGCAGTGCTCCTCCTGCTCCTCCTTGCACAAAGGCGGAGGTAGCGGTCCTGCTGCTGGGTTGTTGCCCTCCAACGGCCTCCTCCACGTCTCCTGATGTACTGGCCTGTCTCCTGGTAGCGCCTCCATGCTCTGGACACAGCAAGCCTTCTTGCCACAGCTCGCATTGATGTGCCATCCTGGATGAGCTGCACTACCTGAGCCACTTGTGTGGGTTGCAGACTCCATCTCATGCTACCACTAGAGTGAAAGCACCGCCAGCATTCAAGTGACCAAAACATCAGCCAGGAAGCATAGGAACTGAGAAGTGGTCTGTGGTCCCCACCTGCAGAACCACTCCTTTATTGGGGGTGTCTTGCTAATTGCCTATAATTTCCACCGGTTGTCTATTCCATTTGCACAACAGCATGTGAAATGTATTGTCAATCAGTGTTGCTTCCTAAGTGGACCGTTTGATTTCACAGAAGTGTGATTGACTTGGAGTTACATTGTGTTGTTTAAGTGTTCCCTTAATTTTTTTTAGCAGTGTATATGGATTAAACATGACTGGGATACAGAAATGGGGGTGTTTTTCATGGTTCAGGCTAGGCACCTTAACTCCACAGCATAGAATGACATTCTAGACCATTCGGTGTTTCCAACTTTGTGGCAATAGGTTTGGGGAAGGCCCTTCCCTGTTTCAGCATGACAATGCCCTGTGCACAATGCGAGGTCCATACAGAAATGGTTTGTCGAGATCGTTGTGGAAGAACTTGACTGGCCTGCACAGAGCCCTGACCTCAACTCCATCGAACACCTTTGGGATGAATTGGAAAGCCTACTGCGATATAACATATGAAATATTGTGTACTTATGAGTTATACTTACCGAGTGGTCAAGATTGTTGGGACACTAACCCGAAAAGGTCGCTGGTTCGAATCCCGGAGCCAGCAAGGTGGAAAAATCTGCCGTTCTCCCCTTGAGCAAGGTAGTTAACCTCCAACAACTGCTCCCCTGGCGCCGATGACGTTGATTAAGGCAGGGGGCTGCCTTAACGTCATTGGTGCCGGGGGAGCAGTTGTTGGAGGTGAAATGCAGAAGCCACATTGTTTGAATGCAGTCAGTTGTACAACTGACTAGGTATCCCCCTGTCGCTCACCAGATTGATCTATTCATTTTGTTATTATTTTACATTAGTATATGGCTCCCCCTTTTGCCCATTCATTGTACTGTGGCAAGTGTGTAGTCTAGGACAAATGGAAGAAGTTGGGCCTTCGGTAGGACATGCTAGACATGTCTTGAACATACATAGCAGACCATATTATGTCTTAACAGTTCCAGTAATCTACGCTTTATATTGAACAGAGAATTCATTTTTGTTAGCTCTATAGAAAATAAAAATTATATATAATTGCGGCACCATGTCCCACCATGTCCCTCTGAGTGCTTTTTGGCTTTTGGGAATCTTGAATGTGGACTGTACGTGTTGGGGGAAAAACCCGCTTCAGGCTTGGGCAGTGGCTATGGTCAAATGGTAAAGAGGTCACGACAGCAGTACGGTCATAGACGAGAGAAAGGTATACAGGGTTTGTGTGAGGGGAGAGCGAGATTAGATGTTTGAGTCTGGGATTGTATTGTGTATGCATGTGTGAGTGTGGTGCGCATGCGTGCCAGAGAGAGGGAGAAGTTCTCTGGAGTAGAGTTAATCAGGACATCGTCTAAGAACATGGCAGAAGGGGAGAACTCTGTGTGCTGCCAAGAATGATGACAACAGTCAGTGAGTCTCTCCCTCTGTCACACACACGCCGTCTCTCACACAAGTGTAGAAAACATTAGGAACACATTCCAAATATTGAGTTGCACCCCCTTTTGCTCTTAGAACAGCCTCAATTCGTCGGGGCATCAAATCAAATGTATTTGTCACACATGGTTAGCAGATGTTAATGCGATTGTAGCTAAATGCTTGTGCTTCTAGTTCAGACAATGCAGTAATAACCAACGAGTAATCTAACAATTCCAAAACTACTACCTTATACACACAAGTGTAAAGGGATAAAGAATATGTAAATAAAGACATGAATGAGTGATGGTACAGAACGGCATAGGCAAGATGCAGTAGATGGTATCGAGTACAGTATATACACATATGAGATGAGTAATGTAGGGTATGTAAACAAAGTGGCATAGTTTAAAGTGGCTAGTGATACATGTATTACGTAAAGATGCAGTAGATGAGAGAGTACAATATATACATATGAGATTAGTAATGTAGGGTATGTAAACAAAGTGGCATAGTTTAAAGTGGCTAGTGATACATGTATTACGTAAAGATGCAGTAGATGAGAGAGTACAATATATACATATGAGATTAGTAATGTAGGGTATGTAAACAAAGTGGCATAGTTTAAAGTGGCTAGTGATACATGTATTACGTAAAGATGCAGTAGATGAGAGAGTACAATATATACATATGAGATTAGTAATGTAGGATATATAAACATTAAGTAGCATTGTTTTAAGTGGCTAGAGATATATTTTACATCAATTTCCATCAATTCCCATTATTAAAGTGGCTGGAGTTGAGTCAGTGTGTTGGCAGCAGCCACTCAATGTTAGTGGTGGCTGTTTAACAGTCTGATGGCCTTGAGAATGAAAAACAGCTTCTGTCTCTCGGTCCCTGCTTTGATGCACCTGTACTGACCTCGCCTTCTGAATGATAGCAGGGTGAACAGGCAGTGGCTCGGGTGGTTGTTGTCCTTGATGATCTTTATGGCCTTCCTGTGACATCGGGTGGTGTAGGTGTCCTGGAGGGCAGGTAGTTTGCCCCCGGTGATGCGTTGTGCAGACCTCACTACCCTCTGGAGAGGCTTACGGTTGTGAGCCGAAAAGTTGCCGTACCAGGCGGTGATAAAGCCCGACAGGATGCTCTCGATTGTGCATCTGTAGAAGTTTGTGAGTGCTTTTGGTGACAAGCCGAATTTCTTCAGCCTCCTGAGGTTGAAGAGGTGCTGCTGCGCCTTCTTCACGATGCCGTCTGTGTGGGTGGACCAATTCAGTTTGTGATGTGTACGCCAAGGAACTTAAAACTTACTACCCTCTCCACTACTGTCCCATCGATGTGGATAGGGGGGGGTGCTCTCTCTGCTGTTTCCTGAAGTCCACAAATCCTCTCCTTAGTTTTGTTGACGTTGAGTGTGAGGTTATTTTCTTGACACCACTCCGAGGGCCTTCACCTCATCCCTGTACGCCGTCTCGTCGTTGTTGGTAATCAAGCCTACCACTGTAGTGTCGTCCGCAAACTTGATGATTGAGTTGGAGGCATGCATGGCCACGCAGTCGTGGGTGAACAGGGAGTACAGGAGAGGGCTCAGAACGCACCCTTGTGCGGCCCCAGTGTTGAGGATCAGCGGGGTGGAGTTGTTACCTACCCTCACCACCTGGGGGCGGCCCGTCAGGAAGTCCAGTACCCAGTTGCACAGGGTGGGGTCAAGACCCAGGGTCTCGAGCTTGATGACGAGTTTGGAGGGTACTAAGGTGTTAAATGCTGAGCTGTAGTCGATGAACAGCATTCTCACATAGGTATTCCTCTTGTCCAGATGGGTTAGGGCAGTGTACAGTGTGGTTGAGATTGCATCGTCTGTGGACCTATTTGGGCGGTAAGCAAATTGGAGTGGGTCTAGGGTGTCAGGTAGGGTGGAGGTGATATGGTCCTTGACTAGTCTCTCAATAGTCTCTTGAAGCACTTCATGACGACGGTGAGTGCTAGTAGTCGTTTAGCTCAGTTACCTTAGCTTTCTTGGGAACAGGAACAATGGTGGCCCTCTTGAAGCATGTGGGAACAGCAGACTGGGATAGGGATTGATTGAATATGTCCGTAAACACACCAGCCAGCTGGTCTGCGCATGCTCTGAGGGCGCGGCTGGGGATGCCGTCTGGGCCTGCAGCCTTGCGAGGGTTAACACGTTTAAATGTTTTACTCACGTCGGCTGCAGTGAAGGAGAGTCTGCATGTTTTGGTAACGGGCCGTGTCAGTGGCACTGTATTGTCCTCAAAAGCGGGCAAAAAAGTTAGTCTGCCTGGGAGCAAGACATCCTGGTCCGTGACGGGGCTGGTTCTCTTTTTGTAATCCGTGATGGACTGTAGACCCTGCCACATACCTTGTGTCTGAGCCGTTGAATTGTGACTCTACTTTGTCTCTATACTGATGCTTAGCTTGTTTGATAGCCTTGTGGAGGGAATAGCTACACTGTTTGTATTTGTTCATGTTTCCGGTCACGTTGCCCTGGTTAAAAGCAGTGGTTTGCGCTTTCAGTTTCACACGAATGCTGCCATCAATCCACAGTTTCTGGTTTGGGAATGTTTTAATCCTTGCTATGGGAACGACATCTTCAATGCACTTTCTAATGAACTCTCTCACCGAATCAGCGTATTCGTCAATGTTGTTGTTGGACGCAGTGCGGAACATATCCCAGTCCACGTGATGGAAGCAGTCTTGGAGCGTGGAATCAGATTGGTCGGACCAGCGTTGAACAGACCTGAGCGCGGGAGCTTCTTGTTTTAGCTTCTGTCTGTAGGCAGGGAGCAACAAAATGGAGTCGTGATCAGCTTTTCCGAAAGGAGGGCGGGGGAGGGCCTTATATGCGTCGCGGAAGTTAGAATAGCAATGATGCAAGGTTTTACCAGCCCTGGTTGCGCGATCGATATGCTGATACAATTTAGGGAGTCTTGTTTTCAGATTAGCCTTGTTAAAATCCCCAGCTACAATGAATGCAGCCTCAGGATATGTGGTTTCCAGTTTGCATAGAGTCAAATAAAGTTATTTCAGGGCCATCGATGTGTCTGCTTGGAGGGAATATATACAGCTGTGATTATAATCGAAGAGAATTCCCTTGGAAGATAATGCGGTCGACATTTGATTGTGAGGAATTCTAAATCAGGTGAACAGAAGGACTTGAGTTCCTGTATGTTGTTGTGACCACACCACGTCTCGTTAAGCATAAGGCATACACCCCCGCCCCTCTTCTTACCAGAAAGATGTTTGTTTCTGTCGGCGCCATGCGGGAAGAAACCAACTGGCTGCACAGATTCCGTAAGCATCTCTCCAGTGAGCCATGTTTCCGTGAAGCAAAGAACGTTACAGTCTGATGTCCCTCTGGAATGCTACCCTTGCTTGGATTTCATCAACCTTGTTGTCAAGAGACTGGACATTGGCGAGTAGTATGCTAGGGAGTGGTGCATGATGTGCCCGTCTCCGGAGCCTGACCAGAAGACCGCTTTGTTTCCCTCTTTTACGACGTCGTTGTTTTGGGTCGCAGGCTGGGATCCATTCCGTTGTCCTGGGTGAAAGGCAGAACACAGGATCCGTTCCGGGAAAGTCATATTCCTGGTCGTACTGATGGTGAGTTTACGTTGCTCTTATATTCAATAGTTCTTCCCGACTGTATGTAATGAAACCTAAGATTACCTGGTGTACCAATGTAAGAAATAACACGTAAAAAAACAACTGCATAGTTTCCTAGGAACGCGAAGCGAGGCGGCCATCTCTGTCGGCCATCTCATGGACTCTACAAGGTGTTGAAAGAGCTGCTGGCCCATGTTGACTCCAATGCTTCCCACAGTTGTGTCAAGTTGGCAGGATGGACCATTCTTAATACGCTCAGCAGCCAGCCTCAGCCCAGCAGCTATGGATACGAGAACCACTTTACTCCAATAAGCAGTTACCAAGGCCACAGATGACTCCACATAATACAGGCCCGACTCCCGTGAGTGAAAATTGACCACTGTACATTAAACTGATGACAATCCCCCTTTAAAATATCATATACTGTTTTTTTAAAAAACCTGTATACCTATCTATCTATTCAGCCATCTATAGCTGGCAGGATGCATTGTGTTGGCATATTGGTTGTCAGGGGAATGTGACGTCATAATGTAAATGTGTGTGGATCTGAAAATGTTTTTTGCATACTGTATTATAGGTGGAAGATTGATACTTAGTGATTTACAGCCAAACTTTGAATACCAATTATTCTCTGTATCCGTAAAAACAAAAAAAGTCATCCTTGACAAAAATCCTTGACAATGTCAAATAACTCAAGCATAGATTGGTCACTTTTCTTTCTAATTTGGGACACAAAAAGTAAAGACCATGAGTAACGGCATCTACATGATTCCCAGCCGAAACAGTTTGTGCATAGACAGTATTATGACGGCAATTCTGTTAGGTGGGGGGTGGGCTGTTCCGATCACAAAAATGTTTGAGGCAAGCTGAAATCAGTAGCCGAAGTCCACGTCTTCTCGTCGGCGATTGGTCAAAGGGGATCATTCAACGAATCGCCTGTTGTGATTCAAAAGAGACGACTTGTCCTCATGTACATTTTTTCACTTGAGAAATAAATCCCGCATCAAAACATCCTAGTCAAATGCAAAATCCCCTCGGCAAAATGTAAACATTATTTACAGATTTGAGTTCTTACACTAATTCGGACTATTTTGAGTTTGAGGAAGTGTATACTGGCTAGGGCGTTTTTTTTAAAACAGTACTGCTGCTTTCTCTTTTTTCAAGCGTAGATCTTTTAAGGGAGTATGCCAGGTAGGTGTGTCAGGTGTACCAGTTTGTGTCAGGAACTACAACGCTGCTGCTTTTTCAGGCTCAACATTTTCCTGTGTGTATCAAGAATTGTTTTATTTAACTATGCAGTATGGTCCACTACCCCAAAGACATCCTGCAAACTTGACAACTGTGGGAAGCACTAGAGACAACACGAGCCTGCATCCCTGTGGAACACTTTCGACACCTTGTAGAGTCCATGCCCCAACAAATTGAGGCTGTTCTTTGGCCAAAAGGGGGGAGGTGCAACTCAATATTAGGAAGGTGTTCCTAATGTTTGGTATTCTCAGTGTATGCTAATATATGCTACAAATACTTTACATTTGCATGACATTTTACTGGTCATATAGACATATTTAGCAAAATGCTGGTGTTTCTAGGGCCAACAGTGCAGTACTAGCTAACAATTCACAGCAACACACACAAATCTAAAAGTTAATTCATTAATTAAGAAAGACATTTCAGGAGGAGCAAACAAATGTCCTTGTTTTTTTAAAGAAAATCTATTTTTATCCATTAACATCAAATGATCAGAAATACAGTGGACAGTCATTTACAACATTAACAATCATAGCTGGAAACGGCTGATTTTATGGATTATCTACATAGGCCCATTATCAGCAACCATCACTCCTGTGTTCCAATGGCACGCTTTTTTTTAAAGGTGTGGATCAGCTTTAATATTGCAAATAGATTGCTTCCAGAAATGTAACTGTCTGCATCATATCCAATCACCCATATATTTTTTGGTAAATATACACTTTTTACATTTTTAGAATATACCTTTATTATTCCTCGCAAACCTAACCACCCCTCCCCAAATTGGAGTAAACTAATGAACAATAACACTTATGTATAAACTGAAGGTAGAAGCCTATTACACATTTTAGACAATATATTTTACAATAGTTACTGTTTTTTTTAAATCCTTCCTCTTTTTCTGATGTCCATCCAGTTTGATTTATATTTGTAACTGCGCAATATCACAAAATTTGTTGTGTTAGCTAATCCAAGTTTATCCCTTTAAAAAGCTAATTGATAGCACAGCTGAAAACTGTTGTCCTGCTTAAAAAAGCAATAAAACTGGCCTTCTTTAGACAAGTTGAGTATCCCATTTGTGGGATCGACTACAGGCTCAAAATGGCCAGAAATAAAGACTTTCTTTCGAAACTCATCAGTCTATTCTTGTTCTGAAAAATGAAGGCTATTCAGAGAGAAATTGTACAGCGCTGTGTACTACTCCCTTCACAGAACACGCAAACTGGCTCTAACCAGAATAGAAAGACTGGGAGGCCCCGGTGCACAACTGAGCAGGAGGACAAATACATTAGAGTGTCTAGTTTGAGAAACAGTCGCCTCACAAGTCCTCAACTGGCAGCTTCATTAAATAGTACCTGCAAAACACCAGTCTCAACGTCAACAGAAAAGAGGCAACTCCTGGCCTTCAAGGCAGAGTTGCTCTGTCCAGTGTCTGTTCTTTCACCCATCTTAATCTTTTTTAAAGAGATGTCTTTCTTTGCAACACTCCAGATTTTTCTAATTAGACATTTAAAATCAGACAGTTTGAGAACATTTTTACCTAGAGATGCACATTAGCACGTGCTAATAAAAAATATATAAAAATCTTCTCAAACCACGAGTCGAATTAGCCTCTAATGAATTTCAGAATGATTAGTTGCGGTATTTAAAGTTTACCACGCTACACCACTAGATGGAACCATATCGCACCAGAGCTATAAGAACTGAACTGATGGACATGGGGCCATGAAATGTGGTATGTAAACCTTACTTTTATGTCCCTAGAAGCTGAGTGAATATAAAGTCACTGCAATAGATAGCTGCACGAGATCAGTTGGTGGAACTAGAGATGTCATTATAGAAGTCACCGGTAGCAAAAATTGGCTTGAGAAATGGTGTACACACTCACCTGCAGTGTAATGAAATTAACATATCACAATATAAAAACAATTCCTAAACCTAACTAAATTAACCCATAAACAATTCTAAAACCACAAATATTCAAACCATATTTGTTGCAATATACCAATACACTAAAGCTGAAAATATTTCACAAATCTTAACATAATTGGTATATAAACGCAACACGTTAAGTAATGACTAAGAATGATTACATGGTGCAGTCAAAGATAACCAACCTTCAGCAACTGCAGCTCCCTCAACCACAAGGCTCTCCAGAGGGTGGTGCGGTCTGCCCAACGCAATACCAGGGGCAAACTACCCGCCCCCCAGGACAAATACAGCACCCGATGTCACAGGAAGGCCATAAAGAGATCATCAAGGACAACAACCACCCGAGGCTCTGCCCGTTCACCCCACTATCATCCAGAAGGCGAGGTCAGTACAGGTGCATCAAAGCTGGGACCAAGAGATAGAAGCTGTTTTTCAATCTCAATGCCATCAGACTGCTAAACAGCCATCACTAGCACATTAGAAGCTGCTGCCTATAGGAATAGACTAGAAATCACTGGCCACTTTAAGAAACGGAACACTAGTCACTTTAACAATGTTTACATATCTTGCATTACTCATCTCATATGTATATACTGTATTCTATACTATTCTACGGTATCTTAGTCAGTTCCTCTCAGACATCACTTGTCCATATATGTAAAGAGTCTTCATTCAATCCTACTTCGATGTGTATATGTTGTGCACTTCGTTAGATATTACTGCACTGTCGGAGCGAGAAGCACAAGCATTTCACTAGACCCACAATAACATCTGCTGAACACGTGAATGTGACCAATAAAATTAGTTTGTCAGCATGAGACTAACCTTGATTTGTGTCATCGTTGTGGTATTGAGAAAAACATGGTAATGCTTTCACTGATTGCACATAAAGGAAGAGTTCCTACATGGAGTGCTTGCTTTGTTCCCCAACTGATCTTGTTCCCTTTGTCATCCTGTGAACCACAATTATTGCTGCTCGCAGCTACACTACATTACCAAAAGTACATGGACACCTGCTTGTCCAACATCGCATTCCAAAATCCTCAGTACTAATATGGAGTTAGTCCCCCCTTCGCTGCTATAACGGCCTTCACTCTTCTGGAAAGGCTTTCAACTAGATGTTGGAACATTGCTGCGGGAACTTGCTTCCATTCAGCCACAAGTGCATTAGTGAGGTCAGGCATTGCCATTAGGCGATTAGACCTGGCTTGCAGTCGGTGTACCAATTCATCCCAAAGGTGTTAGATGGGGTTGAGGTCAGGGCTCTGTGAAGGCAGGTCAAGTTCTTCCACACCAATCTCGACAAGCCATTTCTGTATGGACCTCGCATTGTGCACAGGGCATTGTCATGCTGAAACAGGGAAGGGCCTTCCTCAAACTGTTGCCACAAAGTTGAAAGCACACAATCCTCTAGAACGTCATTGTATGCTGTAGCTTTAAGATTTTCCTTCACTGGAAGTAAGGGGCCTAGCACGAACCTTGAAAAAACAGCCCCAGACCATTATTCCCTTACAGTTGGCACTAAGCATTAGGGCAGGTGGCATCTGCCAAACCCAGGTTAATCCGTCAGACTGATGGTGAAGCGTGGTTCATCACTCCAGAGAAAGAGTTTCCAATGGCGGTGAGCTTTACACCACTCCAGCCGAAGCTTGGTATTGTGCATGGTGATCTTAGACTTGTGTGCGGCTTTTCGGCCACGGAAACCCATCTCAGGAAGCTCCCCACAAACAGTTATTGTGCCGACGTTGCTTCCAGAGGCAGTGTGGAACTCTGTTGCGAAACTCACTACCGCCGATTTGTACTCGCTACGCATTTCAGCGGTTCCATTCTGTGAGTTTGTGTGGCCTACCACTTTGCGAATGATCTGTTGTTACTCCTAGACGTTTTGCACCTCTAGCAGGGCAGACATTGACGAACAGACTTGATGGAAAGGTGGCATCTTATGACGGTGCCACGTTGAAAGTCGCTGAGCTCTTCAATAATGCCATTCTACTGCCATTGTTGGTCTATTGAGATTGCATGGCTGTGTGCTTGATTTTATACACCTGTCAGCAACAGGTGTGGCTGAAATAGCACAATACACTCATTTGAAGGGGTGTCCACATACTTTGTATATATGGTGCATTCAGAAAGTATTCAGATCTTGACTTTATCCACATTGTTACATGACACATTTTAGAATAAGGCTATTGTTTTTTTCCCCCCAAGTTCTCTTTTTCTAAATGTTTTACCCCCTTTTCTCCCCAATTTTGTGGTATCCAATTGTTAATAGCTACTATCTCGTCTCATCGCTACAACTCCCGTACGGGCTCGGGAGAGACGAAGATCAAAAGCCACGCGTCCTCCGAAACACAACCCAACCAAGCCGCACTGCTACTTAACACAGCGTGCATCCAACCCGGAAGCCAACCACACCAATATGTCGAAAGAAACACCGTGCACCTGGCGACCTGGTTAGCGTGCACTGCGCCCGGCCTGCCACAGGAGTCGCTAGTGCGCGATGAGACAAGGATATCCCTACCGGCCAAACCCTCCCTAACCCGGATAACGCTAGGCCAATTGTGCGTCGCCCCACAGACCTCCCGGTCGTGGCCGGCTGTGACAGAGCCTGGGCGCGAACCCAGAGTCAAGTTTGTGTGCAAATTTATATATAAAAACTGCTATCACATTTACTTTGCTGAAGTAACTTTGGCAGTGATACAGCCTTGAGTCTTCTTGGGTATGATGCTACAAGTTTGGTACACCTGTATTTGGAGACTTCCTACAATTCTTCTCTGCAGATCCTCTCAAGATATATCAGGTTGGATGGGGAGCATCGCTGCACAGCTATTTTCAGCTCTCTCCAGAGATGTTTGATCGGGTTCAAGATTAGGCTCTGGCTGGGCCACTCAAGGACATTCAGACTTGTCCCGAAGCCACTCTTGCGTTGTCTTGGCTGTGTGCTTAGGGTCGTTGTCCTGTTGGAAGGTGAACCGTCAACTTAGTCAGAGGTCCTGAGCCCTCTGTAGGAGCAGGTTTTCAACAAGAATCTCTGTACTTCACTTTCGCTTCGCTCCATTCACTTTTGCCTCAATCCTGACCAGTCTCCCAGTCCCTGCCACTGAAGAACATCCCCACAGCATGATGCTGCAACCACCATGCTTCACCGTAGGGATGGTGCCAGGTTTCCTCTAAACATGAAGCTTGGCATTCTGGCCAAAGAGTTACATCTTGGTTTAATCAGACCAGGGAATCTCGTTTCTCATGGTCTGAGTCTTTAGGTGCCTTTTGGCAAACTCCAAGCGGGCTGTCATGTGCCTTTTACTGAGAAGCGGCTTCGGTCTGGCCACTTGTCCTTCAGGACGATTCTCCCATCTCCACAGAGGAACTATGGAGCTCTGTCAGAGTGACCACCATGTTCTTGGTCACCTCCCTGACCAAGGCCCTTCTCCCCCGATTGCTCAGTTTGGCCGGGCGGCCGGCTCTAGGAAGTGTCTTGGTGGTTCAAAGCTTCTTCCATTTAAGAATGATGGAGGCCACTGTGTTCTTGGCGACCTTCAATACTGCAGAAATGTTTTGGTACCCTTCCCCAGATCTGTGCCTCGACACAATCCTTTCTCAGCGCTGTATGGACAATTCCTTCAACCTCATGGCTTGGTTTTTGCCCTGACATGCACTGTCAACTGTGGGACCTTATATAGACAGGTGGGTGCCTTTCCAAATGATGTCCAATCAATTGAATTTACCACAGGTGTACTCCAAGTTGTAGAAACATCACAAGGATGATCAATGGAAACAAGATGCACCGGATCTCAATTTCAAGTCTCATAGCAAAGGGCCTGAATACTTATGTAAATAAGGTATGTTTTTATATTTGATATACATTTGCAAAAAATTCAAAAACCTGTTTTTGCTGTGTCATTATTGGTTATTGTGTGTAGCTTGCTGATGATAGTATTTTATTTAATCATTTTATAATAAGGCTGCAACGTAACAAATGTAGAAAAAGTCAAGGGGTCTGAATACTTTCCGAAGGTAATGTATATTTAAATATTTATAACCTGACTTGCCGGTCTTAATTGCACCTGTGGGGATAAAGAAAAAGTTGTATTGAATTACCATTCTCAGCGAGCGGAGCCAGGACCTCAAAGATCATCTCCTTCTTCTCGTGCTCTGCCTGCTTCTGGAACAGACGTACCAGCTCCTCAGCGATGTTCGTGGAAGCAAACTGTTCCTTACTGGACTCTGCAGAGACGGGAAAAAAAATCAAGTTAAATCAAGATGAAATGACTGGTCCAGTCGGTTTGTGCGCAGACCAACTTCTGTGTTCATTCATTTTCATGCCGAGTGTACGGCATGATAACGATCAAAGATTCGGCACCATGCTAAAGACATTCACACCGGAATCAGTTCTGTCCATGGACTTACAAAATATGTGAATGACAGGAGAGTCCACAGCGCAACTTTTATTGGGACTTGACCATTTTTTAGGCTCAAAGCCCAGGCCCCAGAGAGCATGGTATAAAGCTGAACTAAGTCCAGAATGGCGGGGTGGAAGCAGTATTCTACTCAATGTACCGTAGAATTCATTTAGAATACATTTTCTTTGGTTTATGCCTAAAATACATAGTGACCTCTCTGATCAGCCCTACGATGTCCCACTACCCACCGAGCTCAGCCAAGTTTCCGAAAGCGATGAGGCACATCTCTGTAAGAGCCGTGTTGTCTGAGTGGAGCCCCAGCAGCTTCACCAGGGTGGGGATCACCCCCATGTTGATCAGCTGGGCCTGCAAGGAGTCTGGAGAGGACACACAGAGGAGATCAGAGGATAGGTAAGAGTACTGCCATCTAGTGTTTGGGAGGTTGAATTACAATAAGGCCACAAAGATCAGGGTGGGCAGTGTTAGGTAAATTAACTAAAACAGAAACACCCTGATGTGTGTGTGTGTGTGTGTGTGTGTGTAATTTATGAAGGCACTATTGTCTCAGCCCTAAAACGTAGAGAGATACATTGGGCTATGAAAAAGTCTGTCTGCCAGCTTTGCTCTGCCAGAAAACACACCCACACTAAGTCAATAATATAATTAGAAGTGGAAAAGCTAATGGAATGTATAAAGCCAAACGTCTTGAAATCAAGTCTCAAGAGGATTATAAAATGGCCATTTCTAAAAAAGGGAAACTAGTTCATGCAAACAAGGAAACAAATTTGCACATTTCAACTACCATTTACTAAATGTAGACTAGCTATGCAGTATATATTTTTATCATATACAGGATATCAGAGTGCAGATGTATTTCCCTGGTTGTAGTGAGCTCTGGAAAACCAGCTAGAAGAGCCTAGAGAGGAAAGATAAGAAAAAAAGAGTTGATTAAGTTGACTTTAAGAGACTACCAATACTGACAAAATGGGCGGAGAGAGAGAGAGGGTACAAGAAGAAAAAGGAGAAGTTAAAGACAAGAAGAATGGGAAAGTGATGAGACAGAGGTTGACGATAAAAGGCTAGAAGGAAGGAGGGGAAGCGAGTGAGTGAGAAAAGGAAGTAAACCAATTGAAAAATAGTTATATTAGTGAATTATTAAGGGTTCTCTCTGAAATACAAGCTGACATTTTTTGCTGGTACTTATTAAAAACAACCACCATCAATTGTCATCCGCCAGAACTGTTATTCACTCAAAACATTAGATCCTAACCATAATCCACAATAGGCCTCGACACAAGCAGAAGGCCTACAAGAGAAGAGCGAATTCCAGAAACATAAACCAACTTGGGTCACAGTTTACATTTACACAAAAATATTGATTTCTATTTCGTCAATTTGCACGGACGCTGTAAAAACCAGTGGACGTGCAGAGCTTCTATCAATGTTAATGAAGGTTATATTAGCTGTGGTGACAGTTTACAAACAGCCAGCTGAAGGAAATGAGCCGCTGGCAGCCACAAACTCATTTGCATTGCGTAATTGCAAAAATGCTCCGGCCCTCGCTGTGGTGCGCAGAGCAGACCAACTCCATTACTCTGACGTGTTAGACTCCGTATCTCAGCGTAGAGAAGGCGGTTTCTCTCCTCTTCACCGTTCCAAGGACGTGTAGAGCATGCGGTATTTGGATGTATTATTTTCAACCATCAACTCTTTCAGCCTTTTGAGTGGTGACATTTGAGACAGCGTTTGTTTTATTGTAGCCGATGACAGGGCTTGGAAACAACTCTAGGCTACATTTCACACCTAACCTCGTGCTAAATAATTCAAACTTAATTTAATAAATGACATGTATAAACAGTGTTGAGCAGGACGTAATGGAAACAGAATTCCACACATCGTGGAACATTGATTTGAACGGGGATGGCCGTTCTACTAACTCTATTTCTGTGTAACCACAGCACTGTTTAATGTCTGATGATCTGATCGCAGATCATTAGGTTTACGAAGAAAATCCTCCTAGCTCCATGTTTGATTGGGGGAAAAGAACAAGAGTTGTCGCTGACTTGCATGTACCTCCCCTGAACGCCACATTTTTGCTCACGTTTAAATTCTCAGTCTATTTTCAACGGGAGGACAAAAGAGTTGGTGAGTGACCTTGGACTGGTCAGAGATCGTACAGGAGAAGAGATATGCATCTTGCCCCCACGGAGGAGAGAAAGTAATAGAACTTGGCCCATTCATTAATAATTTACATTATTCAGAGAGGAGCAGTACGTCGTGGAACATCAGGGTTAGAACGTAGACGAAAGGGGCATAAACACTCACCGAGCATCTCTGTCACAACACCACTAACCAGCCTGTGGTGTTTTCATTCATGCAAACCTTTGCAAAATTGTTTTGCATCAGAACAGTTCATAAACAGTTTATGGGACAAATTCAGCGACAACTCCCTGTTTCGGCCCATTTACTTCAGTTTGGTTCCTAGTAATCTCGCTTAACCCAGAACCAAAATCTTGTGTAATTTGATCAGCTATGGCAATTCTGGGTCTAAACACAAGAATTAACGCTGCTCATTATCCTACGCATTCTACACCGCCGCAACAGATTCTTCAGTTTACGTGCAGAATCGTATTCTTCAGTTTATGCACAGAATCTGTGATGAGGTCACTAGTGAATACACTCCTGGAGAACAAATAAGACCAAAACTCAACTTTCTGTAATCCAATTTGATGAGGGTTCCACAGCAGCTACTTTAAATGTTTTACATGTAGACTCAGCAATGACATCATACCCAGTGGGGTGACTTCCTGCTTACCGACCACAACCAATTTCAAATCTGGCAAGACTGACACTTGACTATTGTCTCTCCCCAATGTGGGCAGGCTTCAAGTGAGGACGCACATTGGGAAGAGTCAATAGTGTCTGTTTTGGTAGATTTGATTTGTTGATTGTCTGTACGCAGGAAGCCCCCCCCCATGTAGGGAATAGGGTGCCATTTGGAACGCGGCCTAATTAAACTGGAACAGGTGCTGGAAGGTTGACAGCAGAAGTGATCCATATTGATTACGCTGGACCTTGCACCTGGATAGACCATATAGGCTTAGCAAGGAGGGTTGTGGGAGAATAGGCAATCTAACTAGAAAACAAGAGAGTGCTGTGTAAAGGGGAAGAAATGGCTGCAGTTTAAGCTGTATGGACACCATCACCACCTACCACCAATTACAAGGACAAGCAGTCACTGCTTTAAGAGGAAAATTACCAAGGCCTCAAGCAAGATACAATAGAAAGCAATGGAAGTGGACTTGAAGCAGACAGACCACTCTCCAGGGAACAGATATTGAACAATCCTCTTTATCACTACCTCCTGTCACCATGGTGAGTAAAGGCTGAGTAATATAAAACTTGAACATTGGCTAAAATCAAAATTTGTCAAGACATTTTTAGACTTCAAAAACAGTCAGCTAATGAGTCCATGCCCCTACACCATCTATTACAAAGTCCCAGTTGTGTAGATTCAGCTATATGGAAATAACAATTAGTTTGGATTTGAGGCATATAGCAGCTGCAAAAGCTAATGGAGGTCCACATAAACAAGCACAACAGATGGCCTGGGACGTGGACTCGTTTCGCCATTCATTACATTTGAGGTCTGAAAATATCAGACAAAACTTTCATTTTTAAGTAAACTATCACTTTAAAGACTGGATAAAAGCTGTCAACATGACGTTTAGTAGTCACCAACACTGCCAAAGTAGGGCGGCAGGTAGCCTAGCGGTTAGAGCATTGGGCCAGCAACTGAAAGGTCAATGGTTTGAATACCCGAGCCGAAAAGGTGAAAAATCTGTTGACGTGCCCTTGAGCAAGGCACTTAACACTAATTTCCTCCAGGGGTGCCGTAATACTATAGCTGACCCTGTAAAACAACACATTTCACTGCACCGAGCCGGTGTATGTGACAATAAAACATCTCACTTTATCTCTTAGATTAATTATTTAAAAAGTTTACTCTGTTCAGATTGGTTCATTTAGTTTATCCGGGGGGAGTTTGTTATTACCATTTTCATTGCTATAGTTCATCAGCATGCCACAAAAGACAGTCAAGAGCTTTCCATTGTCCGGGTCAGTATTTTGGGACAGTGACTTTATGTGTCCAGCTACTATCTGAGCCCCTCCCGCTTGGTCAACTGCACTCCTGCCCTCATCTGCAAAACAAAGAGGTCAGGGGGACATCAACAAAGAAAAAACACAAAAATCACAACAAGCAACCTGGAAAATAAATCAATAGAGAGAAAGTTAAGCAAGCAGTAAAAAATAAAATAAAATACACAATCACAAAAATGCTATTTAAATATAACCATAAATAATAATGATTCATCAGAACATGGAAAAGGAGAGGCAAAAATATAAAATTAAAATAACTAGCATTACCAAAGCTCATACAGAACTGGGAGTTGTGACATAATTCCAGTGTGTTTTTGGTCATGCCCACCCAAGGCTGGCAGAGTTAATCATGTAACTCCAGTTTGTCATTTTAGTGCACTCCTTTCTTTTGCGATTAATCGTAGCCTGAAAGCTTTCAAAACGCACTAAAATACATCTATACAGCTAAAAACAATAAATGTGATGTCTTAAGTCGACATTGAGGTAAAAATATAAAAATGTGCCTTATACATTTTCCTTGATTTTGCTTACCGTTACTTTGGACATAAGACACGTCAATATTCTTGTAATGCTTTTCGTAAAAAAAAAAAAAATTTAATCGAAAATTACAGTTCAATTTGATCAAATTCTGAATTTGCAATTAGTCACGATTAATCACAGCAAATCTTCCGATTAACTCAAAATATACAGCCTTAATTGGTGGACAATCACTTGTCACTTGTCAGAATCACTGTCAAGCTCGCACACAGTATAGTTAATAGTGGTAGCAACAACCATACTAGAGTCCAGCTAAACAGAATGTAGTGGAGTCATGTTATGCAAATGAGCATGACTGAACAGCAAACATATGGAGGTGGAGTGATGAAACTCAGCTGAATTGAGGAGAGACAAAACGGCTGTTCTCTTTGTGCAGATAAAAGGCCACATCTTGGGAACTGAAAACCAGACAGCCTTGGGAACATGAGAGTTGAAGTTATGTCATTCCAAGTGACGAGTCTGTTTTTATGAAATCGTTTTTTTGGCAGAGGCCTCATTGAGTAACCTGAATTAGCACCACATTACTACAGATCACAGTACTTTTGTGGGATACTGCTCGACATAACAATCGACTACAGCCATGCAAATCCGATCTTTAAAAAAAAAAAAGCAAAATGCAATAAGCCGGTCATAGTTATAAATCATTAAACGAAATAGGACTCAACCTCACCTGTGATAGAAACGTGGTTAACAATGCTAGTTGTGGTCAACTAAAATGGAGCTTTGTTGGTGCTCCTGAGGTTAGGGTTTGAACTTTAAGGACGTCACCTTTGCCTGCAGACATCGCGTAGACAATGAGTGCTTGATGTGCCAAGAGAAAATGTAGCATGAAAGACCAGAGTCCGGAGGGACGCCACGTGCTCTGATAGATACGCTGAGTGTACAAAACATTAAGAACATCTTTCCATTACATTGACTGACCAGGTGAAAGCAACAATCGCTTATTGATGCCACTTGTTGAAGTCACTTCAAAAACAGTGTAGATTAAGAGGAGACAGGTTAAAGAAAGATGTTTAAGCCTTGAGACATGGATTGTAGGAGTGCCATTCAGAGGGTGAATGGGCAAGACAAAATATTTAAGTGCCTTTGAATGCGGGGTACGGTACTACGTGCCAGGTGCACCGGTTTGTGTCAAGAAATGTGGAACACTTTCGACACCTAGAGTCCATGCCCCGATGAATTGAGGCTGTTCTGAGGGCAAAAGGGTGTGCAACTCAATATTAGGAAGGTGTTCCTAATGTTTAGTATCCTATTCTGGTTGAATTGCCAGACTACAGACCAGGAATTAATGTCAAAGCAGATTAATTGTCAAAGCAGATAAACACTAATTAAGGAATGGAAGAGTATTTCCCCTTTGTGAAAATAACAAGCCACATCCTGTGACAGTACGCCAACGCTGGACATCGTAAAGTCAACAAAAACGTCTGTACAAGCGTTGCGTTAGCCAACACAGGAACATAGACAGCGTGCGCTTGACGACAGCAGACTATATGGGGATGTCTGGAGTGTAGCTAGCAGAGGAAGCGTTATGGGCCTTGTCAGTATATCATTGTCTGTACTAGCGGTTTTAACACAGAAACACAACACATTATACAGTGTTATGTGTGCATGGCGGTGGCAGCCAGAATGGGGTGTCTGGAGCGTAGCTGGCTTGCTGGCAGAGGAAGTGTTAAGTGACCAGTCATCCCGTTTGTGGACATGCACATACTGGTTCGCCTCTAGTCTCCCGATACCAGCCAACCATGACCTTGCTGGTCCACAGCCAACCACGACCCCCACATCCAAACTCAACCTGGTTGGGACACCTGCCCACTTCCTTAACACTCGACCATGGACAGGAAGAGAAAGGAGGGGAGAGAGAGGAAGACAGAGAAAAAAAAGTGTGAGCGCGTGTGTGTGTGTGTGTGTGTGTGTGTGTGTGTGTGTGTGTGTGTGTGTGTGTGTGTGTGTGTAGACTGGAGCAGACTGAGAGAGTGCAGGAGAGAGACAAAAAAGAGAAAGCAAAGGAGAAAGACTAAAACTGGCTGGAATCTGGATGGCATTAATGGAGAACGGACAAAATGCTGGCACTGTTTTTCTGTTGCTAGGTCTGGAAGTTGTATGAATGCAATTGGCAGTTGAAGTGGTAGGGTTGTTGCTGGGTTGATTACATTTAGAAAGGGCCAGAACCCGGAGCAACCAGACAGCTACAGACTCCCTCTAAACTGATTTCTTCAGTGGTGCCCCTATTAAGAGTTGAAAACAGCTGCAGCTCTGACTGACAGACACACACACACTTCTGCCACCATTCCAAAATAAAGGCTTCACCAATTGCCCCCACAATCAAACTCTTTCTGATTCTATCAAACCACAGACATCTGGGAAACAATGCCCCAGAAACAACAGCTGCCATTAAGGCCTCGACCCAACACAGACAACTAACCACTTAGCGAAACCCGACAATGACATTTTCTCCTCAAATGAATTCACGACAACTCTTGATTAAGTCACCTACATTTTTTTAAATTCTAGAGGCATCGGGGGAAGTGATTGTAAGCAGTTCTACCCTTGTGTGACAGACATAGGTCTCTGAGGTGTCTGTCTGGGGAAAGAAATGTGGCAGGACCTCTGGGCTAGAATGATTATGACTGCCACTCCGTCGCCTCTTGAAATGGACAGAAATTCTCAATAGTACATTTGACATTTTAGTCATTTAGCAGATGCCCTTATCCAGAGCGACTTACAGTATTCAGTGCATACATTTTCGCACTGGTCCCCCGTGGGAATTGAACCCACAACCCTGGCATTGCAAGCACCATGCTATACCAACAGCCACACGGGACAATAGTGACAGAGTTGCCTAGCGAAGCCTCTTGCTAGTCCACAGATGAAATATGGATTTCATATTGATAATGGGGTGAAGCACAGACAATATCATACTGATAGTGACCTCAGAGTATTCCAATTTACAGCTGGCCAGACTATTCCAATTTACAGCTGGCCAGAGTATTCCAATTTACAGCTGGCCAGAGTATTCCAATTTACAGCTGGCCAGAGTATTCCTCGCCTCCAATATATCCAGATGAGAAACAGGTTATATCGCATTATATTATGATGAACTAAGACTAAACAGATTTTCAGCAGACCAATGTCATCAAAAAGAGCAGATAATGCTAACAGTCGGTTTAGAATCCGCTGACACCCGTTTCCCCTGCATGATGCAATTCAGCACCTCTGGGAGGGGAGAGGGAAGAGAGGAGGGCCAGTTGAAAGGAAAAGTCGATTCAGTACTTCCCCTAGAATTACACCTAGGCAAGATGCAGTCCCCCTTTCTTATAAAAGTTGACCTCCCCTTCCTATAAATTATAATAGTTATGGTGGAACCCATAGACACCGATTCCGGGTCCTTTTCCAACTGGCCTATGACAAATGTTTAAAGGAAACCTACACGAAATGTGTAAGAGAAGCCTTTGAGAGGGAGACCTATAGCAGGATGAACTTACGGCTGTCATAGCAGATGTTGCCCAGGGCGCGGCCTGTCTGCAGCAGCACCTCCTGGTCCTTGGAGTGGAGCAGCTGCACCAGGGGAGGGATGAGGCCTGCCTCCACACAGGGGCTCCGCATGAACTCTGGAGGGGAGAGGAAGCAGTCAGGATTAGCAATTAGGCTCCAGGGTGAAGTTTACCAACCGTACAGGCCTGGGATAAACTTCTCCATCCCCAATCATTAGTGGGGGAAATTTTTAAAAATGACCCATTTTTATTTACCTTTATTTAACTAGGCAAGTCAGTTAAGAACAAATTCTTATTTTCAATGACGGCCTAGGAACAGTGGGTTAACTGCCCATTCAGGGGCAGAACGACAGATTTGTACCTTGTCAGCTCAGGGATTTGAACTTGCAACCTTCCGGTTACCAGTCCAACGCTCTAACCACTAGGCTACCCTGCCGCCCCATGATCTGTGTCTAGGGGAAACTTCACCCTACTCCTACCTTCATGGTCCATTATGTCTCGATTAAGGAGATGAAATTTAAAATCAAGTTGAAATTGACTGAAAAGTGGACCAGTTATTCAGAGAATGCGTTTCAGTTAGTTTGCTGGTTTGACTGGAATTGAAATGGATTTCACTATAACCTCCAATCTGCTCAGAAATATACTGTGTGTGCCAAATTCCAATTGATTAGTCAATGGAAGACTGGATGCGTCCTAAGTGCATCCACATTTGACCATTTTTATATGAACGAATATTTTAAAAAAAAGTTAAACTCTGGATCTTTGTCAGAAATACATTTAAGGCAGCCCTAAAGTTCTGCCAAATACAGATAACCTTCATATAATACTGACTAGGTTTTAAATAAAAGTGCTTAAAAACACTCAGGTATGCAAGAAAAATGTTATTTTAGTCCAGTATCTTTCACACAGTAAGCCTTCCACTGGACTGGGCATAGACAATTCCGGGGCCTCTGACAGATAAAATGCCAGCGGGTTGGTGCCAAGTCTCAGGCTGGCACATCAGCAGGCAGCGATCCATTCATTATGTTAGACTTTTCTTCCCCCAACTCAAGTCACTTCCTTTCAACTCTGCTCCTGCCTTCCCTGAAACCCACTCATAAATTACTCTAAAAGCACTTAGTATGGCCCAGTTGTTGCTGTAACTGCAGTATGCAAGTTGAGAGGCCTGCATACTGTAATCTGCCACATTGCTAATAGAAGAGTGCTCGAGTCCAACATGTGGCCAAGAAAATGTGTGACTTCTCTACAATTGGAGCGTCAAGAAGCCATCAACTTATTTGAATGCCCCATCTCAACCTTAGTATAAAGCTTTAAATAGGGCACAATGCAGATGTTATTTCATGTCTATTAAGTAAGTGCTTCTGTGAGCGTTATGAATGCCTTAGAGGTTAGAACGAATCAACCAACCTAATCTCAACTAGATCTTACGAGTTCCTGAATCTCAAAACGAGCCACTCACTGCTGTGCATTTTCCCTTGATCAAGCTACAGTATGGCAGGAAGTAAATGCATGATTCACTGTGCTGACGTTGTGTGAAAACGACTACCGTCTAGGAAAGCAAGACGGATGGCAACACCAACAGACAGGTCTCCTATGGTGCCTTCTGTTAGAGAGACTGAAGCCATCTGTTGCCGTTGGAATGGGTAAAGGCAGAATTCCTTATGGGGACTGGCGTGAACAAACAGAAATGAGCACAGGGACTAGACCACAAGCTAGGCTACACAGCAAACATCTATAGAATAATCACCAATAAGTGACTGTCTAAGATTGATCGTCTTTAAGAGAATCATCCATAATCTTCACCATCAGCCCACAACTAGATAAATCACAATCCCATTAAAATAACAAAATTAAGATAATGACAATTAAATGAGAAATACAGATGAATGCTAAACCACCACTGTATGACAGACACACAAAGCTGAGAATATAATAAAACGTTTAAAAATTAAAAATAAATGGTATACAGACAAGATGAGAATTGTGTTTCCTGGGGAGGATGAGATGAGGTGTGGAGAAACCAAGCGGGGGGAGCCTCACCATTTTTGGCCACCTCAGCTATGATGTTGGCTACTTTGGGGGTGCAGGAGGACTGTGGGGCCAGCAGGGTGGGAAGCAGGGAGAGAACGCCCATCTCCTGGACCTTCTCACTGGCATTAGCATCTAGGAGGAAGAGGGGAGAAAGGAGGTGAACAGTTGAAAAAAAAAGACAAGGGCTCCATCTCAATTTGTCTTTCATTGATTCCTTGCATCCTATCCCCTTGGCCCTTTCAACCATATTGGAGAAGATCCAAGGTATCTCCCATCTCACCTTCGAATGCTTTTTGAGAAAGAGGAAAGTAGAAAGACTGTAGGGAATTGAGGAAGGATTCATTGAAAAAGAACCATGGGGTGAGTTGGGCAAGGAGAGGCAGTTAAATCCCTTCCCATCCAGGTCATTCCATTTTTTGGGGTTATTTATGATCATCCTAAACCAAGCTCCAGAAAACGGCCCATATAAATCAAATTACCAGCGGGACGACAGTGCAGCCCTGAAATTATTATTAACCTCTTAGCCAATTTTGGATTTTTTTATTTTACCTTTATTTAACTAGGCAAGTCAGTGAAGAACAAATTCTTATTTACCATGACAGCGTAGGAACAGTGGGTTAACTACCTTGTTCAGGGGCAGAACGACAGTTTTTTCCTTGGCAGCTCGGGGATTTGATCTAGCAACCTTCCGGTTAGCAACCTTCCGGCAACCGGCCGCCCCTAGGCAACCCCTAGGCGTCACACGTGACATGTTGAAAAGCTCCCTGTGTATTTATGCAAGTTACCGTTTCTTGTAGCGGCTGCAACTCAATCCCCTCTTTCCGCCATTATAACGTGTGTGTGTGTGTGTGCCTATTCCATGACATGAGGCTTCTAAAAGCTGTTTTTCTACACAAGAGGCTCCAGACAAGGAAATGGTCTTTAAAACCAGAACCGTTTGAGCTACAAAGGGGAGACTCTCACACACACACAAAGGTGGCAGTTATTTTTCTCTACGACGCACACAAGCTTAAGGGGAGTAGTCAGAAGGTAACCTGGTACCAGGCTGTAGAAATAGCACCACGTGCATAGGGGGTAAAAGTGCCACAAATGAAGTAACCAAACGGGTCTAAAAATGGCAGAGTTGTCTTATCTCTCTCAGACATAGGACAGACACTTCAAAACCATATTCATTACAATACATTTTGACTGTGTTTTGTCATATACAAATGTGTAATTCAATCCGTTTCTATGGGTATAGCAGTAAAGCTCAAATTCAATGTTTCATTTAAAAAGATAAAATATCTAGCTTAAACAGTACATTTTATGACCATCTTAAAACAATTCCATATGTTAGCTTAGTAGATGTGATCTAAGACCTTAGACCTGCAGGGTTAACCAATGAACTGATTATTACCGTGACTTGGATTTTGACTATTAGGCTAAAGGTAGCATCGGCAAAAGTGTGTGTCTTTTGGTTCTCTTGGCCATCTCCTCACCCAAACAGACTATTGCACGTTCATCACTTGTGCCAAAAGAGACTAGAAGAGGCATCATCCTCAAAGACTTTTATTTCCATGACTGATCAAAACTTGTTCCCCTGCCTCTCCATTTTCCCTCTGCAGCAGACATGGTGATCAATATGTTTGGAACATCGAATCAATAAAATCAGAGTATCGAATCGTAAAACATATAGAATTGGGATACATACCGTATCGGCACTTCAGTACCGTGATAATATTGTATTGTGAAGTCACTGGCAATTCTCAGCCATATTGGTTGATTCCCAAACGAAGGAGGACAGACAGGTTTGTGAATAACACTGACTGAGATATTCTCTTAGGCCTTGTACGAAAACAATGTGAGCCTGGTGACGAGAATGTTTTTTTGTTCTCCAAATAGTCTAACTAGGCTCTCTATTTCCTCCATCCTGTACTGTGTATTTCACTTAGTCTGAGGAGTGAGGGTCAAACTTACTGTTGTGGGCCAGTGCTTTGAGCAAGCAGTCCAGGCAGCTCTCCACACTGTCTGTGGCGCTGTCCGCTGAGGCTAGCTTCAGCTTCTTCAACGCTTCGCTCAGGTTATCTGCTGGGAGAGGAGGGAAAAAGTGAATGAGCACTCGTCCTAACCTGTCAATTTACTCCTCGGTCTAAGGTAGCCTATGCTATTCAACGTTTTTAAATCACACTGTGGCTGGATGTTAAATTTGACCACAACTACCTTGGGCCATACAGTATAGAGCAACCCACAAGTCATATCACACAATAAAACAGTATACGAGAAGACATGAGGCTAAACTAAATCAGAAATCCATGATTTTGTGAATTCTGAATAAAAATGTGTCTCAGAACAAGTAGTCTATAATCACTGTTGTAGTAGCGTTACTACACAGCAAGACAGACAAAAGGTAGCAGACAGCAGGATTGTTTCTGGGTCAAAATGGGGCTTAGCTGGGAGGCGTGGCAGGGTCGTGGTATTGGGCACAGTCGGCAACTGACAATTACTTTTTTTACATCTCTTGGCCGCGGAGACAATTATGCCATTTTAAAGCCAATTTCCTTCAATTCTAAAAAATGTTGCCATGGCTTATGATTTGTTCTTACGCTATCTGAGTGACTCAAACAGTATTACAAAGTCAAGGGAGACCCATAACATGATAAATTGTCCTGAAAACATGCATCATTTTTGTAATTTAAGATTTCCCCCAGACTATCTAAGCCTTTTGGCTCCTCAGACCAAATAAGAATGCACACAGCTCTGTGCTGCATCATCACTTCCCTTCCTCATTCTCCCTCTCAAATGGTAGCTCTAGACAACACTATGATAGACAGTCCAGGGGTCATACAGTGGTGAGCCCTAGTATAAATCAGGACATGAGCGGATGTACAACTCATCCCTGAGGAGCTCCACAACCTCGGGCACAGCCGACACATGGCAGCGGTAGAGCTGGGCAATAGGGACAAAAATCTATTTTGCATAAAAAAGTATCTATTTTCATAACGCTAAATTGAACATCAAGTTCATAATCACCCATATTATCAAACGTATTTCATTTCAAACTTCACATTTCTCTAGTATGGTACTATAGGTTATTTATCATAATGAACGATATCAGCCAAATGTCCACGATAAGTGTCCAGTGCCTAAAATGTTAGGTTTATTGTCCCAGCTCTAGGCAGCGGGTATCAAACGATTACGACTGCGTCAACATACTCACTGGGTAAACACCAACATGTCAATAAAATATGAATGAGTTCAAGTCAAGTTGGGATCCGCCAGTACTTTGATGAGTCCTTATCGTAATGGACATTCTCTGTGTCTAGACAGTACACCTGGTATGCTGGGCCAACTAATAATTGAGAGATTTTGGTGTCTGGAGCTGTTACAGTGCTCAGCTAATTGGATTCTGGGCTGCACGGGGCCAAGAGGAGGTGCGGTGACACACAGAGACAGAAAGCAAAGACCCTGACGTTCCCCATCCCGTAGATGTTCTCCTGTGTGCAGTGAGGATTAGGATTAAATCTTATGACATTTTAAAACCAGTCAAACGAGACTTTCATTTTCCAGGCTGGCCTCCATTCTATAATGGATTCTTCTTGCCTTTCAGATTATGGTATCTGTCAGGGTCCCTCCTTATAGCCAATGAGGCCTGAGTCAGGTGTTCCCATAACACATCATAAAACACACAGGCAATGTTTGCATAAAGACATGACCAGGGCCAGTCAATCCTCCATAAGCATTAGGCCTCTTTCTGCTCCAAGGAGTTGAGATAGCCTACTGACGATTCTACTCATCATCTACTTAAATCAAAAGGATTAATGGGTCATTCAACAAAATGAGTACCTTTTTGGTCATGTAACCTCATCCAACATTGTTATAAAGAGTGCATGTTCAACTTAATAAAAAAAAAACTGTTTTCCCATCAGAAGTCAACATGCACTTAGGTTGGAGTCATTAAAACTAATTTTTCAACCACTCAACAAATTTCTTGTTAAATTAACAAACTATAGTTTAGGTAAGTCATTTATGACATCTACTTTGCATGACAAATCATCGTTCCAACACTTATAACAACTCACTGTTTCACTATTTCAGTGGGTCAGAAGTAGAGGTCGACCGATTAATCGGAATGGCCGATTTCAAGTTTTCATAACAATCGGAAATCTGTATTTATGGGTGCCGATTTGCCCAATTTTTAAAATGTTTTATATATATTTTTTTTTACACCTTTATTTAATCTTTATTTAACTAGGCAAGTCAGTTAAGAACTTATTTTCAATGACTGCCTAGGAACGGTGGGTTAACTGCCTCGTTCAGGGGCAGAACGACAGATTTTCACCTTGTCAGCTCGGGGGATCCAATCTTGCAACCTTACAGTTAACTAGTCCAACGCAATAACGACCTGCCTCTCGCTGCACTCCACAAGGAGACCGTCTTTTACGCAAATGCAGTAAGCCAAGCCAGAAGCAGGCCCGTAAACATTCATTCAAACAGCACTTTTGTGCGTTTTGCCAGCAGCTCTTCGTTGTGCGTCAAGCATTGCAGTGTTTATGACTTAAAAACCTATCAACTCCGAGATGAGGCTGGTGTGACCGAAGTGAAATGGCTGGCTAGTTAGCGCACGCTAATAGTGTTTCAAACATCACTCGCTCTGAGCCTTGGGGTGGTTGTTTCTCTTGCTCTGCATGGGTAACGCTGCTTCGATGTGGTGGCTGTTGTCGTTGTGTTGCTGGTTCGAGCAAGGAGAGGGACAGCTATACTGTTTCACTGGCAATAAAGTGCCTATAAGAACATCCAATAGTCAAAGGTTAATGAAATATAAATGGTAGAGGGAAATAGTCCTATAATTCCTGTAATAACTACAACCTAAAACTTCTTACCTGGAAATATTGAAGACTCATGTTAAAAGGAACCACCAGCTTTCATATGTTCTCATGTTCTGAGCAAGGAACTGAAACGTTAGCTTTCTTACATAGCACATATTGCACTTTTACGTTATTCTCCAACACCTTTTGCAGTATTTAAACATGTTTCATTATCTACTTGAGGCTAAATTGATTTTATTGATATATTATATTAAGTGTTAATTCAGTATTGTTGTAATTGTCATTATTAAAAACATTATTATTATTTTTTTTTTTTTATAAATTATTTGTAAATCGGCATTTCTGGTCCTCCAATAATCGGTTGATGTTGAAAAATCATAATCGGTCGACCTCTAGTCAGAAGTTTATTTACACTAAGTTGACTGTGCCTTTAACCGCTTGGAAAATTCCAGAAAATTATATGTCATGGTGTTAGAAGCTTCTGATTGGCTAATTGACATCATTTGAGTCAATTGGAGGTGTACCTGTGGATGTACTTCAAGGCGGACCTTCAAACTCAGTGCCTCATTGCTTGACATCATGGAAAAATCTGAAGAAATTCAGCCAAGACATCAAAAAATATATATTGTAGACCTCCACATGTCTGGTTCATCCTTGGGGGCACTTTCCAAACGCCTGAACGTACCACGTTCATCTGTACAAACAATAGTACGCAAATATAAACACCATTGAACCACGCAGCAGTCATACCGCTCAGGAAGGAGACGCATTCTGTCTCCTTGAGATGAACGTGCTTTGGTGCGAAAAGTGCAAATCAATCCCAGAACAACAGCAAAGGACCTCGTAAAGATGCTGGAGGAAACAGGAACAAAAGTATCTATATCCACAGTAAACGAGTCCTATATCAACGTAATCTGAAAGGCCGCTCAGCAAGGAAGCAGCCACTGCTCCAAAACCGGCATTAAAAAGCCAGACTACGGTTTGCAACTGCACATGGGGACAAAGATCATACTTTTTGGAGAAATGTTCTCTGGTCTGATGAAACAAAAATAGAACTGTTTGGCCATAATGACCATTGTTATATTTGGAGGACAAAGGGAGGCTTGCAAGCCGAAGAATACCATCCCAACCATGAAGCACGAGGGTGGCAGCATCATGTTGTGGGGGTGCTTTGTTGCAGGAGGAACTGGTGCACTTCACAAAATAGATGGCTTCATGAGAGAGGAAAATTATGTGGATATATTGAAGCAACATCTCAAGACATCAGTCAGGAAGTTAAGGCTTGGTAGCAAATGGGTCTTCCAAATTGACAATGACGCAAGCATACTTCCAAAGTTGTGGCAAAATGGCTTAAGGACAACAATTGGCATTGGAGTGGCCATCACAAAGCCCTGACCTCAATCCTATAGAACATTTGTGGGCAGAACTGGAAAAGCGTGTGCGAGCAAGGAGGCCTATAAACCAGACTCAAGTTACACCAGCTGTCAGGAGGAATGGGACAAAACTCACCCAACTTATTGTGGGAAGCTTGTGGAAGGCTATCTGTAACGTTTGACCTAAGTTAAACAATTTAAAAGGCAATGCTACCAGATAGTGTATGTAAACTTCTGACCCACTGGGAATGTGATGAAAGAAATAAAAGCTTAAATAAATAATTATATTATTCTGACATTTCACATTCTTAAAATAAAGTGGTGATCCTAAGACAGGGAATTTTTACTAGGATTAAATGTTAAGAATTGTGAAGAAACTGAGTTCAAATGTATTTGGCCAAGGTGTATGTAAACTTCCGACTTCAACTGTACCTATCGCGTGCCAAATAAAGAAACAAGGTTGACTAACAAGGTTGGAGATTATCTTAAAAGTGCAGTCAAAAACATATTTTAAAGTGTTTTATATACATATTTCTACACCGTGTTTGGAATAATACTGTGAAATTGTGAGGATGATGCCCCTTTTAGTGTAAGAGCTGCTTTAAAAGACTTCCTGAAATGTAAACCTGTTTTGGTGGGATGGAGGTTTAGCATGCCTGGTGACATCACCAGCTGATTAATTCGTTAGATCTAAAAATCTGTCAATAACAGCTAATTTTCAGTTTCCACCTCCCAACTCAGACCACTCCGACAGTCCTAGCTAAATTCTTGCTTGAGAAATTGCTCTTTGCCAAGAAGATTAGGTTTTTTTTTAACCATTTTAATTGAAAACAATAAGTACTTAATTATTACCCAGAAATAATTTGATATAGAGACAAAACGGCTGCAATGGGCCAGTAAATTAGCCTTAAACCCTCTTGTGACAGGGGGAATGGAAGCTTACTGTGTGCAACAGGATGCAAACTATCCAGAGTCAGATAAAACAAACAAAAAATAAAGTTTTTTAAAAAACGTGGATACCATGGATGTTTATATTTCTGCACGCAGTATGAAGGAAGTTAACGCATGCTACACTTTACCTGTAAACAACCAGTTGCCAAACTACCTCTCTTCAAACTGCAAGCAGAGACATAGAAATGGTATCCACAAGTTAATCTAACTGTGGGTAAGTACAGAACTGACAGTATTTTTTTGTTTTTAAATTGCCTGTCTATCTACGGGTTACAGGGTTGACATTATGATCTACCTGCTCAGTTTTCCACCAGAAAATTGCCAAAAAGTATAATACCAGATCTGAGTTTTATACTATGATTTGACTATTACATGTTCAATGACTTATGAAAAAGATAAATTAAGGAATAGTTTCACCATACTAAAATGAGAATTCAGTTCACAGAACAGGGTTGAACTTAAAATGAAGGACAGACATTGTGCGAATAAATGAATCACTAAACCAATAACAATCTTCAGAAATGACTGTCAAATCAACGAGAGTTTTACAATGGTAAAATCTTCCTAGAAGTCAGAGGGCGCACAGAAGGACATGCCAAAATGCAGAATTTTGGCCACTCAGATTTGATGTTCCATGTGGTCTATGGTAAAGGGCACTTCATTCAATATAACAGCTTTTAAAATTCAATATTAGTGCACAATTTTACTTAAAATATCAAAAGGGATGCTAAAAAAGGTACTAATTTGGTGGAATTACCATGATAAGTGTTTCTGCTTAGCTGGAGCACCTGTCCTATAGAGATACTGTGTTTGTGGATGGATGGGTTCATCTGACCTCCTTTCTGCTGAATCACATAGGCTAGTACCCTATGATTGCACCTTGTACAGCAATGGAGGCTCAACATATACCCTAGAATTCTGGAATAGTCAAAAACCCTGATGTGACAACAGTACAGTTAGTACAGTATAGTACAGTCCCTACACCCAAACAAGGGCACTATCCACCTCTACCACTGAGGAAGTACAGTTCTGCCCAATAGTCAAAAGGACCAATCTGAAACCCCACCTCTTTAAGTACCTAGATAGGATAAGTAATCCCCAAAAGATTTAGATGCACTATTGTAAAGTGGCACTGGATGTCATAAGGTGAATGCACCAATTTGTAAGTCGCTCTGGATAAGAGCGTCTGCTAAATGACTTAAATGTAAATGTAATGTAAATGTACAGTACATCCTCCAAAACAGTCCAAAGCAAGTCACTAGAAATAATTTATTCAGGTTAAAATGGGAGTAAGTACATTACACCAAGCGATAGCATCCTCAGTCAGCGCATTTCTTACCAAATGTCAAGCACACAATTACTAAGAGTGGCCATGAACATTTTGATTTGTCAGTCTGTCTCTGTGTTTTTGTTTAACTATCCTGTGGGTACCAAAGTTCCTCACAAGGATAGTAAAACATGGACAATTCAGACAAGTGGGGACATTTTGCAGGTCCATATAAGGAAAAATTATATTTTAGGCATAGGAGTTAGGTTTAGGGTTACAGGGTTACAGTTCGAAAAATAGGATGGAATCAATTTTGGTCCCCAGAAGGACAGCAATATAAAACGGTGTGCATAGGCCTATTGCGTAACAGTGTGAGAAGGATGATACACATCTGCGCTTTAGACAGTTTAGTACACTGATGTTAGTAAACAAGTAGTATGGCTGTCATAACATGTATGCAGTGCATGTGGTTAACTAAATAATACATCGTTGAGGAATCAATGGAAAAAAAATCCACACGTTACAAGGAGTCTCAAACTGAAACAAACGCAGCTCGTCTCCAAAAATTACAGCAGCTTATGGCTGTCAAATTCAGGTTCTGTCTAGCAATGCCCCGTGTTACATAATGCGATTCTCGGTCTGACAAGTATACGCTACGATGGGCATGTGAACTGCTAGCTGCCCGTTCTCTATGTTCACCCCACCTCACGTTACTCCTTTGAATCTAACGCTAGAGCCACCAAGTGCGGTCTTCTAGTTTGATGCTTCTGCTAGTTAACGTTAGCTTGGCTAATTATAATACCCTACCCTGGCATGGTATGGCATTTGTGGGCTACTATGTCGACGTCTGTCTATTTCATATTGACGTTAAAAGACAACTGAATGACGTTATGAATCAGATGTTGATTACTCACCCATTTAGCTACTGTAACGTTAGCTAGTGTGAGTGATACTCCAAGCAGTTTCGGATCAGGATGCGCCCAGGAGGCTGTCAAATTGCTATTCGCAGCGAAAAAACGTGCAAGTTGTTAGCTAGTGTTGGTTAACAACACTTTATTTTATTTGAAGTCGCTATCTAGCTAGCTGGTAAATCATATACCCAGGCAAGGCCCACCTTAGCTAACCCACGCCGTTTCGTCCCCGGCAAAACCAGTAAGCCACAGCACTCTCTCCCTCCCAGATGCCGCCGGGAAAGCTTGAAGTGTAGCCTATAGTACAACCCCACCTCACAACTATGGTATGGTTGAGTAATTTATCCGCGAGTAATATTGATCCACATCGACGCCAATGTTCGCTACTTCAACCAGAGTTTGCTTCAACTCTACTCGACACGCACTTCCTACTACTCGCTCGCTTGAACATGCAGCAGCTACAGATTCCACGCAAGTGAATCGCAGCCTATTGCTGGCGGTTGATTGGCTCTTGGCCTGCACATAACTCGTTTTCCACGATCATTGGCCGAAGTCTGTCGTTTGTTCGTGCCACGCCCTAAGGCGTTATTAAAAATGTCCAAATTTCAAGTGACATCCACTATTCATAGCAATTAAGTCATACAAATATAATTGTTATAGACTAACAAAATTGTAGCCACATGGTTTGGTCTGCTAGCTACTTTACTGGAAGACTAAGGCACTATTTTCATTGAACTAGTATCACAGGCCATTGGAAATAAACATTCCTGTTCAAGTGAGCACAGCACAACAAGAGGAGCCCAAAAATGTATTGTATGCTGCTGCATAAATCATGTAATATGCATACTGAAGCTAAGGAAATAATATGAAGTGTATGTTGTGTAGTAAACTGTTAGTAGCCCATGTGCCTCACCCTAATTAATTGGACTATTTTCCCCTCTTAATTTCACCTACTGTTCTGACTTGGTGGTGCACATGTAGCCTATAACCTGTTTTAGAGAAATGTAATCATTGAATATTGTAAGAGCTTTCATTGTCTGCTTATATGTCCCCTTTATTTATCCTACGGTTCTGATTTGGTGTACAGGGAGAACACTAACAGCTGCTCATGTTCTGAATTCTGTCGCTGTATATTTCAAAAGTGCTGAAAAAATAGTTATGGCTACGTCCGTCCTAGCTCGCTCATTAATGTCTTAATTTAAATTACGGATGGCCTCCTATCTGTTTGTTGTCCTCTTATGCCATAGTTTGTAAATCTCAATTGTCAGTAGAAACTACATTTGTTTAAGCGAGTCAGCCGTATCAGCTATGTTTTTTTAAGGCAGTAAATGAGGCTGAATGAATTGTTTCGCTGCCAGACAAAGCTCCGCTGATAGCCAGGTGTAGCAATGGTATGTAAGGTGTTGGGACTACTGTTGGGACAGCTTTATGTCAGCCCTAACAGTTTGTGGGCACCGTTTGGCACTGTTATAGTGGAATTAATGTATTGTTTAGTGCCGTGTAGTGTAGTGTAGTGGCATGCATCCCCACATTTTTGTTTGCCCCACCAAGATGTACAGTTAAAGTCAAAAGTTTACGTACACCTTAACATGAATTTAAATGTATTTGGCTTTCACAATTCCTGAAATTTAATCCTAGTAAAAATTCCCTGTCTTAGCTCAGTTAGGATCACCACTTTATTTTAAGAATGTGAAATGTCAGAATAATAGTAGAGAGGATTATTTATTTCAGCTATTATTTCTTATATCACATTCCCAGTTGGTCAGAGGTTTACATACACTCAATTAGTATTTGGAAGCATTGCCTTTATATTGTTTAACTTAGGTCAAACGTTTGGGGTAGCCTTCCACAAGCTTCCCACAATAAGTTGGGTGAATTTTGGCCCATTCCTCCTGACAGAGCTGGTGTAACTGAGTCAGGTTTGTAGGCCTCCTTGCTCGCACACGCTCTTTCAGTTCTGCCCACACACTTTCTATAGGATTGAGGTCAGGGCTTTGCGATGGCCACTCCAATACCATGACTGTTGTCATCCTTAAGCCAATTTGCCACAACTTTGGAAATATGATTGTGGTCATTGTCCATTTGGAAGACCCAGTTGCGACAAGGCTTTAACTTCCTGACTAATGTCTTGAGATGTTGCTTCAATATATCCACATCCTTTTCCTGCCTCATGATAACATCTCGTTTGCGAAGTGCACAAGTCCCTGCTGCAGCAAAGCACCCCCACAACATGATGCTGCCACCCACGTGCTTCACGGTTGGGATGGTATTCTTCGGCTTGCAAGACTCCCTTTGTCCTCCAAATATAACAATGGTCATTATGGCCAAACAGTTCTATTTTTGTTTCATCAGACCAAATAACATTTCTCCAAAAAGTACGATCTTTGTCCCCATGTGCAGTTGCAAACCGTAGTCTGGCTTTTTAATGCCGGTTTTGGAGCAGTGGCTTCTTCCTTACTGAGCGGCCTTTCAGATTACGTCGATATAGGACTCGTTTTACTGTGGATATAGATACTTTTGTACCCTTTCCTCCAGTATCTTTACAAGGTCCTTTGCTGTTGTTCTGGGATTTATTAGCACTTTTCACACCAAAGTACGTTCATCTCTAGGAGACAGAATGCATCTCCTTCCTGAGCAGTATTACGGCTGCGTGGTCCCATGGTGTTTATACTTGCGTACTATTGTTTGAGCAGATGAACGTGGTACCTTCAGGCATTTGGAAATTGCTCCCAAGGATGAACCAGACTTGTGGAGGTCTACAATTTATTTCCCCTACAGAGGTCTTGATTTTCCCATGACGTCAAGCAAAGAGGCACGGAGTTTGAAGGTAGGTCTTGAAATACATCCACAGGTACACCTCCAATTGACTCAAATGATGTCAATTAGCCAATCAGAAGCATCTAAAGCCATGACATAATTTTCTGGAATTTTCCAAACTGGCACATTTTCCAAAAGGTACAGTCAACTTAATGTACGTAAACTTCTGACCCACTGGAATTTTGATACAGTGAATAATAAGTTAAATAATCTGTCTGTAAACAATTGCTGGCAAAAAATTACTTGTGTCATGCACAAAGTAGATGTCCTAACCGACTTGCCAAAACTATAGTTTGTCAACAAGAAATTTGTGGAGTGGTTGAAAAACGCATTTTAATGACTCTAACCTAAGTGTATGTAAACTTCCGACTTTAACTGTACATGCTAAAATCGCCACTGATGATAGGGAGTCATGTGAAAATCAATTATCCTGAGAAGAGCAGAGATTTTTTTTATCCTTGTATTTTTTATAGCTGTAGATTGGTACTGTCGACATTTCCTCTTATATAAATAATATTAATCCTTACTCCCAGAGGTGATTTGAGCATACAGTCCCGGCTATAATAGCCAATGTTGGGGAGTAGTGAACTAAATGTAGGACTAGTTAAATTAGTAACTAAAAAAAAAATGTAAGCTTAAAGAAATACTACCTATAACCTGTAATTCACATCTACACAGATGTTGCACGAGAGCCGGGTTGCATTCAGTGCCACAGAACGGTGTGCAACTTTGAATTCAACGGAAACGGTACTGAATGACCAGCGATAAACATATGTCAGTAATCGGCAATAGGTGGCCCTTGGGCCAAAACCAGCCCTTGAGTGGTTCTAATTATTTGTAGTATTACTTTTTTTGGTTAAAAAGACTAAAATCACAAGGAATTTTAACTAAAAATGTGTTTAATTTAGTTATTCGGTTTCCCACAAATAAAAGAGACATATGGGATCTTGTCTCAATATAATCAAGGTATGAAACTGTTATTTTCAAATACAATCTATTATTGGGCTTGTACAAATTATTATAATTATGTTCTGCCCCAGACTATCCCGGTCATATAGTGTGTTGCACCAGTTATTTTAAATGGTCACACCCATATTGATCAGGCCACACCTCGCCACATCCACCAAACAAGAGCAAAACGTGTCATTCAGTAAAAACCATAACGCAAGGTAGCACACATTGAAGCGGAGTGAACGCACCACTGATGTAAATGAACTCCTGTGTTACTGCCATCTATTGGTGTGCTTATCAACACGCAGACCAATGTTTGTCATCTTCACTTGCAGGGTTTCCCCAACTCTGTCCTGGGGACACATTTAGTTTCTTTGCCCTACACAGATGACTCAAATAACCAATTCATCATCAAGCTTTGGTTGTTTTAAATCAGCTGTGTAGTGCTTGGGCAAACACCAAAATGTGCACCAAGGAGGGTACCCAGGACAGAGTCTGTGAAACCCTGATAGGCAGGTAAGAATATTGCCTCATCCTTTACTTACCTTGAAAGCCGTCGTACGGATGAGGACTTTCTGCAATTCACTGTGTCTGTAACAAGAAGGCTTTTGACATCGATAAGCTTCACTCCCCTCTCTTTTCAGGATGCAAAAGTGATGACTGAAGTCCCAGTCCTGGGTGAATGGGTTGCGGAGTCAATATTTTGGGACTAATCATCTTCTGCCTGGTCTTTGGAGAGAGGGATATCATTAACATGAAACTATTGTTGTTTCGTGATTCTGAATTTAGAAATCATTATGGAAGTAACCAATGCACACTTCATTTCAGGCATATTGTCCATGTCGGATTTACTCTATCATTGCTCTACTTCAAAAGGTAGGCAACCCTGGTCCTGGGGTGCTGCAGGCACTTCATGTTTTTACTTGAACCTACCTGGAAGACCAGGTGTGTTGAATTTTAGGAAATCACGGTACTGATCAATTAGCTCAGTTGGTCAGGTCTCAGGTGTGATGTCTAGTTGGAACAAAATCCTGCAGTAGGCCGACCTGCGACACTAGGTATGCGGTCCACTTAAAATACACACCCTCGATTTATGCCCTTGGGGGAATCCCTGAGCGGTCAAAATGATTAGCCAAGCAAGGGAATTTTGCAACGTAAGCCCCTCAACCCTAGTTATTAAACGGCTTTGCGAGTGTACATGTACACTGCTCAAAAAAATAAAGGGAACACTAAAATAACATCCTAGATCTGAATGAATGAAATATTCCTATTAAAAACTTTTTTCTTTACATAGTTGAATGTGCTGACAACAAAATGACACAAATTATCAATGGAAATCAAATTTATCAACCCATGGAGGTCTGGATTTGGAGTCACGCTCAAAATTAAAGTGGAAAACCACACTCCAGGCTGATCCAACTTTGATGTAATGTCCTTAAAACAAGTCAAAATGAGGCTCAGTAGTGTGTGTGGCCTCCACGTGCCTGTATGACCTCCCTACAATGCCTGGGCATGCTCCTGATGAGGTGGCGGATGGTCTCCTGAGGGATCTCCTCCCAGACCTGGACTAAAGCATCCGCCAACTCCTGGACAGTCTGTGGTGCAACGTGGCGTTGGTGGATGGAGCGAGACATGATGTCCCAGATGTGCTCAATTGGATTCAGGTCTGGGGAATGGTCGGGCCAGTCCATAGCATCAATGCCTTCCTCTTGCAGGAACTGCTGACACACTCCAGCCACATGAGGTCTAGCATTGTCTTGCATTAGGAGGAACCCAGGGCCAACCACACTAGCATATGGTCTCACAAGGGGTCTGAGGATCTCATCTCGGTACCTAATGGCAGTCAGGCTACCTCTGGCGAGAACATGGAGGGCTGTGCGGCCCCCCAAAGAAATGCCACCCCACAACATGACTGACCCACCGCCAAACAGGTCATGCTGGAGGATGTTGCAGGCAGCAGAACGTTCTCCACGTCGTCTCTAGACTGTCACGTCTGTCACATGTGCTCAGTGTGAACCTGCTTTCATCTGTGAAGAGCACAGGGCGCCAGTGGCGAATTTGCCAATCTTGGTGTTCTCTGGCAAATGCCAAACGTCCTGCACGTGTGGGGCTGTAAGCACAACCCCCACCTGTGGACGTCGGGCCCTCAAACCACCCTCATGGAGTCTGTTTCTGACCGTTTGAGGAGACACATGCACATTTGTGGCCTGCTGGAGGTCATTTTGTAGGGCTCTGGCAGTGCTCCTCCTTGCACAAAGGCGGAGGTAGCGGTCCTGCTGCTGGGTTGTTGCCCTCCTACGGCCTCCTCCACGTCTCCTGGTGTACTGGCCTGTCTCCTGGTAGCGCCTCCATGCTCTGGACACTACGCTGACAGACACAGCAAACCTTCTTGCCACATCTCGCATTGACGTGCCATCCTGGATGAGCTGCACTACCTGAGCCAGTTGTGTGGGTTGTAGACTCCGTCTCATGCTACCACTAGAGTGAAAGCACCGCCAGCATTCAAAAGTGACCAAAACATCAGCCAGGAAGCGTAGGAACTGAGAAGTGGTCTGTGGTCCCCACCTGCAGAACCACTCCATTATTGGGGGTCTTGCTAAATGCCTATAATAGCCATACAAGCTTACACCAAAGTCGGCCTCTTAAGTCGATGACCCGATTAAAGAAAATTTGCACATTTGAGTTGATATTTATGTTTTGGAATTCTTTACTAACGAAAACGTACATCCTTTCTAACTATAGTATCTGCAAAATGATTGGATAGACGTAAACACTGCCGTGGACCTAATTGACACCTGGATGGCTGAGATCAGACAGATGCGCACAGATGAGACCTATGACACAATGGAGAACACTGAAAAAGAGACGGCCTGACAAAACAAGCAACAACTGAGTTTGCGAAGAGGGCGCACGAGGAAGCGGCTTCATGAAACTACAACATGGCTAGATCGGCTGAGCAGAGAACCTGGTGACTTTTTTTATTAGTGACTTTTTTATTAAAACATTTTTTTATTGGTCTTTGGTTAACGCATCGCGCCGACAGAAACAAACATCTTTCTGGTAAGAAGAGGGGCGGGGGCGTATGCCTTATGGCTAACGAGACATGGTGTGATGAAAGAAACATACAGGAACTCAAATCCTTCTGTTCACCTGATTTAGAATTCCTCACAATCAAATGTCGACCGCATTATCTACCAAGAGAATTCTCTTTGATTATAATCACAGCCGTATATATCCCCCAAGCAGACACATCGATGGCTCTGAACGAACTTTATTTGACTCTTTGCAAACTGGAATCCATTTATCCGGAGGCTGCATTCATTGTAGCTGGGGATTTTAACAAGGCTAATCTGAAAACAAGACTCCCTAAATTTTATCAGCATATCGATTGCGCAACCAGGGGTGGAAAAACCTTGGATCATTGTTACTCTAACTTCCGCAACGCATATAAGGCCCTGCCCCGCCCTCCTTTCGGAAAAGCTGACCACGACTCCATTTTGTTGATCCCTGCCTACAGACAGAAACTAAAACAAGAAGCTCCCACGCTGAGGTCTGTCCAACGCTGGTCCGACCAAGCTGACTCCACACTCCAAGACTGCTTCCATCACGTGGACTGGGATATGTTTCGTATTGCGTCAGATAACAACATTGACGAATATGCTGATTCGGTGTGCGAGTTCATTAGAACGTGCGTTGAAGATGTCGTTCCCATAGCAACGATTAAAACATTCCCTAACCAGAAACTGTTGATTGATGGCAGCATTCGTGTGAAACTGAAAGCGTGAACCACTGCTTTTAATCAGGGCAAGGTGACTGGTAACATGACCGAATACAAACAGTGCAGCTATTCCCTCCGCAAGGCTATCAAACAAGCTAAGCGTCAGTATAGAGACAAAGTAGAATCTCAATTCAACGGCTCAGACACAAGAGGTATGTGGCAGGGTCTACAGTCAATCACGGACTACAAGAAGAAAAATAGCCCAGTCACGGACCAGGATGTCTTGCTCCCAGGCAGACTAAATAACTTTTTTGCCCGCTTTGAGGACAATACAGTGCCACTGACACGGCCTGCAACGAAAACATGCGGACTCTCCTTCACTGCAGCTGAGGTGAGTAAAACATTTAAACCTGTTAACCCTCGCAGGGCTGCTTGTAAGCAGGAATCAGGAGGATAGAGTTGTGGTTGGATTTACCAAATGGAGGGCGAGGGAGAGCTTTGTACACGTCTCTGTGTGTGGAGTACAGGTGATCGAGAATTTTTTTCCCTCTGGTTGCACATTCAACATGTTGATAGAGATTTGGTGGAACTGATTTAAGTTTCCCTGCATTAAAGTCTCCGGCCACTAGGAGCGCCGCCTCTGGGTGAGTGGTTTCCTGTTTGCTTATTTCCTTATACAGTTGACTGAGTGTGGTCTTAGTGCCAACATCTGTCTGTGGTGGTAAATAAACAGCCACGAAAAGTATAGCTGAGAACTCTCTAGGCAATTTTTATTTATTTATTTATTTCACCTTTATTTAACCAGGTAGGCAAGTTGAGAACAAGTTTTCATTTACAATTGCGACCTGGCCAAGATAAAGCAAAGCAGTTCGACAGTAGTGTGGCCTGCAGTTTATCACAATATACTCAACTTCAGGCGAAATTGCATGATTTCCCATGTTGTCGTGACATTTTTTTAATCCAAAATGACTTGCAAAGTTACTCACATAACCAGGTTTCCATCCAACCTTTTTAACGTCAAGCCATTTTATGGTCGCTGGAAGTATATTTTGGACAAACGTGCGCATGCCTACAGCATACTTTTGAAGTAGCATAATCAGAGGAAAATATTGTGACTGGTTGTGTTTCTGACACAAAATATCATACATTTTAAAATATAAATTATAAATATTTGGGCTATGTTGAAACTCGCTTGAAAACAATAATGCAATTATTCATTGCATTGTGGTGTTATAGGCTATTCTAGGTATGATAATTGTATTGTCCCTAAGAGAAAAACAGGGAGCCTTATGTCTCATGTCTTCACTATTCTTTCATGCGCAATAATGCACCTGGTTGCTCCGCTGACTGTCAGCTTTTCATATTTGTTATTGTGGATTCATATTGATTGCTTTTATGTGTGATATGGTTGCTTGTTCTGCAGATTTGGACAAATGTCCCTGACGGACACCGCAGCGGGGGAGAAGACCCCCGCAAACAGCCCCTCCACAGTCCAGTCCCATGGAAGACCATCTACTGTCCAGACCCCCACTGATAGTCCGGCCCTCCGCTGACCATGAGTAACCCCACTGAAGTGAAGATCACAGGCAGCCTAACGCCTCCTCAGAAAGTCACTCCTCTGAAGGCATCGGAGGCAGCAGATTCTCCCGTAGTGAGGTGGGGAGCATACTCAGTCGAATAGAGCATAGTCCATAACAGCCCCACAGTGGACAGACTAGCAACCAAGTTTATATGGGGTGATAGGATTTTAATACATGCATTCTATGTTTTTTTTAATCAGTTTTGTTGATAGATTTTATAAATATTATAGTTCTAATAATTCATTTTGGAATGATTAAATGTAATGTATTGAACATCTAAGAATTCTGTATAAAATTAACTGTAATTTGGATTAGTTAATGCTGTTCTAATTAAACATTTAGAACATAACCAATTTCTAAACATTCTTCTGTCCTTATCATTTCATAACATTCTTCAGTATACAGTATACCTGTGAAATACAGAATGTTTATTTTTATTGTAAAATAATTAACTTGGTAATTGTAAAGAACTGTTAATTCGTCGTTTTATTGTGTTTTTACAAGTTATATATTCTTGTAGAATGCCTTTCGGTGTTAGAGTAATGATTAGGTGTCGAAAGACACAGTAGGTGGCAGTGTATTCTGGGAATGGAGCCCTTCGTGTGTCTGTGAGGGAGGGACGGGGTGTGTGTGTGTGGAATGGTGGTGGGTTGGAGGTAACCCTTACGGGTAAAAACCTGCTGATCGATCTCATTCTCTGTCACATACTTTCTGCCTCACACACACAGAGCGACACATGCAGGAGGCATTTTTCTCCCTCTCCATCAGAAACAACTAACGGCCACGCGGGAGAGCTGCATCTTCTGTTTAGGTAGTTATAGCTGGAGCGTATACAGCTACTAGCCTCTACTGCCTGCTTACATCTGTCAGCTGGCCGCCCAATACGTGAATCCTTTTGTGTCCGACTTCCATTGTGCCATCTATTGTGGGGGCTAAAGGAAGCCGCCGCCAGTGGACAAGATGAAAGAACACAGGGGCTGGGACCTCAAAGGCTTACTGAAGAGGAACTGGTTGCTGATTGCGACCATTGTGTCGGTGCTGTTAGGTAAGTGAAAGTGAAGCCCCGCTAACCCTATTGTCTGCGCTCGGCTTAGTGTGAAGAAGCCCTGCTTGATGTCACACACTCCCGCGTAGCTGCCTGCCTGTCTCCGCTCTCTCTCCTTGCTCTGTCAGTGCACCCTCCCCCTTTTCCCACTCCCTCTCTCCTTTTTGTCTATTTTGACACAATTTTAATCTCTCCTGATGTTTTCCACTGCTGCAGTCCAGGCTTTGAGTCATCCAGAAGCCTGTCTTGGTCCTATAAGGATGTGTAGGGCTGGGGGACTGGCTGATGAGAATTGTAAAAAAAAAAAAAAAAGAAGATTTAACCTTTTATTTAACTAGGCAAGTCAGTTAAGAACAAATTCTTATTTACAATGATGGCCTAGCCCGGCCAAACGACGCTATGCACCGCCCTATGGGAGTAGTAATGTGCATGCAATGGGTGTATTTGTTGTGTGTGCATAATGTTGCCTTGTGCATGCTGTGTGTGTGCATGCAGCTGTGAGGATGTTCAAAGATGGATGCGAACAGTGTGTGTGTGTGTGTGTGACTGTGGCTGGTCTTAATGTTTGTTTCTGTGTCTGTTCATTATATGGATGTGCACAGCAGTCTCTGCCACTGCTACCCTGATGCCCACTCTCCTACAGAGACAGGGTTCCCTGCACTGTTGTATGCTGTGCTGCCTCCCAGAGCATGTCTCACTGCCCCAGTCAAACAGAACTAGAGTGAACTGACCCACTGCACTGGCTCCTTCAGTCAGTCAGTTATTCTGCATCAGTCCTTGCAATTTTGAATCATTGGAACCCCCCCATTGAATTTGAAAAGTTGGTTATGGTTAAGGTTATGATAAGGATAGGTGTTAAGTTTAGGGTTTAAGGTAGGGACGTACCAAGGATTCCATATAGCAGGGTTTCCCAAACTTGGTCCTGCCTACCGTACCGCACAATTTCACACTACCTTCTGACGCTGCCTGCGACCCGTTGTTTTGGAAAAAACAGCCCACTGGTTTTTAGGGCCTGTCACTGAATTGTCCTGCCCTGTAACCATTTTGTTGTGTTTGCTTGGTTGGACATTTATGATTGTATGGACTAAATGGACTTTGGCTCAGTGGCAGTATTGTGTTTTAAAGGCTGTCAAACCATTAAATGATGAATGCTGCTTTTGAAGGGCCCTCCACAAGAATAATGCAATTTCTGCTTATGCAGTTAGCCACTGGGGACATATGTCAATTCAACGTCTTTTCCACGTTGGTTCAATGTAATTTAATTGAAATTACGTGGGAACAACGTTGATTCAACCAGGGTGTGCACAGTGGGTATTTTCAGAATGTAAACCCATAAACCTGACCAAATAGATAACCTATTCCAATTTTTATTTTACTTTCTTGGAAAAAACATTAATTTACAATAACATTGTAACAGTTGCCATGGAGAGGAGAGTTAGTAGAGCCAATAGCCCTTATGCATATGCCATGATCGAACACACTTTCTTCCGGTGTGGCGATTTCCGGTCAGTCCAGATGTTATCGACGATATAACGTTACTACCAATGCCGCCGTTTTTTTTACTAGGTGTCTTCAGGACTTGCCTCAAATTAATATTAATGATGTACATCGAAATGTTAAATCAGCCTCCGAGACTCCAGCTAGCAAGAATGAAAAGGGGTTCCAGATGTCTATGTAGCTTCCTATATACAACTTAATTTTTTAATTTTTTAAATTTATTTTATTTTATTTTTATTAACAACAAATCAATACATAAAGCACACGAGGGAACACAAGCATACATAGATTACAAACAATGGACAATCGAGCTAGGGGGTACAATATCACATTACAATTACACAAGGACCTTAAAGGACATGCATATACTTACAATTCTAACAGCTTTTTTGTTTGTAGAGCATTTAACCGTCTTACAATACAGTTCAATTTCTTTTTGTAGGATATGAAAATGTGGTTTTCTGTTTGTAAATTTACATTTGTGTATATGAAATTTGGCCAAAAGAATAATGAAATTAATTACATAAAAATGATTCCGCTTATTTCTGTTGTATGTAAAGAATCCAAGCAGTACATCTCTCCACAATAGTGTAAAATCTTCATAAATGTGTTCAATTATAAACCTACTGATGTCTTGCCACAGTTTTCTTACATGCATACAATGCCAAAAAAGATGCACAACTGTTTCTGGGTGGTCATTACAAAAGGAGCTATTTGAGTTGATGTTTTCCTTAAACTTCTTCATATAGTGGTTGGCAGGATAATATTTATGAATAATTTTAAAGGAAACTTCCTTAATTTTGTTAACAAGTAGGTATGTTTGTGGCAACATCCAAACTTTTTTCCAACAGATATTATCAATAAATCCATTCCAATAAGGCATGACATAAGGTATAGATACAACATCCTGCTGAAACAAGGATCGTATCGCTCTGTTGTTGAATGGACCAAAAGAGAAACAAATCTTTCCTACTGATGAGCCAACAGGGTCAATAGAAGGTAGGCTCTGAGGGTCAGGTCTTGACATGTTCCTGAATAACATAGCAACACCTGAGGGAATGGCATCTAAAACAATTGCAAAATCTTTAGGTGTTACAGGGACCTTGTAAAGTGATAAGAATTCTTTATAACTGAGTAAAATACCCTCTGCATTTACCAGTTGGCTCACCAATAGGATATTATTTCTGAACCAATATTCTAAAAACAGAGAGGTATTTTTATACAATATATCCCGATTATTCCATATATAATATCTGTGTGGAGAAAAATTGTGTTTATAAATTAAGGACCATGACAAGAAAACCTGCCGGTGAAAAGCAGAAAGTTTCACTGGAACTTTGTCAATATTATAATTGCAAAACAACATGAAGTTAAGGCCTTCCTATATACAACTATGAAGGTGAGTACCAAGTCAGTGACAGATGTAACGTCAGCTAGCTACAATCATTAGCTAGCTAATTTAACTATTAACTGTAGCTAGCTAGTTACTTCGTAAAATTATGTAACGTTGACAGAATCTACCTGAGAATGTGTGTATTTTCGTTAGCTTGGTTAAGTTATGCTTGCTTAAGTTATGCTTGCGAGTTAAAAAATAATTTTTATTAATGTCTTCTACACAGTATCTAACAAAGATACATTGACAGGGGAGATCACCGTGAGGGCTGCCTGTCACAGGTCCATGAGGAAGAGTGAAAAGCTGCACAGCATGAGAGCAGGGAAAGGTTATAGATAGCTACTAGGGACCATGTTAAACATCTCCTGTGAGACACTGTCATCATGGTCAAAATGTGTTGGAGACAGTGTCAACGTTTAATCGTATCGGTAGATAGATATTAATCCCAATTTAGAATTGCCCATTTAACAGGTTATTTGGTAAAGATCTGTTGATGCATTGTTTGGTATTGTGTTTACTGAGACACAATCTATTCCTGTATAGTTAAAATGAGCCCCTAGTTAGTTATTGTTATTTATGGGCTGCATCATTCTTGTTTCTCATTTCAGTCTTTCATCACACTTATCTTCACTGATGGTGTTAAAGCACTCCGTACCAGTGATGGTGGTCCAAAGCCACTGCTCCTGTATTGCAGGAAGTGCTATGTGCAATCATCTGCTGGCCCTTCTTTACCAGACAGCGCACTGCTCTCAACTAAACACTCTTGCTGCACCACCAGTTCAAAACAGCACAGACACAGTACAGTGTTGGTACAAGCCAATAACACTTGTGAGTCTATCAATATCCATAAAAAAATGCACCTGAAAAGTATTCCACCTATGTAACAGTAAATCCTTGTTAATTAGGGTGTGAAGCCAGGTCCGGTTTGATGGGATAGAGTTCCGTAAACCTACTAACTCGTGTGCTGATGGAATAAGTTAAGTTGGAGGTTCCTAGAATGGAAACATTTTAGAAAACATTTTCTTGTGATTGTTTTTATATCCAGATGATAAGCCTAAACAGGGAGTCTACGATGTAATGACAAATGTTTGGGACAAAGACTGGGGGGAAATCTATAAATCTGTATATTTTAATTCATTTTATTTGAACTTTTGGGCTTGTGCTGTTTATGGAAAAGTTACATGAGTCTTTGTCATAGGAATCTCTCCAACCTGATGTTAAGGTTTTAAAATGTTTTGCAGATGTTCTCTCTACAAAGCGCTCAATGGATACATGCCTGACATGGACCTTCTCCGCGTCTCTGAAACGTATGACAACTTTTCTCCACTTACTGCCACTCTTGTGACAACAATGGAAATGTCAGCTGACGGGCCCCTGGTTGAGTCCGCCTTTGGTCCAGTGCAAGCCGGCAGTGTTCTGTCCTATCAGCTTCCACAGCCAAAGACCCGTGAAATTGTGATGATTGCCGATGCCCCTTCTCCACCAAAAATTCCATTAGATGGCTACAGGCTTCTGTCTTCCCAGTGTGCTTACGTCCTTAGCCATCAGGAGCAGTTCCACCTCAAGGCATTAGAGACAACCTATGAGATGTCACACAAAGTCGAGGTTGCTACAAGGGAGCAGAGCAGTAGCCCGGAATGGCATCAGCTCAGGAAAATTAGAATAAAATCCTCTCGTTTACGAAAGGTTTGCCATGTCCGGGGAGAGACCTCAGCTGACCACCTAGCTGAGCGGATGTTCAAGGGATCTGGTATGCAGACCATGGAGATGAAGAGGGGGCTAGCCATGGAGCCAGTGGCTGTACAGGAGTACTGAATGTTAAATTCCTTCTGTGTGGCTTCGTAGTGCACCCAGATGCTCCGTGGTTAGGATCCTCTCCAGATGGAATCATATTTGATCCCAGTGTGAGACCACACTTTGGACTCTTAGAGGTCAAGTGCCCAAATGTACCAAGTTATGTTGACTGCCTTTACCTGAAGATACAGAATGGAGAGCTGAAGTTGAAGAGATCTCATGCTTACTACTGGCAGGTGCAAGGTCAATTCCTTCTCACAGGTTGTAGCTGGTGTGACTTTGTCATCTGTGCACAGGAGGACATCCTAGTTGAAAGGATTTCTAAAGATCTACAGGTTTCAAAAACTATAAGAGAGAAGGTTGACCACTTCTATTTTTACCACTACTTGCAGAAGTGTCTTATCTCGCACCTGAATGGGTCCCCTGCATGGGTGCCAAGTTGAGTGGTTTTATGAAAAATAAGTTATTGATGTTCTTGTGAAGAAATCTACAGTAGAATAGATTTGTTTAAAAAAAATATATTTCTGCAAATGTTCAACGATTCAGTTAAACAATTACAAATCTCTAATATTGTATTCAATCTTGCATTCTGGCTGTACTGTGTTTACTTGATTTCTTTCCTCCACCCCTGTTACTCATTGCCTAATTAAAGCCAATACAAGCTCCACACAAACTGATATTCACTACAACACAAATGATTGATACATGTCGTAGATTAACAAATAATTATTTTGCTGCTAGCAAATAAACACGTTCATTTGCACTGGTTTGGCCCATGCTCTGACTAAAGGTCCGTTTTGATAGTTGACCAACAGACACGCCACTGCAAGTAATTGGTTGATGCTGCCTGAGATGGTTTGTGTCAAACAGCCTGTGCTCCTTTACTCTGCGGATCATTCTTTCCACATGTACTCTCAGCCTGGCAATGGATTGGGTCTCTCTAACCTCATGCGCTGGCATCTGTGTGCGCCTTGACAGAAAGGCTGGCCGGTAGACCTTTCACGGAACAATGTCATCTACGAGAAAGCCCTTATCCACCATAGTGGCCATGTCAGGGGTGAGTAAGGAAATAATTCCAGACTACTTGAAGATATCCTTGTCACTCACAGATCCAGCATACAACGATGACACAAAAGTGACAGCTCCATGTGGTGACATTCCCAATATGCCCTTAAAGGTACAGTGTGACTTGTAGGAAGAAAACACCTCACTCTGCAGTAGTAGTGAAGATGGTGTCTGGCAGTGGAGTTCAGTGCAGTCGATCACTACCTGGGTGTCTGGATAGTCCTTGAACTCCGGTGGCAGGTGGGCTTTGATGGTTTCCTTGGGGATCCAAGCAGACAGTAGAGGAAGTTGGCCCAAGAGATGATAATCCGTCTCACTGTCGATTGGTGAATGCTGAACCGATGGGCTAAATCCTTCTGCTTCAGACCCAGAGACAGATGAGTCATAAACAAGAAGAACTCGTGGATTGATGGCAGTCTGAACGTAATGAAACCCATTTTAGTACAATAGTCCTTATATTCGGTTCATAACAAAAAGTAAATAATGCTTAACAATTACAGTAAGATCATATAATGTACTCTTTAAGTATTTAATGAAGTTGTCGCTTCCCGGTTTTCTTCGAGTAACAATTGTTTCAGATGGATTGGTGCTTGTGATTCTTATAAACTTGGTCTCTGCTGCCCGCTCAATCAAGTGCCAGAAGGCTATCGGCTGGGTGTGGCTTGCAAATCTAAAGATGGATCCAGAGTATTTGATGACGAAAAAAGCTCATTACTGTTATTACCTATCTTCTCTAAGCCCTAGCACTAGACATGACCTAGCTGCTATTGTAGCCTGTTTTCTTGTTACTGCAATTCGTACTGTAATTCACAGCAGCAAATTTGTTTTAAATGTTCCGTTATTTCATCTGGAAAGTGGACTAAGAACCAAATCTTATTTGAAGCAACGACCTGGGAGCATTTTTGGGGGTTAACTGAAAACTAATGTAAAGACAATATACATCCAATGTGTCTACTTAGGCTAATATATGCTAGCCTAATTTTAAATAAAAATGAACATGTACTTAAAGTTAAGATGGACTTTGGGACAATATAATTAATAGTAAATAATAAGCAATAGTAATGCTGGATAATAATACATCATTACTGTACCTTGTGTAAAAACGTACAGTATATCCTCGTCAGAACCAGCAAATCGCTGTAGACCAAAGCCGCGTTGGGTGTTCAGTTTCTCCAGCTTGGCTCAAAGCTCCTCAATTTCTCTCACGTGCTCATGGTTTGCCATTAGGGCCATTTCCAGGGCTGCGGGTTCAGGGACTGCACAGTCCATAGGCAGTGCACCTTGTTCTTCATCCCCCTCAGTCAGAGTAGGAGGTTTCAGTCTTTCCCAAACACCAGGTCTCTTTTGAATGTGCCATATGAACAACACCTCTTTTTAGGTATTGTCACCCCCCCCAAAAAGAAAAAACGTGTACTAACTATACGAAACGTGTACTACCCACCTTTGTGTGTTTGGTGACAGTAAAGTTGTCACGACGTAGTGCCACCAACCACCTTTTTCAGAGCTCTACATCGGGAAACTATGGAAGCTCACAATACCATTACATTTGGAAGACACTGAACAGAGGCACTGAACAGTGTTCATTAGCACCTCCTTCGCCTAGGATTGAGTGTTTTGATTGAACCTTGATTGTTAATGAATTTCATCCTCAAAATTGCAGAATATTACTTACATTAACAACTCTATTCTTTAGAAAGTGTCATGGAATCTTGAGTGACCACAAAGTCAACACCTCATTTGGATTACATACTGAGATGGGCACTCTGTCAGTCTGTAATTTGGTTGGTTTACCATGTAATGCCTTAAACAGACACACAGTTCTGCCATCAGATGTCACACTGTAATGGAAAACTAATGGTAATTATTTGTATTATTAACAGTAAAATAATTGCTGTATTTCGAATGGCACTGTAATTCCACTCCACAGAAAACAGTACCGTACCCTATTGTTGGAGTGCCAAAAACCTTTTGACCCCTAGTCGGTGCATGGTATTTTAAATGAGCATTTTGTCATTTCCTTTTGGTCTGTTTTGCCATGTTGCTGCTGCTTGTTTGGAAGCCTTTGTAACGCCTCTAGAAGTGCAAACATTTATTAATATGCTTCAATGATTGGAAGCACTTTACCTAGCAGCCCAACCTGGTCTCAGAGCATTTCTTATTATTCTGTACATATATTTTGTGCGTAAATTCGAGACACTCCATATGTTACGTTTTTATATAGTTATATAACACAGATGGCTACGAAAAGGCAAAAATGAAAGGAGGGTGGTTGGTCGGGGTGGAAGGATGGGCGTATAATGCAAACTTCAAGCATGATAAAATTATAAAGTTGTCCATGATAAGATACGAACTCGAAACCTTCAGGTTGCTAGACTTTTGCGGTATATGTTTGAGCTATTTTCAAATCTCATCACGGACAACTTTATAATTTTAGCTAATTAGCAACTTTTCAACTATTTCATACTTTTTAGCTACTTTGCAACTATACTGAACAAAAATATAAACGCAACATGTAATGTGTTGGTCCCATGTTTCATGAGCTGAAATAAAAGATCCCAGAAATGTTCCACATGCACAAAAAGCTTATTTATCTAAAATGTTGTGCACAAATGTGTTTACACTGTTCGTGAGCATTTCTCCTTTGCCAAGATAATCCATCCACCTGACAGGTGTGGCATATCAGGAAGCTGATTAAACAGCATGATCATTACACAGGTGCACCTTGTGCTGGGGCCATAAAAGGCCAAGTTTGGAGGGAGAGTACAATTGGCATGCTGACTGCAGGAATGTCCACCAGAGCTGTTGCCAGAGAATGTAATGTTCATTTTTCTATCAAAAGCCGCCTCCACCGTTGTCTTAGAGAATTTGGCAGTACGTCCAACCGGCTTCACAACCGCAGACCACATGCAACCACGCTAGCCCAGTACAGCCACATCTGGCTTCTTAACCTGCGAGATTGTCTGAGATCAGCATGGACAGCTAATGAAACTGAGGAGTATTTCTGTCTGTAATAAAGCCATTTTGTGGGGGAAAACTAATTCTGTTTGGCTGGGCCTGGCTCCCCAGTGGGAGGGCATATACCCTCCCAGGCCAACCCATGGCTTCGCCCCTGCCCAGTCATGTGAAATCCATAGATTACGGCATAATGAATCTATTTCAATTGACTGATTTCCTTATATGAAGTGTAACTCAGTGAAATTGTTGCTGGTTGTGTCTATTTTTGTTCAGTATACTTAGCATGTTAGCTAACCCTTCCCCTAACCTAATTCATAACATATCACACATTTGCACATTTGTAACACATTGTACATTTTACAAATCTTTAACAAAATTTTAATTGTAGTTCGTAACATATATATAATACGAAATGGGTGATGGACTTCCACAAATGAATGTATACCATACAAAACGTAACATATCATACTAAATGGTGTGTCCCGGATTTACGTACAGAATGATACAAAATGCTCTGAGACCAGGTTGCTGAGCAGCCAACCTGCTTGCACTAATCCCATATAATTACAGTAAAATACTGTGAAATACAAACCGCTCTCCTCAATGAATTTAATTAATTAATCCATTCATTCCGATTACAGTAGCATTTACACAGTACTTGCTTCAAAACCATATTTGTATTACAGTAGGTGTACTGTAATATGAAATACATAATTTTACTTGCCACAGAGCTGCCTGTAAGCTACTGTCAAAATCACGGTAACGGCTTTACAGTGCACATAAGTTCACTACTACACCTTGTGGCCTCTGTTGCTGGCCATGCTTACACTCTAGTAGCAAGGCAGACCCTTCCATGCCAGGTCTGTACTTAAGTTATTACATAGGCGGGATTGTTGGACGTCGTCTTGTATGTTTAATTCATAACACAAGTAATTTAGCTTTGCCAATATGCCAATAACTGTCCTATTGTGGCATGCTGCAAGATTTTACTCTCCATAGGCCCTGTATTCATAAATAGTCTGACTAGGAGTGCTGATCTAGGATCAGGTCCCCTCCATATCCATATACTCTTATTTATTATCTAAAATACAAAACTGATCCTAGCACACATACTCTGTGAATACAGACCCAGATCTCAATAAATGTGCTGACTCATCTTTTTAATGAAACCATGAAAACCGGGTGGAGATTGTGATTCACCATTTTGAAGGAATCACGTTATTTTACATAAATTACCAGATAGAAATTGCATCACAAAATGGTAATTACTTTAGCAATAAGGCCTGAGGTGTGGTATATGGCCAATATACCACGGCTAAGGGCTGTTCTTATGGAGTCCTTACAACCTTGCCACCATTACCACAATCACCACCACCATTATCAACTTACCTGGTAAAATAAATAAAATTTTAGTTTTTTTACTACCACAGCCACCACCGGTGTGGAACAACTTCTATACAGTACAGTATATCATGAGAGGGTTTATTTTGAATTAGGAATGATGTAACCTATTGAGTTACAATTCGCTGTGTCACCACTTTTTCCAACCTTTCACAGGGTTGTTTTATGGTGGCTTGTAGTGGTTGATAACACACAGGGTGGGGAGGATGGAAGTGGATCTATGGGCGAACCCCCCCCCCCCTCTACACCCCATAAATGTTACATACAGTGTATTTCTCAATGTCACAACCTTAAACCCATGTCATGAAACCCTGTGTAAAGCAAAAGTTATGTAACACCTTGCCCATAAACTAAAAACGAGAAAGTCACATAGTCAGACAAAGACTGTGGTAGCCTACTTGGCAGCTCTTAAATAATAGCGATGCTTACATTTTAATTTGACATGGCATGCAGGTCAAACACCAATGTTGTTTATTTTGTCGGCATTATATCTCCCTCTCTCCCACTACATTTCCACAGTGAAAATCCTTCATATTCGGTGAATGGGTAGCGTGGGAACTGGGAACTAAACTTGTGATGTATTGAACAAACCTTGTACTGAACTAACCTTTGTAAACTAACCTTGTTCAACTCTCTCTCTCTCGGTCTCTTTCTCTCAGGGATAGGCCTTGGTGTGTTGGTTAGGGAGTATGCCACCCTCTCCCACCTCGATAAGCAGTATTTTGGATTCCCGGGAGATATCCTGATGCGGATGCTCAAGCTGGTCATCCTGCCCCTCATCATCTCCAGCATGATAACAGGTAACTTGGGATGAATTGTATCTCAACAGCTCTATTTCAGTCACTCTGCACTATGTTTAATGAAGGGGGCCATCAGAGAATGCGTACAGATATCTTAGTCAAAGACAACTAAAATAGTCCTAGTCATTGAGAGGACTTGTTGACAGACATGCTTCCTTTGGGTGAACAGGTCTTGTTTGTGTTCACAGGAGTGGCCGCCCTGGATTCGGATGTTTCCGGAAAGATGGGTTTGAGGGCTGTGGTTTATTACTTCACCACCACCATCATTGCAGTCATTTTGGGTGAGTTAAAAGCGCCTGGTCTCACTCCCTTTGAATGACATTTGACTATTGAATGATGGGGAACATGTTTTTCAGGTATTGCATTGGTGATAACCATCAAACCTGGTGTCTCTCAGAAGGCAGAAAACTTCGACAGGACAGAGATCACACAAAACGTCAACACTGTCGACACACTACTGGATCTTGTCAGGTGACAGCTTCCAGTGTTTCCCCTATAATTATATTCAGCAGCGGTGGCAAAGTTAGTTTGAGGGAGGGGTGGCCGAACCGAACCAATTTAGCGGTCAAATAAATGAATATGATATTTAATTTGATAGAATTTCTATAAAATGCCCATTCTACATCAGTCAGAGATGCAGTGAATAACATTTGGCTCACATTGTTGTCATCTCAACATTTGTCCTATTCGATCCACAGAAACATGTTTCCTGAAAACATAGTGCAGGCTTGTTTCCAACAGGTACGAGTCTTTGTCTGATTTGTACATTCAAGCTTACGGTCACTAGCCTGGTCCCAGATCTGTTTGTGCTGCCTTGTCAACTCTGATGAGAATTGTCAAGACGGCACAAACAAATCTTGGGGCAGGCTATACAATCACTGCTCTTCGAGTACAAAACATGATCTACATTCAAATGTAACCATGTCAAATGTTACTATTTTAATTCAACCAGTACAAGACAACGCGCAAAGAGTTGGAACCCTCTAAAGTGAAGGAGAACACTACAACCACAATGTTCCCTCCTCTCTCTACCACTGTCATGGCAACCATTTTCCCCCAAGAGGTAGGTGTTACTGTTTATCCGCCTGTGTGTCAAAAGCTGTGACTTGATGGGATCGAAGCTGGCAAGCCCGGTCTTCTTTTCTTACTTGTTTAGAGTTCATCCGATGGCTATCTGTCCAATCACAATCTTTTGTGGTATGAAAATGTGTCCATGTCAGTCTTTTTTTTTTCCAGATGAGCCTTGGTGCGTTTACACATGGCTACCCACATCAAGTCTGATGGCTATGACCACAGATCAACTTGCAGAACATTATAATGCCACTGTGGGGACAGGGGTCAATATGTTGTGATCTGAGGAAAAAGCACAAGAAAATGGCTGTCGGCCCACTGAAACACAGTACTTCACCTGTGGATTTTTTGACCAAAATCTATTTATATTTTTATACTTGCTTCCTTATTTCTCCTCTCTGTAGAACATCACCAAGGACTATATAATAGTTGGGTCATATTCTGATGGGCTCAACGTGCTGGGCCTCATCGTGTTCTGTGTGGCGTTTGGCCTCGTCGTCGGCAAGATGGGTGAAAGGGGACGCATCCTGCTGGAGTTCTTTGATGCTATAAATGAGGCCTCCATGAGGCTAGTTCAGATTATCATGTGGTACGTAACTACAGGCCACCATGAGGCTAGTTCAGATTATCATGTGGTACGTAACTACAGGCCACCATGAGGCTAGTTCAGATTATCATGTGGTACGTAACTACAGGCCACCATGAGGCTAGTTCAGATTATCATGTGGTATGTGGGGCGGCAGGGTAGCCTAGTGGTTAGAGCGTTGGACTAGTAACCGAAATCTGTCGTTCTGCCCCTGAACAGGCAGTTAACCCACTGTTCCTAGGCCGTCATTTGAAAATAAGAATTTGTTCTTAACTGACTTGCCTAGTTAAATAAATTGAAATAAATAAATGTAACCATGAGGCCACCACGAGGCTAGTCCAGATTATCATATGGTATGTATTGCGGAGTTCACGTGCTAGTCAGAACATGGACATTTCCGATTTGCGAACTGGTTGAAACACAACCAGTGTTTTCTAGTTTCGACTAGCATGTGAACGCGGCATAAATACAGTGTAGTCTACAGGCTATCTTTACTAATACACATTTTTTTTAATCTTAAAATTCACCCTCCATCTCACTTAGCTACACTACAAAAGTTTAGAATCATGTAGTTCACATGATCTATTTTCTATGTTATTATATGAATGTACTTTAGTATTCAGTGCTAATCCAGTGGAGGAGGTGATGGTGGAAATGTGGATATCATTAACATAACCATTGTTATTATTACAGCTATATGCCAGTGGGGATACTCTTCCTCATTGCTGCCAAGATCATCGAGGTAGAAGACTGGGAGATCTTCAGGAAGTTGGGCATGTACATGGTGACAGTTTTGAGTGGGTGAGCCTAAACCAGCATTCTCTCTCTCTCTCCACAACATTGGTAGATGTTGGTATAATTTCATTATTCCAATATGTTTTCATTAATTGAATTCACTTAGTCTATTTTATGAGAATTTGTAAGATTCTTATTTGTATAAAATAGACAGAGACCAGTCTTATCAAAATTAGATAATAGTATTTATTCTCGGAGCGCACTGCCATGTAACCACCAACAACAGTTTATATACAAAATATGACGTCATTGTTTCTAGATTGAATCTCCTCCTCTCGACCAAGACAACGCAGGTTTAAAAGTTCATTCCGACCTACTAGCGCACACGCATGACACACAATATAACTGAATTAACTCTTGATCCCTCACTATTATCCATCACCACTTAGCTGAAAGTTCCAGCTAATGCAAAACATAAGAAAACACACAACATCTTTATCTGAACATTCCAGTGCTAAGTTGAGTCGGTTCAACCATAGGTTAATTACCCTTTCTGCTTACTTAAAAAAACACTTCCAATCTTCTCCAACCTGGCTGGAATGGTATTTATTTTATTACCCCCTGTTTCAGGCTCCACAATCCCTCACTTATGAATTCATATTGTTAATCAGATATAATAAAACAGTGTATAAGTTTACTTAGTTACAGTTCTATTTGAAATGGGGATATTGTTTCGTCATTTATTCATACAACTCCTAACAGTAGATTTATAGCTGGCATTAGGGTCCAGTATTCTTGTAAAGATACTGTAAAATGTCATCTCTGTCCTGGCACAGATAAGAACCAAGGACATTTAAAACTGCTTAACCTGCAGATGTGATAATGAGGCCTTTAGCAAACACCTGTCCAACCGTTCATTTTCCGGACAGAATTATGCTTCTGCGTGAACAGGAAAATGATTCTCCAGAGTCTAGTGGGGGGGAAAACGCTGTCCTTGTGTGTCCTAAATAGCACTCTGTTCCCTATATAGTGCACTACTGTTGACCAGAGGCCTATGTGCCGCGGTCAAAGAGTAGTGGACTATAAAGGGAACAGGGTGCCTTTTGATACCCAGCCCTGTTTATTCTTTTATTATAACCTGGAAAAGAGCCCTAGTTAACCCCCAGGGATTAGTCAGCTATTTCTTACAGTGAGCCAAAATCAAACACTTTTTTGTAATGTTTTACTTTTCTCCTCAGCCTAGCTATCCATTCTATTGTTTTTCTGCCTCTGATCTACTTCGTCATTGTGAGGAAGAACCCGTATACCTTTGCCTTGGGGATGGCTCAGGCACTGGTCACTGCTCTCGTGATCTCTTCCAGGTAAGCCTCGGTCACTATTGGGGATCATACAATATGTTGTATATAGCAAAGAATAGCAGTAAACGTTGACATATTTATTTATTTATCCATTAATTTAATACATCTATTTATACAATCCATCCATCTGTCCGTTCTTCCATCCATCTGTCCAATTATCCACCTACCTGTCCAATTATCCATCCTTCTTTAACCTAAATGCTACCTCCCTCTAGCTCTGCCACCCTGCCTGTCACCTTCCGCTGTGCCGAAGAGAACCTCCGGATCGACAAGAGGATCACCCGCTTCGTGTTGCCCGTGGGCGCCACCATCAACATGGACGGTACAGCTCTCTACGAGGCTGTCGCTGCCATCTTCATTGCCCAGCTCAACGACTATGATCTTGACGTGGGTCAGATTGTCACCATCAGGCAAGTCCCCAACACCTTGGGTTGACAGGGGATTGTGTATTTCGATGTACTCATTTTGGGCAGGTGAAAGTGTCATGGCACATTTCTAACCAGACGGAAAGTCTTTGGCAGCCTCAGACTTCAGAATGGGTACGCCACTGAGTGATGTAAGGAAAAATGTATTTGTGTTGACAAAAGACTTCACACGGGAAGCTCAATCATAATCAGTTGAAATATGTCATGGCAGTATGTATGTTAGTATCATGTATCACGTTACTGACCTAATAATATAAAATAATTAAAATAGTAATGAGGGTAATTGACTGTTTCCTCTGATTTTAGTGTAACAGCAACAGTAGCCAGCATCGGAGCCGCCGGTGTACCTAACGCTGGTTTTGTTACCATGGTGATTGTGCTGACTGCCGTTGGACTACCAGCAAATGATGTCACTTTAATTATTGCTGTGGATTGGCTGCTGTGAGTAATACCTTGTTGAGTGAAATATTGTCAAGAGAAAATATTGTTTTAGTGATTAATCCAATGGTGTGACGTTTTAAAGGTAGACTCAGCAATATAACATCACCATACACAGTGAAGACAACAAATACATAAATCTGCCAAGACTACCAGTACTTTCTCTTACCAATTTGTGCCATCCCTTAAACAATGCCCAGGAGGGACGGTCTTGGCAGGTTACGTTTTGTTGTTCTTGATGACTGTAAACTGGAAGTTTACCTGCAGTGTAGGATGACGTCGTATTGCAAAGTCTACAGTATCTTTAACTGATTATCAACGGACAATGTTCACTCGCCATTTCAGAGACCGCTTCCGCACCATGATCAACGTGCTGGGAGATGCTTACGGAGCCGGCATCGTTCAGAAGCTGTCCAGGCGGGAGCTGGAGAGGATGGACGGCACCTCGGACGTGACTAACCCCTTCGCCCTGGGGACCACGCTGGACAACGAGGAGTGTGAGAAGAAGTCCTACGTCAACGGCGGCTTCACCGTCGACAAAACCGACGCCATCTCCTTCACCGAGACCTCCCAGTTTTAGGGGAGTGGGCAAAGAAGTGCCAATGCTGCTAGATGTTTAGCCTGGTTCTGTTTGTAGCCTGGTTCTAGATCTGTGACCAACATTAATTAATCCTGTTGATGCAGGATTACTGCTGGAGGATTATTTTCCTGCTGCAGCACACTGGCTCAAATTAAGATCCTACATCTGTAGCAATATCAGCCACCACCATCTTGATTCTCTTTCCAGCACTGTCCCCGATGATCAGTATGTTTTTTAACCACAAGTGGAGATCCTCAGCAGCCCTTAAAATGAGCTGGGCTGTATCTGAAATGACACCCTATTGCTTAGCTAGTGCACTACTTTAGACCAGGGCCTATGTAGAGAATGAGGTGTCCTTTGGGATGAACCCATGCTCTCGTTTACCAAAAGAGCTTCCATTGTTATGTTGACATAGTGCCGACAATGTACACATTCACTTTTGAATGAATCAATACTTTTGCTATTGTTTTTACATAGAGGGGGCAAAGGAGACTACAAGAGCCAGAGCTTTTGAAATGCATACCTCCAGCGCGTGTGGGTAACTGAAATAATATATCGCCGGACTGAGCTGTGTATATGTATTGTGAAAAAGAGCATGGAAGAAGAACTATATTCTTGATGTTCAATACACTGTATATTGCAAAGATTCAAACAGACTTTGTTTGCTCTTCAGAAGCAAATTATTTGTGTGACTTTTTTTTTCTTTTTGTCCATTTTTGTTCTGGGGGGGGTTAGATACAATAAAAGAAATCCATACAAAGACAACCCCAACCCATTCCCCCCCTTAGTCTCCACCCACCTGCCCGCATTCTCCCTCCCCACTCAGAAACCATGCCTCCCATCCCCATCTAGCCCTCCTCCTGAAGAAAGCATGCCTCCCACCCCATCTAGCCCTCTTCCTGAAGAAAGCATGCCTCCCACCCCATCTAGCCCTCCTCCTGAAGAAAGCATGCCTCCCATCCCATCTAGCCCTCCTCCCAAAGAAAGCATGCCTCCCATCCCATCTAGCCCTCCTCCCAAAGAAAGCATGCCTCCCATCAGTCCCCCCCATCCCCCAACAACATCCAGAGACCCCCGTACCAACCCTTCCCGTGGGCCTGAAAGCGGAAAAAAAGTTAATAAAATAAATATATAGAATTGGTTTGTATATGTGGCGCTTTAGCTGAGATTGTTCTTTACATAGTCAAGTATATTTGTTGGTGAAAGTTAATGTTCTTAAGCTTTACAATATGTGCCAAACATCTTATTCATTAACTTTATATCATTCATCCATGTAATTTTATTGCATGAAGCAATATTACAAATAAATACAGTGGGAAACTTGTGATGATGAACATAGACCTGCTGAACGTCTTTTTCAAGTGACCAATAGCCTTTAAGAAAATAGAGTTGATGGGCACACTAACGAGGTTTGAGTTATGAATTTAATTGAATACTGTGAAATATTTTCTTAATGAATTACTAAAGAGGATGGATGACTTTTTAATAAGGATGGTCTTGACAATAAAGGCTTTCTGATAACGAATGCTAACTTTAAACGCTTCATGTTTGTTTGTCAGAGAAACAAAGAATTGTGGGGCCTCTGAGGCAATTTTTTGGAAGACCCAGCAGTAGAATCCAGGAATTCAATTGAATGCAGTTAGTACATCTTCCAACATCAACCATGAAACCTTAGTTAGATACAAAGCCTTCCAAACAGCTCATTATGTAATAACTTTGTGTAGCCTTACTTTGGGCCAGCAGGTAGCCTAGTGGTTAAGAGCATTGGGCCAGTAACCGAAAGTTTGCTGAATTGAATCCCCGAGCTGACCAGGTAAAAAATCTGTCATTCTGCCCCTAGACAAGGCAGTTAACCCACTGTTCCCCGGTAGGCCGTCATTGTAAATAAGAATTTGTTCTTAACTGACTTGCCTTGTTAAATAAAGGCTAAACTTGAGAGAGATGAGCCTTAATAAAAATAAAAAATCATCCCTTGAGGCATGGGATTATTGAAACTGCCTCTTCATTTTACAGTGCATTGCAATCTGACCTCTACGACTTGTTTTTGTTCTATAACAGAGGCATATGGGCCTAATTTGAGGTAGTAGACAACGTTCTTATAGAACATCTCTCAAGTTGGTGAGTTATTGAGTATAGGAAAGCAAGTCAAGGGCGACGTAACTAACATTTTATTGATCAGATGTGGCTCAAAATAAAGCTTGTGAATCCGGTTCTTCTGTACATTTCAAAAGCACGTTATGATGAGATCAACAATCAATGGCTAAAGTGTGTACAGTTCACATGACTTCAGTATATGAATCAACATGTACTAGATGTAAGCTAATAAAGAAAAATATAACTTGGGCGTTTCTCTTTTTGAGTGGTTTTGGAAATGGTTGAGAATGCGGAATTAGAGTTGTGGACATTACTGCTTTCATTTACTTGTTTCTTCCTGTCCAGCATCTGACCATTGGATGTGCATCCTTTGGTTACTGTACAACCTTGTTTTTATCTACAAGAACGACTTAGCAAACCATTTGAAATACTGCAGTCACTGTATTATACCACAGGTTAAGGTTTTGGATCCTCTAGACTAGCTATAGAACGGTCATAGCTTAGAAAGGCACAGTGATGGAACAGAATGTTCCTGAAGCAGGCAGTTAGTGCAGTAATATATAATCACCTAACCGGCTATTTCCCCTGAGTGATGTTAGACCACAAAGAGTACTATCGACCTACCCATAATTCCCCTTTAATGTCTTTCCACCGACGCACCCGAGGACTCCAAAGTCAGCCCGTTTGCTGGCTAGAGGCCAGAGGCTCATTCAGGAAGGTGCGACATGACAACGTTCAGATAGATATACATTGTGTCGAGCAGATATTCTTCTTTGTCATGGAGAATAGGCAACTCAGTCCGCTCTGCACGTTACAGTTCTATCTGCAGGTTTCACTCTCCTGAACACACCCAAGAGTAACAATATGATGTTACTGTACCGTAGCTTATATTTTCAAATACTGTGCATTTAATATAGGGTGAGAAATTCATTATTTATTTTTGTTAGATAACACAAAACGATTTATTCACACAAAATGACCATGTCCACAGAACACGACTATAATGACATACATTTCTATGGTTTCTGCCTCAATTCAATACCATAAATAAACATACAAAATGACTAATAACATTAGCGTTAATATAATGAGATGCTTTGAATTCTGGTCAATCACTTCTCTTCAATAGCCACCGTATGTATGCCTTAATACTTCATTTCAGCTAACCGTAACACACACACAGAGTGAATTATGACATCATTATCATATGAAATCAATGCCAAAATGAACCGGACACTTTGGCTTCTTCACTGGTTGTATAGAAGATAAAGCTTCAAGTTGTTGAGTGAACGGCACCCCTGGAAATAAGGCAGATAAATCCAATCAAAATCCCCGGAGCGTCAACTTTGATTGAAATATTTCTAGACGGGCCTTCTACTGTCATTCAGTACAGAAATGTAAATATTATATATAAATATTGATCAATACCAATGCAGATCAAGCCCGGGGATCCTACTGTGTTATCATAATTGTGATACACTACTGTCATGGTAATTCATGTTCGGAAGAAGAAGAGATTTGTTTGAATACAGTGTGACACGCCAGTGCAGCGAGGCTATCTGACTATTCCCTCTTACCTTCCCAGGCCGTTCCCCACTGACTCCCTAGGGTGGGCATCGGTTAGGGGAAATGGACCTCCGGGCTAGGACCTCGTCTATCTCGGAGTCTGTGGCCCCCTGAGGACCAACCAATACATTAGCACTGAGTTCTCACACATACACATAACTAGCTTAATCCCAGTTGGTTTATGATACAGTAACTTGTCATTGACAATAAGAAAACAGACCTGTCTTACTACATCACACTATAGCCAAAGAGAAAGGAGAGAGAGAGAGAGAGGAGGGTCAGGGGGAGAGGGAGCAATGTAGTCTGCATATGACTTTCTGTCATTCTGCTGGAGCTCCAGTTCCTTATGGACCGATTCTGCATTTCTATCTGGTCTATTCCCCCATCTACAGCAGCCAGACACGCCACAAAACTTTTAGGGAATTGTTAATACTAAAACTATTTTGGAATGAGGGTGATGTGAGCCGAGGATGAGGCAAGTCAAAACATTAGCTTCCAAACAAAGTGTAGGGATCAGGCATGACTGCAGCCCTGGGTTCAAATACTAGGCTTTACTTTTAGCTTTTGTTCTAGTCTGTCTAGAGTGGCAGCTGGGTGGGGTTGGCCATTTTACAACTATTTCTATTGCTTCCATTGTGCCAGGAAAGCTCAATGAAGCTGGCAGTAACTGGTCAATTTAAGTTACTGTTCAATCGTGTCAAGGTTAAATCGCTGTTGTGATTGCTGTTATGGTTTCCAACGCACCCAAATGAACGCGACATGTGTCTTACTCACATGGGCGAGTCTGTGCACCGCTCTAGGGGTGGTAAGGAGTCCTCGGACGCGGTGTTGGACCTCCTCCCACATGCCCTGGGAGCTGGGGCGTGACCTGTCCATAGAGATAAGAGACAAGGATCAGGACAGGGTCAGGCCTGAACCAACTGAGATGGAGGACATTTGTCAATGGCATTACGCTCCTTATAGGAGCCAAGATCTTACATCAAAATCATTCATGTAAGCTCGACATACCCATTTTGTCTCGAGCTTTCCCTGTAGGAGTGCAAAAGCATGGAATGGCTGGGTGTAGCGGTGGAGGATCTCCCTATGTTAACCAGGGAACACCGTTGGCTTGGACCTGGTGGGTAGTCCAGGAGATTGTCTGTGTCAGAGGACAGGGACTGTGGGAGACGAGGAGAGGAGTCGGTGGTCAGGGTGGGTCTGGCCGTGACAGGGGAGAGGTGGGGTGTAGGGGAGTGTCCAGTCCCAAGCCAGGGGTCGCTTTTCTAAGGACAGGAGGAGAAGAGTAGAGCAAAGCAGGGGGTAAAAAAACAACAGTAAAATAAAATAAAAACTATTTGATTCAGTTGGGAGTCCAAAGCCTGAAATTATCCTAGCATTTTCCAAACAGAATGAATGGTTGATTTTATTTAGAGCAAGTGTCCAAAGGTGGATGGATTGATGAGATGAGTTCAATGTCCTATTTCCTTCATCAACAAAGTTGCACCACTGAATGTGAATGTCATCATCTCAATGATGTTATGCCCAGTACAGGGAATCATTACCACATGACTGGGTAGGGTCGAGGATAAAACCACACCTGGGAATATTCTTCAGTTCAAATAACAGAGTGCTGTTCTCTGCCAACTGCTGTCTATAATGCCATACATTAATACACACACATACACTCATGGGCATTCACACACTGCAGCTGGATCCTGGACTTCCTGACGGGCCACCCCCAGGTGGTAAGGTAACAACACATCCGCCACGCTGATCCTGGGGCGGCAGGGTAGCCTAGTGGTGAGAGCGTTGGACTAGTAACCGGAAGGTTGCAAGTTCAAATCCCCGAGCTGACAAGGTACAAATCTGTCGTTCTGCCCCTGTTCTTAACTGACTTGCCTAGTTAAAATAAATACAAATAATAACTCAACACAGGGGCCCCTCAGGGGTGCGTGCTTAGTCCCCTCCTGTACTCCCTGTTCACTCACGACTCCAACGCCATCATTAAGTTTGCCGATGACACAATAGTGGTAGGCCTGATCAACGACAAGACAGCCTATATGGAGGAGGTCAGAGACCTGGCCGTGTGGTGCCAGGACAACAACCTCTCCCGTAACACGATCAAGACAAAGGAGATGATTGTGGACCGAGCATGCACCCATTCTCATTGACAGGCTGTAGTGGAACAGGTTGAGTCGTGAATCGGGCACGACAAAACCTATTCCTGAAAAGATTTGGCATGGGTCCTCAGATCCTCAAAAGGTTCTACAGCTGCACCATCGCGAGCATCCTGACTGGTTGCATCACTGCCTGGTATGGCAACTACTCAGCCTCCAAGGCACTACAGAGAGTAGTGTGTACGGCCCAATACATCACCGGGGCCAAGCTTCCTGCCATCCAGGACCTCTGTACCAGGCGGTGTCAGAGAAAAGACCTAAAAATTGTCAAAGACTGCAGCCATTCTATTCATAGACTGTTCTCTCTGCTACTGCACGGAAAGTGGTACCGGATAGCCAAGTCTAGGTCCAACAGGCTTCTAAACAGCTTCTACCCCCAAGCCATAAGACTCCTGAACATCTAGTCAAATGACTATCCAGACTATTTACTTTGTCCCCCTCTTTTACACCGCTGCCACTCTATGTTGTCATCTATGCATAGTCACTTTAATAACTCTACCTATATGTACATATCACCTCAGCTAACCGGTGGACCCGCACATTGACTCTGTACCGGTACCCCCCTGTATATAGTCTCGCTACTGTTATTTTACTGCTGCTCTTTAATTACTTGTCACTTTGATTTCTTATTCTTATCCCTATTTTTTTTAAACTGCACTGTTGGTTAGGAGCTAGAAAGTAAGCATTTCACTTAAAGGTCTACATCTCTTATATTCGGCGCATGTGACTAATAAAATTTGATTTGACACACACACACACACACACACACACACACACACACACACACACACACACAAATACAACTATGTATGAACTTGTTGCTGACTCGCTGTCATGACATAGCAGATGTCATACTGTCATTTTTCACCATGACAGCTCACACCACTAGATGTAAAATATACTTACATGACGGGGTAAAAACTCCTCATCTATATCCCAGCTGGAACCCAAACTGAGCTGTGCCAGCCGCCCCATGTTTCCATGACAACTGTCCATCTGGCTGGCTTTGCACGGAGAGAGGGAGCGTGATCTGGGCATCACTGGTGCCCGCCAGGCACCGTCCCAATCGCCTCTCCGGTGTACCTTTCGGGACCTTTTAGTGTGTTTCTTTGGCACCACTGTCCTCTGTGATCGAATGAGTGAATGAGCAAAGTATTATTCCATATGCTCAGTGTTTCTCAATCTTGGCCCTTGGTCCAATGGGAATAAGTGGTTGAAAATAAGTCCTGCACATTGGCCTACAATGGGTTAGCCTGGTCCCATATCATGGTGACCATAGGAGTTACGAAAGCACAAAAAGATCTGGGAACAGGCTAATAGAGAAACGTTAACATTAAGTGGAAGTCTATGGAGAGTGCTAATGACGTAAACTGAAAGCATTACCATTGGAGACCTGAGATGGGTGCTGTTGACCTCTGCGTTCGCAGAGCACTCACTGATGGTTGTTCTGGTGAAGAACTCTAACCTTGGAGCAATGCCCTGGGAAAGATGAGAGCGAGTGGATCATTTGAATGGATACTGGCCCAATTCACTAGTTTGAAGAGCAGTTTAATGCATCAACGTAAATTGTATCCACTCTGTGCAGGTACGCTGCCTCTGTATTGTCCTAATCGGACCTATCAATCAGTGTCTAGTGAACCATCGCCGTCTCATACATCTCACTGAAACAGGACTACAGCCTGGTTCTCCATAGTGATGGTGTAAGCGCTCTTCTACTTACAGGGAAGCTAATGGAGCGTGTCATGAGAACCTCTCTGTCCACTCCAGAGAAGGATGGAACCAATTTGGGCTCTGGAAATAGGAAGCGTCTGGCGTCTTCCTCAAAGCAGGCCAGGGCCTCCCCCACTGCAGCAAAGCACACAGAGGTCAATCACTGCAGTCCTGTGTGGCTCAGTTAGTTAGTAAGCACACACCGCAAAGATCATGGGGTAATTTCTTGCAGGGGTCACGTATACTAAAATGTATGCACCCAATGTACTGCAAGTTGTTTTGGATAAAAAGCAGCTGCTACATGGCATATTATGATATGATCTACTTGCTTATGGTGTATTAGGCCAGTGCTTCCCAACTCCGGTCCTGTAGTACCCCGAACCGCACACATTTTTGTTGTAGCCCCAGACAAAAAACACCTGAATTAACTCATTGAGGGCCTGATGATGTTTCTTCTTCTTCTGGGGCCTCAATAAACATGTGTACTGTTGGGGGTACATGATGACTGGGGTGGGGACCACTGTATTAGACTGTGTCTGTATCATGTTAAAGTTAAACACTTAGCTTACAAATTTTGATCAAAGTCATTTCTAAACATTTTGAAGATTACTGCACCTGGGGGGATCAACTGTACCAATTCAACTTTGACCGTTTCATCTGGGGGGAAAATAAGCAAACACACAGTCGTTGAATATGAGCATACAACATTGTAGTAGCAAAATTAATCAAATAGGCCGAAAGCAGTGGAGGCTGGTGGAAGGAGCTATAGGAGGACGGGCTCATCGTAATGGCTGGAATGAAATTAATGGAAGAGTCAAACGTGGTTTCTGTTTGATACTGTTCCATTTATTCCATTCCAGCCATTACAATCAGCCCATCTTCCTATAGCTCCCCCCACCAGCCTCCACTGGCCAACAGGTATATCAAATATAACATACATTCCAGCATCTCTGCAACATCTCCTGGGTCAACAGCATAGTGGAACACCTGGATGTGAACAGAAACTGAACAAATCTCATTTAGAAAATCTTGTTCATTCCCATTTTAGAATTGATCTGTTACTAGTTTATAGAACCGCTGCATGGTGTCAACCTCCTGGCATCCAAGAGAGCTACAGGGAATTTAGGCTTTTGTTCCAGCCCTGCTCTAAGTCAACAAATTATGCCCCCAGATGAAAAGCTGATGAGTTTATACTGTGCAAGAGCTGGGGTAGAACAAAAACCTGCACTCCTGATAGCTCACCAGGAAGAGACGCATCACATTAACCCACTTTCTCAAATCTCATCTTCTCTCGAAACAGGAGAGGGAAGACAGGGGGGAGACACACAGACTTGCGGTATTGGCTCATGAAGCACACACTGAGGTAGATGTCATCCTTTGCTGACAAATGCACACCAGGGCATGATACCTGAAATGTAATGAATAAATGGTTATGGTGTCATGAACAACACCGGCTTTGCAGATACACGCTCACCATGTTTAATGTAGCGATTGAAAAGCAAGATCCAAATTGGGGCTTGAACCAACAATTCTCCGATGATGACCATCTGTGGTGCCATAAAAGCTCTGGCCTCATAGCATAGGCAGTAGTATCAATACACTCAAGGCTACATAATAACTGCAAATGAAAATTATATAGCCTGGCAAAATCAAACAGTGGGTGGATCCCACAAATATATCACCGAATGTCATTACTGTTATGTATAGATCTTGCATGAAAGCTTACAAACTAAAGTTAGCTAGTGTGTTTGAACAGAGACAGTTGAGTTAAGTCTCAAGACAGCCAATTTATATGCACCACTGTACACGACGCTCCACAAGTAAACTACTACCTGGGAAGCAGGTCGCTAGCTGGTTGCATTAACAAAAATGTCTTACCGCTCTAAACTGTAAGTCAACTACCACTTTCATTGCTTTCCGAGACATTAATTTCAAGTTTGATGGTGACGCTATTCGTTTGATGCTAGCTAGCTATTAATTTAGCAGCACAGGTCAGCGTCATGTGTTTCCATGGCGTCTGAAACTTCCGGTTTCAACCAAATTATTTTAGGTGCATTATCTTTCCTTGGCCACAAGAGGGTAGTAGGCACTACTGTATACCACTAGGATTCTCCTGTAGAATGACCAAATATTTTATTTTAACCCTTTTTTACATTGAGATTTCTTTTTGCCCATTTATTTTAACCCTTATTTTACATTGGGATCTTTTTTTTTAGACCAGAGGAAAGAGTGCCTCCTACTGGCCCTCCAACACCACTTCCAGCAGCATCTGGTCTCCCATCCAGGGACTGACCTGTGTAACAGTAGTCATTTTTACATATGGAGAATATTTTTATTCCAGTAATACCAGTCTGCTTTGTAAGTATATATTTTTTTACATTTTAATGAAACAAGGCTTGCTGCAGAGCATCAAGAATAGGTCTGAAGGTAGAACATAGAACTGCAGATATGTACGACTTGTTCACTTACTATAAGCACTCCAAGTAAAATATCTTCCATTAAATAAAGTTGAAAACAGAAATTTTGTGTTATTAAAACATTGACTAAAAAAAGAGCTATAATTCGGCTAAATAAATACAAAACTCACTAAATCAACCATTTTGCAATCGATAATTCATATTAGGACACAGCTATGCTGCACTCATATTTAGGGGCGTCTTCCGACTGCAGTGTGTCCTGTCATCCCTGTACGTTCTACTGTTGGTCCTGTTCGTTGCCCGTTGTGTTCGGTGTGACCGTCTCTGCGTCTCTGTCAGATTCCTCCTCATCCTCCGTGGCTATGCCCTCCTGGCCCAGGGGAATGGCCCCTTTCCTTAGAGGCAAGACAGTGAAGAAGGCTTCCTGCCAGTTCCCTTTCTCCAGGTACACCAGTATGATCTCAAACACTGTGCCAGGGAACACAAACACTTATAAATTCATAAATAAAAATAAATCCTGAGCACATTAATTCTATCACATAAACTTCATATACAGAAGTATGTGGACACCCCTTCAAATAAGTGGATTTGGCCATTTCAGCCACACCCGTTATTGACGTGTATAAAATCGAGCACACAGCTATACAATCACCATAGACAAACATTGGCAGTAGAATGGCCTTATTGAAAAGCTGTGACTTTCAACATGGCACCGTCATAAGATGCCACCTTTCCAACAAGTGAGTTTCATAAAATGTTTTGCCCTGCTAGAGACGACCCGGTCAACTGTAAGCTCTGTTATTGTATAGTGGAAACTCAAAAGAGCAACAACGGCTCAGCCGCGAAATGGTAGGCCACACAAGCTCAAAGAATGGGACCACTGAGTGCTGTAGCGCGTAAAAATCCTCTGTCCTCAATTGCAACACTCACTACCGAGTTCCAAACTTCCTCTGGAAGCAACGTCGGCACAATAACGGTTTGTTGGGAGCTTTATGAAATGGGTTTCCATGGCCGAACAGCCACACACAAGCCTAATTTCACCATACGCAATGCCAAGAGTCGGCTGGAGTGGTGTAAAGGCTCGCCTCCTTTGAACTCTGGAGCACTGGAAACACGTTCTCTGGAGTGATGAATCACGCTTCACCATCTGGCAGTCCCACGGACCAATCATGGTTTGGCAGATGCCAGGAGAATGCCACCTGCCTGAATGCATTTTGCCAACTGTAAAGTTTGGTGGAGGAGGAATAATGCTCTGGGGCTGTCTTTCATGGTTTGGGCTAGGCCCCTTAGTTCCAGTGAAGGGAAATCTTAAAGCTACAGAATACAATGATATTCCAGATGATTCTGTACTTCCAACTTTGTGGCAACAGTTTGGGGAAGGCCCTTTCCTGTTTCAGCATGACAATACCCCCATGCAGAAAGCGAGGTCCTTACAGAAATGGTTTGATAACGGTGTGGAAGAATTTGACTGGCCTGCGCAGAGCCCTGACCTCAACCCCATCGAACACCTTTGGGATGAATTGGAAAGTAGACTACTAGCCCGACCGTATCGCCCAACATCAGTGCTTGACCTCACAAATGCTATTGTGGCTGAATGGAAGAAAGCCTCTGCAGCAATGTTTCAACATCTGGTGGAAAGCCTTCCCAGATGTGTGGAGGCTGTTATCGCAAAAGGGGGGACCAACTTATTATTTTCCATGATTTTGGAATGAGATGTTTGATGAGCAGGTGTCCACATACTTTTGGTCATGTAGTGGACCACTAATGCTCTGTAAAAAATCATTTCATAAGGGTCAATACCACATGACTAGGCCACAGTAAATGGAGTTGGTGTCATTAGGATAGTTCCTCACCGTGGTTGACCGCCAGCACTTTGCGGCTATTCATCTTGACAAAGCTGTTCAGTGGGAGCTGTGCGTGGTCAATCCCCAGCTCCTGAGCCCGTTTAAAGGTGATGCCCTATAGGACAAGGTTAAAGGTCAGACCAACAACTGAGAAACATAGGACCTGAAGAGGGCTCCATTTAATGGTCTCAGATCTACGCAAAGTGTCTAGGGGTAGAGGGGCGATTTGGAACTGGACGTCTTGACTTCCTGGTCAACACACCCAATCTATTAGATAAAAATATTTATATTTTCGGTGTCCTGTGGCAATCGAACATATCTTCTAAATATTCTAGGTAATTGTGGTACAGACCTTGTGGTGGTTGTGGTCCACCAGGCCTCCGATGACATAGGCCTTGGTTTCATCCAGCTCTGTCAGCACATTGGGAGAGTCAGAGGTCAAGTACACCAGCTCCTCCTTGACCACCACCTCATGGTACGCCTCTGTTTTGACCGTTATATCCTGCCCCGGACACACACACAGAAGGTATCAGGTGTTGATGTAATTTGCAGCCTTTCCCTCTTCACCTATAGAAGTCCTACGGCCTAATGACACCTTACTCTTCCTCCAGTTATAAAGCTCTCTTTAACCACCCAGATTACATCCCTCAGTAGTGGGATATTCAAATGGGTTAAATCGCCCCCAAATATAATGGGTTGGCATCTGATGGAATGTGTTTGGGAGAGGCGTTGACTTGTGAATGCATTCAGTTGCACCCAGCACTCAGCTCAAAACACAGACTAGATATGTTGTCCCACTAGACAAGATTCTTGCCTACCTTTCACCAGAAGTTTAAATATGGAAACTCTCACTAGACATTGAGGATTTACATTACTCGCTATCGGTATATACGCAAACGCAGTGCATCACGCGCAGCGTACCTGTGAAAAACACACCGCTCTGTATTTCCCTTGGTCATTTCAACATGCATTGCCTGTGTGCGTATTCAAACTAACTGACTTTGTACACTCACCTTCCAGTTAACCCATCCTTCATCAGTCTTATCCATGTTTTGCTTCAGCTGTCCACCAAGGCTGGTTAAATAAAACTAGGAGAAGAGAGAAAATACACCACTTGAGTCTTGAATCACTTGACTTCAGTGGAGGTTGATGTTGCAGGGGATGACGATGATGGCAATGTCCTGTGGGGCAGGTAGACTGACCTGAACAGGGTGCGCCGCTCGTCTGTTAACTGAATAACATCTCTGGATTTGTTTATGGAGCTTCTTAACATCCTACACAGGGGAGACAATACATAAACACAGGATTCAATACTGTTCCTTTCTTGTATTTACATGGAACGTTGCAGACAAACAGAAATGTCATGATTCTTTACTCTACATGTCTGAGTTTAATATCTGTTCTACATAATATTTTTCTATCAGGACATTCCACAAAATTGTGCCCTACTGACCACAGGGGCCCTGACAGCCCACCTTAAACATCATGAGGTTGTCGAAGCTGCAGTCTATCACCAGTCTCAGAGGGCTACTGGGTGTCACCTCTTTCCTCAAATGCTTCCGGCCCACAAACTCCCCTCCCTCCTCCCCCTGATTCTTCCTCTCAAGGCTCCTCTTCTGCCTCTTCTCCTTTCGCTTCTGCCTGGGTAGCACACCAAAAACAAAAAGTTATTCAAATGGAAGGATTTCATGACACTATAAAAGATCAGACAATATTTTTATTTCACCTTTATTTACCCAGGCAGGCCAGTTGAGAACAAATTCTCATTTACAACTGCGACCTGGCCAAGATAAAGCAAAGCAGTGCGACACAAACAGAGTTACACATGGAATAAACAAAAAGTACAGTCAATAACACAATAGAAAAAAATATATATACAGTGTGTGCAAATGAAGTGAGATTAGGGAGGTAAGGCAATAAATAGGCCGTAGTGGCGAACTACTTACAATTTAGAAATTAAGCACTGGAGTGATAGATGTGCAGAAGATGAATGTGCAAGTAGAGATACTGGGGTGCAAAGAGAGTGGGACAATGTGGGGATGAGGTAGATGGATGGTCTATTTACAGTTGGGCTATGTACAGGTGCAATGATCTGTGAGCTGCTCTGACAGATGGTGCTTAAAGTTAGTGAGGGAGATATGATTCTCCAGCTTCAGTGATTTTTACAATTCATTCCAGTCATTGGCAGCAGAGAACTGGAAGGAAAGGCAGGCCAAAGGAGGAATTGGCTCTGGGGTGACCAGTGAAATATAAAGCTGCTGGAGCGCATGCTACGGGTGGGGGATGCTATGGTGACCAGTGAGCTGAGATAAGGTGGGGCTTTACCTAGCATAGACTTATAGATGACCTGGAGCCAGTGGGTTTGGCAATGAATATGAAGCGAGGGCCAGCCAAAGAGAGTATACAAGTCGCAGTGGTGGATAGAATGAGGCTTTGGTGACAAAACAGATGGCACTGATAGACTGCATCCAATTTGCTGAGCAGAGTGTTGGAGGCCATTTTGTAAATGACATCGCCGAAGTCAAGGATCGGTAGGATGGTCCGTTTTAAGAGGGTATGTATGGCAGCATGAGTGAAGGATGCTTTGTTGCGAAATAGGAAACCTATTTTTAAATTTTGGATTGGAGATGCTTAATGGGAGTCTGGAAGGAGAGTTTACAGTCTAACCAGACACCTAGGTATTTGTAGTTGTCCACATATTCTAAGTCAAAACCGTCCAGAGTCGTGATGCTGGACAGGCGGGCAGCGATCGGTTGAAGAGCATGCATTTAATTTTACTTGCATTTAAGAGCAGTTGGAGGCCACGGAAGGAGAGTTGTATGGCATTGAAGCTCGTCTGGAGGTTAGTTAACACAGTGTTCAAAGAAAGACCAGAAGTATACAGAATGGTGTCGTCTGCGTAGAGGTGGATCAGATAATCACCAGCAGCAAGAGCGACATCATTGATGTATACAGCGAGAAGAGTCAGCCCGAGAATTTAATCCTGTGGCACCCCCATAGAGACTGCCAGAGGTCCGGACAACAGGCCCTCTGATTTGACACACTGAACTCTGAGAAATAGTTGGTGAACCAGGGGAGGCAGTCATTTGAGAAACCAAGGCTGTTGAGTCTGCCAATAAGAATATGGTGATTGACAGCCGAAAGCCTTGGCAAGGTTGATGAATACAGCTGCACAGTATTGTCTATTATCGATGGTGGTTATGATATCGTTTAGGACCTTGAGCGTGGCTGAGGTGCACCCATGACCAGCTCGGAAACCAGATTGCATAGCGGAGAAGTTACCGTGGGATTCGAAATGGTTGGTGATCTGTTTGAAAGCCAAGTTAACTAAAACCTTAGAAGAACAGGGTAGGATAGATAAAGGTCTGTAACACCTTTGGTCTAGAGTGTCTCCCCCTTTGAAGAGGGGGATGACCACAGCAGCTTTCCAATCTTTGGGAATCTCAGATGATACAAGAGGTTGAACAGGGGGTTGCAACAATTGCGGCGGATAATCTTAGAAAGAAAGGGTTCAGATTGTCTAGCCCAGCTGATTTGTACGGGTAAAGATTTTGCTGCTCTTTCAAAACATCAGCTATCTGGATTTGGGTGAAGGAGAAATGGGGGAGGCTTGGGCAAGTTGCTGTGGGTGGTGCAGATCTGTTGACCGGGGTAGTTGTAGCCAGGTGGAAAGCATGGCCTGCCGTAGAAAAATGCTTATTGAATTTCTCAATTATCGTGGATTTATCAGTGGTTACAGTGTTTCCTAGCCTCAATACAGTGGGCAGCTGGGAAGAGGTGCTCTTATTCTCCATGGACTTTTAGTGTCCCAGAACATTATGGAGTTTGTGCTACAGGAAGCAAATTTCTGTGATAATTTCAATACGACATGATCATACACAACAAGGCACTTCCTGCTTACAAAAATCAACATTAAAAATGTATCATGTGGGCATGCTTCAAGGCACAACTTGCCATAAGTCAATAGTGGCAATCTATGTAGAGTTGAATTCTGTTGTTGTTAATTTTTGTAAGCAGTATGATGATGTCTTACTGTTAAGTCAATAATGGGTCACTATGTACATAATCACAAAGAAGTAGCCTAAGTGAATGCATCAGGGGAAGTTTTTATTGAAAACATTACTTAACACTTAAAACAGTAACGTATACCTAGTTAGCTACTTACTTACGAAGGTTCCTCTCCTCCTCCCATTTCTGGTGCCTCATAAGCTTCTTCCTCTGTTTTTTTGAAAGAGTCTCGGTTTCTCCATTATTAGCACTGCTCTGTCCATCCTTATTCTCAGTGGCACTGGCAACATCATTCTTCTCATTTGACGGTGTTAAATATTCGCTGGACATTGGTCGTGTGTTTTTACTTATGTTGCAAACAGCCTGGTTGTCGCTACTACTAGCTAGCTAGTGTTCAAATGCACGTACTACTGGGAAAGTAAAGCTTACCAACCACATGCATATAATAATTCACACACACATTTGCTAACTAATGGTTTTATTTTTTTAACTACCCTATAAAAACATAATACATTGGCTAAATGTTCCCTGTCAGTCTGTCCATTCCACATATACCCTTTTCCGTTGCTCCACAGTGTATCCTCACCGTCTTCCGCAAAGTCGCACAATTTATGACGCTCTGCGGCTAGCCAAAGATCTAGGTTCAATCTATCTATGCACACTATGGTGGTAGAAATGAAAGTAAAACTTCTAAAACTAGTTTAACTTGTTTCAGTTGCAACGAGAGAGGAGATATTGTACAACATGAAAATCTTCACTGTTCTCCTTTGTTTAATTCCATATGCAGGTAAATTAGAACATATATTATGTTATTAATATTATTATTTTCTGTTTACCCTTTATGCTATCTTTCATCCCTGTTGTGGCGGTTCACAACCTCCCTATTAGTGTTGAGCGATTACTGTTTTTTTTTTAGGTCGGTTTGTTGATTTTTTTATTTAAATATCATGGTTTTCGATTTAAAAAAACATAAAATGCATTATAAAATACAGCATTTAAATTAAAATAATGAACATTCAATTGCCAAAACATTGGGTAGACATCAATAGAAACATAGGAAATGACTATGAAATAATACAATATTTATTTAGTGTATATTACTTAGTTTTTATTTGGTGACTTTATTATTTGTCATTCCTTAAAGTAATCAACTCTGCTCAGACAGTAACAGTCACCCAGCCAGGCCATCTAACATAATGTCCTCCCCATACCGTAGTTATCCTATTTAGCTAGCCCGCCTAATTATGCTGCAGAGTTGTCTAAAGAAATCATTTGACTAGTTCTTCAAAGTAGATAAATCATACTTTCACGAACTGTCTCTGTCCTTCTCATCGTTGTGTTGTGTACATTCCTATTTCAGACGGTCTGTGTGTATCGCTAACCTTACGTCCAAAGATCATTATATAGTGACATAATTATATATCATTATATAATGACGAGACGCTCATGTCTCCGCCCTAACAATGGGAGGCGTTGTCCCAAAGACGGGAAGGCATGCGACAAGCTAGGTAGAAACCCATAGGAAACCCATTGGGTTTATTTTGGACAGATTTTGCCGAGAGTGAAACCTCTCGCTTCGCCTCTTTCCTCTCTGATCCGTTTGAGCAGGAATAAACTGCCGCAATGAATTGTTTTTTTTTATGGTTAATTACTACGTTTCTTGCGCTGAACAAAAAATCTAAATGAATTTCAAGTAATTAATCCAACGTCGGTAGTTAGTAAATTAGGCCTACTTGTTTACTAACCATACAAAAAACAACCGAAATGAAATGTCGTTTAATCGCTTAGCCCCATTCTATATTCTTCCCAGGTGTGCTAGGATTCCTACAGGTGCAGTGGCTGCGCTGTCGACTGACAGATGAGTATGTATGGACAAATGCTGAGGGACACATTGAAAGTAATAACAGCTACAGAGATGCCGTGTTGCAGTTTGACAACTCGGGGAACAGCGCTTTGTTGTCTGACTCAATCACATTCCTTGTTGCAGGTGAGTCAGATCCGTGGAGCCTAAACTCAAATACTATGTTTATTTTGTCATTACTTTACACACCTATTACACTGTGTGTTTTGCATTAGGGTTTATCCAGAGCGATTGGCATGGTTTATACATTCTTAGCACCTTTTTCCTGTCTTTCCCTATAGGATAACCCTTTGAAGAACCCTTTTTGGTTCCAGTTAGAACCCTTTCCCCAGAGGGTTCTACACAGAAGCCAAAAGAGTTGTATCTGGAACCAAAAAGGGTTCTCCTAGTCCTATGGCAGTGTTCACAAACCTTTTATGAGGAGTCAAGATCACTGCTCTGATTTTTATTTTATTTTAAATTTTAAACAAAATAACATTAACCTATAAACTGTTCTGTAGGCATTATGTTTGGGCTGTATGACTAATATACATGATCACAGCATATTAGCTCTATGCCTGGCCTGCCAATATTGTTATTCTTAGACCATATTATATTTCAAAACTCAAGCTTTGATAACAAAATAGATCAGTTGTTGTAGCACTTGTGTAGCATAAATGTAAATAATTAGCTTTTTATTTTACTGGACTGATGGGGGGTCAAATCTAGATGTCAGTGATCTTCAAGGTCGGAAAGTCGGACCTCATGAAAGATGCCCAAGGTTCCAACTTGAATTCCGAGTTAGATGACCTTTCAAAACTACTTTTTCCCAGTAGGATCACTTTTTTTCCCCGACTTCCCAGTTGTCTTGAACACACTGAAATCTGACATTTCTGAGTTCCCAGTTTTTATGAACACGCCATTAGTCTAAGGAGAGGCCTCCGGTGAGACTGAACAGAGCGGGGGGACACCGTCTTCCAAACAATGGCGAAACTGGAGTAGCACCACATCTGCCTCATGCACAAACTTCTGTCGTTCCTTTGACAAGAGAATGTGAAATATTCCTCGATATTAAAATAAACACGTGAGCTGCTAATAATAGTAAAAACGCAGGGCTATCGATACACTTGGCTACTCATACATTGTAGCGTGAGTGGAAGTACAGAGAATAGTTTGTTTTGTAATAGTGTTGATTAAAAACAGTGACAGTGCTGAATTAAACATTTAAAACCATGACCACAGAGACACTGTCAAATAATTGGCCATCGCAGTAGGCACACTCGATTTAGACACACATACCCGGTGTGACATTAAATGGTTAAAAATGGGAACATGTTGCTTACCCGGTCCGGTGCGCAGGTCGTCTGAATCAATTGCACCTAATGCCAACAGTGGGGGGAAAAAGGAGTGAAAGCCTTTATTGTCGCCCTGTTGGCCACCACGGTCCTATGGGGACAGCCAAATAACCCTTTTGGAACCCTTTTTCAAAGAGTGTAGGGCTCTGGGATTATCCACACATTTTCTACCACAACAACCCTGAGTAAGAGAAACAACTTAGATACAAAGTCACTGTTTTTCTGCTACTTGTGTTTGTTGGAATTCTAACCCAGATGTATCTTCCCCAGCATCTAAGGTGGATATGAGGAAGTTTGTGGAGGGTCCGGTGGATCGACTGCAGTGTGACATCCACAGGTACAGCAAAGGGATGAGCCGTGTGCGCTGGCCAAGCCTGGGAGGAACAGGGCACGACATTTGGTTCACCTGCACACTGCGGCACACCGCAGGCCTCTTCAACATCACCTCCTTCCTCAGAGTCACCCCGGCCACGACCTTGTCGACCCACCAGCAAGACTTCTTCAGCTGGTTCACCATCGGAGTTAAAGAAAAAATAAGCGCCTCCGGTATGGTGCAGACCAATGGATTTATTTTGTATTGTGGACATGCATACAATTCCTGCATACACTTTAACATATACTCTTGTGTCTATGATTTTATACAGGTATGTATGGCAGTGGTCCAACCTAAGATCTGCCTGTGTACCTTTCCTCTATTGCCCTTACCTTCCTCACACTCTCCCTGTGGCCTGTCTTTATGTAGCTGTGATGGTGCTTATGACCCGCTCTCCTTCCGTGCGGGTGGGCCTGCAGAAAGAGACGACCCTGCATTGTCAGTTTGCTGTGGACCACAAGGTCCCTCACCTTACAGTCGAGTGGCATTTTCAGCGGCGCGGAGGGCGCCGGACCAAGCTGTTCAGCTACTCCAGCCGCTCAGATCAGACAGAGGGCAGCGGGGTGGCAGTGAAGGGCATTGCCGGGGGGGATGCCTCCCTGACTGTGCCCATCACCAAGGTGAGCAGTGAGGGGACGTACGTGTGTTCCGTCCGCGTACCCCCACTCAACGGGAGTGTGGACATCACGCTGCACATCATAGGTGAGACCTCTGTGGGTATGAGGGAGGCAGCTCACTGTGTTGGGGTCAATTTAGTTTTCAATTCAGTCAAATCAGGAAGTGAATTGAAATCATTGAAAATGTCTTAATGACTTGAGGAAGTGCAACTTTAAATAATCACACAGGTGCATGGCAGTCACTAGATGCCCATCTTTTGTGTTTCACTCTTCTCCTCCCTCAGAGCCTCCTGATGTTTCTTTGACCGCAAAGGAGGAGCAGATCCCCAGCGTAGTGTGTGAGGCTAATGGCTTTTACCCCCTGGATGTGGAGATTGACCTTTTCAAGGAGACTAGCAGTGGTCAACGGCCTGAGAAGCTGGGGAACATCTTGCGCTCTAGTCACCTCCAACATCATGACGATACTCACTCTGTGGCAGCCTTCGTCCGGCTGCGGCCCTCCCCTCAGGACTCGGGGTGCGCAATATATTCCTGTAGAGTGTCACACGTCTCCCTGCAAGGTCTGTACATCCACAAGAGCATTATCGGCCCAGGTGAGATCAATCAATCAATCAATCAATCCAATGTATAAAGCCCTATACATATCAGCACCAGTCACAAAGTGATGCAAAATAAGTAAAAGCAAAAGATGGTCAGAACAACAGCCTAGTTAGAAGACACCTACAGATGACTTAAACAGAGCAGGTTTTTAGAGGACATTTCTGTTCAAATGTTAGGAGTAGATCCTCTGTGTGAATGTAATATTATATATTTAACCTGTGATGAATCTTATCAGGCTGTTGGACTTGGATTCATCTGACCTTGCCTGGACTGGTATGCCTGATTTTTGTGATAATTTTCATAGGTGAGCCTTTCCTACTCTGTGGACATAATCATTGAGTCACTGCTTGAATGACTGATAGTTCACTCAAATGATAAAATATCCTTTTGGTTTCTTTAACCTGTAAACTTGTTCAATGGATTAGTGTTGATTAACTGTGAGGACAAATTATTTTCTTTCACAGCAGTAACAAGACGGCGTTATTTTTAACAAGACAGTACAAAGACGATAAAAGAAAGACGAAACAAGAAAGTCTCCACCTCCTTGTCCCCCTTTTGCTGCTCAGTGGGTCAAATGTTTCTGGTAAGCTTCCTGAGCGGCATGATGGCTGAGTGATCCCATGGTGTTTATACTGTTGTACTATTGTTTGTACAGATGAATATGGTACCTTCAGGCATTTGGAAATTGCTCCGAAGGATGAACCAGACGTGTGAAGGTCTGCAAAAAAAATTCTGTGGTTTTATTCTGAGGCTGTTTTCTTTTGATTTTATCATAATGTCAAGCAAAGAGTGTCGTGGTAATTTCCTGTATTACTAAGTGAAAGGAGAGTTTACAAACCACACACAAGTCAGAGTTATACTTTAAACTTAATCTTTTAATAATATGAGCTTCACCATAGCCCTTTGACTCTCAGATCAATTCAGTGTCTATAAATGAATTCTGAGAATGTCAACATAATGGCAACTGAGATCTTTTATAGCAAAGATCCACCCCTCTCAACTCATAATGACGAACCACAGGTCTTAGGAAAACGGAAGACTTTTACTTGAGAGAGGAGTATCCCATAGCCAGTATCATGACGTTGGCCTCTTTGGGTACAGCAAGCCCATCCCCCTCTCCCTGCCTCCCCCTTGCCTCCTATAACTAGGCTGCTGTGGTCAGAGGTCCTAAATTCCTGAGAAGACCTCATGGACACACAGTTACAGAGAGTAGTTTTTCATGGAGACAAAGGAAATCCTTACACCTCACAGAAATTGAGGTACGAACAAATTTCATGTTCCGGAGAAAGTGTAAAAGATCGGTGAAGAATCCAGCTACGAACTGGTCCGTTTGTCACAACTTGGGAAGCTCATGGGAGATGGTGTGGCCACATTACCATAACGCTGTTTATATAATAGCCCCAGATATAAGGTTTACATCGAATTGTTGTATAAGATGAATGAGTGAGTATGATACTGTTTACACAATTTTAAAATGTGATTTTGGACTGTTTAATGAAGGAAAACTCAAAGGGAATTGGATTTGAACTTAATCAGAGGACCGCTCCTGAGCCTAGTTAGGTTCAGACATCCTGGGACAGACCTTTTTTGCCATTCCGAATAAAACCCAACTTTGAGAAATTATCCCCAGACCGAGCTTACCTCAATTATGAGATGGCTAAAGGTTGCAGACCATTGCTGAATATTTTAACCATACCACGTGGTTAAACTCTTAGACTATCGATACCGACAGAATGAGAACAAGTCTTTGATATTAATTACTAGTCTTCAGTTTGGAATTCGGTATCATTGAACGCGAAGAACGACAACCGCCGAAACATCCATCTATAACGAATTTCGCTTTGAACTATCCCCTCTAACCAAGACAGAGGGAGAGAGACGGACAATTCTACAAAATAAATACTTTTCACCAGCGATCAAGACGACACACTGAGCGTAAATATATTGATTCATTGCAATTGTTCCCGAATGAGTGAGTGTTCATGTGTAAAGGATTAGCATTTCGATTGTTACAATTATTAACTCTGTAGTGACTTCTTAGTCGAACCCCACTTCTCCTTTGTCTAACAAGCCGCCATGCCGGTTCAGCCTACTAGGGCACATTTTCCTATCATTTCATGTAACCACATTTACCATGTTTGTTTGTTTATGCATTTCTGTGAATTACTTAGTTAGTAATAAATAAATTATTTAAGACAATTGATGTATGGATGACTCATAGTGAAGACTGGGTTCGTGCAGATAACCAACAATTTACGACGTTTGGAATGAGACTAACGTGAGTTTAAATAAATCATTAATCAGAAGACTATTGATCAGATATGAAAATATCTGAAAGGTTATATTGGGAAATTATAACTTTAATCTGAATACTTTCCTTGGTGCCCCGACTTCCTAGTTAATTACAGTTACATGATTTTTCAGTTTAATCGTGTAATACTAATTACAGGAATCTTTGATAAAAACTAAGTCTTCAATTTAATGATAGTAAAGACACCACACCAGACGGCATTAGCTATAAATTATCGTTCAGTTTGCTCTCTAAGACAAGGTTCTACTTCTCGTTCTTGGTACTTCATATTACCAAAACATTACCTCATCCAATGACGTATATCAATTGTCAATTCTAGATACTCCCATCTCAAATACAACCCACCCCTGGACAAGCTCCCTGAGAGGAGTGTGCCTCTAGGTCATATACTATGAAAGACAAGTTTTGACATCAGAGGGGACATACAATGGTTCCAGACACTGCCATACTCCTCCCCCCAATGGGAAAAGTAGGGAGTGACTGGTGTACAGACATTGTGGAGCCCTTCACATGGTTTAACAGATACCCTCACATATGAAGACAATCCTGACCTCTCCCCTCTCTGGGCCCCAAGTGACTTTTACCACATAAGCATATTTTTGAAAGTAGATAAAACATCTTATTTATCAATGTTGCCTAACTAATTCTGATTCTGCTACGACAAGAGGCACTGAGTTTGAAGGTCGGCCTTGAAATACATACACAGTCATCCAATTAACTCAAAAGATATCAATTAGCCTATCAGAAGCTTCTAAAGCCATGGCATTATTTTCTGGAATTTTCCAAGCTGTCCTAATCAACTTGCACAATATAGTTTGTTAACAAGAAATTTGTGGAGTGGTTGAAAAATGAGTTTTAATGACTCCAACAGTGTATGTAAACTTCCGACTTCAACTGTTTTACCTTTGATGTGAAATGGCATTATGCTTATCCTTGTTATTCCGATCATAACTATTTTATTAACATTATTATTCTCTTGGCCAAATATTATATTCACAAATGTAAATGGGGTGGGAAAAAAAAAATATTTTTTTCATTTTTTTTTTCATTTAACTATTTTTCTATTGTGTTTGTTTGTTTATTCCATGTGTAACTCTGTTACGACACTCTGTTTGTGTCGCACTGCTTTGCTTTATCTTGGCCAGGTCGCAGTTGTAAATGAGAACTTATTCTCAACTAGCCTACCTTGTTAAGTAAAGGTGAATTTTTTTTTATTTCTACAATTTTATAAACCCTCAAACTTGTAAAACTTAAAAAGTAGGATAAATGATTCAAAGTCATGTCTATTAATGTCTCATTGCCTTGTCACATATTAATGATGTCCTGAATTATTCTTTCTTCGGGGGGGGGGGTTTGCCTGGTGTTCTATTATTTCATTTTTTTCATTGTATTCACAGGATTGTCCCTGTATTGATGTGTAATATTATTATTTTTGCAATAAACTACATTTAAAAAATAAAATAAGGCATAATGTACTTTAATATTCATGTCATACCAGTGCAGTGGTATATTTTTATATAACCAACTACTGCACCGATGTTAGCATAGAGTTAATTAGCACCCATTTGCACGTGAGCGAGCTAATTTCTTACAGTAAGTGAATATTATTTGGACAAATATGCCTATTTGAGCAGGAAGGCTAGGTTTACATGGACAGTTATGTCATCGATTTGATCGTTGATTTTCTGTGTTTCTTCAATGCCTTGTGTTGGCTGGCTCTACATGTGTATCGTTGATGCCGACGGCCATTTCCTAAGTTACACATAGCGAGTCTACACAGCATACACACAGTATACAGTGAGTGAAAAAAGTAATTGATCCCCTGATGATCTTGTACGTTTGCCCACTGACAAAGAAATTATCAGTCTATAATTTTAATGGTAGGTTTATTTGAACAGTGAGAGACAGAATAACAACAAAAAAATCCAGAAAAATGCATGTCAAAAATGTTATAAATTGATTTGCATTGTAATGAGGGAAATAAGTATTTGACCCCTCTGCAAAACATGACTTAGTACTTGGTGAAAACCCTTGTTGGCAATCACAGAGGTCAGACGTTTCTTGTAGTTGGCCACCAGGTTTGCACACATCTCACGAGGGATTTTGTCCCACTCCTCTTTGCACATCTTCTCCAAGTCATTAAGTTTGAGGCTGACGTTTGGCAACTCGAACCTTCAGCTCCCTCCACAGATTTTCTATGGGATTAAGGTCTGGAGACTGGCTAGGCCACTCCAGGACCTTAATGTGCTTCTTCTTGAGCCTCTCCTTTGTTGCCTTGGCTGTGTGTTTTGGGTCATTGTCATGCTGGAATACCCATTCACGACCCATTTTCAATGCCCTGGCTGAGGGAAGGAGGTTCTCACCCAAGATTTGACGGTACATGGCCCCGTCCATCGTCCCTTTGATGCGGTGAAGTTGTCCTGTCCCCTTAGCAGAAAAACACCCCCAAAGCATAATGTTTCCACCTCCATGTTTGACGGTGGGGATGGTGTTCTTGGGGTAATAGGCAGCATTCCTCCTATAAAAACACGGCGAGTTGAGTTGATGCCAAAGAGCTGAAATAAAATGCTTTCAAAATAAAATGCTTTCAAAATAAAATGCTTGGTATATGCTTACAAGGCTACTACGCGAGTCAATAGATAAATAATACACACAATTCAGGCTACATTACTGCATGGCAAATGTCTCGGATCAGTGATAGATGAGAAAACGAATAAATGAGCTATACCACCTCCACTTGTCCGGCCAGAGATCAATTAACCAAATATACAGACAGAGAGATTCATTGAAACCAAATCACGTTGGTTATCAAGACAAATCACAGGCTTTTTGTTGGGAGTAGGACAGGCTAATACGCGAGTGAAGAGCAAAATTCACTTGTATAAAATGTACTGATCAGATGATCATTAGCACTCAGCTCAATTTAGCTAACATTTTCCCAACCTATTTGTTACTAAATATCCAAACAGAGATTCAGTGTAAACAAAGATCTGACATTGATTGATTTATGTCCCCCACGGTTGTCTCAAAGCAGAGTGATGGCGCTGTCCCAATCAAAATGGTGCTGACCACACACAACTATTTCATTAAATTAGTATAACGGTTATATATGACTGGGAGTTTCAGTTTATGTAAGAATTTGATACATGCCTTCAATTTCATAAGCCTACTATATTCCAATATTTTCATCATTCAGTTGATAACTAATGTGAGTTTTCCTCTCTCTGCGCTTTTTCTAGGCCCAATGACTGTTTCCTCATATCTTCACATGCCAACCTCCGCCTTGTTGTTCTCAACACCAGTTCACATGAATGTAGCCTGCTGTTTTCTAGAAATCAGGCTTTTTTCGGGCTCATTTAATTTATGTGATGTCGGGCCAGTGCTCCACCGTTCAGCTCACCGGACTTGGGTCAGGCCAGATCGAATTTTCAGTTCTGATGAGAACTTTATACTGTATTCGGTCTCTTGTCCCAGAACAGTATGTAGCATGCATGACTTAATACTATGTGATATGCTATCTGACGTAAATGCCTGCTTTTTAAGATTAAATTTGTCTCTGTCTCTTCCCAAGATGCTGCTCCTGATTGGGATTTGAAACTTTGTGGACATGCAGCTCTTTGATTGGTGCAAGAGGGAAAGCGCAGTTAAGGACTGCCTGCTGATGACCTAGGTATAGTTCAGTCTTGCTAGTTATAATAGTACTACTATTAGTAAATTCTTTAAAGAATACTTCATTGCTTTTAAACATCAAATTAATAGGACATTGGACTTCATCACTGCCCGACAGACAGACGCATAATCTGACAACTCCTCCATAAAGTTGGCTTATCATAGGCAAGAGTATGCACCCATAGCCGCCAATCTAGTTACACTGGCCAATTGACAACTTTATCTTGCCCCAATGGCTTGACAGGACAACACAAAAGTTAAGACAAGTAAACTAGTGATTGACATCACTGTAATACATGGTAATGCATTTGGTGAGGTGTGTGTATATAAAGATTTACTGCCCGCTTCTTGCAATTCATTTCTTTTTATTGTTTTATTCTGTGTTGATACAGTATTCCACCCACATAATGCATTTATTGTACAAATCTACTCTCGGTGTCTATGTCCTAATTTTCTTTCTTCGTTCATTTTTTGTCTTGTCTTCTTGCTTTGTGGATGTTTTTCACATGTGTCAGCAGAGAAGCCTTCTTCGTGAATCTTTTACCACAGACTGAGCAGCCATGTTGTTTCTCTCCTGTATGAGTCAATTTATGAACGTTTAGGTTCCCCTTGGCACTGAAGCTTTTCCCACAGTCAACACAGCTAAATGGTTTCTCTCCTGTGTGACTCCGAACATGATCTGTTAGGTTATCCTTACGACGGAAGCTTTTCCCACAGTCACCACAGATGAATGGCTTCTCTTCTGTGTGAGTCAGTATGTGCCTACTTAGGTCCCCCTTCTGACTGAAGCTTTTCCCACAGTCACCACAGCTAAAATATTTCTCTCCTGTGTGAGTCAGTGTATGCTTGGTTAGGTTCTCCTTGAGACTGAAGCTTTTCCCACAGTCACGACAGCTAAATGGTTTCTCTCCTGTGTGAGTCCGTATATGCTTATTTAGGTCTCCCTTCTGGCTGAAGCTTTTCCCACAGTCACCACAGTGGAATGATTTCTCTCCTGTGTGAATCCTCATGTGCCTGGACAGATCTTTTTTGTATTTGAAGGTCTTGCCACAAACAGGACAGGTGCAGGTTTTCCCACTGTGACAGAGTCTGACATGGGCCTTCAGTTTACAGATGGAGTTATAACATTTATTACAGAAGTGGCATTCACTGAGTCTTTTCTTGGCTAGAGTCACATGCCTCCGCAGGTCAGCTTTCAGAGCAAACGCTTCACCACAGTCACGGCAGCAGTGAATTTTTCTAGACGTGGTGTTGAGCTTCAAACAGTGTTCCCCCACTGATGGGTTTGGATTCAATGGTGAGCTGGGATCCAATAGTGGGCTGCTGTTCAGTCCGACTCGGTCGCTGCTGATGGCGGAGTTGTGGCTGGAGGAATTGTTTTGATTATCTGGAGTGTCACAGGAAGTGTCTAGACCCTTTAGGTAAGTCACAGTGCCAAAAGGTCTGAGATTCACTGGTTTAGAGTCACTCTCTCTGTTCTCCACAGTCTGGGTTTGGGGAGGAGTCAAGAACCACTGTGGGTCCTCCTGATCACATTCAGTTTTCACACAGGGAGGAGTGAATATGGAGTCTTTGGCATCAAAGAGCCATTGAAGCTGCTCTTCCTCTTGACTGGTCCTGAGTTCCTCCTGTTCCTCTTTAATCTGTGTGGGCTCTGGTTCTTCCTGCCCCAGACAGAGGCTCCACTCCTGCTTACAGTGCTGCTGCTCAGAGGGAATCTCCTCTTCGGAGACAGCGAGAGAGGACTGGAGGGAGTCTGGAGGGAATGAGAGGAGGAGCAGACGTTATCTATATACCACAGGATTAAATAGAGCACTAGAAGTATATACAGTACCAGTCAAAAGTTTGGACACACCTACTCATTGAAGGGTTTGTAGAATAATAGAAGATAACAAAACTATGAAATAACACATATGGAATTATGTAGTAACCAAAGAAGTGTTAAACAAATACATTTTAGATTCTTCAAAGTAGCCACCCTTTGCCTTGATGACAGCTTTGCACACTCTTGGCATTCTCTCAACCAGCTTCACCTGAAATGCTTTTCCAACAGTCTTGAAGGAGTTCTGACATATTGTGGTCATCTGATGCAACACTCCATCACTCTCCTTGTTCAAATAGCTCTTACACAGCCTGGAGGTGTGTTGGGTCATTGTCCTGTTGAAAAACAAATGATAGTCCCACTTTGTGTAAACCAGATGGGATGGCGTATCGCTGCAGAATGCTGTGGTAGCCATGCTGGTTAAGTGTGCCTTGAATTCTAAATAAATCATAGACATTGTCACCAGCAAAGCAATCCACACCATCACACCTCCTCCTCCATGCTTCACGGTGGGAACCACACATGCGGAGATCATCCGTTCACCTACTCTGCGTCACACAAAGACACCACAGTTGGAACCAAAAATCTCAAATTTGGACTAATCAGACCAAAAGACAGATTCACACCGGTCTAATGTCCATTGCTCGTGTTTCTTGGCCCAAGCATGTATCTTCTTCTTATTGGTGTCCTTTAGTAGTGGTTTCTTTGCAGCAATTCAACCATGAAGGCCTGATTCAGTCTCCTCTGAACAGTTGATGTTGAGATGTGTCTGTTACTTGAACTTTGTGAAGCATTTATTTGGGCTGCAAATTCTGAGGCAGGTAACTTTAATGAACTTAACGTCTGCAGCAGAGGTGAGTCTGGGTCTTCCTTTACTGTGGTGGTCCTCATGAGAGCCAGTTTCATCATAGTGGTTGATGGATTTTGTGACTGCACTTGAAGAAACTCAAAGTTCTTGAAATGTTCCAGATTGACTGACCTTCACTTTAAAACAATGTTTTAAATGTATCCTTTATTTAACTAGGCAAGTCAAATAAGAACAAATTCTTATTTACAATGACGGCCTACACCGGCCAAACTCGGGCCAATTGTGTGCCGCCCTATGGGACTCTGAATCAGGATGTCTGTAGTGACACCTCTAGCACTCGGACCTCTGCTCCACTCGGGGGCCCTCATGTCTTAAAGTAGTGATGGACTGTCATTTCTCTTTGCTTATTTGAGCTGCTCTTGCCATAACATGGACTTGGTCTTTCACCAAATAGGGCTATCTTCTGTATTCCACCCCTACCTTGTCACAACACAACTGATTGGCTCAAACACAGATTAAGGAAAGAAATTGCACAAATTAATTTTTAACATGGCACACCTGTTAATTGAAATACATTCAAGGTGATGACCGCATGAAGCTGGTTGAGAGAATGCCAAGAGTGTACCATGGTCTCATCAAGGCAAAGGGTGGCTACTTTGAAGAATCTCAAATATAAAATATATTTTGATTTGCTTAACACTTTAGTTTCTACTTGTGTCTGTCAAAAAGTGCTCAAGCCCAGTCTATTTTGTTTGGGAATCATTGATGGACAGCAATATTCAAACCGTGTCTCTGATTTTCAAGCAGATTTAAGTCAGGACTGTGACGGGACCATTCAGGAACGCTCAACACCTCTTGGAAAGCCATTCTGTTGTCTTTGGCATTCAACTTTGGGTAAATGTCCCACTGAAGAATTTCAATCTCTATTCTAGGTTAGGTTTTCGGGAAGACTACAGCGGGTCTTTCTCTAACTTTTTAACTGTGCTTTGCTCCTTTCATATTTGTTTTGATTCTGACAAACTACCCAGTTTGTGCTGATGACATGCACTCCCATAACAAGCATACCCCACCACAATACTTGAAAATAGAGTGTTTCACTCTGTGATTTGACCAAATCTGTTCTTATTAATTTGGGCCAAAAAGTTCATTTCTTTGCTGTTTTTTTTTTACAGTATTACTTAACGACCTTGTTGCAAAAAGAATGGATGATTTGGAGTGGATTTTAACACAGGCTTTCTTCCATTAATTTTGTCATACAGGCCAGTAATGTGGAGTGAATGCAATGTTGTTGATCCTCTGTATTTTCAACTATTGCGGTGGCAACATCATGTTATGGGTATGCGTGTCACTGGCAGGGACTGGGGACTTTGTCAGGATCAAAATACATTTAAAATCAGGAAAGCCCTGGTTAAAAGTTAAAGGAAAACCCTCCAACAATTTTGACAATTGCCTATACTTTAATTTCATTGGAATAGGTTGTGTAGATCAGTAGGGAAAAAATCTAATGTAATCCATTTTTAGATTTAATTTTAGGACAGCAAAATGTGAAGATTTTCACTAGCGACTGTATATCATAGAGGAGGGTGAAGACTGTGAATGGGGTGTGGAGACCATCACTAGGCACTGTATACAGCCTTTAGACACGTCTGAGTGAAGATATCTAGCTATTTGCTTTCATTCACACAAGCCACATAGGGCTTGGATTCTCACTCCTATTGCCTACTATGAAACACACCGAAGCCAATGTGTACGAAAGTCCTAACACTCTCTGACCATTAATAGTCCTCACTGTCAATACGGTTTTGGAAACCTTAGAAACTTTACTTTCATATCACCTAAAAATTATTTTTAACAAATACAAAAGATGGTGTTTTCCATTGCACATATACCTGAACTATGATGCTTTCATAGCTAATGGAAACAAGGGAGGCATTTTTTTTAATAAAAAAAAAAATATATATATATACAGTTGAAGTCGGAAGTTTACATACACCTTAGCCAAATACATTTAAACTCAGTTGTTCACAATTCCTGACATTTAATCCTAGTAAGAATTCCCTGTTTAGGTCAGTTAGGATCACCACTTTATTTTAAGTATGTGGAATGTCAGAATAATAGTAGAGAGAATGATTTATATCAGCTTTTATTTCTTTCATCACATTCCCAGCACGTCAGAAGTTTACATACACTCAATTAGTATTTGGTAGCATTGCCTTTAAATTGTTTAACTTGGGTCAAATGTTTCAGGTAGCCTTCCACAAGCTTCCCACAACAAGTTGGGTGAATTTTGGTCCATTCCTCCTGACAGACCTGAGAGTCAGGTTTGTAGGCCTCCTTGCTCGCACGTGCTTTTTCAGTTCTGCCCACAGATTTTCTATAGGATTGAGGTCAGGGCTTTTTGATGGCCACTCCAATACCTTGACTTTGTTGTCCTTAAGCCATTTTGCCACAACTTTGGAAGTATGCTTGGGGTCAATGTCCATTTGGAAGACCCATTTGCGACCAAGCTTTAACTTCCTGACTAACGTCTTGAGATGTTGCTTCAATATATCCACATAATTTTTCTACCTCATGATGCCATCTATTTTGTGAAGTGCACCAGTCCTTTCTGCAGCAAAGCACCCCCACAACATGATGCTGCCACCCCCATGCTTCATGGTTGGGATGGTGTTCTTCGGCTTGCGAGTCTCCCCCTTTTTCTTCCAAACATAACGATGGTCATTATGACCAAACAGTTATATTTTTGTTTCATCAGACCAGAGGACATTTCTCCAAAAAGTACCATCTTTATCCCCATGTGCAGTTGCAAACCGTAGTCTCGCTTTTTTATGGCGGTTTTGGAGCAGTGGCTCCTTCCTTGCTGAGCGGCCTTTCAAGTTATGTCGATATAGGGCTCATTTTACTGTGGATATAGATACTTTTGTACCTATTTCCTCCAGCATCTTCACAAGGTCCTTTGCTGTTGTTCTGGGATTGATTTGCACTTTTTGCACCAAAGTACATTCATCTTTAGGAGACAGAACATATCTCCTTTCTGAGCAGTATGACAGCCGCGTGGTCCCATGGTGTTTATACTTGCGTACTATTGTTTGTACAGATGAATGTGGTACCTTCAGACGTTTGGAAACTTGTGGAGGTCTGGTTCATTTCTTTTGATTTTCCCATGATGTCAAGCAAAGAGGCACTGAGTTTGAAGGTAGGCCTTGAAATACATCCACAGGTACACCTCCAATTGACACAAATGATGTCAATTAGCCTATCAGAAGCTTCTAAAGCCATGACATCATTTTTGTGGAATTTTCCAAGCTGTTTAAAGGCAGTCAACTTAGTGTATGTAAACTTCTGACCCACTGGACTTGTGATACAGTGAATTATAAGTTAAATAATCTGTCTGTAAACAATTGTTGGAAAAACGACTTGTGTCATGCACAAAGTAGATGTCCTAACCGACTTGCCAAAACTATAGTTTGTTAACAAGAAATTTGTGGAGTGGTTGAAAAATGAGTTTTAATGACTCGAACCTAAGTGTATGTAAACTTACGACTTCAACTGTATATCACCTCAAAGCTTCCACAAGAAACAGCCAATCTGTGGTAAAGTTATGTTGGATTATTATTAAATTGAGTGTTCAAGGTTTCCAAAACCGTATCGCAGTCAATTATCATTTTTTTCTAGATAAAGCATTTCACACTTGATCAAATCATCATCCTCAGCTAATCAAAAGGCAGGGTTGTTTCTGGATAAAAAAGGGGCTTAGGTGGTGGGCGTGGTAATGAGCCCGGTTGGCCTGACTACATTTTAGAGGCCCTTTTTTAGAGAAATGTAGAGAAATGTGTGCATCTCTAAGCAAATTTTCTGCAATTCCACATATTCTTTGCAGTTTTAAAGTTAGTTCCCTAGCATTTTCCATCCAATAAGACACTGTTTGGATTTAATAGAACATAAAAAAGACACTTAGGAGGCACGCCCAAGGTTTGCAATGGCAGAAAAATCCCTGAGGGACCTTGAATAACTCCAATGTAGCATTGGAATCAGAAGAGTAACAAAAGGACTTTCGGGAAGTAAGTTCAAATGTAATTGTTTTCAACATTCGTCGATGGAAAAATGTGTGATGCTGCTGTCCAAGCGAGGGAAAGCATTGGCACTTCAGTGCTACTTTTATCCATTCACGGCAAAAGTAAAAACTACTTTAACTTTTTTTGAAATTGTGATCACTGAAAACCTAAACAGTTTATTAATTGACGAGAAAGAACTGTAGCTAGACATTTGTAGATCTACATACAAACCTATTCTACATAATTTTATCTCTGGGGTGAGCCGCAGCAGCCTCCGTAGGCTATCATTCTCCTCCTGGTACTCAGCTACCGTTTTCTCAACTGCGCCAAAAATCTCCACAGCAGCAGACACCGTTAAACGCTCATTTAAAAACACACTAAATAACTTTAGTTTAGACATTTTGAGTACACTAAGAGTTGGGTATTCAGCTAGTATGGCTTCTTGACATGGGTCCTCCTGATCACATTCCCTTTTCACACAGGAAGGCGTGAATATGGAGTCGTTGGTATCATACAGCCGAAGCTGCTCTTCCTCTTGACTGGTCCTGAGTTCCTCCTGTTCCTCTTTAATCTGTGTGGGCTCTGGGTCCTCCTGCCCCAGACTGGGGCTCCACTCCTGATCACAGTGCTGCTGCCCAGGGGAAATCTCCTCTTCAGAGATGGTGAGAGAGGGCTGCAAGGAGTCTGGAGGGTAGGAGAGGAGGAGCAGAGGTTATCTATATAAAGTGATTGCATTCCTTTTGGAACCGGGCTGCATCCCAGCCGTGAACCAGGTGCCCCACTCTGGCCTAAGGCGAAGTTGCCTCAAATGAAAAGTGGCGTAGGAGCATGTGGAGTAATGCACAATTCAGAGTCCAAAGCCACGATTGTACTCCATTGTGACATATCTGTCCCGCTCTGTCACCACTGTGTCCCAACCAACACGACTCCGCTTATGCGGCTCCTATTCATTTTATTAATGTGGTGACGGTTGGAAATTGTGTGAGGTACGCTGAGAATTCGAGCAAACAGATCCATATTCTAGAACACTGCTGTACACGAACATCCTTTGGACTCTGATAGGTGCTTAATGAGTAGGATTCTGTGTTTTCACATGCTAAAGTTTTATTTGGATAAAAACGCTTTACCTGCCTTCCCAATGAAAACTAGTTTGACATTTATTCTGTAGAAAGGTGTTTCTAAACAATTCATTATGCTGCATTGTTGACAATATGAGCGAGCAACACAGATTAGGCTACTGTTTGATTTGAGCAGGGTGCGCCACCCTCACCGGCTTCGCCTAGTCACGAAGGGCCATAGCTTAATCTAATCCCATCATCAATAAAACACTGCAGTGCCTTCCAATGAATCATTAAAGAAGTATCAGATTACATTATTGCATATCGACCATTGCAAATCTGAAGCTATGATCTAATATTGCAGAGTACCTGAGGAGTTGAGAGCAGACTAGAGTTTTTTTTAAATTAACCTCTGACTCGCTATGCATCGACACTTCAAAAATGTATCTTAAACCTTTACCGTGTACCTGTTTGTCCTCTGTTGTTGCGCTCCTTCCTTTGTTTGCTGAAATCCATACGTCATAATAAAACGTTAATTAAATACAACCACGATTGTTTCCTAAAATACAACCCCCGATAGTTGCTCTAAGATGCCAACTCAGTGCGAATGCACGTGCCAGTACAATCTCAACAAGGAAACAGTCGGTGGGTCTATTTGATTAACTTTTTATTAAAAAGTATGGATTTCATAAATCAAACAAAAGCATGCAACAGAGTACAAACATTGCTCCATGGTAAGGGTTTAAGCAGTAGCGGATTTAGGTGTAGGCGACATGGGCAGCCGCCCAGGGCGGCACCGGGCGCCCGCACACAAAAAATTGTAATGGTGACATTTGCACGTCACGTCAATGATATCATGTCACCGTGTGGGACTGTGAGTCAATTGTCGGAGTGGGCGACCTGATTCTAGTTTGTGAGCTAGGCAGTCTGCTGTATGGGAAGGTCCCCACTCAGAAGTATGAGATTGGGAGGGGGCGTTGGTAGGTTGAGCTCAGGTCTCCCACTGGAAGCCCGAGGTAGGGGTACGGGGGAATCTATTAAATAGCGCACCTCTAACTTTGTACAGTACTAATGCAATTAGTAGAATCTGTCACACCCATTTTTTTCTGGTTTGTGCGAAATCGTTAAGAGTAATATAAAACCAGTCTCAGAATTTGTCTTACTCTTCCTTTGACCGTACCTGAAGCTGAGAGGAGCTTTTCAAAGCTCAACAAATCCTACCTGAGGTCCACCATGTCACCGGAACACCTTTAGTGGCCTTGCTGTCATCAGTATTAACCATGCAATTGCTGGGCAGATTTCTTATGATGATGTAATTGATTACTTTGCATCAAGGAAGGCAAGAAAGGTCTGGGTTTAGATGGCAGTTGTGCAATTTAGTTTGTGTTTCTTGTTTGAAGTGCAATAATCAGGTTCTCTTCTTTATAAGTGTGTTATTCTATGTGTGCATTTGTGTGATAGGATTTGTGCCATTTAGTTTTCTTTGTGTGTTTTTTTTTGTTAGTAATAGGGTAATAATTTGATTCTCTTTTATATTTGTATTTATATACTAAAATGTGTTTCTATCTGTCTTTGTTACTTCTTTTTGATATTTCTGAGTCTTGTTTTTGTATATATGTTTTATATTTATATAGGTAAATGTTATGGGGGGAGGTGAGGTACTCAGCTAGATCTAATTCAGCCTTTATTCATAACTGAGTGCAGATATATGTAACGTTATGCTATTTCAATCAGATTTTCGTGACATTTTTTTCTCTCCATTCACGGTAAAAGTAACAGTAGATAACTGTTTTAAAAAATGTATGGAATAATGATCACCGTTAGCCTAAACAGTGTATTAATTTATTAGAACTATAACTAGCTAGTAGACCTGCATACGAACCTATACATAATTTTATCTCCGGCGTGATCAGCAGCATTCTTCTTAAACGATCATTCTCTTCCTTGTACTCCACTACTGTTTTCTCAACTGCCCCGAAAATCTCAAGAGCGGCCGCCGACAAACGATAATCTAAAAACACACTAAACGACTGGAGTTTAGACATGTTTTAGTCGACTGCGAGTTTGGAATTCAGCCAGTATGCCTTCGTCAAAGAGAGTTGAAACGTAACTATGACTTTTACTTCCGCATTTTCTTCTTCTCTTTGTATCAGCGTGTGGCGAGCCTATTAACACAACACAGCGTTCCATGTGGACGGAGTTTTACTGCACGGGACAGACAAGTTCAAACTAAACCAGATAATGCAATCACAATATTAGAAGAAATCTCTCTCTCTCTTTCTGTTTTTTTTAGCATATTGTACTTGTCAACTACTTGCACGCACGTTACCACTCCACTATGTATCCCTATCAGTACAGATACCGACACATCTTGACCACAAAAGTCCATTTGATGTCACAAAGCTGTCCAGTACTTAAGAAATATCTCATCCTGTTGTCCTGGTTTCCAGAAGAGGATGTCTTCCTTAATTGACCCTCCATAAACGTAACTGACATATACCTGGGGCTGTGCCAGTCCGCCACATCTGTTGACTCATCCAGCTATAACGCATATAATTCACTGGCTTGTATGCAAAGCAGTAATTGTTTCAAAACATCTCCTGGCATATCACTGATTCGTTGTGAAACAGTGTTGTCTGAGGAAGTCATTGTCTGTATCGTTTTGGGGGCCTTTTCCCCGAGCATTGTCCCAGCCATATCCGCGGCAGCAGGAAGAATTAAGTCCTCCACAGTCGTATGGGGCTTGCCTGTCCTAGCCACTCGGTAGCTCACCATATAAGACGCTTCTAGCCCTTTATTATTAATGGTATCTGTTGCTTTTATACATGTCTCACTACTCAAAGGTCGTCTTAATTCTCGCTCAAAATACTCCCGTTGGCTTATTTTTCATATTGGCATGTTTTGTTTCTAAATGTCTGCGCAAGAGTGAAGGTTTCATTGAGTTGCGAGATAGTACTTTTGCACATTTAACACACAATGGCTGAGGAAAGGCACTACTCCCAATATAAGTGAACCCCAAGTCAATGTCAAATCATATTTGCGCCTCTTCGATTGTCCAAAGTCCCTGTCTGTTGTTCGGTGCTTTCCCGGGTAAGCGGGCCGTAGCTCTTCAGCTGCATCAGATTCACAACTGTTAGTGTCTGTGATAGCTGGGCTAACAACAACATGTATACCTACCGATGCTTAGCATTGGATGTGCTCGTGGAAGCAGAACAACCTGTGTCATCGACAGGTGCAGGACTGCTGGTAGTAGCAGTACTACCAGTAGAGCTGGTATGTGTCTCTATGGACGCGGCCTTACTTTTTAAAAAAAAACATTTATCGATTTTCGAGCAAACGGAATGAGCAGCAGCTACGTTTGGCTACATGTGGACTGTTAGTGGAATTCCCGCGAGTAATGGTTAATGTGATTAGATGTTAATTATTTGATAGGGCTACCTGTATTTGACATTGTCTTGTTATTTCGCTGAACACTAACTTAGATAGTTTAATTGTATTTTTGGCAGTGAAACGAGGCTACTCGGGCGAGAGAAAAACCTCACCCAAATGTATAGCCCCGTTGGAAAATATAAATGAACTGTTTGAAAATGCGAAGATTTCATTATTATTATTTTTATTTTTAAATAAAATCACATGTTTATTTGACGTAGCCCCGACAGCATTGCGTGTACGTAGCCCGGTTCAGGAATACATGTTCTATAGAATACAGACCATTTCCAAGGCATAGTTGGAGTTTTGTGGAAATACACCATCCTGACATATTTAGAGTCCAGATGTGTATTTTAGACATACTGCATATAAAATTTCACACATGGACATTTCCTATGGCCTCATCCAATATCCTGAGATACAGAATGTGACATCCTATTTTACTGTATACTGTACATAGCATGTCTGTTTTTTCAGCAAATTCAATATAGGAAGCTATATTGGTTCCCGATATTTCTTGACTGAGGTCCATATCCGGATCTTGATCATCTAAAAAAATGGCCGATTTCTGCGTTTTCAGCACATGCTCTAACTGCAGTAACACTGCAAAATTGTGCTGATTTGGACACAGTGTTTGCAGCATACTTCAAATGAAAAGTGACTTAGGAGCATGTGGAGTAATGCACAATTCAGAGTCCAAAGCCACGATTGTACTCCATTGTGACATATCTGTCCCGCTCTGTCACCACTGTGTCCCAACCAACACGACTCCGCTTATGCGGCTCCTATTCATTTTATTAATGTGGTGACGGTTGGAAATTGTGTGAGGTACGCTGAGAATTCGAGCAAACAGATCCATATTCTAGAACACTGCTGTACACGAACATCCTTTGGACTCTGATAGGTGCTTAATGAGTAGGATTCTGTGTTTTCACATGCTAAAGTTTTATTTGGATAAAAACGCTTTACCTGCCTTCCCAATGAAAACTAGTTTGACATTTATTCTGTAGAAAGGTGTTTCTAAACAATTCATTATGCTGCATTGTTGACAATATGAGCGAGCAACACAGATTAGGCTACTGTTTGATTTGAGCAGGGTGCGCCACCCTCACCGGCTTCGCCTAGTCACGAAGGGCCATAGCTTAATCTAATCCCATCATCAATAAAACACTGCAGTGCCTTCCAATGAATCATTAAAGAAGTATCAGATTACATTATTGCATATCGACCATTGCAAATCTGAAGCTATGATCTAATATTGCAGAGTACCTGAGGAGTTGAGAGCAGACTAGAGTTTTTTTAAATTAACCTCTGACTCGCTATGCATCGACACTTCAAAAATGTATCTCAAACCTTTACCGTGTACCTGTTTGTCCTCTGTTGTTGCGCTCCTTCCTTTGTTTGCTGAAATCCATACGTCATAATAAAACGTTAACTAAATACAACCACGATTGTTTCCTAAAATACAACCCCGATAGTTGCTCTAAGATGCCAACTCAGTGCGAATGCACGTGCCAGTACAATCTCAACAAGGAAACAGTCGGTGGGTCTATTTGATTAACTTTTTATTAAAAAGTATGGATTTCAGAAATCAAACAAAAGCATGCAACAGAGTACAAACATTGCTCCATGGTAAGGGTTTAAGCAGTAGCGGATTTAGGTGTAGGCGACATGGGCAGCCGCCCAGGGCGGCACCGGGCGCCCGCACACAAAAAATTGTAATGGTGACATTTGCACGTCACGTCAATGATATCATGTCACCGTGTGGGACTGTGGGTCAATTGTCGGAGTGGGCGACCTGATTCTAGTTTGTGAGCTAGGCAGTCTACTGTATGGGAAGGTCCCCCACTCAGAAGTATGAGATTGGGAGGGGGGCGTTGGTAGGTTGAGCTCAGGTCTCCCCACTGGAAGCCCGAGGTAGGGGTACGGGGGAATCTATTAAATAGCGCACCTCTAACTTTGTACAGTACTAATGCAATTAGTAGAATCTGTCACACCCATTTTTTTCTGGTTTGTGCGAAATCGTTAAGAGTAATATAAAACCAGTCTCAGAATTTGTCTTACTCTTCCTTTGACCGTACCTGAAGCTGAGAGGAGCTTTTCAAAGCTCAACAAATCCTACCTGAGGTCCACCATGTCACCGGAACACCTTTAGTGGCCTTGCTGTCATCAGTATTAACCATGCAATTGCTGGGCAGATTTCTTATGATGATGTAATTGATTACTTTGCATCAAGGAAGGCAAGAAAGGTCTGGGTTTAGATGGCAGTTGTGCAATTTAGTTTGTGTTTCTTGTTTGAAGTGCAATAATCAGGTTCTCTTCTTTATAAGTGTGTTATTCTATGTGTGCATTTGTGTGATAGGATTTGTGCAATTTAGTTTTCTTTGTGTGTTTTTTTTTTGTTAGTAATAGGGTAATCTCTTTTATATTTGTATTTATATACTAAAATGTGTTTATATCTGTCTTTGTTACTTCTTTTTGATATTTCTGAGTCTTGTTTTTGTATATATGTTTTATATTTATATAGGTAAATGTTATGGGGGGAGGTGAGGTACTCAGCTAGATCTAATTCAGCCTTTATTCATAACTGAGTGCAGATATATGTAACGTTATGCTATTTCAATCAGATTTTCGTGACATTTTTTTCTCTCCATTCACGGTAAAAGTAACAGTAGATAACTGTTTTAAAAAATGTATGGAATAATGATCACCGTTAGCCTAAACAGTGTATTAATTTATTAGAACTATAACTAGCTAGTAGACCTGCATACGAACCTATACATAATTTTATCTCCGGCGTGATCAGCAGCATTCTTCTTAAACGATCATTCTCTTCCTTGTACTCCACTACTGTTTTCTCAACTGCCCCGAAAATCTCAAGAGCGGCCGCCGACAAACGATCATCTAAAAACACACTAAACGACTGGAGTTTAGACATGTTTTAGTCGACTGCGAGTTTGGAATTCAGCCAGTATGCCTTCGTCAAAGAGAGTTGAAACGTAACTATGACTTTTACTTCCGCATTTTCTTCTTCTCTTTGTATCAGCGTGTGGCGAGCCTATTAACACAACACAGCGTTCCATGTGGACGGAGTTTTACTGCACGGGACAGACAAGTTCAAACTAAACCAGATAATGCAATCACAATATTAGAAGAAATCTCTCTCTCTCTCTTTCTGTTTTTTTAGCATATTGTACTTGTCAACTACTTGCACGCACGTTACCACTCCACTATGTATCCCTATCAGTACAGATACCGACACATCTAGACCACAAAAGTCCATTTGATGTCACAAAGCTGTCCAGTACTTAAGAAATATCTCATCCTGTTGTCCTGGTTTCCAGAAGAGGATGTCTTCCTTAATTGACCCTCCATAAACGTAACTGACATATACCTGGGGCTGTGCCAGTCCGCCACATCTGTTGACTCATCCAGCTATAACGCATATAATTCACTGGCTTGTATGCAAAGCAGTAATTGTTTCAAAACATCTCCTGGCATATCACTGATTCGTTGTGAAACAGTGTTGTCTGAGGAAGTCATTGTCTGTATCGTTTTGGGGGCCTTTTCCCCGAGCATTGTCCCAGCCATATCCGCAGCAGCAGGAAGAATTAAGTCCTCCACAGTCGTATGGGGCTTGCCTGTCCTAGCCACTGGTAGCTCACCATATAAGACGCTTCTAGCCCTTTATTATTAATGGTATCTGTTGCTTTTATACATGTCTCACTACTCAAAGGTCGTCTTAATTCTCGCTCAAAATACTCCCGTTGGCTTATTTTTCATATTGGCATGTTTTGTTTCTAAATGTCTGCGCAAGAGTGAAGGTTTCATTGAGTTGCGAGATAGTACTTTTGCACATTTAACACACAATGGCTGAGGAAAGGCACTACTCCCAATATAAGTGAACCCCAAGTCAATGTCAAATCATATTTGCGCCTCTTCGATTGTCCAAAGTCCCTGTCTGTTGTTCGGTGCTTTCCCGGGTAAGCGGGCCGTAGCTCTTCAGCTGCATCAGATTCACAACTGTTAGTGTCTGTGATAGCTGGGCTAACAACAACATGTATACCTACCGATGCTTAGCATTGGATGTGCTCGTGGAAGCAGAACAACCTGTGTCATCGACAGGTGCAGGACTGCTGGTAGTAGCAGTACTACCAGTAGAGCTGGTATGTGTCTCTATGGACGCGGCCTTACTTTTTAAAAAACATTTATCGATTTTCGAGCAAACGGAATGAGCAGCAGCTACGTTTGGCTACATGTGGACTGTTAGTGGAATTCCCGCGAGTAATGGTTAATGTGATTAGATGTTAATTATTTGATAGGGCTACCTGTATTTGACATTGTCTTGTTATTTCGCTGAACACTAACTTAGATAGTTTAATTGTATTTTTGGCAGTGAAACGAGGCTACTCGGGCGAGAGAAAAACCTCACCCAAATGTATAGCCCCGTTGGAAAATATAAATGAACTGTTTGAAAATGCGAAGATTTCATTATTATTATTTTTATTTTTAAATAAAATCACATGTTTATTTGACGTAGCCCCGACAGCATTGCGTGTACGTAGCCCGGTTCAGGAATACATGTTCTATAGAATACAGACCATTTCCAAGGCATATTTGGAGTTTTGTGGAAATACACCATCCTGACATATTTAGAGTCCAGATGTGTATTTTAGACATACTGCATATAAAATTTCACACATGGACATTTCCTATGGCCTCATCCAATATCCTGAGATACAGAATGTGACATCCTATTTTACTGTATACTGTACATAGCATGTCTGTTTTTTCAGCAAATTCAATATAGGAAGCTATATTGGTTCCCGATATTTCTTGACTGAGGTCCATATCCGGATCTTGATCATCTAAAAAAAATGGCCGATTTCTGCGTTTTCAGCACATGCTCTAACTGCAGTAACACTGCAAAATTGTGCTGATTTGGACACAGTGTTTGCAGCATACTGCAGTTATACTGCACTCTAAGTGTAATCTTTTACACTTAGAGGAGAGGAGAAGTCCTCAATTTCAAAACTTCTCTCCATAGCAAAGCTAGCTTAGTTTACCTCGATGTCACTACTCACTACTGCCCTTGTTTGATGTGATTGAATGGCAACTACACGACCAAGAAACATCCACATCAAACCACACCCAATACAACTCTCTTTTGGCTTCAGTCATGCCCGCTAGAAAGACAAAAATGTCCAGCCCCCCTTTAAAGTCAAACTCACTACAACATATGTGTTCTGTTCTGTATATAACATAAAGAAATAAGAAAAATAGAAAATTTATTGAACAACTCTCAAAATGTATATTTGCTTGCAAAAACACATTCATTCACAGTAGCAACATATTTTACGCCATAAAGTATTCTGTGCTGTGTTTGTTTTCTTTAACTGACACTGGTTATCTACATTTCCTGTGGCCAGTAGAGGCCAATTATATTCCTTTGCTACTTCACAAAAAAATCATCTGAATCTTTTCTTTTTCCCTCATGTTCTGGATAAGAGCGTCTGCTAAATGACTTAAATGTAAATGTAAATGTTCCATAAGGTCAGGTGGAAGGAGATCTCCATATTTAAAAGACACAAATGTTATTTTTTCTTCTTTCTTTCAACCATTATTTTTAGACTTTGTGCATACCCTCAACATTCTCTAGTCCTTTTGTCCAATTGTTAGCACACTCACTTCCCTTCACAATGGCACCTCCAAAAGATTGTGACACCTTTTTTTTATCCAACAAAACCTATAAAGGTGTACTGGGTTACAAAACATCCAGCCCTAGACAACCCTGAAACATTCCACTGCTGCAAATCAATTGTATTTTTTCTTTCACAGAGCAATGTTTAATTTACGAAGACAAGTAAAATTATAAAAGTAAGAGCTCTATTCAATCTGGATTGCTGAAGCGTTACAGATAGCGCGATAGAAACGTAAAGGTAATTTCTGATTGAGCCCACATTGAATGCAGTCTCTCTCTAACGTGGGAACATTGTCTTTCAATTTAAATCACGCTGTAACGCTGAACTTCCGCCATACGGATTGAATAGAGCCCTAAATTGTGTCAGTGGGTTATCCTGCATAGGAAATATCAAATAGCAATCCCAAAACATAGTCATAAAGGGAGACAGATGGACTGGCCAGCAGTTCCGAAAGCATGTGGTTTGCTATACACATCAATATAGAACAGTAATATGCTTCCATATACTGTATAGGGGTCTGGATAGAAAATATTTCCAAAATACACTTCAGTTCATAAATTTGAGATTGCTCTGTCCCTGTTACTATAAAAACAATAAAAATGGGTAATACTTTCCTCACTGTATACCTTGTGTTCTTATGAAATGTCTAAACATTCACCTCTTACCTACTGTATATTAAGAGCACTTAAATGTGACAGGGCAAAATTCTCAACACTTAATGACATTTCAGTAATAAACATACTCAGAATAAACAGGCAACAACATACTCATTTCAGTATAAGTACTGTATAGCAAACCAAACCAGATATTGCACAATTTGTATTCAAGACAATGGCTCATTCATTTTCAATAGAAAAATTATAGCGGGCCTCCTGAGTGGTGCAGCGGTCTAAGGCACATCCTTGTGGGGATCAGGGGGGGAATGCCGGGAATGGCGGGCATGAAACCTGGGTAGATCGTGTAGGTGGGGCCGTAGGATCTGGGACTCAGGGCTAAGGGCGAGACGGGCATGAAAATGGGCACAGGCGGCATTTGGGGCATGGGCATGGGCATGGGGGACATGGGCTGCAGGGAGATGGGCACTTCTACGTACTGTCCCGTCTCGGGGTCGAAGAGGCGGCAGGTGGCCGGCTGGACAGGGGTGTCCACCAGGTAGTAGTTCCCTGTGCTGGGGTCAAAGAGCATCCTTCTCTGAGTGTGGGGCACGGCATGTGGGGCCATGGCCGGGGAGAAGCAGTGCATCTGAAGTTGGGCAGACGCCATGCTTTGAGCCATGGGCATGTGGTAGATCATGGCGGTTAACGTGTCCTGGGCTCTCGTATCCATGACGATGGTGGAGCGTTTCTGTGGAGACTGTCGGGTCTCTTCCTGCTTTCGGGCGCCACCATGACCAGGTGGGCTGGCCGTCTGGGTCTGGGTCTTGACTCCAGTGGTGGCGAAGGTATAAATGGCTGTATTCTCATAGCCACTGCCGGCAGACACGGCGGCTTGCTTGGCGCTGGTGTCGTGAGACTTGACGGGGGTAGTGAGGCAGTTTTCGGGCTCGGCAGAGGCTCTGCTGAACTGGACGGGCCTGTCTGCCTCCATACTGTTGGCCCTTTCCCTCTCTCTCAACCTCTCCCTTGCCCCCTCATTGGCCACATTCACTCCCTCCTTCTCTGACCCATCCTCCTTGCTGGATATGAGAGAGAGCGCATGACTGGCTGATAATATAGAGGGTGGCTTGGATTTCCTCTTCCACTCATTTCTATCAAAAACATATAACTGCTCCATGGTTTTGACTGCATCCTGTAATTTCTCGAATGCAGCCAGGTTGGACAATTTAGACTCAGGTTTTTTCTTGTCACCGATGTCCAGTGTTTTCTCATGTCTTATAGAAGCTGTGCTGGTTTCAATTAGAAGTCCAATGGGGCATTCTGACGAATCACCTTTCAGTTGTTTTGTATTGCCTAATGGCACTCTCCCTGACGATCGTCGGATGCCGCTTTTGGCCGCCTCTTGCTGGGGTGATGACCTGAAAACTTCAAATGAATCCTCCTTGAGTTTAAATGTAGAATTCTCTGTTTGATTTACAGATTGCTTCCCATTCACATTGCTATTGGTATTCACAGACTGATACTTTATTTTGATGCGGGGAAGCGACGAAGGTTTTCTATAAGATCCCTTTTTGGAAAGTTTCTGATCTGAGTGAAAGTCGCCGGCGGTAACGTTATTATCCAAAGACACAAAGTGATAAGAACTTTTAACCAATTTACGCACATCTCTAACTTTGTGTATAGGTGTTTGCAGCTTAGCCCTGTGGTCTCGTATGTCTCTGACCATGAAGTGTGGTACTTTTTCGGAAGACTCACCCTTCAATGCCTTAGCGAGCGTTTGGCACCTGGACTCGTCTCCTGGTTTTATCAGTTTGACTGAGTTACAGCCTATATTAGGAGCAACCAGCTTTTCAACGTTGAAAGGGTCGCCTTTGTTTTCTTTTACACTCCGTAAACTGATTTTCATTTCCGGGGATGTAGATGTTACAATACTTCTAGGATCCGCGACGTTGTTGGTGCGCAACTTCACACCTTCCTCTCCTTGATCCGTGGGCGCGCGGGTTAAATAATTCATAGTCCGCAGGGGTTTTGAAACTTCTGTCTCATTGGATAGTAGTAGTTGGATATTTGGCACAAGCAAATGTGTCATTTTGGTAAATTTACTGTTGCCTGGATCGGTGTACAAGTCCGTTTCCCCCTGGTTGTCGGTGGACGAAGACTGTTTCTCCTCTGGAGTTTTATTGTTTTTATGTTCCTTTTGAAACTCTAGCTCACCGTCCCTCCAGGATCTGAATGCGCTATTTTGACTTCGAAGCAGCGTGCTTTTGGACGCTTCGAATGCTCCTATTTTAGTATCAATTCCTACTTCATTTGTCGACTCTAAATTAGTTTCTGATGCAATAATTAAACTGTCTTGTCTCCGACAGTCGTCTTTGGCATCGCATGAGCTGGTGTCCACTAAATCCCCTAATTCATCCACACAAACAATAGTTAGGTCAGAACTCGCCTCTGAGTATTTCGAGTTCTGCCTTTGAAAATCCCTAGGCTCCTTTGGTGTAGTCCTAACCCTCTCCCTGTGCGTAATTTCGGGCTCTTGTTTGAGAAAGGGAGATGGCGCGTGATAGGGCTCGCTTATCTCCCCCCTCTCCATTTTACGCTCCTGCTCAAACTGCATTTTCTTAGAAATTACATTTTTAAGAAGGCTCGAGGCTAATGTTGCTTTCTTGTATGTGTCTTCCATGGTTTCTCCTGCATTACATGGCTGCTTCCTGTTCTCACTCCCCTGGCCGCTTGGCAATGCGTTGGTAACTTCATCTGTGGAACGTGATCCTGTTGTGTTTTTTGCACATTTTGAGCGCCTTTCACTCCCAGACATCCCGGATGTGACATTACAACAAACATTTAATGTTTCTGTGATCGTAATAATCCCACTGTGCCCCTGCCCAAATTCCCCCGTAAACTCACATTTATTTCCTGCTGAAGATGGGTTACAGTGACCAGAAAGGGCACCATTCAAAGCAAAGAGCTTGTTCGTGTGCGGTTTAGTATTAGCCAATACCAAACCCTTATAACCTTTATTGTCTTTAACCTTAGCAATTTCAGAGGATGACGTAGAACGTTTATTAAACCCTTTATTCGGTCCCTGTCTCTGATACATGTTCATGTTGCCATATTTAAGGTCAACAAAAGTTGACCACCTGTTCACCCCCAGCTCGGAGGTGGAGGACTCGCTGGAGGTGCTGAAATTGATGGCATCGAAATAAGGGTATGCTAAACTCTTGAACGCTCTGGCAGTCAAGTTGCGCACTTCCTTATCCGCGTCGTCAAGATCACTGAAGGCGCTGGATGCTCCGCTCGAATAGTCGTTAACATCTTTCCCTTTTAATTTGCCACCAAAGTGCAAGCGTCCGGGGGAGGCAATACAACACTTAGCACTATCACATAATTTCTCCGTATTTGCATCCCCAGTTACTCTAAAAACATAGCGACTCGTGTCTGCTGCATGCTTGGCACAATAAAGATTATTTTGATTTTCTTGGACGTTGCTCGGCTTATTTATAACTCGGGAAGTCGTTTTGATTGACAGGTGGATCTGCCCTGCAACATTATTTTGGTTCTTTGACAGACCTTTCTCTGAGATGGCGCACTTGTTACCGTCACCGAGATCACTTTCCATCTTAGTGCTGACTGCTGGTCCTCTATTAGCCAGACCCTGATTGCTTTTCACCCTCTCCTCTCTCCCTGCCGTCGTTCCATCACCGTCAAAAGCAGCATAATCGACAAAAGAGTAGACCTGGTTATCATCCCAACCCTGCTCGATATCACAGTCGACATCGTGATCTGAAAGCTCGGAGAGCTGGATCTCGTGCGAGGTTATGTAATGAGACTCATCCTTCCTACTGCAAGGCGCAGTCACCTGACAATCACCGGACAGCACCAAGCTCACGTCATCACCGGATTCACTTTGCTCGCTTAACATGTCAGTGTATTGTAAATCTTCATTGTCATTTTGTTCATCAACAGGTGTATTTTCTGCGTCCTCTTTTGGGGTAAAATCTTGGGTGTGCGCTCCATTACCAACGTCTCGTTGTGATTCGGTGCTGGCCATAATGTTTTCATTCAGAATAGTAACCTTGGAGCAGCAGGCAGTTCCAAGAAACCCGGATAGATAGCCCTTGGCACACTTCTTTGCGACAATATCCTTCTTAAATGTGTCACTGTTGATATGATCAGTCATCTTACTCGCCATGTCTCCGTATCCAGCAGTTTCTTCTTCTGCGCTCGACTCCCAGTTGCCCGCGTCAATCGCCATTTGGCTTCCTTCACTGGTGACAGAAACGTTGACAGTTTTCGTGCCGTCTGTATCCAAATCAAGTAAATCGTTCAATTCAACGTACTTCGATTCATCTAGAGTCCCAGTGGTATCCTTGCTATCGAGTATGCGCTTTTTTAACACATCGGTGTCCTTTGGGTGAGTTAGATTCTTCTCGGACGCGTCCATTGTTTCCATTGCGTTACGCACACCTTGTATGCTGGCAATTTTACATTTGGCATGGGATAGAAAATAAACAATAGAGGTAGAAGTCCCCAGGATTTCCTATTTCACCCCCTGATGTCCAGAGAACCAACCACAGGCTCCTAGTGGAGGTATTGCTGTGCGCTAGCCTCTGGCGGACAGCTGCGCTCGGGACTGTCACTTCGGAGGCCATTGGACACGCCGGTACTCCAGATATTCTAACTCATAGCCATTGTAAGCAAAGCATCTAAAAATGACGAGCTATTTACGAACCGGTGTGCGCTTTTACAGGCGTGAACAAAATTAACGCATTAAGCTAGGCCTACTATAATGGATGTATTTGCTCCAACTCCAAGCCTGAACGGGAGTTGAACAGAGGTGGCATTCTGTGTGGAGAGGGACCCGTTTCTGCCCTTCTTAAAATACATGCTAGAACACAAACATAGAAATGGTGACGAAATTATAAAACGGCTATTTTAGACGTCGGTTGTTATGTGCGGCGTGTTTTGTTTCACACGAAAGACAAGGGAGACTGTCTCCACATACATTCCACCCAGCAAACAAATCATCAGCTGCCTCGTCCACAAGTGATGGGAGTTATTTTGAGCTTAATATAAATGCTTGTAAAAGTGTCTGGGTATTATCACACTTTCACGCACAGTGGTTTAAGCCACATGATAATTGAGATGCGTGTCACTGGCAATAGGATAGTCATGTTGTGAGCGTTGCTTGTAGGCACATGCCACAATAAGACAGTAATGTTTTGCAATACATACAGGCGATGGTGATTACACAGGGTTGCATCTCAATAACCTACTCTATTTTTTTATTCTCTACTTCCAGAGTCAATGAAAAGGCCTAGTGATTTGTGTTGATAAATAATCGCACTGCGTGAGGCTAATGACAGTCATTACAGGCAATGTATTAAATCATGAAATGTAACACTTAAAATCTTATTTACCATAAAAGCACATTTATAAACGTATTTTGTAAAGTTATACATAGACACAAATGTCTCTTGATATGTAATATGACTCATAATGTATCAAATTAGGGTTAGATAGAATTTTAAGGTACTGATTGTCATAATAACACAACTATTTTTGCTGTGTTCTGCTTCAAAGCCACCTTTTCAGAATTGTTTTAGCACAACCATGGTAGTAGTTCTTAGGACCGCCTCCGTCAAATCAGCTTCTAGTGGCGACATCACCCTACTCCCCATCATGCACTTTTTCGCTATGCATCACATGCTGAATTTTTTAATTATAGGGTTACTTTCTATTTCAGAATTAGACTACATTTGATTGCCACTTGTTTGGTGCAAACATATTTCCTGCTCGAAACTTTATGTCTTGTTGACCAAGTCATAAATAAAACGTTTAAAAAGTGCCAATAATAACTTTTCTTTCAGCTAGTGAAATTAAAGATAGTAGCAAATGTATTGATTATAAAGACTTTACCTTAATACTCATAATAATGACATGTGGACATCAACAGTCATGAGAGCTGCTGCACATACACGGAAATATACGTAAGTCATGATACAAGCAGTTATTTATGTATGACAGACATATATGTAAGTCTCCCTGAGTTTATGACTTGACAGTATTATGACAGTGTCCTTTAGAATTAAGTCAAGAGTTATCGATTATACACCAATATTGCTATATGCAATTTCTCTAGATGATTAATGTGTTTGGTAATGGCTCTGTAGGGCTCTAGGTATGATCTATGGGCTGTTAGCGAGCAGCTACACACAGGGCAAATAGGCACAGTGCCCCTGATTGTACACACAGGCCATGGTATCACCTGGCCTCGCTAAACACTGATGTGTTTTTCTTGTTCATATCAGTCTGATAATCTGTTATCAGTGTCTCATAAAAGTGCATGATGGGGAGTAGGGTGATGTCGCCACTAGAAGCTGATCTTGGATCAGTTTTGCATTTCCCCCATGTGGTTAAGGTTAGGATTGGAGGAGGGGAAGGTGATCCTAGATCTGTACCTAGGGGAAACTTCACCCTGGAGCACTGTGTGTAGTGTGTAGTTCTGCTCCATAAATAGTTTGATCACATGTTACCACATGGTAGATAGTGATATACTGTATTGTGTACTGTATCCTGATGTGGAAGAGCACCATTTTTCACTTTTTGGACCCGGAGACTGGTTTAGATTTAATAGTGCCCTGTGTGTGTGTATGCATCTGTGCGTTTGTGTGTGTGTATGCATCTGTGTGTGTGTGTGTGTGTGTGCGTCTGTGTGTGTTCACCCTGTGACAGACAGTGTTGACGACCAGAAATTATCAACACTCCATTCTGAGATTCAACATCTGCAGACTCATACTGGAGAGACACATCCCCTGCAAAGAACCGTACTGGAGAGACACACCCCTGCCAAGACTTACAGCACTGGACATATCACGACCAGCCCGCCGCCCTGCAGATGTAGGATCTTAATTTGATCACTATTTTGTTGATGAGAATTTCCTTCCACAACAGGAAATGCAAATTTGTAGTGTGTCAAAGGTTTAAAAAGGCTTCTAAATTTGTAATTTCCCACTTTCAAATTTCAGACTTGATTTGTCCTTACATAAAATGTATCAACCCCTACAAAAAATGGCCACTATAATCCACATAATAATTCACATTTATTGTTGCTGCAGGATTACGTTTCTGCTGTAGCAAACTGGCTCCAATTAAGATCCTGTACTCAGCACGACACAAATCTCACTGATCTGACTCACCATGACTCACGTTCTGTTACAAGCCATCTTTTGTTACATCCCATAACCGGATAATAGATTTAATGCAAACATGCACTTATTTTTCCAATTCTGTTTGATCAGTGATAACCTTAAGGGAAGAAGGAAAGGAAAATAATCTATCAATTGAATAGGCCAATGAGCAATCAGAGCAAAGTTGCCATTGAGGAGTCAGGATAGGCATCCAACAAGGAGGCCCATGTTGTAAAATCCACATGGCTACGCAGGGCAATGCCTGCCAACAGTGTCATGTAGAAAGGGTATCTATGGTTGTGTGGACACAGGCAGCCCAATTCTGATATTTTTTTCACTAATTGGTCTTTTGACCAATCAGATCAGTTGTGAAAAAAATCTGTTGTGATTGGTCAAAAGACCAATTAATGGAAAACCATCAGAATTGGGCTGCCTGTCTAAGCACAGCCTAGGTAACCAGAGAGGTACCTGACCCCCAGGAAAGAGAAAAAAAAGTGGGCTGATCCTCAGTTATGTCAGGGCCACTTGCATCCGAATAACTCCGGGCCCCCGTTGCATGATCCAAATGGTTTCATCCATCTGTATATTTCTGTCTGTCTGCCTATCTGTCTTTCTGTATAACTGTTACTTGTTTGTCTGTTTGTCTAGTACCAAGACCTCACTGTCTATCTATGAGGACCCCTTGCATTTAAAAAACACCATTCCATGCTGTGACCAAGGCTAAACCTTCCTTCTCCCACTGAAACAGGGTAAATTTAGAGGGCTATTTTAGACAGTTGGTCTGGTCTGTGCAAGTCTTGAGGAGTAGATACAGTTACTTTTGGAGCCCGTATCAAAACAGCAGGTGTTAAATCATGTCGGCCATTAATCGTAAATGGTTCCAAGTCCTCTGCGGGTGGATGACAAGAATACACACACTCACACACCAACTAGCTCTCACAGTCTCACGTCAGAATTAGACATTTGTCCATGTTTCTCAACTGTCAAATTTCAAAGCTGTTGCAAATGTCAAATTTCAAAGTGTTTAAGGTTAAGTTAAGGCATGAACTCAGAATTTTTAAGGTTAGGGTTAAGTTTAGGCATTAACTCAGAAATCTTAAGGTTAGGCATTTACTCCGAATGACTAAGGTAAGGGTTAAGGTTTGGGATAGGCTTAAAAGAAAAATCTAAAAAACAACTTTTAATCGCTACATTTGAACTTGCAACCTTGCAAAGGTAACAGAGCTCACTGCTGTCCTAGTGGCCGATTTCCACGTCATCTCCAAACATACTCAGACATGGATGGACGTCTAATATTGACTTGTATCACGGGTGACCTGGCTGCACATGCCCAATCCCTCACCAATATACACACTGCAGACCACTGGATCAGTGATTTGGTATGATCTATTACTTTGCAACTTTTTTTTTTACACAAAACCCATAACGTGTATGTCCACCACATGCAAACACTGTATATTCACTGTACAATGCGTATTCACTGTGTACAACGTCACTATAGACATTTCCAAGGTGATTATTATAGCAATTACTTACTACCTCAAGGTATTCAGCACAGTACTGTATTCACCCCAATGGATTTAGTTAAATCACATCAATTCAAATGTTCTTAGTCACATGCCCCGAATACAACCTTATACAGTGAAATGCTTACTTACGAGCCCCTAACCAGCAATGCAGTTACATAAAATACTTAAAAACATTTTTTTTACATAGAAATAAACAAAAAACATGTTTTTTTTTTTTTAAATATACAGATACGACTAAGAAATTAAAGTAAAGTAATTAAAGAGCAGCAGTAAAATAACAGTAGCGAGACTATATACAGGGGGGTACCGGTACAGAGTCAGTGTGCGGGGGCACCGGTTATTTGAGGTAATATGTACATGTGGGTAGAGTTATTAAAGTGACTATGCATAGATGATAACAACAGAGAGTGGCAGCGATGTAAAAGAGGGGGGGGCAATGCAAATAGTCTGGGTAGCCATTTGACTAGATATTCAGGAGTCTTATGGCTTGGGGTTAGAAGCCTCTTGGACCTAGACTTGGTGCTCTGGTACCACTTGCCGTGCAGTAGCAGAGAGAACAGTCTATGACTAGGGTGGCTGGAGTATTTGACCATTTTTAGGACCTATACTCTGGTTATGCTCTGCTATTGGTCAGTACAAGAGCTACGATGTCTTGTGAAATGCCCAGTAAAATCTAGCAGCTATCTGAAGGCAAGGCAAGAGATCTTCTTAGTAGCTAATAAAGGCAGCCTGCAAGGCTCCAGAGGAGGCCTGGTGAATGGGGCAGTGGGAATCTGACCATTTCACCATCTGTCACTATGTATTTATCAGCCAGTCAGCCAATGGGGTTAGGGCTGGAGCTGGACAGGGGATTCCCAAAGAAAGGGTAGATACTAGGTGTGAAGGTTATCTGATATGGCCCCTGGCATGGGGGTATGGAACCTGCTACTGGACCCTATATTGTGTGGGTGATAAGAATAACCTTTGGACTTGAATGGTGATTGATAGTTACTTCAATCAGCATTTTTGACATGGGATTTCTCCATTCTTGAATTGGAATTTCAATGAATTTCCTGAATTAGCATGGATCGATCCCATCTCACAAAGTCCACATACCTCTAAGTCTAGGGTTAAGTTGGGAGGCAATGGAAAACATTGGTAGCGGTTTGGTTGGCTGGGAGATCTGAGCGGACACTGGGCCTCTCTTTAGTCGCCTGCCCTGACAACACTGACCTCATTGGCTTGTATTTCTCCAGGACTCCTTGGGGCACCAGGTCTGTTGCTCTCTGAAGAGCTGTCCGTTAGCAACCAGGCTCCTGTGGTTGTCTACAGAGAACTATATTAAGGGCTGGAGCCTGTGGTCTTAATGAGACCCTGGTCCATCTATCAATTCGTTTTGAGGAGGGTTGTTTTCTACTAAGAATATGATGATTGGGTGACCTTTCACCGTCTGTAAGATCATGAACTAAACTGACAGTTATTAAAATACCATTATACGGTCACTACAGAGGGCACTACAGAGGGTAGTGCGTGCGGCCCAGTACATCACCAGGGCTAAGCTTCATGCCATCCAGGACCTCTATACCAGGCGGTGTCAGAGGAAGGCCCTAAAAAATGTCAATGACTCCAGCCACCCTAGTCATAGACTGTTCTCCCTACTACCGCATGGCAAGCGGTACCGGAGCTCCAAGTCTAGGTCCAAGAGGCTCCTAAATAGCTTCTACTGTCAAGCCATAAGACTCCTGAACACCCCCCCCAGAATGTTGCTGCTACTCTCTGTTATTATCTATGCATAGTCACTTTAATAACTGTATTTACATGTACATATTACCTCAATTACCTCGACACCGGTGCCCACGTACATTGACATTAACTCTGTACCTGTACCCCTGTATATAGCCCCTCTATTGTTATTTACTGCTGCTCTTTAATTATTTGTTATTATTGTCTCTTACTTTTTGGGGGGGTATTTTCTTAAAACTGCATTGTTGGTTAAGGGCTCATAAGTAAGCATTTCACTGTAATGTCTACACCTGCTGGATTCGTGTGACAAATAACATTTGATTTGATTTGATTTAGTCTGAGGACTTCAAGACAGTTTTTAACATATACCTGCTATCAAATGGTGCTAAATAGTTCTTATTTTAATGAATCACAAACAAATCAAATAGTAATGACTACATACTTATAATGTAATATCTATCTTACTACATTTTCAAATTGAACATCAGGTAAATAAATAGTCAAGTGTAAGATAAAGTATAGCATAACCAGTAATCAATCACATGTTAAGCAGTCATATTGACATGAAGTCGTTTTGTTTGGAATTGTGTGGAGAGCGTCCTAACGTCCCCCTTCAACAAGCCGTTTCTTCATACCGCACTGTGGTAGAGCAAGGACAGACAGAGACACCGGCATCTAAAAACTGCAAACTTGGAATGGACTTGAGTACTTCTCCGGTGTCACTTTGACCTTCTTGTATGATGGGAATCTAAAGCCTCGTCGATGAGACAGTGTGATCCGAAGAATACACATTTCCCGATGCCCCTTTTATGCAACGCAAGATATAGTGAGCTTTCATCAATACTCTACGCCATGCAAGGCATCCAGGGTCGCTCCCTCCAGTGTTTCTGTTCTAACACACGCTTAACCCCCACCATTACCACCCCTACCCCACCCTGATTGGACCCTGTGGGTGCTGTTCTCACCCCGATCCTGAGGTACCAGAGTGGCAGGCTGCAGCTATAGGCCAGACCCCTTGGCATGTCACGCTGCATGGCTTCTGTTACACCCACGGCGGGGGAGGCACAACATGTTATTCACATGGATTCATTCCAGGATAAGGTTGAAAACCAGATTGTAGAGTAAGGTTTAAAAACCCCAAGACCTGTATTTGAATACCTCATGTACAAAATCAACCACTAGAGGGCATTAACTCCACATCTGACAGACAGTCAGAAATCTGCTACTGAAACCCCTGGCCCACACCAGCAAAAATATGCATAACTGGAGTGCCAAGTTCCATAAGCTATTGCATCCCCATACATCGACACACCCATTTCTATCTAGCCCATTCATGGGTCTGCTCACTCTTCCATTGCATGCAATAACACTACTGACTGAACACACTGAATTGACACATTGACCTATGTTTATCCATACAGAGTTGCAACCTGGTCTCAGAGAATTTCGTATTATTCTGTATGTAAATCAGAGACGCTGCACTTAGTACAGTATGTTACATTTTGTATAGTTTGTATTCATTCTTTAGAGTAAAGTGATGATGGATTGTTGTTTCACTTTGCATATATGAGCTATTCTTCCCATAATATGGACTTGGTCTTTTACCAAATAGGGCTATCTTCTGTATACCACCCCTACCTTGTCAGAAGACAACTGATTGGATCAAAACGCATTAAGAACGAAAGAAATTCCACAAATTAACCTTTAACAAGGAACACCTGTTAACTGAAATGCATTCCAGACTACCACATGAAGCTGGTTGAGAGAATGCCAAGAGTGTGCGAAGCTGTCATCAAGGCAAAGGTTGGCTACTTTGAAGAATCTAAAATATAACCTTTTTGGTTACTACATGATTGCATATGTGTTATTTTGTAGTTTGATTTCATAGCTCTACAATGTAGAAAATAGTACAACAACAAAAAATCCTTGAATGAGCAGGTGTGTCCAAGCTTTTGACTGGTACAATATATATATATATATTTTTTACACATATTTAACCCCTTTTTTGGGGTAGGCACTAAACTACCTCCATTCATTTTAAACCAGTTACCTTAAGGCGAGTCCCGTGACACTTGTGGGGGTCGTAGAGCAAAACAGAGAACACCATCACATTTGTGAGAGTCTCCCCTTTCCCATTCATTTGTAGCCCAAACAAAAGTGTGACACAGTGGATGCAGTGGATTGAGACGCATCCAATGCAAAAAGACAGATATCTCTATCTTAAACTGATGGATTTTGATGGAGACTTTTTTTAAAGTATGGTGCATGAATTGTAATTGGTAACATATCAAACAAAATGGGTGATGGACATCCATAGATTAATACATAACATATCATACTAAATGGAGTTTCTCGGTTTTACATACAGAATAACACAAAATGCTCTGAGACCAGGTTGAGCTGACACGTTCAATGCTGTAGAGGTTGTGATGAGTCTATGCCAAATGCTGTCCATGCTGGCGCTCTTCCATATCGCTGATGAGATCGAGAAGGGACGCCTTCTGCCACGGTTTGTTCAAGTGTGTGCCTCTCCCAAGCCTAATATTGTGTTCTGTCTCTTTGCATTTTGGGCCCTGTTCAAATACTACAAAGTGTAACCATCATCCAATAATTGAAGATGTTCAGTTCACCAATCTGATAAAATTGGACAGGTTAGGATAGAGCAATTCATGTCTGATTGGTCTGTATGTGACTGTATGTGATTGTGCGAGCAACAAATGGAGATAAGTGATGCTCTTTGTCAGACCGGGAAGCTCAGTATGTCCCCACTGACTCCTGTGGTAATAGTTCATGCCAAAATCAAAGAACTCAAAAGTAGTCTCAGTAGTTTCCTTGTCCAGGTTATGGAGAGAAACATCCTACTGTTCATGGTGATAATCAGTCAAGAGGAGTTCCAGAGGAAACCAGTTTTACCTGTGGAACGTTCTAGATAAGTTATGTAATCGGAACTAAGACATATTGTATAAAAGTAAGGGTTGCACATTTCTGTCCGAGCCCAGCATTAACACCTGATTCAACTATTCTCCTAGCTCTAGATGAGTAAAATAAGGTGTGTAAGTGCTGGGCTGAAACAAAAATGTCTACCACCCTAGGGGGTGCTTAAAAGGTTAAGTTTGGTTGTGTCTGACATTTGCAGATACACCCCCATGCACTGTGTTAGATAGGCATGCATTCAAATGGCCACCGGACTATTTACATTGACACGCCCCCCTCCATTTGGTTTGTACACTGCTGCTACTCGCTGTTTATTTTCTATGCATAGTCACTTCACTCCCACTTACATGTACAGATTACCTCAACTAACCTGTACCCCTGCACACTGACTCGGTACCGGTACCCCATGTATATAGTCTCGTTATTGTTATTTTATTGTGTTACTTTTTATAATTTTTTACTTTAGTTTATTTGGTATTTATTTGGTAAATATATTTTGATTTGATTCCTTTGCCATGCTGTGGGCTCGATACACCCTGTCTATCCCCCTCTGCATGGTCTCAGTCATCACAGAAGGTACATACTGTACATTACTTGTATTTTACCTTCCACTTTGTCTATTTTGTGAATTGAAAAGAGTTTGAAAATAATCTTTCAAGCACTGGAAGAACTGTGAGTCAACCTTTTGTCTTTCTAGGTGCTTATGGAACAGTGTGGCATTCACTGAGGGAGAGAAAACTGCAGCTTGATAACTGGAATAAGAAGATGAGAAGGACATGACATGGATTTCTTTTTTTATGATATATCACTTTAGGAGTAATTGTATTATTTGTAGATAAGATTGTCTTAAGCAGGACAGCTCAGAGTGGGGGAGTTCATCTTCTCCTCCCTCTCTAATTCCATCCCTAACCCCCAGGTCACCTCTGAGGCTCCACCCATATGCAGCTGCTGCCCTGGTATACCCCCCGCAATGCACATATTCAGAGCCAGGAAGGCAGCTGTAGGGATGGGTTGGAACTAAATGTTACGAAGCAAGTAGAAGAATGGTCAATGTTCAAAACATTTGCATGTATGCGGACAATGTAATCTAAAATAAAATGTTCATTTTTGGGGGAAAAGTGAGTGGGATACCTTTTGTCGCAATACTTTTTATTTTGTGTGGTGCTTTGTCTCACCTTTGGCTGTGTTGATGGAGGTCTCTGATAGTCCAGTTTTAGGACCCTCTGTGTGGTGCTTTGTCTCACCTTTGGCTGTGTTGATGGAGGTCTCTGATAGTCCAGTTACAGGACCATCTGTGTGGTGCTTTGTCTCACCTTTGGCTGTGTTGATGGAGGTCTCTGATAGTCCAGTTTCAGGACCCTCTGTGTGGTGCTTTGTCTCACCTTTGGCTGTGTTGATGGAGGTCTCTGATAGTCCAGTTTCAGGACCCTCTGTGTGGTGCTTTGTCTCACCTTTGGCTGTGTTGATGGAGGTCTCTGATAGTCCAGTTTCAGGACCCTCTGTGTGGTGCTTTGTCTCACCTTTGGCTGTGTTGATGGAGGTCTCTGATAGTCCAGTTTCAGGACCCTCTGTGTGGTGCTTTGTCTCACCTTTGGCTGTGTTGATGGAGGTCTCTGATAGTCCAGTTTCAGGACCCTCTGTGTGGTGCTTTGTCTCACCTTTGGCTGTGTTGATGGAGGTCTCTGATAGTCCAGTTTCAGGACCCTCTGTGTGGTGCTTTGTCTCACCTTTGGCTGTGTTGATGGAGGTCTCTGATAGTCCAGTTTCAGGACCCTCTGTGTGGTGCTTTGTCTCACCTTTGGCTGTGTTGATGGAGGTCTCTGATAGTCCAGTTTCAGGACCATCTGTGTGGTGCTTTGTCTCACCTTTGGCTGTGTTGATGGAGGTCTCTGATAGTCCAGTTTCAGGACCATCTGTGGTGCTGAAGAGCCAGTCAATGAACTAACACAGAAACACACCATTTTTACTTTGTCAATGAGTTGAGAAAATACTTTGTCTGCTTGCCTAGAAATGAGTTTTGCATCTACAATGCGCCTTAATGACAATAATGTGCAAATATAACGTTTGTAATTACACATGATAAACCAAACATTTTCATTACTCATTAATATTCCACTTAAGTCCTGTCAAAGGTGTCTGTAGTTGGGGCTGCGAGAGTATGTGAAGTCTGGGCCACTTACCTACCTTCTGTGACTGTTCCCTTCAGGGCTCCTTAGCCAATAGCTAACTCAGGTTGTGGGGCAATCCCAGCAGGTATAGTGAGACCGACTGTTCGACCAACGCGACGTTAACGCACATGGCGTGAAGTAGACCGAGGCGGCTTCGACCCCCGTTGCCATGGAAACCACTGGGCCCTGATGCCCAGTAGGAGGGGTATGGTGTGGTTGCCCCCAGGAGACAACTGCTGCAGCCAATACCTGGAGCAGGAAGTCTGTTGCCTGCACAGGAGGATGGGAAATGGAGTCCAGGTTATTTAGCCCAAGTATATGTGACACACAATAGTCTTCCTGATTAACGGGCTCATTGTAATGTCAGGAATGGAATCAGTGGAATGGTATCATGGTTCTATGGTTCCAACATGGTTCCATGTGTTTGATACCATTCCATTCGATCCGTTCCAGCCATTGTTGTGAGCCGACCTCCACACAGCAGCCTCCACAGGTGTGTACATGTTTCTGCGAATAGCGCGGGTTAGAATATTGTACTCACCTGCCTGGAGTCCCAACATTTGACAGTGGTCATGCCGTAAGGAACAGTTATTATGAGTCCCCTCAACTCCAATAGTCACTGCAGTCGTTTGGACACACCAACAAAGTATACTTGTTATAAACCAGTGTTTACCAACTCTAGTCCTCAAGTACCCCTCAATATGACATGTTGTGATTCTAAACCTGCACAAGCACACCGGATTCAACTAATAAAGGTAATTGATGATTAGTCGAGTAGTTTGTGACTAGAACAAAAAGGTTTGCTGTTAGGGGCAGGGTCGGATTAATGCAGGGGCTTACCGGGGCTGAAGCCCCTGGGCCCAGGCTTGTGGGGGGCCCAAGAGGCAGCAACATTTACATTTTTTTTTTTTTACAAAAAATGGATTTATAAAATAATTGTTAAGAAAATATATACTGTATATATTATATATGTCGTATATATTTATATTTTTTCACTGCAACAGCCAACCACAGTAGGATTCAGGAGCCCGTTCTCAATGAGTGTAGACAGCCTGCTGCCACTCTGCTAATCATCAGATGGGGGGAGGAGAGGAGGCAGGGGGCCCACGTAAATAAATGTGACTGGTCAATAGTACAGGTCCACGTACAGGTCCACTCCTTGCTCATACAATAAACCACGGACAGACATCTTAGTGGATGGTCAAAATTCAAAGTGTTTAGTGATCACTGGTCTTACACACCAGACATTCCTTGTCATGTGATTCAGTCAGAAAAATAACTGACCGGCGCACTAGCCTAAATAATAAAGAATTCCCTGCCTGTATGTGGTTCGGGAGGAGGTTGAAGATCTTCCCTGTAGTAGAACACAGGACAGCCCAAACGGTGTTGGGGGGGGTTGGGGGCAACGGCCTAGACCAGGGCCCGGAGGAGGGACAAACAGAGGGTCAGGCACTGGGGGTAGACGTCCTGCTGGATCTGCTGCTGACCCAGGGTCTCCCCATACATCTGGAGCTTGTTCTCAGACCCGTGTTTCATCCACACGGAGAGGCCCTCGTACAAGTGGCCTCGAGTATGCATCTGGGAGGAGGGGACAGTGTAGGTAGAATTCATATAGGTCTCACACTCTGCATTTTGTTCCCAGGGGGGTTTAAGGCAAGAAGTACATATAGAATCACTGATTTGGAGGATCTCTATCGAGCCACTTTTCTGTAGGTATGATACTTCTGTGGCATGTTGTTGTGTGGTCCTCACCTACTGTGCAGCTGTGGCTGCTGCAGAAGTGAGCCAGGTAGAGGTGTCCTACCAGAAATGCACTGTCACAATGCAGCCCTATGGCCCCAGAGAACACCATGATCTACAGCGGAAAGACAGGAGCAGGGTTTGCTTGTTGTTTGTTTCTTGTGAGCTTTTGGAACAATTTCTTCTGTGATGCCCCGAAGGACCTTGTTCAGTCTGTCCTGCTTCTGAGAGAACTGCTCAGTTTCATTGCTCAGCTGGAAGGGAGAGAACAGCCACACACTGTCCCTTAGAACACACTCAGAACACACTGTCATAAGTAGACGTTTGGCTCCATCTGGGGGGATGTTTAAAAACGGTTCATTTCGGAGGATTACCTTTTGTATTTGTACAATACAGTACAGCATTACATTCCACTAATCCCCTCTCAAACGTACAAATATTTACCTAATGGAGGCCAGTCCCTGATCCCACCAGAGGCACCAGGCTGTTGACAGCAGCCAGAACCTCAGACAGTAGGATCTTGATCCAGGCAGCCAGAAGGCAGGGTTTGATGTCTTCAGCCTTACCGTGTGCGCAGGATGACAGGCCATGAACCACCTGCTCCAGAGTAAATTTTGTGATATCTAATTACGATCTTGTCTCATCGCTGCAACTCCACAATAGGCTCGGGAGAGGTGAAGGTCAAGTCATGTGTCCTCCCAAACAACCTGCCATGCTGCGTTTCTTAACACCCGCACGCTTAACCCAGAAGCCAGCCGCATCAATGTGTCGGAGCAAACACCGTTCAACTGATGATCGAAGTCAGCCTGCAGGCGCCCTTCCCACCACAAGGAGTCGCTAGAGTGCGGTGAGCCTAGTAAAGCCGCTCCCGGCCAAAACCTCCTCCAACCCGGACGACACTGGGCCAATTGTGCACTGCCCTATGGGACTCCCAGTCACGGCCTGTTGTGACACAGCATGGGATCAAAACCCAGGCTGTAGTGATACTGCAACACTGCAATGCAGTGCCTTAGACCGCTGCACCACTCGGAAGGCCCAGCCAGTAAGATCCAGGGTACCACCCCACACCTGCTACAGAGTAGGCCAAGACCAAGGTAGGGAGGGAAGGAATCAAGGAAGGAGAGCATCCTGACATTTACTAATGCAGAAATAATGATTTATAAAAGGTGAGCAGACTATTAAAAAATATGATCTATTAACTTTATAAATGATTTAATAAAGGCGAGCAGACTATTAAAAAATATGATCTATTAACCTTATAAATGATTTATTAAAGGGCAAAACAAAAATGCCAGTAAAACAGCAGTGATTGACAACGTTATTGGTAATAAATAATATTTGTATGACTACTATGAAGATTTGGGACATACCTTCTTCAGTATGCGAGCCTGGCTGCTGCTGTCCCCCTAGGGCCTCCAGCAGCTTGTCCAGGGTGAGGGCCACATGGGCCCTGTGTTCTGTCTGTCCACTACCACTCAGGGCCCCCAGCACCAGGCCCACCTCACAGCCCGCACTGAGGGAGAAGAGGAGGAGAGGAGGAGGGGAAGGGAACATGTTAGGGAGTACATTGTTGAAGGCTTCCCTCAAACAAAAATTCACTTGTACTGTTGAATAAATAAAATAACACCGAAAGCCACTCAACGTCACAATACCAACAATCATCATAACATAACAAAAACAAAACAGACACATCACATCTCAAGAGTCATTTCTGACACACACAACAAACCACCCCCTCTCCACACCCTCCGTCCCACGGCAGACCCCCCTACCTGAGCCTCTCCTGGTGCAGGCATGACAGCAGCATCCCAGGGCCAGAATGGAACAGGACGGCCTAGGAGTCGTCTGTGTTGTGCGAGCCGGGAAGCCCTGCCCTCAGGGTGGCTAGGACCTGGGGCACACTGTCTTTGTGCCAGGCCACCAGCACGGGCACCACCAGGGACAGGAGTGGGCGATGGCACTGCCTGTGTTCTCTGAGTACGACTGCTGAGATGGGAGGGATGGGAGAATGTTATACTTCGGTAATTCGTCTTCTATTTAAAAAAAAACATTTTTTTTGAAAACTAACAATACATATAAAGCCTCTCCAGCCAGACAAAATTATATGCATTAAAACTATAGAGCATAAAATAGTTTTTCTATAGCCTCTAGATGTCAATAGTATTTCGTTTTATTCCTATAGTGAATAATATAGCAAGGTTTATGTGATTGAGTGACGTCTCAATAAGGCTTATAGGAGAGCTAGGTTGTTGTTGTACAGTGCTGACGTGCAGGAACCAGGGGAAGACTTGTCCTCTGGGCTTGTAACCCCTGCTGACGATACTGCGGAGAGTGTCCTGGACCAAGGCCAGCCAGGTGGATGTGGCCAGGATCTCAGGACACACCTACAGCACGCAACACAGGAGGGAGAGAGTTACAGCAACACCCAGTGAGAAAAGCAGTCCTGCTTCAGTTCATACATGGAATGATGAGGTAAAACAATAGATTCCTTCTGGTTTGTGTCACACCCTGATCAGTTTCACATGTCCTTGTGTTATTGTCTCCACCCCCTGTCTCCACCCCCTCAACCGGCGTGTTTTTCCCATGATCCTGCCTTTTTCTATTCTCTTCCCGGTTTTGACCATTGCTTGTTTTCTGGACTCTGTACTGCCTGCCTGACCATTCTGCCTAACCTGACCTTGAGCCTGAATTACTTGGTTGTTTTTTCTTCAAATTCATTATACAAGCACCACTGGGTACTATTCGGAACTAGTATGCCTTGACACCACATCATACCCCTTGACACCACATCATTTACCCCTTGACGCCACATCATTTACCCCTTGACACCACATCATACCCCTTGAAACCACATCATACCCCTTGACACCACATCATACCCCTTGACACCACATCATTTACCCCTTGACACCACATCATTTACCCCTTGACACCACATCATTTACCCCTTGACACCACATAATTTACCCCTTGACACCACATAATTTACCCCTTGACACCACATCATTTACCCCTTGACACCACATCATACCCCTTGACACCACATAATTTACCCCTTGACACCACATCATTTACCCCTTGACACCATATCATACCCCTTGACACCACATAATTTACCCCTTGACACCACATAATTTACCCCTTGACACCACATCATTTACCCCTTGACACCACATCATTTACCCCTTGACACCACATCATTTACCCCTTGACACCACATCATTTACCCCTTGACACCACATCATTTACCCCTTGACACCACATCATTTACCCCTTGACACCACATCATTTACCCCTTGACACCACATCATTTACCCCTTGACACCACATCATTTACCCCTTGACACCATATCATACCCCTTGACACCACATAATTTACCCCTTGACACCACATCATACCCCTTGACACCACATCATTTACCCCTTGACACCACATCATTTACCCCTTGACACCACATCATTTACCCCTTGACACCACATCATTTACCCCTTGACACCACATCATTTACCCCTTGACACCACATCATTTACCCATTGACACCACATCATTTACCCCTTGACACCACATAATTTACCCATTGACACCACATCATTTACCCATTGACACCACATCATTTACCCCTTGACACCACATCATTTACCCCTTGACACCACATAATTTCCTAGTAAATAACAGGTAAGTACCGGTGCTGTAAAATACAATGCTCCCATAACGTGTGGAGTATGTTCTTCCCCAAGCCCTCCCTCCTTGTCAGTGGGCAGGTTGCTCTTGTACTTGTCGAGCACCGCAACCAGACCACTCAGAGCCAAGATAGAGAGATTCCCTGCACCATCGGACTGCCCCTGCTGCCACGAAGACACAGGTGTAGCACCGGATGACCATGACAACCGTAGCAGGACTGATCGCCCTCGTCAACCATACAGCTTGGCTATGGGCCAGTGCTCTTCCATCATTGTGTTGTATTAACCCACCTGGTTCAACTAATCAAGGGTTTGAAGGATGGCATTCGCCCAGTCTAGAATAGTCCCACTGTTTGGTTGAGACCAAATGTATAAACAATAGACAAACAACTGGTGAAATCACCAAGCATAATTGTAACGTTAATATCATTGCAAAAAGTTACATTCTGAATGCAAACATCTGAAACACAGTTTGAAATTCAATGGCAATGTCAATTACACAATGGCAGTGCCAAGGAGACAAACTGGGGACAGACTCACTTTGCCACAGATTTGACAACATCGGTCAGCTGTGTAGAGGGAGAGAGAGAGCAAGGGGATAGAAGGAGAGAGAGAGGGAGGGGATAGATGGAAGGGATAAAGGAAGAGAGAGGGAGGGGATAGAGGGAGGGGAGAGAGAGGGAATAAAGGGAGAGAGAGGGAATAGAGGGAGTAGATAATAGAGGGAGAGAGGGAGTGAGAGGAAGCGGATATAGGGAGATAAAGGGAGAGAAGGAGAGAGAGGGAGGGGATAGACGGAGAGAGAGGGAGGGGATAGAGGGAGGGGATAGAGGGAGAGATGGAGGGAGTGGATAGAGGGAGAGAGAGAGAGGGGATACAGGGAGAAAAAAGGGGGCAGAAGACAAGGAG